>NC_079216.1:26679635-27879635 GCF_029633865.1 Lampris incognitus | reverse complement strand
TTGGTAACCTAGCTCATATGTATAAAGCACTAAACGTTTTTATCGCGTTAAACGCCTTTTCTCGACAAGAAAAGCACAATTTCATCAAAAACAAACAAAACAAGAAAAATGAATCTATTCAACAAGTCTGCAACACGTCCTGAAGAGTTACATGATTTCACCCAATGTCAATGTGTAATTTCTCCAGTTCTGATCATTGTTTCGGTTGTTGGTAGCTTGGTCCAATGCCAAAACACAGTGAAATATTTTTATGGCTTTAAACGCGTTTTCTCCTCGAGAGAAACATGATTTCACTAAAAACGTTATAGTTTAAACATGCCTGCTGTACATGTGTGCAAACACTCAGAGCCTTAAGATAGGGTTTTCACCAATGTGTTTTTTGGTGAGAAACCTTCTATTTCAAGGTTCTGTGCGTTTTCAGACAAGTACAATATGTATTTATAGTGTTTCTGATGAAATCCCTCCTTTTAATGCATCTTCTCACAGAAAACGAGTCTCTCGCCATGAGAACATGGCTTTTTTGAAAAAGCATATTCTCGTCGAGAAATCGTGTTTTACACAATAAAAACGACTCTCGGTCTTATTTAGTTCACATTTTTACTTTTGGTAACCTAGCTCATATGTATAAAGCACTAAACGTTTTTATTGCGTTAAACGCCTTTTCTCGACAAGAAAAGCACAATTTCATCAAAAACAAACAAAACAAGAAAAATGAATCTATTCAACAAGTCTGCAACACGTCCTGAAGAGTTACATGATTTCACCCAATGTCAATGTGTAATTTCTCCAGTTCTGATCATTGTTTCGGTTGTTGGTAGCTTGGTCCAATGCCAAAACACAGTGAAATCTTTTTATGGCTTTAAACGCGTTTTCTCCTCGAGAGAAACATGATTTCACTAAAAACGTTATAGTTTAAACATGCCTGCTGTACATGTGTGCAAACACTCAGAGCCTTAAGATAGGGTTTTCACCAATGTGTTTTTTGGTGAGAAACCTTCTATTTCAAGGTTCTGTGCGTTTTCAGACAAGTACAATATGTATTTATAGTGTTTCTGATGAAATCCCTCCTTTTAATGCATCTTCTCACAGAAAACGAGTCTCTCGCCATGAGAACATGGCTTTTTTGAAAAAGCATATTCTCGTCGAGAAATCGTGTTTTACACAATAAAAACGACTCTCGGTCTTATTTAGTTCACATTTTTACTTTTGGTAACCTAGCCCATATGTATAAAGCACTAAACCTTTTTATCGCGTTAAACGCATTTTCTCGACAAGGAAAGCACAATTTCATCAAAAACAAACACAACAAGAAAGATGAATCTATTCAACAAGTCTGCAACACGTCCTGAAGACTTACATGATTTCATCCAATGTCAATGTGTAATTTCTCCAGTTCTGATCATTGTTTAGGTTGTTGGTAGCTTGGTCCAATGCCAAAACACAGTGAAATCTTTTTATGGCTTTAAACGCGTTTTCTCCTCGAGAGAAACATGATTTCACTAAAAACGTTATAGTTTAAACATGCCTGCTGTACATGTGTGCAAACACTCAGAGCCTTAAGAAGGGGTTTTCACCAATGTGTTTTTTGGTGAGAAACCTTCTATTTCAAGGTTCTGTCCGTTTTCAGACAAGTACAATATGTATTTATAGTGTTTCTGATGAAATCCCTCCTTTTAATGCATTTTCTCACAGAAAACGAGTCTCTCGCCATGAGAACATGGCTTTTTTGAAAAAGCATATTCTCGTCGAGACATCGTGTTTTAACCAATAAAAACGACTCCCGGTCTTATTTAGTTCACATTTTTACTTTTGGTAACCTAGCTCATATGTATAAAGCACTAAACGTTTTTATCGCGTTAAACACATTTTGTCGACAAGGAAAGCACAATTTCATCAAAAACAAACAAAACAAGAAAGATGAATCTATTCAACAAGTCTGCAACACGTCCTGAAGAGTTACATGATTTCACCAAATGTCAATGTGTAATTTCTCCAGTTCTGATCATTGTTTAGGTTGTTGGTAGCTTGGTCCAATGCCAAAACACAGTGAAATCTTTTTATGGCTTTAAACGCGTTTTCTCCTCGAGAGAAACATGATTTCACTAAAAACGTTATAGTTTAAACATGCCTGCTGTACATGTGTGCAAACACTCAGAGCCTTAAGATAGGGTTTTCACCAATGTGTTTTTTGGTGAGAAACCTTCTATTTCAAGGTTCTGTGCGTTTTCAGACAAGTACAATATGTATTTATAGTGTTTCTGATGAAATCCCTCCTTTTAATGCATTTTCTCACAGAAAATGAGTCTCTCGCCATGGGAACATGGCTTTTTTGAAAAAGCATATTCTCGTCGAGAAATCGTGTTTTAAACAATAAAAACGACTCCCGGTCTTATTTAGTTCACATTTTTACTTTTGGTAACCTAGCTCATATGTATAAAGCACTAAACGTTTTTATCGCGTTAAACACATTTTGTCGACAAGGAAAGCACAATTTCATCAAAAACAAACAAAACAAGAAAGATGAATCTATTCAACAAGTCTGCAACACGTCCTGAAGAGTTACATGATTTCACCCAATGTCAATGTGTAATTTCTCCAGTTCTGATCATTGTTTCGGTTGTTGGTAGCTTGGTCCAATGCCAAAACACAGTGAAATCTTTTTATGGCTTTAAACGCGTTTTCTCCTCGAGACAAACATGATTTCACTAAAAACGTTATAGTTTATACATGCCTGCTGTACATGTGTGCAAACACTCAGAGCCTTAAGATAGGGTTTTCACCAATGTGTTTTTTGGTGAGAAACCTTCTATTTCAAGGTTCTGTGCGTTTTCAGACAAGTACAATATGTATTTATAGTGTTTCTGATGAAATCCCTCCTTTTAATGCATCTTCTCACAGAAAACGAGTCTCTCGCCATGAGAACATGGCTTTTTTGAAAAAGCATATTCTCGTCGAGAAATCGTGTTTTACACAATAAAAACGACTCTCTATCTTATTTAGTTCACATTTTTACTTTTGGTAACCTAGCCCATATGTATAAAGCACTAAACCTTTTTATCGCGTTAAACGCATTTTCTCGACAAGGAAAGCACAATTTCATCAAAAACAAACACAACAAGAAAGATGAATCTATTCAACAAGTCTGCAACACGTCCTGAAGACTTACATGATTTCACCCAATGTCAATGTGTAATTTCTCCAGTTCTGATCATTGTTTAGGTTGTTGGTAGCTTGGTCCAATGCCAAAACACAGTGAAATCTTTTTATGGCTTTAAACGCGTTTTCTCCTCGAGAGAAACATGATTTCACTAAAAACGTTATAGTTTAAACATGCCTGCTGTACATGTGTGCAAACACTCAGAGCCTTATAAGATAGGGTTTTCACCAATGTGTTTTTTGGTGAGAAACCTTCTATTTCAAGGTTCTGTGCGTTTTCAGACAAGTACAATATGTATTTATAGTGTTTCTGATGAAATCCCTCCTTTTAATGCATTTTCTCACAGAAAATGAGTCTCTCGCCATGGGAACATGGCTTTTTTGAAAAAGCATATTCTCGTCGAGAAATCGTGTTTTAAACAATAAAAACGACTCCCGGTCTTATTTAGTTCACATTTTTACTTTTGGTAACCTAGCTCATATGTATAAAGCACTAAACGTTTTTATCGCGTTAAACACATTTTGTCGACAAGGAAAGCACAATTTCATCAAAAACAAACAAAACAAGAAAGATGAATCTATTCAACAAGTCTGCAACACGTCCTGAAGAGTTACATGATTTCACCCAATGTCAATGTGTAATTTCTCCAGTTCTGATCATTGTTTCGGTTGTTGGTAGCTTGGTCCAATGCCAAAACACAGTGAAATCTTTTTATGGCTTTAAACGCGTTTTCTCCTCGAGACAAACATGATTTCACTAAAAACGTTATAGTTTATACATGCCTGCTGTACATGTGTGCAAACACTCAGAGCCTTAAGATAGGGTTTTCACCAATGTGTTTTTTGGTGAGAAACCTTCTATTTCAAGGTTCTGTGCGTTTTCAGACAAGTACAATATGTATTTATAGTGTTTCTGATGAAATCCCTCCTTTTAATGCATCTTCTCACAGAAAACGAGTCTCTCGCCATGAGAACATGGCTTTTTTGAAAAAGCATATTCTCGTCGAGAAATCGTGTTTTACACAATAAAAACGACTCTCTATCTTATTTAGTTCACATTTTTACTTTTGGTAACCTAGCCCATATGTATAAAGCACTAAACCTTTTTATCGCGTTAAACGCATTTTCTCGACAAGGAAAGCACAATTTCATCAAAAACAAACACAACAAGAAAGATGAATCTATTCAACAAGTCTGCAACACGTCCTGAAGACTTACATGATTTCACCCAATGTCAATGTGTAATTTCTCCAGTTCTGATCATTGTTTAGGTTGTTGGTAGCTTGGTCCAATGCCAAAACACAGTGAAATCTTTTTATGGCTTTAAACGCGTTTTCTCCTCGAGAGAAACATGATTTCACTAAAAACGTTATAGTTTAAACATGCCTGCTGTACATGTGTGCAAACACTCAGAGCCTTATAAGATAGGGTTTTCACCAATGTGTTTTTTGGTGAGAAACCTTCTATTTCAAGGTTCTGTGCGTTTTCAGACAAGTACAATATGTATTTATAGTGTTTCTGATGAAATCCCTCCTTTTAATGCATTTTCTCACAGAAAATGAGTCTCTCGCCATGGGAACATGGCTTTTTTGAAAAAGCATATTCTCGTCGAGAAATCGTGTTTTAAACAATAAAAACGACTCCCGGTCTTATTTAGTTCACATTTTTACTTTTGGTAACCTAGCTCATATGTATAAAGCACTAAACGTTTTTATCGCGTTAAACACATTTTGTCGACAAGGAAAGCACAATTTCATCAAAAACAAACAAAACAAGAAAGATGAATCTATTCAACAAGTCTGCAACACGTCCTGAAGAGTTACATGATTTCACCCAATGTCAATGTGTAATTTCTCCAGTTCTGATCATTGTTTCGGTTGTTGGTAGCTTGGTCCAATGCCAAAACACAGTGAAATCTTTTTATGGCTTTAAACGCGTTTTCTCCTCGAGACAAACATGATTTCACTAAAAACGTTATAGTTTATACATGCCTGCTGTACATGTGTGCAAACACTCAGAGCCTTAAGATAGGGTTTTCACCAATGTGTTTTTTGGTGAGAAACCTTCTATTTCAAGGTTCTGTGCGTTTTCAGACAAGTACAATATGTATTTATAGTGTTTCTGATGAAATCCCTCCTTTTAATGCATCTTCTCACAGAAAACGAGTCTCTCGCCATGAGAACATGGCTTTTTTGAAAAAGCATATTCTCGTCGAGAAATCGTGTTTTACACAATAAAAACGACTCTCGGTCTTATTTAGTTCACATTTTTACTTTTGGTAACCTAGCCCATATGTATAAAGCACTAAACGTTTTTATCGCGTTAAACACATTTTGTCGACAAGGAAAGCACAATTTCATCAAAAACAAACAAAACAAGAAAGATGAATCTATTCAACAAGTCTGCAACACGTCCTGAAGAGTTACATGATTTCACCCAATGTCAATGTGTAATTTCTCCAGTTCTGATCATTGTTTCGGTTGTTGGTAGCTTGGTCCAATGCCAAAACACAGTGAAATCTTTTTATGGCTTTAAACGCGTTTTCTCCTCGAGACAAACATGATTTCACTAAAAACGTTATAGTTTATACATGCCTGCTGTACATGTGTGCAAACACTCAGAGCCTTAAGATAGGGTTTTCACCAATGTGTTTTTTGGTGAGAAACCTTCTATTTCAAGGTTCTGTGCGTTTTCAGACAAGTACAATATGTATTTATAGTGTTTCTGATGAAATCCCTCCTTTTAATGCATCTTCTCACAGAAAACGAGTCTCTCGCCATGAGAACATGGCTTTTTTGAAAAAGCATATTCTCGTCGAGAAATCGTGTTTTACACAATAAAAACGACTCTCGGTCTTATTTAGTTCACATTTTTACTTTTGGTAACCTAGCCCATATGTATAAAGCACTAAACCTTTTTATCGCGTTAAACGCATTTTCTCGACAAGGAAAGCACAATTTCATCAAAAACAAACACAACAAGAAAGATGAATCTATTCAACAAGTCTGCAACACGTCCTGAAGACTTACATGATTTCATCCAATGTCAATGTGTAATTTCTCCAGTTCTGATCATTGTTTAGGTTGTTGGTAGCTTGGTCCAATGCCAAAACACAGTGAAATCTTTTTATGGCTTTAAACGCGTTTTCTCCTCGAGAGAAACATGATTTCACTAAAAACGTTATAGTTTAAACATGCCTGCTGTACATGTGTGCAAACACTCAGAGCCTTAAGAAGGGGTTTTCACCAATGTGTTTTTTGGTGAGAAACCTTCTATTTCAAGGTTCTGTCCGTTTTCAGACAAGTACAATATGTATTTATAGTGTTTCTGATGAAATCCCTCCTTTTAATGCATTTTCTCACAGAAAACGAGTCTCTCGCCATGAGAACATGGCTTTTTTGAAAAAGCATATTCTCGTCGAGACATCGTGTTTTAACCAATAAAAACGACTCCCGGTCTTATTTAGTTCACATTTTTACTTTTGGTAACCTAGCTCATATGTATAAAGCACTAAACGTTTTTATCGCGTTAAACGCCTTTTCTCGACAAGAAAAGCACAATTTCATCAAAAACAAACAAAACAAGAAAAATGAATCTATTCAACAAGTCTGCAACACGTCCTGAAGAGTTACATGATTTCACCCAATGTCAATGTGTAATTTATCCAGTTCTGATCATTGTTTCGGTTGTTGGTAGCTTGGTCCAATGCCAAAACACAGTGAAATCTTTTTATGGCTTTAAACGCGTTTTCTCCTCGAGAGAAACATGATTTCACTAAAAACGTTATAGTTTAAACATGCCTGCTGTACATGTGTGCAAACACTCAGAGCCTTAAGATAGGGTTTTCACCAATGTGTTTTTTGGTGAGAAACCTTCTATTTCAAGGTTCTGTCCGTTTTCAGACAAGTACAATATGTATTTATAGTGTTTCTGATGAAATCCCTCCTTTTAATGCATTCTCTCACAGAAAACGAGTCTCTCGCCATGAGAACATGGCTTTTTTGAAAAAGCATATTCTCGTCGAGAAATCGTGTTTTAAACAATAAAAACGACTCCCGGTCTTATTTAGTTCACATTTTTACTTTTGGTAACCTAGCTCATATGTATAAAGCACTAAACGTTTTTATCGCGTTAAACGCATTTTCTCGACAAGGAAAGCACAATTTCATCAACAACAAACAAAACAAGAAAAATGAATCTATTCAACAAGTCTGCAACACGTCCTGAAGAGTTACATGGTTTCATCCAATGTCAATGTGTAATTTCTCCAGTTCTGATCATTGTTTAGGTTGTTGGTAGCTTGGTCCAATGCCAAAACACAGTGAAATCTTTTTATGGCTTTAAACGCGTTTTCTCCTCGAGAGAAACATGATTTCACTAAAAACGTTATAGTTTAAACATGCCTGCTGTACATATGTGCAAACACTCAGAGCCTTAAGATAGGGTTTTCACCAATGTGTTTTTTGGTGAGAAACCTTCTATTTCAAGGTTCTGTGCGTTTTCAGACAAGTACAATATGTATTTACAGTGTTTCTGATGAAATCCCTCCTTTTAATGCATTTTCTCACAGAAAACGAGTCTCTCGCCATGAGAACATGGCTTTTTTGAAAAAGCATATTCTCGTCGAGAAATCGTGTTTTAAACAATAAAAACGACTCTCGGTCTTATTTAGTTCACATTTTTACTTTTGGTAGCCTAGCTCATATGTATAAAGCACTAAACGTTTTTATCGCTTTAAACGCATTTTCTCGACAAGGAAAGCACAATTTCATCAAAAACAAACAAAACAAGAAAAATGAATCTATTCAACAAGTCTGCAACACGTCCTTAAGAGTTACATGGTTTCACCCAATGTCAATGTGTAATTTCTCCAGTTCTGATCATTGTTTAGGTTGTTGGTAGCTTGGTCCAATGCCAAAACACAGTGAAATCTTTTTATGGCTTTAAACGCGTTTTCTCCTCGAGAGAAACATGATTTCACTAAAAACGTTATAGTTTAAACATGCCTGCTGTACATGTGTGCAAACACTCAGAGCCTTAAGATAGGGTTTTCACCAATGTGTTTTTTGGTGAGAAACCTTCTATTTCAAGGTTCTGTGCGTTTTCAGACAAGTACAATATGTATTTATAGTGTTTCTGATGAAATCCCTCCTTTTAATGCATCTTCTCACAGAAAACGAGTCTCTCGCCATGAGAACATGGCTTTTTTGAAAAAGCATATTCTCGTCGAGAAATCGTGTTTTACACAATAAAAACGACTCTCGGTCTTATTTAGTTCACATTTTTACTTTTGGTAACCTAGCTCATATGTATAAAGCACTAAACGTTTTTATCGCGTTAAACGCCTTTTCTCGACAAGAAAAGCACAATTTCATCAAAAACAAACAAAACAAGAAAAATGAATCTATTCAACAAGTCTGCAACACGTCCTGAAGAGTTACATGATTTCACCCAATGTCAATGTGTAATTTATCCAGTTCTGATCATTGTTTCGGTTGTTGGTAGCTTGGTCCAATGCCAAAACACAGTGAAATCTTTTTATGGCTTTAAACGCGTTTTCTCCTCGAGAGAAACATGATTTCACTAAAAACGTTATAGTTTAAACATGCCTGCTGTACATGTGTGCAAACACTCAGAGCCTTAAGATAGGGTTTTCACCAATGTGTTTTTTGGTGAGAAACCTTCTATTTCAAGGTTCTGTGCGTTTTCAGACAAGTACAATATGTATTTATAGTGTTTCTGATGAAATCCCTCCTTTTAATGCATCTTCTCACAGAAAACGAGTCTCTCGCCATGAGAACATGGCTTTTTTGAAAAAGCATATTCTCGTCGAGAAATCGTGTTTTACACAATAAAAACGACTCTCGGTCTTATTTAGTTCACATTTTTACTTTTGGTAACCTAGCCCATATGTATAAAGCACTAAACCTTTTTATCGCGTTAAACGCATTTTCTCGACAAGGAAAGCACAATTTCATCAAAAACAAACACAACAAGAAAGATGAATCTATTCAACAAGTCTGCAACACGTCCTGAAGACTTACATGATTTCATCCAATGTCAATGTGTAATTTCTCCAGTTCTGATCATTGTTTAGGTTGTTGGTAGCTTGGTCCAATGCCAAAACACAGTGAAATCTTTTTATGGCTTTAAACGCGTTTTCTCCTCGAGAGAAACATGATTTCACTAAAAACGTTATAGTTTAAACATGCCTGCTGTACATGTGTGCAAACACTCAGAGCCTTAAGAAGGGGTTTTCACCAATGTGTTTTTTGGTGAGAAACCTTCTATTTCAAGGTTCTGTCCGTTTTCAGACAAGTACAATATGTATTTATAGTGTTTCTGATGAAATCCCTCCTTTTAATGCATTTTCTCACAGAAAACGAGTCTCTCGCCATGAGAACATGGCTTTTTTGAAAAAGCATATTCTCGTCGAGACATCGTGTTTTAACCAATAAAAACGACTCCCGGTCTTATTTAGTTCACATTTTTACTTTTGGTAACCTAGCTCATATGTATAAAGCACTAAACGTTTTTATCGCGTTAAACACATTTTGTCGACAAGGAAAGCACAATTTCATCAAAAACAAACAAAACAAGAAAGATGAATCTATTCAACAAGTCTGCAACACGTCCTGAAGAGTTACATGATTTCACCCAATGTCAATGTGTAATTTCTCCAGTTCTGATCATTGTTTAGGTTGTTGGTAGCTTGGTCCAATGCCAAAACACAGTGAAATCTTTTTATGGCTTTAAACGCGTTTTCTCCTCGAGAGAAACATGATTTCACTAAAAACGTTATAGTTTAAACATGCCTGCTGTACATGTGTGCAAACACTCAGAGCCTTAAGATAGGGTTTTCACCAATGTGTTTTTTGGTGAGAAACCTTCTATTTCAAGGTTCTGTGCGTTTTCAGACAAGTACAATATGTATTTATAGTGTTTCTGATGAAATCCCTCCTTTTAATGCATTTTCTCACAGAAAATGAGTCTCTCGCCATGGGAACATGGCTTTTTTGAAAAAGCATATTCTCGTCGAGAAATCGTGTTTTAAACAATAAAAACGACTCCCGGTCTTATTTAGTTCAGATTTTTACTTTTGGTAACCTAGCTCATATGTATAAAGCACTAAACGTTTTTATCGCGTTAAACACATTTTGTCGACAAGGAAAGCACAATTTCATCAAAAACAAACAAAACAAGAAAGATGAATCTATTCAACAAGTCTGCAACACGTCCTGAAGAGTTACATGATTTCACCCAATGTCAATGTGTAATTTCTCCAGTTCTGATCATTGTTTCGGTTGTTGGTAGCTTGGTCCAATGCCAAAACACAGTGAAATCTTTTTATGGCTTTAAACGCGTTTTCTCCTCGAGACAAACATGATTTCACTAAAAACGTTATAGTTTATACATGCCTGCTGTACATGTGTGCAAACACTCAGAGCCTTAAGATAGGGTTTTCACCAATGTGTTTTTTGGTGAGAAACCTTCTATTTCAAGGTTCTGTGCGTTTTCAGACAAGTACAATATGTATTTATAGTGTTTCTGATGAAATCCCTCCTTTTAATGCATCTTCTCACAGAAAACGAGTCTCTCGCCATGAGAACATGGCTTTTTTGAAAAAGCATATTCTCGTCGAGAAATCGTGTTTTACACAATAAAAACGACTCTCTATCTTATTTAGTTCACATTTTTACTTTTGGTAACCTAGCCCATATGTATAAAGCACTAAACCTTTTTATCGCGTTAAACGCATTTTCTCGACAAGGAAAGCACAATTTCATCAAAAACAAACACAACAAGAAAGATGAATCTATTCAACAAGTCTGCAACACGTCCTGAAGACTTACATGATTTCACCCAATGTCAATGTGTAATTTCTCCAGTTCTGATCATTGTTTAGGTTGTTGGTAGCTTTGTCCAATGCCAAAACACAGTGAAATCTTTTTATGGCTTTAAACGCGTTTTCTCCTCGAGAGAAACATGATTTCACTAAAAACGTTATAGTTTAAACATGCCTGCTGTACATGTGTGCAAACACTCAGAGCCTTATAAGATAGGGTTTTCACCAATGTGTTTTTTGGTGAGAAACCTTCTATTTCAAGGTTCTGTGCGTTTTCAGACAAGTACAATATGTATTTATAGTGTTTCTGATGAAATCCCTCCTTTTAATGCATTTTCTCACAGAAAATGAGTCTCTCGCCATGGGAACATGGCTTTTTTGAAAAAGCATATTCTCGTCGAGAAATCGTGTTTTAAACAATAAAAACGACTCCCGGTCTTATTTAGTTCACATTTTTACTTTTGGTAACCTAGCTCATATGTATAAAGCACTAAACGTTTTTATCGCGTTAAACACATTTTGTCGACAAGGAAAGCACAATTTCATCAAAAACAAACAAAACAAGAAAGATGAATCTATTCAACAAGTCTGCAACACGTCCTGAAGAGTTACATGATTTCACCCAATGTCAATGTGTAATTTCTCCAGTTCTGATCATTGTTTCGGTTGTTGGTAGCTTGGTCCAATGCCAAAACACAGTGAAATCTTTTTATGGCTTTAAACGCGTTTTCTCCTCGAGACAAACATGATTTCACTAAAAACGTTATAGTTTATACATGCCTGCTGTACATGTGTGCAAACACTCAGAGCCTTAAGATAGGGTTTTCACCAATGTGTTTTTTGGTGAGAAACCTTCTATTTCAAGGTTCTGTGCGTTTTCAGACAAGTACAATATGTATTTATAGTGTTTCTGATGAAATCCCTCCTTTTAATGCATCTTCTCACAGAAAACGAGTCTCTCGCCATGAGAACATGGCTTTTTTGAAAAAGCATATTCTCGTCGAGAAATCGTGTTTTACACAATAAAAACGACTCTCGGTCTTATTTAGTTCACATTTTTACTTTTGGTAACCTAGCCCATATGTATAAAGCACTAAACGTTTTTATCGCGTTAAACACATTTTGTCGACAAGGAAAGCACAATTTCATCAAAAAAAAACAAAACAAGAAAGATGAATCTATTCAACAAGTCTGCAACACGTCCTGAAGAGTTACATGATTTCACCCAATGTCAATGTGTAATTTCTCCAGTTCTGATCATTGTTTCGGTTGTTGGTAGCTTGGTCCAATGCCAAAACACAGTGAAATCTTTTTATGGCTTTAAACGCGTTTTCTCCTCGAGACAAACATGATTTCACTAAAAACGTTATAGTTTATACATGCCTGCTGTACATGTGTGCAAACACTCAGAGCCTTAAGATAGGGTTTTCACCAATGTGTTTTTTGGTGAGAAACCTTCTATTTCAAGGTTCTGTGCGTTTTCAGACAAGTACAATATGTATTTATAGTGTTTCTGATGAAATCCCTCCTTTTAATGCATCTTCTCACAGAAAACGAGTCTCTCGCCATGAGAACATGGCTTTTTTGAAAAAGCATATTCTCGTCGAGAAATCGTGTTTTACACAATAAAAACGACTCTCGGTCTTATTTAGTTCACATTTTTACTTTTGGTAACCTAGCCCATATGTATAAAGCACTAAACCTTTTTATCGCGTTAAACGCATTTTCTCGACAAGGAAAGCACAATTTCATCAAAAACAAACACAACAAGAAAGATGAATCTATTCAACAAGTCTGCAACACGTCCTGAAGACTTACATGATTTCACCCAATGTCAATGTGTAATTTCTCCAGTTCTGATCATTGTTTAGGTTGTTGGTAGCTTGGTCCAATGCCAAAACACAGTGAAATCTTTTTATGGCTTTAAACGCGTTTTCTCCTCGAGAGAAACATGATTTCACTAAAAACGTTATAGTTTAAACATGCCTGCTGTACATGTGTGCAAACACTCAGAGCCTTAAGATAGGGTTTTCACCAATGTGTTTTTTGGTGAGAAACCTTCTATTTCAAGGTTCTGTGCGTTTTCAGACAAGTACAATATGTATTTATAGTGTTTCTGATGAAATCCCTCCTTTTAATGCATTTTCTCACAGAAAACGAGTCTCTCGCCATGAGAACATGGCTTTTTTGAAAAAGCATATTCTCGTCGAGACATCGTGTTTTAACCAATAAAAACGACTCCCGGTCTTATTTAGTTCACATTTTTACTTTTGGTAACCTAGCTCATATGTATAAAGCACTAAACGTTTTTATCGCGTTAAACACATTTTGTCGACAAGGAAAGCACAATTTCATCAAAAACAAACAAAACAAGAAAGATGAATCTATTCAACAAGTCTGCAACACGTCCTGAAGAGTTACATGATTTCACCCAATGTCAATGTGTAATTTCTCCAGTTCTGATCATTGTTTAGGTTGTTGGTAGCTTGGTCCAATGCCAAAACACAGTGAAATCTTTTTATGGCTTTAAACGCGTTTTCTCCTCGAGAGAAACATGATTTCACTAAAAACGTTATAGTTTAAACATGCCTGCTGTACATGTGTGCAAACACTCAGAGCCTTAAGATAGGGTTTTCACCAATGTGTTTTTTGGTGAGAAACCTTCTATTTCAAGGTTCTGTGCGTTTTCAGACAAGTACAATATGTATTTATAGTGTTTCTGATGAAATCCCTCCTTTTAATGCATTTTCTCACAGAAAATGAGTCTCTCGCCATGGGAACATGGCTTTTTTGAAAAAGCATATTCTCGTCGAGAAATCGTGTTTTAAACAATAAAAACGACTCCCGGTCTTATTTAGTTCACATTTTTACTTTTGGTAACCTAGCTCATATGTATAAAGCACTAAACGTTTTTATCGCGTTAAACGCCTTTTCTCGACAAGAAAAGCACAATTTCATCAAAAACAAACAAAACAAGAAAAATGAATCTATTCAACAAGTCTGCAGCACGTCCTGAAGAGTTACATGGTTTCATCCAATGTCAATGTGTAATTTCTCCAGTTCTGATCATTGTTTAGGTTGTTGGTAGCTTGGTCCAATGCCAAAACACAGTGAAATCTTTTTATGGCTTTAAACGCGTTTTCTCCTCGAGAGAAACATGATTTCACTAAAAACGTTATAGTTTAAACATGCCTGCTGTACATGTGTGCAAACACTCAGAGCCTTAAGATAGGGTTTTCACCAATGTGTTTTTTGGTGAGAAACCTTCTATTTCAAGGTTCTGTGCGTTTTCAGACAAGTACAATATGTATTTATAGTGTTTCTGATGAAATCCCTCCTTTTAATGCATTCTCTCACAGAAAACGAGTCTCTCGCCATGAGAACATGGCTTTTTTGAAAAAGCATATTCTCGTCGAGAAATCGTGTTTTAAACAATAAAAACGACTCCCGGTCTTATTTAGTTCACATTTTTACTTTTGGTAACCTAGCTCATATGTATAAAGCACTAAACGTTTTTATCGCGTTAAACGCATTTTCTCGACAAGGAAAGCACAATTTCATCAACAACAAACAAAACAAGAAAAATGAATCTATTCAACAAGTCTGCAACACGTCCTGAAGAGTTACATGGTTTCATCCAATGTCAATGTGTAATTTCTCCAGTTCTGATCATTGTTTAGGTTGTTGGTAGCTTGGTCCAATGCCAAAACACAGTGAAATCTTTTTATGGCTTTAAACGCGTTTTCTCCTCGAGAGAAACATGATTTCACTAAAATCGTTATAGTTTAAACATGCCTGCTGTACATGTGTGCAAACACTCAGAGCCTTAAGATAGGGTTTTCACCAATGTGTTTTTTGGTGAGAAACCTTCTATTTCAAGGTTCTGTGCGTTTTCAGACAAGTACAATATGTATTTATAGTGTTTCTGATGAAATCCCTCCTTTTAATGCATCTTCTCACAGAAAACGAGTCTCTCGCCATGAGAACATGGCTTTTTTGAAAAAGCATATTCTCGTCGAGAAATCGTGTTTTACACAATAAAAACGACTCTCGGTCTTATTTAGTTCACATTTTTACTTTTGGTAACCTAGCTCATATGTATAAAGCACTAAACGTTTTTATCGCGTTAAACGCCTTTTCTCGACAAGAAAAGCACAATTTCATCAAAAACAAACAAAACAAGAAAAATGAATCTATTCAACAAGTCTGCAACACGTCCTGAAGAGTTACATGATTTCACCCAATGTCAATGTGTAATTTCTCCAGTTCTGATCATTGTTTCGGTTGTTGGTAGCTTGGTCCAATGCCAAAACACAGTGAAATCTTTTTATGGCTTTAAACGCGTTTTCTCCTCGAGAGAAACATGATTTCACTAAAAACGTTATAGTTTAAACATGCCTGCTGTACATGTGTGCAAACACTCAGAGCCTTAAGATAGGGTTTTCACCAATGTGTTTTTTGGTGAGAAACCTTCTATTTCAAGGTTCTGTGCGTTTTCAGACAAGTACAATATGTATTTATAGTGTTTCTGATGAAATCCCTCCTTTTAATGCATCTTCTCACAGAAAACGAGTCTCTCGCCATGAGAACATGGCTTTTTTGAAAAAGCATATTCTCGTCGAGAAATCGTGTTTTACACAATAAAAACGACTCTCGGTCTTATTTAGTTCACATTTTTACTTTTGGTAACCTAGCCCATATGTATAAAGCACTAAACCTTTTTATCGCGTTAAACGCATTTTCTCGACAAGGAAAGCACAATTTCATCAAAAACAAACACAACAAGAAAGATGAATCTATTCAACAAGTCTGCAACAAGTCCTGAAGACTTACATGATTTCATCCAATGTCAATGTGTAATTTCTCCAGTTCTGATCATTGTTTAGGTTGTTGGTAGCTTGGTCCAATGCCAAAACACAGTGAAATCTTTTTATGGCTTTAAACGCGTTTTCTCCTCGAGAGAAACATGATTTCACTAAAAACGTTATAGTTTAAACATGCCTGCTGTACATGTGTGCAAACACTCAGAGCCTTAAGAAGGGGTTTTCACCAATGTGTTTTTTGGTGAGAAACCTTCTATTTCAAGGTTCTGTCCGTTTTCAGACAAGTACAATATGTATTTATAGTGTTTCTGATGAAATCCCTCCTTTTAATGCATTTTCTCACAGAAAACGAGTCTCTCGCCATGAGAACATGGCTTTTTTGAAAAAGCATATTCTCGTCGAGACATCGTGTTTTAACCAATAAAAACGACTCCCGGTCTTATTTAGTTCACATTTTTACTTTTGGTAACCTAGCTCATATGTATAAAGCACTAAACGTTTTTATCGCGTTAAACGCCTTTTCTCGACAAGAAAAGCACAATTTCATCAAAAACAAACAAAACAAGAAAAATGAATCTATTCAACAAGTCTGCAACACGTCCTGAAGAGTTACATGATTTCACCCAATGTCAATGTGTAATTTCTCCAGTTCTGATCATTGTTTCGGTTGTTGGTAGCTTGGTCCAATGCCAAAACACAGTGAAATCTTTTTATGGCTTTAAACGCGTTTTCTCCTCGAGAGAAACATGATTTCACTAAAAACGTTATAGTTTAAACATGCCTGCTGTACATGTGTGCAAACACTCAGAGCCTTAAGATAGGGTTTTCACCAATGTGTTTTTTGGTGAGAAACCTTCTATTTCAAGGTTCTGTGCGTTTTCAGACAAGTACAATATGTATTTATAGTGTTTCTGATGAAATCCCTCTTTTTAATGCATTTTCTCACAGAAAACGAGTCTCTCGCCATGAGAACATGGCTTTTTTGAAAAAGCATATTCTCGTCGAGAAATCGTGTTTTAAACAATAAAAACGACTCCCGGTCTTATTTAGTTCACATTTTTACTTTTGGTAACCTAGCTCATATGTATAAAGCACTAAACGTTTTTATCGCGTTAAACGCATTTTCTCGACAAGGAAAGCACAATTTCATCAACAACAAACAAAACAAGAAAAATGAATCTATTCAACAAGTCTGCAACACGTCCTGAAGAGTTACATGGTTTCATCCAATGTCAATGTGTAATTTCTCCAGTTCTGATCATTGTTTAGGTTGTTGGTAGCTTGGTCCAATGCCAAAACACAGTGAAATCTTTTTATGGCTTTAAACGCGTTTTCTCCTCGAGAGAAACATGATTTCACTAAAAACGTTATAGTTTAAACATGCCTGCTGTACATATGTGCAAACACTCAGAGCCTTAAGATAGGGTTTTCACCAATGTGTTTTTTGGTGAGAAACCTTCTATTTCAAGGTTCTGTGCGTTTTCAGACAAGTACAATATGTATTTACAGTGTTTCTGATGAAATCCCTCCTTTTAATGCATTTTCTCACAGAAAACGAGTCTCTCGCCATGAGAACATGGCTTTTTTGAAAAAGCATATTCTCGTCGAGAAATCGTGTTTTAAACAATAAAAACGACTCTCGGTCTTATTTAGTTCACATTTTTACTTTTGGTAGCCTAGCTCATATGTATAAAGCACTAAACGTTTTTATCGCTTTAAACGCATTTTCTCGACAAGGAAAGCACAATTTCATCAAAAACAAACAAAACAAGAAAAATGAATCTATTCAACAAGTCTGCAACACGTCCTGAAGAGTTACATGATTTCACCCAATGTCAATGTGTAATTTCTCCAGTTCTGATCATTGTTTCGGTTGTTGGTAGCTTGGTCCAATGCCAAAACACAGTGAAATCTTTTTATGGCTTTAAACGCGTTTTCTCCTCGAGAGAAACATGATTTCACTAAAAACGTTATAGTTTAAACATGCCTGCTGTACATGTGTGCAAACACTCAGAGCCTTAAGATAGGGTTTTCACCAATGTGTTTTTTGGTGAGAAACCTTCTATTTCAAGGTTCTGTGCGTTTTCAGACAAGTACAATATGTATTTATAGTGTTTCTGATGAAATCCCTCCTTTTAATGCATCTTCTCACAGAAAACGAGTCTCTCGCCATGAGAACATGGCTTTTTTGAAAAAGCATATTCTCGTCGAGAAATCGTGTTTTACACAATAAAAACGACTCTCGGTCTTATTTAGTTCACATTTTTACTTTTGGTAACCTAGCCCATATGTATAAAGCACTAAACCTTTTTATCGCGTTAAACGCATTTTCTCGACAAGGAAAGCACAATTTCATCAAAAACAAACACAACAAGAAAGATGAATCTATTCAACAAGTCTGCAACACGTCCTGAAGACTTACATGATTTCATCCAATGTCAATGTGTAATTTCTCCAGTTCTGATCATTGTTTAGGTTGTTGGTAGCTTGGTCCAATGCCAAAACACAGTGAAATCTTTTTATGGCTTTAAACGCGTTTTCTCCTCGAGAGAAACATGATTTCACTAAAAACGTTATAGTTTAAACATGCCTGCTGTACATGTGTGCAAACACTCAGAGCCTTAAGATAGGGTTTTCACCAATGTGTTTTTTGGTGAGAAACCTTCTATTTCAAGGTTCTGTGCGTTTTCAGACAAGTACAATATGTATTTATAGTGTTTCTGATGAAATCCCTCCTTTTAATGCATTTTCTCACAGAAAATGAGTCTCTCGCCATGGGAACATGGCTTTTTTGAAAAAGCATATTCTCGTCGAGAAATCGTGTTTTAAACAATAAAAACGACTCCCGGTCTTATTTAGTTCACATTTTTACTTTTGGTAACCTAGCTCATATGTATAAAGCACTAAACGTTTTTATCGCGTTAAACACATTTTGTCGACAAGGAAAGCACAATTTCACCAAAAACAAACAAAACAAGAAAGATGAATCTATTCAACAAGTCTGCAACACGTCCTGAAGAGTTACATGATTTCACCCAATGTCAATGTGTAATTTCTCCAGTTCTGATCATTGTTTCGGTTGTTGGTAGCTTGGTCCAATGCCAAAACACAGTGAAATCTTTTTATGGCTTTAAACGCGTTTTCTCCTCGAGACAAACATGATTTCACTAAAAACGTTATAGTTTATACATGCCTGCTGTACATGTGTGCAAACACTCAGAGCCTTAAGATAGGGTTTTCACCAATGTGTTTTTTGGTGAGAAACCTTCTATTTCAAGGTTCTGTGCGTTTTCAGACAAGTACAATATGTATTTATAGTGTTTCTGATGAAATCCCTCCTTTTAATGCATCTTCTCACAGAAAACGAGTCTCTCGCCATGAGAACATGGCTTTTTTGAAAAAGCATATTCTCGTCGAGAAATCGTGTTTTACACAATAAAAACGACTCTCTATCTTATTTAGTTCACATTTTTACTTTTGGTAACCTAGCCCATATGTATAAAGCACTAAACCTTTTTATCGCGTTAAACGCATTTTCTCGACAAGGAAAGCACAATTTCATCAAAAACAAACACAACAAGAAAGATGAATCTATTCAACAAGTCTGCAACACGTCCTGAAGACTTACATGATTTCACCCAATGTCAATGTGTAATTTCTCCAGTTCTGATCATTGTTTAGGTTGTTGGTAGCTTTGTCCAATGCCAAAACACAGTGAAATCTTTTTATGGCTTTAAACGCGTTTTCTCCTCGAGAGAAACATGATTTCACTAAAAACGTTATAGTTTAAACATGCCTGCTGTACATGTGTGCAAACACTCAGAGCCTTAAGATAGGGTTTTCACCAATGTGTTTTTTGGTGAGAAACCTTCTATTTCAAGGTTCTGTGCGTTTTCAGACAAGTACAATATGTATTTATAGTGTTTCTGATGAAATCCCTCCTTTTAATGCATTTTCTCACAGAAAATGAGTCTCTCGCCATGGGAACATGGCTTTTTTGAAAAAGCATATTCTCGTCGAGAAATCGTGTTTTAAACAATAAAAACGACTCCCGGTCTTATTTAGTTCACATTTTTACTTTTGGTAACCTAGCTCATATGTATAAAGCACTAAACGTTTTTATCGCGTTAAACACATTTTGTCGACAAGGAAAGCACAATTTCATCAAAAACAAACAAAACAAGAAAGATGAATCTATTCAACAAGTCTGCAACACGTCCTGAAGAGTTACATGATTTCACCCAATGTCAATGTGTAATTTCTCCAGTTCTGATCATTGTTTCGGTTGTTGGTAGCTTGGTCCAATGCCAAAACACAGTGAAATCTTTTTATGGCTTTAAACGCGTTTTCTCCTCGAGACAAACATGATTTCACTAAAAACGTTATAGTTTATACATGCCTGCTGTACATGTGTGCAAACACTCAGAGCCTTAAGATAGGGTTTTCACCAATGTGTTTTTTGGTGAGAAACCTTCTATTTCAAGGTTCTGTGCGTTTTCAGACAAGTACAATATGTATTTATAGTGTTTCTGATGAAATCCCTCCTTTTAATGCATCTTCTCACAGAAAACGAGTCTCTCGCCATGAGAACATGGCTTTTTTGAAAAAGCATATTCTCGTCGAGAAATCGTGTTTTACACAATAAAAACGACTCTCGGTCTTATTTAGTTCACATTTTTACTTTTGGTAACCTAGCCCATATGTATAAAGCACTAAACGTTTTTATCGCGTTAAACACATTTTGTCGACAAGGAAAGCACAATTTCATCAAAAACAAACAAAACAAGAAAGATGAATCTATTCAACAAGTCTGCAACACGTCCTGAAGAGTTACATGATTTCACCCAATGTCAATGTGTAATTTCTCCAGTTCTGATCATTGTTTCGGTTGTTGGTAGCTTGGTCCAATGCCAAAACACAGTGAAATCTTTTTATGGCTTTAAACGCGTTTTCTCCTCGAGACAAACATGATTTCACTAAAAACGTTATAGTTTATACATGCCTGCTGTACATGTGTGCAAACACTCAGAGCCTTAAGATAGGGTTTTCACCAATGTGTTTTTTGGTGAGAAACCTTCTATTTCAAGGTTCTGTGCGTTTTCAGACAAGTACAATATGTATTTATAGTGTTTCTGATGAAATCCCTCCTTTTAATGCATCTTCTCACAGAAAACGAGTCTCTCGCCATGAGAACATGGCTTTTTTGAAAAAGCATATTCTCGTCGAGAAATCGTGTTTTACACAATAAAAACGACTCTCGGTCTTATTTAGTTCACATTTTTACTTTTGGTAACCTAGCCCATATGTATAAAGCACTAAACCTTTTTATCGCGTTAAACGCATTTTCTCGACAAGGAAAGCACAATTTCATCAAAAACAAACACAACAAGAAAGATGAATCTATTCAACAAGTCTGCAACACGTCCTGAAGACTTACATGATTTCACCCAATGTCAATGTGTAATTTCTCCAGTTCTGATCATTGTTTAGGTTGTTGGTAGCTTGGTCCAATGCCAAAACACAGTGAAATCTTTTTATGGCTTTAAACGCGTTTTCTCCTCGAGAGAAACATGATTTCACTAAAAACGTTATAGTTTAAACATGCCTGCTGTACATGTGTGCAAACACTCAGAGCCTTAAGATAGGGTTTTCACCAATGTGTTTTTTGGTGAGAAACCTTCTATTTCAAGGTTCTGTCCGTTTTCAGACAAGTACAATATGTATTTATAGTGTTTCTGATGAAATCCCTCCTTTTAATGCATTTTCTCACAGAAAACGAGTCTCTCGCCATGAGAACATGGCTTTTTTGAAAAAGCATATTCTCGTCGAGACATCGTGTTTTAACCAATAAAAACGACTCCCGGTTTTATTTAGTTCACATTTTTACTTTTGGTAACCTAGCTCATATGTATAAAGCACTAAACGTTTTTATCGCGTTAAACACATTTTGTCGACAAGGAAAGCACAATTTCATCAAAAACAAACAAAACAAGAAAGATGAATCTATTCAACAAGTCTGCAACACGTCCTGAAGAGTTACATGATTTCACCCAATGTCAATGTGTAATTTCTCCAGTTCTGATCATTGTTTAGGTTGTTGGTAGCTTGGTCCAATGCCAAAACACAGTGAAATCTTTTTATGGCTTTAAACGCGTTTTCTCCTCGAGAGAAACATGATTTCACTAAAAACGTTATAGTTTAAACATGCCTGCTGTACATGTGTGCAAACACTCAGAGCCTTAAGATAGGGTTTTCACCAATGTGTTTTTTGGTGAGAAACCTTCTATTTCAAGGTTCTGTGCGTTTTCAGACAAGTACAATATGTATTTATAGTGTTTCTGATGAAATCCCTCCTTTTAATGCATTTTCTCACAGAAAATGAGTCTCTCGCCATGGGAACATGGCTTTTTTGAAAAAGCATATTCTCGTCGAGAAATCGTGTTTTAAACAATAAAAACGACTCCCGGTCTTATTTAGTTCACATTTTTACTTTTGGTAACCTAGCTCATATGTATAAAGCACTAAACGTTTTTATCGCGTTAAACGCCTTTTCTCGACAAGAAAAGCACAATTTCATCAAAAACAAACAAAACAAGAAAAATGAATCTATTCAACAAGTCTGCAGCACGTCCTGAAGAGTTACATGGTTTCATCCAATGTCAATGTGTAATTTCTCCAGTTCTGATCATTGTTTAGGTTGTTGGTAGCTTGGTCCAATGCCAAAACACAGTGAAATCTTTTTATGGCTTTAAACGCGTTTTCTCCTCGAGAGAAACATGATTTCACTAAAAACGTTATAGTTTAAACATGCCTGCTGTACATGTGTGCAAACACTCAGAGCCTTAAGATAGGGTTTTCACCAATGTGTTTTTTGGTGAGAAACCTTCTATTTCAAGGTTCTGTGCGTTTTCAGACAAGTACAATATGTATTTATAGTGTTTCTGATGAAATCCCTCCTTTTAATGCATTCTCTCACAGAAAACGAGTCTCTCGCCATGAGAACATGGCTTTTTTGAAAAAGCATATTCTCGTCGAGAAATCGTGTTTTAAACAATAAAAACGACTCCCGGTCTTATTTAGTTCACATTTTTACTTTTGGTAACCTAGCTCATATGTATAAAGCACTAAACGTTTTTATCGCGTTAAACGCATTTTCTCGACAAGGAAAGCACAATTTCATCAACAACAAACAAAACAAGAAAAATGAATCTATTCAACAAGTCTGCAACACGTCCTGAAGAGTTACATGGTTTCATCCAATGTCAATGTGTAATTTCTCCAGTTCTGATCATTGTTTAGGTTGTTGGTAGCTTGGTCCAATGCCAAAACACAGTGAAATCTTTTTATGGCTTTAAACGCGTTTTCTCCTCGAGAGAAACATGATTTCACTAAAAACGTTATAGTTTAAACATGCCTGCTGTACATGTGTGCAAACACTCAGAGCCTTAAGATAGGGTTTTCACCAATGTGTTTTTTGGTGAGAAACCTTCTATTTCAAGGTTCTGTGCGTTTTCAGACAAGTACAATATGTATTTATAGTGTTTCTGATTAAATCCCTCCTTTTAATGCATCTTCTCACAGAAAACGAGTCTCTCGCCATGAGAACATGGCTTTTTTGAAAAAGCATATTCTCGTCGAGAAATCGTGTTTTACACAATAAAAACGACTCTCGGTCTTATTTAGTTCACATTTTTACTTTTGGTAACCTAGCTCATATGTATAAAGCACTAAACGTTTTTATCGCGTTAAACGCCTTTTCTCGACAAGAAAAGCACAATTTCATCAAAAACAAACAAAACAAGAAAAATGAATCTATTCAACAAGTCTGCAACACGTCCTGAAGAGTTACATGATTTCACCCAATGTCAATGTGTAATTTCTCCAGTTCTGATCATTGTTTCGGTTGTTGGTAGCTTGGTCCAATGCCAAAACACAGTGAAATCTTTTTATGGCTTTAAACGCGTTTTCTCCTCGAGAGAAACATGATTTCACTAAAAACGTTATAGTTTAAACATGCCTGCTGTACATGTGTGCAAACACTCAGAGCCTTAAGATAGGGTTTTCACCAATGTGTTTTTTGGTGAGAAACCTTCTATTTCAAGGTTCTGTGCGTTTTCAGACAAGTACAATATGTATTTATAGTGTTTCTGATGAAATCCCTCCTTTTAATGCATCTTCTCACAGAAAACGAGTCTCTCGCCATGAGAACATGGCTTTTTTGAAAAAGCATATTCTCGTCGAGAAATCGTGTTTTACACAATAAAAACGACTCTCGGTCTTATTTAGTTCACATTTTTACTTTTGGTAACCTAGCCCATATGTATAAAGCACTAAACCTTTTTATCGCGTTAAACGCATTTTCTCGACAAGGAAAGCACAATTTCATCAAAAACAAACACAACAAGAAAGATGAATCTATTCAACAAGTCTGCAACAAGTCCTGAAGACTTACATGATTTCATCCAATGTCAATGTGTAATTTCTCCAGTTCTGATCATTGTTTAGGTTGTTGGTAGCTTGGTCCAATGCCAAAACACAGTGAAATATTTTTATGGCTTTAAACGCGTTTTCTCCTCGAGAGAAACATGATTTCACTAAAAACGTTATAGTTTAAACATGCCTGCTGTACATGTGTGCAAACACTCAGAGCCTTAAGAAGGGGTTTTCACCAATGTGTTTTTTGGTGAGAAACCTTCTATTTCAAGGTTCTGTCCGTTTTCAGACAAGTACAATATGTATTTATAGTGTTTCTGATGAAATCCCTCCTTTTAATGCATTTTCTCACAGAAAACGAGTCTCTCGCCATGAGAACATGGCTTTTTTGAAAAAGCATATTCTCGTCGAGACATCGTGTTTTAACCAATAAAAACGACTCCCGGTCTTATTTAGTTCACATTTTTACTTTTGGTAACCTAGCTCATATGTATAAAGCACTAAACGTTTTTATCGCGTTAAACGCCTTTTCTCGACAAGAAAAGCACAATTTCATCAAAAACAAACAAAACAAGAAAAATGAATCTATTCAACAAGTCTGCAACACGTCCTGAAGAGTTACATGATTTCACCCAATGTCAATGTGTAATTTCTCCAGTTCTGATCATTGTTTCGGTTGTTGGTAGCTTGGTCCAATGCCAAAACACAGTGAAATCTTTTTATGGCTTTAAACGCGTTTTCTCCTCGAGAGAAACATGATTTCACTAAAAACGTTATAGTTTAAACATGCCTGCTGTACATGTGTGCAAACACTCAGAGCCTTAAGATAGGGTTTTCACCAATGTGTTTTTTGGTGAGAAACCTTCTATTTCAAGGTTCTGTGCGTTTTCAGACAAGTACAATATGTATTTATAGTGTTTCTGATGAAATCCCTCCTTTTAATGCATCTTCTCACAGAAAACGAGTCTCTCGCCATGAGAACATGGCTTTTTTGAAAAAGCATATTCTCGTCGAGAAATCGTGTTTTACACAATAAAAACGACTCTCGGTCTTATTTAGTTCACATTTTTACTTTTGGTAACCTAGCCCATATGTATAAAGCACTAAACGTTTTTATCGCGTTAAACACATTTTGTCGACAAGGAAAGCACAATTTCATCAAAAACAAACAAAACAAGAAAGATGAATCTATTCAACAAGTCTGCAACACGTCCTGAAGAGTTACATGATTTCACCCAATGTCAATGTGTAATTTCTCCAGTTCTGATCATTGTTTCGGTTGTTGGTAGCTTGGTCCAATGCCAAAACACAGTGAAATCTTTTTATGGCTTTAAACGCGTTTTCTCCTCGAGACAAACATGATTTCACTAAAAACGTTATAGTTTATACATGCCTGCTGTACATGTGTGCAAACACTCAGAGCCTTAAGATAGGGTTTTCACCAATGTGTTTTTTGGTGAGAAACCTTCTATTTCAAGGTTCTGTGCGTTTTCAGACAAGTACAATATGTATTTATAGTGTTTCTGATGAAATCCCTCCTTTTAATGCATCTTCTCACAGAAAACGAGTCTCTCGCCATGAGAACATGGCTTTTTTGAAAAAGCATATTCTCGTCGAGAAATCGTGTTTTACACAATAAAAACGACTCTCGGTCTTATTTAGTTCACATTTTTACTTTTGGTAACCTAGCCCATATGTATAAAGCACTAAACCTTTTTATCGCGTTAAACGCATTTTCTCGACAAGGAAAGCACAATTTCATCAAAAACAAACACAACAAGAAAGATGAATCTATTCAACAAGTCTGCAACACGTCCTGAAGACTTACATGATTTCACCCAATGTCAATGTGTAATTTCTCCAGTTCTGATCATTGTTTAGGTTGTTGGTAGCTTGGTCCAATGCCAAAACACAGTGAAATCTTTTTATGGCTTTAAACGCGTTTTCTCCTCGAGAGAAACATGATTTCACTAAAAACGTTATAGTTTAAACATGCCTGCTGTACATGTGTGCAAACACTCAGAGCCTTAAGATAGGGTTTTCACCAATGTGTTTTTTGGTGAGAAACCTTCTATTTCAAGGTTCTGTCCGTTTTCAGACAAGTACAATATGTATTTATAGTGTTTCTGATGAAATCCCTCCTTTTAATGCATTTTCTCACAGAAAACGAGTCTCTCGCCATGAGAACATGGCTTTTTTGAAAAAGCATATTCTCGTCGAGACATCGTGTTTTAACCAATAAAAACGACTCCCGGTTTTATTTAGTTCACATTTTTACTTTTGGTAACCTAGCTCATATGTATAAAGCACTAAACGTTTTTATCGCGTTAAACACATTTTGTCGACAAGGAAAGCACAATTTCATCAAAAACAAACAAAACAAGAAAGATGAATCTATTCAACAAGTCTGCAACACGTCCTGAAGAGTTACATGATTTCACCCAATGTCAATGTGTAATTTCTCCAGTTCTGATCATTGTTTAGGTTGTTGGTAGCTTGGTCCAATGCCAAAACACAGTGAAATCTTTTTATGGCTTTAAACGCGTTTTCTCCTCGAGAGAAACATGATTTCACTAAAAACGTTATAGTTTAAACATGCCTGCTGTACATGTGTGCAAACACTCAGAGCCTTAAGATAGGGTTTTCACCAATGTGTTTTTTGGTGAGAAACCTTCTATTTCAAGGTTCTGTGCGTTTTCAGACAAGTACAATATGTATTTATAGTGTTTCTGATGAAATCCTTCCTTTTAATGCATTTTCTCACAGAAAATGAGTCTCTCGCCATGGGAACATGGCTTTTTTGAAAAAGCATATTCTCGTCGAGAAATCGTGTTTTAAACAATAAAAACGACTCCCGGTCTTATTTAGTTCACATTTTTACTTTTGGTAACCTAGCTCATATGTATAAAGCACTAAACGTTTTTATCGCGTTAAACGCCTTTTCTCGACAAGAAAAGCACAATTTCATCAAAAACAAACAAAACAAGAAAAATGAATCTATTCAACAAGTCTGCAGCACGTCCTGAAGAGTTACATGGTTTCATCCAATGTCAATGTGTAATTTCTCCAGTTCTGATCATTGTTTAGGTTGTTGGTAGCTTGGTCCAATGCCAAAACACAGTGAAATCTTTTTATGGCTTTAAACGCGTTTTCTCCTCGAGAGAAACATGATTTCACTAAAAACGTTATAGTTTAAACATGCCTGCTGTACATGTGTGCAAACACTCAGAGCCTTAAGATAGGGTTTTCACCAATGTGTTTTTTGGTGAGAAACCTTCTATTTCAAGGTTCTGTGCGTTTTCAGACAAGTACAATATGTATTTATAGTGTTTCTGATGAAATCCCTCCTTTTAATGCATTCTCTCACAGAAAACGAGTCTCTCGCCATGAGAACATGGCTTTTTTGAAAAAGCATATTCTCGTCGAGAAATCGTGTTTTAAACAATAAAAACGACTCCCGGTCTTATTTAGTTCACATTTTTACTTTTGGTAACCTAGCTCATATGTATAAAGCACTAAACGTTTTTATCGCGTTAAACGCATTTTCTCGACAAGGAAAGCACAATTTCATCAACAACAAACAAAACAAGAAAAATGAATCTATTCAACAAGTCTGCAACACGTCCTGAAGAGTTACATGGTTTCATCCAATGTCAATGTGTAATTTCTCCAGTTCTGATCATTGTTTAGGTTGTTGGTAGCTTGGTCCAATGCCAAAACACAGTGAAATCTTTTTATGGCTTTAAACGCGTTTTCTCCTCGAGAGAAACATGATTTCACTAAAATCGTTATAGTTTAAACATGCCTGCTGTACATGTGTGCAAACACTCAGAGCCTTAAGATAGGGTTTTCACCAATGTGTTTTTTGGTGAGAAACCTTCTATTTCAAGGTTCTGTGCGTTTTCAGACAAGTACAATATGTATTTATAGTGTTTCTGATGAAATCCCTCCTTTTAATGCATCTTCTCACAGAAAACGAGTCTCTCGCCATGAGAACATGGCTTTTTTGAAAAAGCATATTCTCGTCGAGAAATCGTGTTTTACACAATAAAAACGACTCTCGGTCTTATTTAGTTCACATTTTTACTTTTGGTAACCTAGCTCATATGTATAAAGCACTAAACGTTTTTATCGCGTTAAACGCCTTTTCTCGACAAGAAAAGCACAATTTCATCAAAAACAAACAAAACAAGAAAAATGAATCTATTCAACAAGTCTGCAACACGTCCTGAAGAGTTACATGATTTCACCCAATGTAAATGTGTAATTTCTCCAGTTCTGATCATTGTTTCGGTTGTTGGTAGCTTGGTCCAATGCCAAAACACAGTGAAATCTTTTTATGGCTTTAAACGCGTTTTCTCCTCGAGAGAAACATGATTTCACTAAAAACGTTATAGTTTAAACATGCCTGCTGTACATGTGTGCAAACACTCAGAGCCTTAAGATAGGGTTTTCACCAATGTGTTTTTTGGTGAGAAACCTTCTATTTCAAGGTTCTGTGCGTTTTCAGACAAGTACAATATGTATTTATAGTGTTTCTGATGAAATCCCTCCTTTTAATGCATCTTCTCACAGAAAACGAGTCTCTCGCCATGAGAACATGGCTTTTTTGAAAAAGCATATTCTCGTCGAGAAATCGTGTTTTACACAATAAAAACGACTCTCGGTCTTATTTAGTTCACATTTTTACTTTTGGTAACCTAGCCCATATGTATAAAGCACTAAACCTTTTTATCGCGTTAAACGCATTTTCTCGACAAGGAAAGCACAATTTCATCAAAAACAAACACAACAAGAAAGATGAATCTATTCAACAAGTCTGCAACAAGTCCTGAAGACTTACATGATTTCATCCAATGTCAATGTGTAATTTCTCCAGTTCTGATCATTGTTTAGGTTGTTGGTAGCTTGGTCCAATGCCAAAACACAGTGAAATCTTTTTATGGCTTTAAACGCGTTTTCTCCTCGAGAGAAACATGATTTCACTAAAAACGTTATAGTTTAAACATGCCTGCTGTACATGTGTGCAAACACTCAGAGCCTTAAGAAGGGGTTTTCACCAATGTGTTTTTTGGTGAGAAACCTTCTATTTCAAGGTTCTGTCCGTTTTCAGACAAGTACAATATGTATTTATAGTGTTTCTGATGAAATCCCTCCTTTTAATGCATTTTCTCACAGAAAACGAGTCTCTCGCCATGAGAACATGGCTTTTTTGAAAAAGCATATTCTCGTCGAGACATCGTGTTTTAACCAATAAAAACGACTCCCGGTCTTATTTAGTTCACATTTTTACTTTTGGTAACCTAGCTCATATGTATAAAGCACTAAACGTTTTTATCGCGTTAAACGCCTTTTCTCGACAAGAAAAGCACAATTTCATCAAAAACAAACAAAACAAGAAAAATGAATCTATTCAACAAGTCTGCAACACGTCCTGAAGAGTTACATGATTTCACCCAATGTCAATGTGTAATTTCTCCAGTTCTGATCATTGTTTCGGTTGTTGGTAGCTTGGTCCAATGCCAAAACACAGTGAAATCTTTTTATGGCTTTAAACGCGTTTTCTCCTCGAGAGAAACATGATTTCACTAAAAACGTTATAGTTTAAACATGCCTGCTGTACATGTGTGCAAACACTCAGAGCCTTAAGATAGGGTTTTCACCAATGTGTTTTTTGGTGAGAAACCTTCTATTTCAAGGTTCTGTGCGTTTTCAGACAAGTACAATATGTATTTATAGTGTTTCTGATGAAATCCCTCTTTTTAATGCATTTTCTCACAGAAAACGAGTCTCTCGCCATGAGAACATGGCTTTTTTGAAAAAGCATATTCTCGTCGAGAAATCGTGTTTTAAACAATAAAAACGACTCCCGGTCTTATTTAGTTCACATTTTTACTTTTGGTAACCTAGCTCATATGTATAAAGCACTAAACGTTTTTATCGCGTTAAACGCATTTTCTCGACAAGGAAAGCACAATTTCATCAACAACAAACAAAACAAGAAAAATGAATCTATTCAACAAGTCTGCAACACGTCCTGAAGAGTTACATGGTTTCATCCAATGTCAATGTGTAATTTCTCCAGTTCTGATCATTGTTTAGGTTGTTGGTAGCTTGGTCCAATGCCAAAACACAGTGAAATCTTTTTATTGCTTTAAACGCGTTTTCTCCTCGAGAGAAACATGATTTCACTAAAAACGTTATAGTTTAAACATGCCTGCTGTACATATGTGCAAACACTCAGAGCCTTAAGATAGGGTTTTCACCAATGTGTTTTTTGGTGAGAAACCTTCTATTTCAAGGTTCTGTGCGTTTTCAGACAAGTACAATATGTATTTACAGTGTTTCTGATGAAATCCCTCCTTTTAATGCATTTTCTCACAGAAAACGAGTCTCTCGCCATGAGAACATGGCTTTTTTGAAAAAGCATATTCTCGTCGAGAAATCGTGTTTTAAACAATAAAAACGACTCTCGGTCTTATTTAGTTCACATTTTTACTTTTGGTAGCCTAGCTCATATGTATAAAGCACTAAACGTTTTTATCGCTTTAAACGCATTTTCTCGACAAGGAAAGCACAATTTCATCAAAAACAAACAAAACAAGAAAAATGAATCTATTCAACAAGTCTGCAACACGTCCTGAAGAGTTACATGATTTCACCCAATGTCAATGTGTAATTTCTCCAGTTCTGATCATTGTTTCGGTTGTTGGTAGCTTGGTCCAATGCCAAAACACAGTGAAATCTTTTTATGGCTTTAAACGCGTTTTCTCCTCGAGAGAAACATGATTTCACTAAAAACGTTATAGTTTAAACATGCCTGCTGTACATGTGTGCAAACACTCAGAGCCTTAAGATAGGGTTTTCACCAATGTGTTTTTTGGTGAGAAACCTTCTATTTCAAGGTTCTGTGCGTTTTCAGACAAGTACAATATGTATTTATAGTGTTTCTGATGAAATCCCTCCTTTTAATGCATCTTCTCACAGAAAACGAGTCTCTCGCCATGAGAACATGGCTTTTTTGAAAAAGCATATTCTCGTCGAGAAATCGTGTTTTACACAATAAAAACGACTCTCGGTCTTATTTAGTTCACATTTTTACTTTTGGTAACCTAGCCCATATGTATAAAGCACTAAACCTTTTTATCGCGTTAAACGCATTTTCTCGACAAGGAAAGCACAATTTCATCAAAAACAAACACAACAAGAAAGATGAATCTATTCAACAAGTCTGCAACACGTCCTGAAGAGTTACATGATTTCACCCAATGTCAATGTGTAATTTCTCCAGTTCTGATCATTGTTTAGGTTGTTGGTAGCTCGGTCCAATGCCAAAACACAGTGAAATCTTTTTATGGCTTTAAACGCGTTTTCTCCTCGAGAGAAACATGATTTCACTAAAAACGTTATAGTTTAAACATGCCTGCTGTACATGTGTGCAAACACTCAGAGCCTTAAGATAGGGTTTTCACCAATGTGTTTTTTGGTGAGAAACCTTCTATTTCAAGGTTCTGTGCGTTTTCAGACAAGTACAATATGTATTTATAGTGTTTCTGATGAAATCCCTCTTTTTAATGCATTTTCTCACAGAAAACGAGTCTCTCGCCATGAGAACATGGCTTTTTTGAAAAAGCATATTCTCGTCGAGAAATCGTGTTTTAAACAATAAAAACGACTCCCGGTCTTATTTAGTTCACATTTTTACTTTTGGTAACCTAGCTCATATGTATAAAGCACTAAACGTTTTTATCGCGTTAAACGCATTTTCTCGACAAGGAAAGCACAATTTCATCAACAACAAACAAAACAAGAAAAATGAATCTATTCAACAAGTGTGCAACACGTCCTGAAGAGTTACATGGTTTCATCCAATGTCAATGTGTAATTTCTCCAGTTCTGATCATTGTTTAGGTTGTTGGTAGCTTGGTCCAATGCCAAAACACAGTGAAATCTTTTTATGGCTTTAAACGCGTTTTCTCCTCGAGAGAAACATGATTTCACTAAAAACGTTATAGTTTAAACATGCCTGCTGTACATATGTGCAAACACTCAGAGCCTTAAGATAGGGTTTTCACCAATGTGTTTTTTGGTGAGAAACCTTCTATTTCAAGGTTCTGTGCGTTTTCAGACAAGTACAATATGTATTTACAGTGTTTCTGATGAAATCCCTCCTTTTAATGCATCTTCTCACAGAAAACGAGTCTCTCGCCATGAGAACATGGCTTTTTTGAAAAAGCATATTCTCGTCGAGAAATCGTGTTTTACACAATAAAAACGACTCTCGGTCTTATTTAGTTCACATTTTTACTTTTGGTAACCTAGCCCATATGTATAAAGCACTAAACCTTTTTATCGCGTTAAACGCATTTTCTCGACAAGGAAAGCACAATTTCATCAAAAACAAACACAACAAGAAAGATGAATCTATTCAACAAGTCTGCAACACGTCCTGAAGAGTTACATGATTTCACCCAATGTCAATGTGTAATTTCTCCAGTTCTGATCATTGTTTAGGTTGTTGGTAGCTTGGTCCAATGCCAAAACACAGTGAAATCTTTTTATGGCTTTAAACGCGTTTTCTCCTCGAGAGAAACATGATTTCACTAAAAACGTTATAGTTTAAACATGCCTGCTGTACATGTGTGCAAACACTCAGAGCCTTAAGATAGGGTTTTCACCAATGTGTTTTTTGGTGAGAAACCTTCTATTTCAAGGTTCTGTGCGTTTTCAGACAAGTAAAATATGTATTTATAGTGTTTCTGATGAAATCCCTCCTTATAATGCATTTTCTCACAGAAAATGAGTCTCTCGCCATGGGAACATGGCTTTTTTGAAAAAGCATATTCTCGTCGAGACATCGTGTTTTAACCAATAAAAACGACTCCCGGTCTTATTTAGTTCACATTTTTACTTTTGGTAACCTAGCTCATATGTATAAAGCACTAAACGTTTTTATCGCGTTAAACGCATTTTCTCGACAAGGAAAGCACAATTTCATCAAAAACAAACAAAACAAGAAAAATGAATCTATTCAACAAGTCTGCAGCACGTCCTGAAGAGTTACATGGTTTCATCCAATGTCAATGTGTAATTTCTCCAGTTCTGATCATTGTTTAGGTTGTTGGTAGCTTGGTCCAATGCCAAAACACAGTGAAATCTTTTTATGGCTTTAAACGCGTTTTCTCCTCGAGAGAAACATGATTTCACTAAAAACGTTATAGTTTAAACATGCCTGCTGTACATGTGTGCAAACACTCAGAGCCTTAAGAAGGGGTTTTCACCAATGTGTTTTTTGGTGAGAAACCTTCTATTTCAAGGTTCTGTCCGTTTTCAGACAAGTACAATATGTATTTATAGTGTTTCTGATGAAATCCCTCCTTTTAATGCATTTTCTCACAGAAAACGAGTCTCTCGCCATGAGAACATGGCTTTTTTGAAAAAGCATATTCTCGTCGAGACATCGTGTTTTAACCAATAAAAACGACTCCCGGTCTTATTTAGTTCACATTTTTACTTTTGGTAACCTAGCTCATATGTATAAAGCACTAAACGTTTTTATCGCGTTAAACACATTTTGTCGACAAGGAAAGCACAATTTCATCAAAAACAAACAAAACAAGAAAGATGAATCTATTCAACAAGTCTGCAACACGTCCTGAAGAGTTACATGATTTCACCCAATGTCAATGTGTAATTTCTCCAGTTCTGATCATTGTTTAGGTTGTTGGTAGCTTGGTCCAATGCCAAAACACAGTGAAATCTTTTTATGGCTTTAAACGCGTTTTCTCCTCGAGAGAAACATGATTTCACTAAAAACGTTATAGTTTAAACATGCCTGCTGTACATGTGTGCAAACACTCAGAGCCTTAAGATAGGGTTTTCACCAATGTGTTTTTTGGTGAGAAACCTTCTATTTCAAGGTTCTGTGCGTTTTCAGACAAGTACAATATGTATTTATAGTGTTTCTGATGAAATCCCTCCTTTTAATGCATTTTCTCACAGAAAATGAGTCTCTCGCCATGGGAACATGGCTTTTTTGAAAAAGCATATTCTCGTCGAGAAATCGTGTTTTAAACAATAAAAACGACTCCCGGTCTTATTTAGTTCACATTTTTACTTTTGGTAACCTAGCTCATATGTATAAAGCACTAAACGTTTTTATCGCGTTAAACACATTTTGTCGACAAGGAAAGCACAATTTCATCAAAAACAAACAAAACAAGAAAGATGAATCTATTCAACAAGTCTGCAACACGTCCTGAAGAGTTACATGATTTCACCCAATGTCAATGTGTAATTTCTCCAGTTCTGATCATTGTTTCGGTTGTTGGTAGCTTGGTCCAATGCCAAAACACAGTGAAATCTTTTTATGGCTTTAAACGCGTTTTCTCCTCGAGACAAACATGATTTCACTAAAAACGTTATAGTTTATACATGCCTGCTGTACATGTGTGCAAACACTCAGAGCCTTAAGATAGGGTTTTCACCAATGTGTTTTTTGGTGAGAAACCTTCTATTTCAAGGTTCTGTGCGTTTTCAGACAAGTACAATATGTATTTATAGTGTTTCTGATGAAATCCCTCCTTTTAATGCATCTTCTCACAGAAAACGAGTCTCTCGCCATGAGAACATGGCTTTTTTGAAAAAGCATATTCTCGTCGAGAAATCGTGTCTTACACAATAAAAACGACTCTCGGTCTTATTTAGTTCACATTTTTACTTTTGGTAACCTAGCCCATATGTATAAAGCACTAAACCTTTTTATCGCGTTAAACGCATTTTCTCGACAAGGAAAGCACAATTTCATCAAAAACAAACACAACAAGAAAGATGAATCTATTCAACAAGTCTGCAACACGTCCTGAAGACTTACATGATTTCACCCAATGTCAATGTGTAATTTCTCCAGTTCTGATCATTGTTTCGGTTGTTGGTAGCTTGGTCCAATGCCAAAACACAGTGAAATCTTTTTATGGCTTTAAACGCGTTTTCTCCTCGAGAGAAACATGATTTCACTAAAAACGTTATAGTTTAAACATGCCTGCTGTACATGTGTGCAAACACTCAGAGCCTTAAGATAGGGTTTTCACCAATGTGTTTTTTGGTGAGAAACCTTCTATTTCAAGGTTCTGTCCGTTTTCAGACAAGTACAATATGTATTTATAGTGTTTCTGATGAAATCCCTCCTTTTAATGCATTTTCTCACAGAAAACGAGTCTCTCGCCATGAGAACATGGCTTTTTTGAAAAAGCATATTCTCGTCGAGACATCGTGTTTTAACCAATAAAAACGACTCCCGGTCTTATTTAGTTCACATTTTTACTTTTGGTAACCTAGCTCATATGTATAAAGCACTAAACGTTTTTATCGCGTTAAACACATTTTGTCGACAAGGAAAGCACAATTTCATCAAAAACAAACAAAACAAGAAAGATGAATCTATTCAACAAGTCTGCAACACGTCCTGAAGAGTTACATGATTTCACCCAATGTCAATGTGTAATTTCTCCAGTTCTGATCATTGTTTAGGTTGTTGGTAGCTTGGTCCAATGCCAAAACACAGTGAAATCTTTTTATGGCTTTAAACGCGTTTTCTCCTCGAGAGAAACATGATTTCACTAAAAACGTTATAGTTTAAACATGCCTGCTGTACATGTGTGCAAACACTCAGAGCCTTAAGATAGGGTTTTCACCAATGTGTTTTTTGGTGAGAAACCTTCTATTTCAAGGTTCTGTGCGTTTTCAGACAAGTACAATATGTATTTATAGTGTTTCTGATGAAATCCCTCCTTTTAATGCATCTTCTCACAGAAAACGAGTCTCTCGCCATGAGAACATGGCTTTTTTGAAAAAGCATATTCTCGTCGAGAAATCGTGTTTTACACGATAAAAACGACTCTCGGTCTTATTTAGTTCACATTTTTACTTTTGGTAACCTAGCCCATATGTATAAAGCACTAAACCTTTTTATCGCGTTAAACGCATTTTCTCGACAAGGAAAGCACAATTTCATCAAAAACAAACACAACAAGAAAGATGAATCTATTCAACAAGTCTGCAACACGTCCTGAAGACTTACATGATTTCACCCAATGTCAATGTGTAATTTCTCCAGTTCTGATCATTGTTTAGGTTGTTGGTAGCTTGGTCCAATGCCAAAACACAGTGAAATCTTTTTATGGCTTTAAACGCGTTTTCTCCTCGAGAGAAACATGATTTCACTAAAAACGTTATAGTTTAAACATGCCTGCTGTACATGTGTGCAAACACTCAGAGCCTTAAGATAGGGTTTTCACCAATGTGTTTTTTGGTGAGAAACCTTCTATTTCAAGGTTCTGTCCGTTTTCAGACAAGTACAATATGTATTTATAGTGTTTCTGATGAAATCCCTCCTTTTAATGCATTTTCTCACAGAAAACGAGTCTCTCGCCATGAGAACATGGCTTTTTTGAAAAAGCATATTCTCGTCGAGACATCGTGTTTTAACCAATAAAAACGACTCCCGGTCTTATTTAGTTCACATTTTTACTTTTGGTAACCTAGCTCATATGTATAAAGCACTAAACGTTTTTATCGCGTTAAACGCATTTTCTCGACAAGGAAAGCACAATTTCATCAACAACAAACAAAACAAGAAAAATGAATCTATTCAACAAGTGTGCAACACGTCCTGAAGAGTTACATGGTTTCATCCAATGTCAATGTGTAATTTCTCCAGTTCTGATCATTGTTTAGGTTGTTGGTAGCTTGGTCCAATGCCAAAACACAGTGAAATCTTTTTATGGCTTTAAACGCGTTTTCTCCTCGAGAGAAACATGATTTCACTAAAAACGTTATAGTTTAAACATGCCTGCTGTACATATGTGCAAACACTCAGAGCCTTAAGATAGGGTTTTCACCAATGTGTTTTTTGGTGAGAAACCTTCTATTTCAAGGTTCTGTGCGTTTTCAGACAAGTACAATATGTATTTACAGTGTTTCTGATGAAATCCCTCCTTTTAATGCATCTTCTCACAGAAAACGAGTCTCTCGCCATGAGAACATGGCTTTTTTGAAAAAGCATATTCTCGTCGAGAAATCGTGTTTTACACAATAAAAACGACTCTCGGTCTTATTTAGTTCACATTTTTACTTTTGGTAACCTAGCCCATATGTATAAAGCACTAAACCTTTTTATCGCGTTAAACGCATTTTCTCGACAAGGAAAGCACAATTTCATCAAAAACAAACACAACAAGAAAGATGAATCTATTCAACAAGTCTGCAACACGTCCTGAAGAGTTACATGATTTCACCCAATGTCAATGTGTAATTTCTCCAGTTCTGATCATTGTTTAGGTTGTTGGTAGCTTGGTCCAATGCCAAAACACAGTGAAATCTTTTTATGGCTTTAAACGCGTTTTCTCCTCGAGAGAAACATGATTTCACTAAAAACGTTATAGTTTAAACATGCCTGCTGTACATGTGTGCAAACACTCAGAGCCTTAAGATAGGGTTTTCACCAATGTGTTTTTTGGTGAGAAACCTTCTATTTCAAGGTTCTGTGCGTTTTCAGACAAGTAAAATATGTATTTATAGTGTTTCTGATGAAATCCCTCCTTATAATGCATTTTCTCACAGAAAATGAGTCTCTCGCCATGGGAACATGGCTTTTTTGAAAAAGCATATTCTCGTCGAGACATCGTGTTTTAACCAATAAAAACGACTCCCGGTCTTATTTAGTTCACATTTTTACTTTTGGTAACCTAGCTCATATGTATAAAGCACTAAACGTTTTTATCGCGTTAAACGCATTTTCTCGACAAGGAAAGCACAATTTCATCAAAAACAAACAAAACAAGAAAAATGAATCTATTCAACAAGTCTGCAGCACGTCCTGAAGAGTTACATGGTTTCATCCAATGTCAATGTGTAATTTCTCCAGTTCTGATCATTGTTTAGGTTGTTGGTAGCTTGGTCCAATGCCAAAACACAGTGAAATCTTTTTATGGCTTTAAACGCGTTTTCTCCTCGAGAGAAACATGATTTCACTAAAAACGTTATAGTTTAAACATGCCTGCTGTACATGTGTGCAAACACTCAGAGCCTTAAGAAGGGGTTTTCACCAATGTGTTTTTTGGTGAGAAACCTTCTATTTCAAGGTTCTGTCCGTTTTCAGACAAGTACAATATGTATTTATAGTGTTTCTGATGAAATCCCTCCTTTTAATGCATTTTCTCACAGAAAACGAGTCTCTCGCCATGAGAACATGGCTTTTTTGAAAAAGCATATTCTCGTCGAGACATCGTGTTTTAACCAATAAAAACGACTCCCGGTCTTATTTAGTTCACATTTTTACTTTTGGTAACCTAGCTCATATGTATAAAGCACTAAACGTTTTTATCGCGTTAAACACATTTTGTCGACAAGGAAAGCACAATTTCATCAAAAACAAACAAAACAAGAAAGATGAATCTATTCAACAAGTCTGCAACACGTCCTGAAGAGTTACATGATTTCACCCAATGTCAATGTGTAATTTCTCCAGTTCTGATCATTGTTTAGGTTGTTGGTAGCTTGGTCCAATGCCAAAACACAGTGAAATCTTTTTATGGCTTTAAACGCGTTTTCTCCTCGAGAGAAACATGATTTCACTAAAAACGTTATAGTTTAAACATGCCTGCTGTACATGTGTGCAAACACTCAGAGCCTTAAGATAGGGTTTTCACCAATGTGTTTTTTGGTGAGAAACCTTCTATTTCAAGGTTCTGTGCGTTTTCAGACAAGTACAATATGTATTTATAGTGTTTCTGATGAAATCCCTCCTTTTAATGCATTTTCTCACAGAAAATGAGTCTCTCGCCATGGGAACATGGCTTTTTTGAAAAAGCATATTCTCGTCGAGAAATCGTGTTTTAAACAATAAAAACGACTCCCGGTCTTATTTAGTTCACATTTTTACTTTTGGTAACCTAGCTCATATGTATAAAGCACTAAACGTTTTTATCGCGTTAAACACATTTTGTCGACAAGGAAAGCACAATTTCATCAAAAACAAACAAAACAAGAAAGATGAATCTATTCAACAAGTCTGCAACACGTCCTGAAGAGTTACATGATTTCACCCAATGTCAATGTGTAATTTCTCCAGTTCTGATCATTGTTTCGGTTGTTGGTAGCTTGGTCCAATGCCAAAACACAGTGAAATCTTTTTATGGCTTTAAACGCGTTTTCTCCTCGAGACAAACATGATTTCACTAAAAACGTTATAGTTTATACATGCCTGCTGTACATGTGTGCAAACACTCAGAGCCTTAAGATAGGGTTTTCACCAATGTGTTTTTTGGTGAGAAACCTTCTATTTCAAGGTTCTGTGCGTTTTCAGACAAGTACAATATGTATTTATAGTGTTTCTGATGAAATCCCTCCTTTTAATGCATCTTCTCACAGAAAACGAGTCTCTCGCCATGAGAACATGGCTTTTTTGAAAAAGCATATTCTCGTCGAGAAATCGTGTCTTACACAATAAAAACGACTCTCGGTCTTATTTAGTTCACATTTTTACTTTTGGTAACCTAGCCCATATGTATAAAGCACTAAACCTTTTTATCGCGTTAAACGCATTTTCTCGACAAGGAAAGCACAATTTCATCAAAAACAAACACAACAAGAAAGATGAATCTATTCAACAAGTCTGCAACACGTCCTGAAGACTTACATGATTTCACCCAATGTCAATGTGTAATTTCTCCAGTTCTGATCATTGTTTCGGTTGTTGGTAGCTTGGTCCAATGCCAAAACACAGTGAAATCTTTTTATGGCTTTAAACGCGTTTTCTCCTCGAGAGAAACATGATTTCACTAAAAACGTTATAGTTTAAACATGCCTGCTGTACATGTGTGCAAACACTCAGAGCCTTAAGATAGGGTTTTCACCAATGTGTTTTTTGGTGAGAAACCTTCTATTTCAAGGTTCTGTCCGTTTTCAGACAAGTACAATATGTATTTATAGTGTTTCTGATGAAATCCCTCCTTTTAATGCATTTTCTCACAGAAAACGAGTCTCTCGCCATGAGAACATGGCTTTTTTGAAAAAGCATATTCTCGTCGAGACATCGTGTTTTAACCAATAAAAACGACTCCCGGTCTTATTTAGTTCACATTTTTACTTTTGGTAACCTAGCTCATATGTATAAAGCACTAAACGTTTTTATCGCGTTAAACACATTTTGTCGACAAGGAAAGCACAATTTCATCAAAAACAAACAAAACAAGAAAGATGAATCTATTCAACAAGTCTGCAACACGTCCTGAAGAGTTACATGATTTCACCCAATGTCAATGTGTAATTTCTCCAGTTCTGATCATTGTTTAGGTTGTTGGTAGCTTGGTCCAATGCCAAAACACAGTGAAATCTTTTTATGGCTTTAAACGCGTTTTCTCCTCGAGAGAAACATGATTTCACTAAAAACGTTATAGTTTAAACATGCCTGCTGTACATGTGTGCAAACACTCAGAGCCTTAAGATAGGGTTTTCACCAATGTGTTTTTTGGTGAGAAACCTTCTATTTCAAGGTTCTGTGCGTTTTCAGACAAGTACAATATGTATTTATAGTGTTTCTGATGAAATCCCTCCTTTTAATGCATCTTCTCACAGAAAACGAGTCTCTCGCCATGAGAACATGGCTTTTTTGAAAAAGCATATTCTCGTCGAGAAATCGTGTTTTACACGATAAAAACGACTCTCGGTCTTATTTAGTTCACATTTTTACTTTTGGTAACCTAGCCCATATGTATAAAGCACTAAACCTTTTTATCGCGTTAAACGCATTTTCTCGACAAGGAAAGCACAATTTCATCAAAAACAAACACAACAAGAAAGATGAATCTATTCAACAAGTCTGCAACACGTCCTGAAGACTTACATGATTTCACCCAATGTCAATGTGTAATTTCTCCAGTTCTGATCATTGTTTAGGTTGTTGGTAGCTTGGTCCAATGCCAAAACACAGTGAAATCTTTTTATGGCTTTAAACGCGTTTTCTCCTCGAGAGAAACATGATTTCACTAAAAACGTTATAGTTTAAACATGCCTGCTGTACATGTGTGCAAACACTCAGAGCCTTAAGATAGGGTTTTCACCAATGTGTTTTTTGGTGAGAAACCTTCTATTTCAAGGTTCTGTCCGTTTTCAGACAAGTACAATATGTATTTATAGTGTTTCTGATGAAATCCCTCCTTTTAATGCATTTTCTCACAGAAAACGAGTCTCTCGCCATGAGAACATGGCTTTTTTGAAAAAGCATATTCTCGTCGAGACATCGTGTTTTAACCAATAAAAACGACTCCCGGTCTTATTTAGTTCACATTTTTACTTTTGGTAACCTAGCTCATATGTATAAAGCACTAAACGTTTTTATCGCGTTAAACACATTTTGTCGACAAGGAAAGCACAATTTCATCAAAAACAAACAAAACAAGAAAGATGAATCTATTCAACAAGTCTGCAACACGTCCTGAAGAGTTACATGATTTCACCCAATGTCAATGTGTAATTTCTCCAGTTCTGATCATTGTTTAGGTTGTTGGTAGCTTGGTCCAATGCCAAAACACAGTGAAATCTTTTTATGGCTTTAAACGCGTTTTCTCCTCGAGAGAAACATGATTTCACTAAAAACGTTATAGTTTAAACATGCCTGCTGTACATGTGTGCAAACACTCAGAGCCTTAAGATAGGGTTTTCACCAATGTGTTTTTTGGTGAGAAACCTTCTATTTCAAGGTTCTGTGCGTTTTCAGACAAGTACAATATGTATTTATAGTGTTTCTGATGAAATCCCTCCTTTTAATGCATTTTCTCACAGAAAATGAGTCTCTCGCCATGGGAACATGGCTTTTTTGAAAAAGCATATTCTCGTCGAGAAATCGTGTTTTAAACAATAAAAACGACTCCCGGTCTTATTTAGTTCACATTTTTACTTTTGGTAACCTAGCTCATATGTATAAAGCACTAAACGTTTTTATCGCGTTAAACACATTTTGTCGACAAGGAAAGCACAATTTCATCAAAAACAAACAAAACAAGAAAGATGAATCTATTCAACAAGTCTGCAACACGTCCTGAAGAGTTACATGATTTCACCCAATGTCAATGTGTAATTTCTCCAGTTCTGATCATTGTTTCGGTTGTTGGTAGCTTGGTCCAATGCCAAAACACAGTGAAATCTTTTTATGGCTTTAAACGCGTTTTCTCCTCGAGACAAACATGATTTCACTAAAAACGTTATAGTTTATACATGCCTGCTGTACATGTGTGCAAACACTCAGAGCCTTAAGATAGGGTTTTCACCAATGTGTTTTTTGGTGAGAAACCTTCTATTTCAAGGTTCTGTGCGTTTTCAGACAAGTACAATATGTATTTATAGTGTTTCTGATGAAATCCCTCCTTTTAATGCATCTTCTCACAGAAAACGAGTCTCTCGCCATGAGAACATGGCTTTTTTGAAAAAGCATATTCTCGTCGAGAAATCGTGTCTTACACAATAAAAACGACTCTCGGTCTTATTTAGTTCACATTTTTACTTTTGGTAACCTAGCCCATATGTATAAAGCACTAAACCTTTTTATCGCGTTAAACGCATTTTCTCGACAAGGAAAGCACAATTTCATCAAAAACAAACACAACAAGAAAGATGAATCTATTCAACAAGTCTGCAACACGTCCTGAAGACTTACATGATTTCACCCAATGTCAATGTGTAATTTCTCCAGTTCTGATCATTGTTTCGGTTGTTGGTAGCTTGGTCCAATGCCAAAACACAGTGAAATCTTTTTATGGCTTTAAACGCGTTTTCTCCTCGAGAGAAACATGATTTCACTAAAAACGTTATAGTTTAAACATGCCTGCTGTACATGTGTGCAAACACTCAGAGCCTTAAGATAGGGTTTTCACCAATGTGTTTTTTGGTGAGAAACCTTCTATTTCAAGGTTCTGTCCGTTTTCAGACAAGTACAATATGTATTTATAGTGTTTCTGATGAAATCCCTCCTTTTAATGCATTTTCTCACAGAAAACGAGTCTCTCGCCATGAGAACATGGCTTTTTTGAAAAAGCATATTCTCGTCGAGACATCGTGTTTTAACCAATAAAAACGACTCCCGGTCTTATTTAGTTCACATTTTTACTTTTGGTAACCTAGCTCATATGTATAAAGCACTAAACGTTTTTATCGCGTTAAACACATTTTGTCGACAAGGAAAGCACAATTTCATCAAAAACAAACAAAACAAGAAAGATGAATCTATTCAACAAGTCTGCAACACGTCCTGAAGAGTTACATGATTTCACCCAATGTCAATGTGTAATTTCTCCAGTTCTGATCATTGTTTAGGTTGTTGGTAGCTTGGTCCAATGCCAAAACACAGTGAAATCTTTTTATGGCTTTAAACGCGTTTTCTCCTCGAGAGAAACATGATTTCACTAAAAACGTTATAGTTTAAACATGCCTGCTGTACATGTGTGCAAACACTCAGAGCCTTAAGATAGGGTTTTCACCAATGTGTTTTTTGGTGAGAAACCTTCTATTTCAAGGTTCTGTGCGTTTTCAGACAAGTACAATATGTATTTATAGTGTTTCTGATGAAATCCCTCCTTTTAATGCATCTTCTCACAGAAAACGAGTCTCTCGCCATGAGAACATGGCTTTTTTGAAAAAGCATATTCTCGTCGAGAAATCGTGTTTTACACAATAAAAACGACTCTCGGTCTTATTTAGTTCACATTTTTACTTTTGGTAACCTAGCCCATATGTATAAAGCACTAAACCTTTTTATCGCGTTAAACGCATTTTCTCGACAAGGAAAGCACAATTTCATCAAAAACAAACACAACAAGAAAGATGAATCTATTCAACAAGTCTGCAACACGTCCTGAAGACTTACATGATTTCACCCAATGTCAATGTGTAATTTCTCCAGTTCTGATCATTGTTTAGGTTGTTGGTAGCTTGGTCCAATGCCAAAACACAGTGAAATCTTTTTATGGCTTTAAACGCGTTTTCTCCTCGAGAGAAACATGATTTCACTAAAAACGTTATAGTTTAAACATGCCTGCTGTACATGTGTGCAAACACTCAGAGCCTTAAGATAGGGTTTTCACCAATGTGTTTTTTGGTGAGAAACCTTCTATTTCAAGGTTCTGTCCGTTTTCAGACAAGTACAATATGTATTTATAGTGTTTCTGATGAAATCCCTCCTTTTAATGCATTTTCTCACAGAAAACGAGTCTCTCGCCATGAGAACATGGCTTTTTTGAAAAAGCATATTCTCGTCGAGACATCGTGTTTTAACCAATAAAAACGACTCCCGGTCTTATTTAGTTCACATTTTTACTTTTGGTAACCTAGCTCATATGTATAAAGCACTAAACGTTTTTATCGCGTTAAACACATTTTGTCGACAAGGAAAGCACAATTTCATCAAAAACAAACAAAACAAGAAAGATGAATCTATTCAACAAGTCTGCAACACGTCCTGAAGAGTTACATGATTTCACCCAATGTCAATGTGTAATTTCTCCAGTTCTGATCATTGTTTAGGTTGTTGGTAGCTTGGTCCAATGCCAAAACACAGTGAAATCTTTTTATGGCTTTAAACGCGTTTTCTCCTCGAGACAAACATGATTTCACTAAAAACGTTATAGTTTAAACATGCCTGCTGTACATGTGTGCAAACACTCAGAGCCTTAAGATAGGGTTTTCACCAATGTGTTTTTTGGTGAGAAACCTTCTATTTCAAGGTTCTGTGCGTTTTCAGACAAGTACAATATGTATTTACAGTGTTTCTGATGAAATCCCTCCTTTTAATGCATTTTCTCACAGAAAACGAGTCTCTCGCCATGAGAACATGGCTTTTTTGAAAAAGCATATTCTCGTCGAGAAATCGTGTTTTAAACAATAAAAACGACTCTCGGTCTTATTTAGTTCACTTTTTTACTTTTGGTAGCCTAGCTCATATGTATAAAGCAGTAAACGTTTTTATCGCTTTAAACGCATTTTCTCGACAAGGAAAGCACAATTTCATCAAAAACAAACAAAACAAGAAAAATGAATCTATTCAACAAGTCTGCAACACGTCCTTAAGAGTTACATGGTTTCACCCAATGTCAATGTGTAATTTCTCCAGTTCTGATCATTGTTTAGGTTGTTGGTAGCTTGGTCCAATGCCAAAACACAGTGAAATCTTTTTATGGCTTTAAACGCGTTTTCTCCTCGAGAGAAACATGATTTCACTAAAAACGTTATAGTTTAAACATGCCTGCTGTACATGTGTGCAAACACTCAGAGCCTTAAGATAGGGTTTTCACCAATGTGTTTTTTGGTGAGAAACCTTCTATTTCAAGGTTCTGTGCGTTTTCAGACAAGTACAATATGTATTTATAGTGTTTCTGATGAAATCCCTCCTTTTAATGCATTTTCTCACAGAAAATGAGTCTCTCGCCATGGGAACATGGCTTTTTTGAAAAAGCATATTCTCGTCGAGAAATCGTGTTTTAAACAATAAAAACGACTCCCGGTCTTATTTAGTTCACATTTTTACTTTTGGTAACCTAGCTCATATGTATAAAGCACTAAACGTTTTTATCGCGTTAAACACATTTTGTCGACAAGGAAAGCACAATTTCATCAAAAACAAACAAAACAAGAAAGATGAATCTATTCAACAAGTCTGCAACACGTCCTGAAGAGTTACATGATTTCACCCAATGTCAATGTGTAATTTCTCCAGTTCTGATCATTGTTTCGGTTGTTGGTAGCTTGGTCCAATGCCAAAACACAGTGAAATCGTTTTATGGCTTTAAACGCGTTTTCTCCTCGAGACAAACATGATTTCACTAAAAACGTTATAGTTTATACATGCCTGCTGTACATGTGCGCAAACACTCAGAGCCTTAAGATAGGGTTTTCACCAATGTGTTTTTTGGTGAGAAACCTTCTATTTCAAGGTTCTGTGCGTTTTCAGACAAGTACAATATGTATTTATAGTGTTTCTGATGAAATCCCTCCTTTTAATGCATCTTCTCACAGAAAACGAGTCTCTCGCCATGAGAACATGGCTTTTTTGAAAAAGCATATTCTCGTCGAGAAATCGTGTTTTACACAATAAACACGACTCTCGGTCTTATTTAGTTCACATGTTTACTTTTGGTAACCTAGCCCATATGTATAAAGCACTAAACGTTTTTATCGCGTTAAACGCATTTTCTCGACAAGGAAAGCACAATTTCATCAAAAACAAACACAACAAGAAAGATGAATCTATTCAACAAGTCTGCAACACGTCCTGAAGACTTACATGATTTCACCCAATGTCAATGTGTAATTTCTCCAGTTCTGATCATTGTTTAGGTTGTTGGTAGCTTGGTCCAATGCCAAAACACAGTGAAATCTTTTTATGGCTTTAAACGCGTTTTCTCCTCGAGAGAAACATGATTTCACTAAAAACGTTATAGTTTAAACATGCCTGTTGTACATGTGTGCAAACACTCAGAGCCTTAAGATAGGGTTTTCACCAATGTGTTTTTTGGTGAGAAACCTTCTATTTCAAGGTTCTGTCCGTTTTCAGACATGTACAATATGTATTTATAGTGTTTCTGATGAAATCCCTCCTTTTAATGCATTTTCTCACAGAAAACGAGTCTCTCGCCATGAGAACATGGCTTTTTTGAAAAAGCATATTCTCGTCGAGACATCGTGTTTTAACCAATAAAAACGACTCCCGGTCTTATTTAGTTCACATTTTTACTTTTGGTAACCTAGCTCATATGTATAAAGCACTAAACGTTTTTATCGCGTTAAACACATTTTGTCGACAAGGAAAGCACAATTTCATCAAAAACAAACAAAACAAGAAAGATGAATCTATTCAACAAGTCTGCAACACGTCCTGAAGAGTTACATGATTTCACCCAATGTCAATGTGTAATTTCTCCAGTTCTGATCATTGTTTAGGTTGTTGGTAGCTTGGTCCAATGCCAAAACACAGTGAAATCTTTTTATGGCTTTAAACGCGTTTTCTCCTCGAGAGAAACATGATTTCACTAAAAACGTTATAGTTTAAACATGCCTGCTGTACATGTGTGCAAACACTCAGAGCCTTAAGATAGGGTTTTCACCAATGTGTTTTTTGGTGAGAAACCTTCTATTTCAAGGTTCTGTGCGTTTTCAGACAAGTACAATATGTATTTACAGTGTTTCTGATGAAATCCCTCCTTTTAATGCATTTTCTCACAGAAAACGAGTCTCTCGCCATGAGAACATGGCTTTTTTGAAAAAGCATATTCTCGTCGAGAAATCGTGTTTTAAACAATAAAAACGACTCTCGGTCTTATTTAGTTCACTTTTTTACTTTTGGTAGCCTAGCTCATATGTATAAAGCAGTAAACGTTTTTATCGCTTTAAACGCATTTTCTCGACAAGGAAAGCACAATTTCATCAAAAACAAACAAAACAAGAAAAATGAATCTATTCAACAAGTCTGCAACACGTCCTTAAGAGTTACATGGTTTCACCCAATGTCAATGTGTAATTTCTCCAGTTCTGATCATTGTTTAGGTTGTTGGTAGCTTGGTCCAATGCCAAAACACAGTGAAATCTTTTTATGGCTTTAAACGCGTTTTCTCCTCGAGAGAAACATGATTTCACTAAAAACGTTATAGTTTAAACATGCCTGCTGTACATGTGTGCAAACACTCAGAGCCTTAAGATAGGGTTTTCACCAATGTGTTTTTTGGTGAGAAACCTTCTATTTCAAGGTTCTGTGCGTTTTCAGACAAGTACAATATGTATTTATAGTGTTTCTGATGAAATCCCTCCTTTTAATGCATTTTCTCACAGAAAATGAGTCTCTCGCCATGGGAACATGGCTTTTTTGAAAAAGCATATTCTCGTCGAGAAATCGTGTTTTAAACAATAAAAACGACTCCCGGTCTTATTTAGTTCACATTTTTACTTTTGGTAACCTAGCTCATATGTATAAAGCACTAAACGTTTTTATCGCGTTAAACACATTTTGTCGACAAGGAAAGCACAATTTCATCAAAAACAAACAAAACAAGAAAGATGAATCTATTCAACAAGTCTGCAACACGTCCTGAAGAGTTACATGATTTCACCCAATGTCAATGTGTAATTTCTCCAGTTCTGATCATTGTTTCGGTTGTTGGTAGCTTGGTCCAATGCCAAAACACAGTGAAATCTTTTTATGGCTTTAAACGCGTTTTCTCCTCGAGACAAACATGATTTCACTAAAAACGTTATAGTTTATACATGCCTGCTGTACATGTGCGCAAACACTCAGAGCCTTAAGATAGGGTTTTCACCAATGTGTTTTTTGGTGAGAAACCTTCTATTTCAAGGTTCTGTGCGTTTTCAGACAAGTACAATATGTATTTATAGTGTTTCTGATGAAATCCCTCCTTTTAATGCATCTTCTCACAGAAAACGAGTCTCTCGCCATGAGAACATGGCTTTTTTGAAAAAGCATATTCTCGTCGAGAAATCGTGTTTTACACAATAAACACGACTCTCGGTCTTATTTAGTTCACATGTTTACTTTTGGTAACCTAGCCCATATGTATAAAGCACTAAACGTTTTTATCGCGTTAAACGCATTTTCTCGACAAGGAAAGCACAATTTCATCAAAAACAAACACAACAAGAAAGATGAATCTATTCAACAAGTCTGCAACACGTCCTGAAGACTTACATGATTTCACCCAATGTCAATGTGTAATTTCTCCAGTTCTGATCATTGTTTAGGTTGTTGGTAGCTTGGTCCAATGCCAAAACACAGTGAAATCTTTTTATGGCTTTAAACGCGTTTTCTCCTCGAGAGAAACATGATTTCACTAAAAACGTTATAGTTTAAACATGCCTGCTGTACATGTGTGCAAACACTCAGAGCCTTAAGATAGGGTTTTCACCAATGTGTTTTTTGGTGAGAAACCTTCTATTTCAAGGTTCTGTCCGTTTTCAGACAAGTACAATATGTATTTATAGTGTTTCTGATGAAATCCCTCCTTTTAATGCATTTTCTCACAGAAAACGAGTCTCTCGCCATGAGAACATGGCTTTTTTGAAAAAGCATATTCTCGTCGAGACATCGTGTTTTAACCAATAAAAACGACTCCCGGTCTTATTTAGTTCACATTTTTACTTTTGGTAACCTAGCTCATATGTATAAAGCACTAAACGTTTTTATCGCGTTAAACACATTTTGTCGACAAGGAAAGCACAATTTCATCAAAAACAAACAAAACAAGAAAGATGAATCTATTCAACAAGTCTGCAACACGTCCTGAAGAGTTACATGATTTCACCCAATGTCAATGTGTAATTTCTCCAGTTCTGATCATTGTTTAGGTTGTTGGTAGCTTGGTCCAATGCCAAAACACAGTGAAATCTTTTTATGGCTTTAAACGCGTTTTCTCCTCGAGAGAAACATGATTTCACTAAAAACGTTATAGTTTAAACATGCCTGCTGTACATGTGTGCAAACACTCAGAGCCTTAAGATAGGGTTTTCACCAATGTGTTTTTTGGTGAGAAACCTTCTATTTCAAGGTTCTGCGCGTTTTCAGACAAGTACAATATGTATTTATAGTGTTTCTGATGAAATCCCTCCTTTTAATGCATTTTCTCACAGAAAACGAGTCTCTCGCCATGAGAACATGGCTTTTTTGAAAAAGCATATTCTCGTCGAGAAATCGTATTTTACACAATAAAAACGACTCTCGGTCTTATTTAGTTCACATTTTTACTTTTGGTAACCTAGCCCATATGTATAAAGCACTAAACCTTTTTATCGCTTTAAACGCATTTTCTCGACAAGGAAAGCACAATTTCATCAAAAACAAACAAAACAAGAAAAATGAATCTATTCAACAAGTCTGCAACACGTCCTGAAGAGTTACATGGTTTCATCCAATGTCAATGTGTAATTTTTCCAGTTCTGATCATTGTTTAGGTTGTTGGTAGCTTGGTCCAATGCCAAAACACAGTGAAATCTTTTTATGGCTTTAAACGCGTTTTCTCCTCGAGAGAAACATGATTTCACTAAAAACGTTATAGTTTAAACATGCCTGCTGTACATGTGTGCAAACACTCAGAGCCTTAAGATAGGGTTTTCACCAATGTGTTTTTTGGTGAGAAACCTTCTATTTCAAGGTTCTGTGCGTTTTCAGACAAGTACAATATGTATTTATAGTGTTTCTGATGAAATCCCTCCTTTTAATGCATCTTCTCACAGAAAACGAGTCTCTCGCCATGAGAACATGGCTTTTTTGAAAAAGCATATTCTCGTCGAGAAATCGTGTTTTACACAATAAAAACGACTCCCGGTCTTATTTAGTTCACATTTTTACTTTTGGTAACCTAGCCCATATGTATAAAGCACTAAACCTTTTTATCGCGTTAAACGCATTTTCTCGACAAGGAAAGCACAATTTCATCAAAAACAAACACAACAAGAAAGATGAATCTATTCAACAAGTCTGCAACACGTCCTGAAGAGTTACATGATTTCACCCAATGTCAATGTGTAATTTCTCCAGTTCTGATCATTGTTTAGGTTGTTGGTAGCTCGGTCCAATGCCAAAACACAGTGAAATCTTTTTATGGCTTTAAACGCGTTTTCTCCTCGAGAGAAACATGATTTCACTAAAAACGTTATAGTTTAAACATGCCTGCTGTACATGTGTGCAAACACTCAGAGCCTTAAGATAGGGTTTTCACCAATGTGTTTTTTGGTGAGAAACCTTCTATTTCAAGGTTCTGTGCGTTTTCAGACAAGTACAATATGTATTTATAGTGTTTCTGATGAAATCCCTCCTTATAATGCATTTTCTCACAGAAAATGAGTCTCTCGCCATGGGAACATGGCTTTTTTGAAAAAGCATATTCTCGTCGAGACATCGTGTTTTAACCAATAAAAACGACTCCCGGTCTTATTTAGTTCACATTTTTACTTTTGGTAACCTAGCTCATATGTATAAAGCACTAAACGTTTTTATCGCGTTAAACGCATTTTCTCGACAAGGAAAGCACAATTTCATCAAAAACAAACAAAACAAGAAAAATGAATCTATTCAACAAGTCTGCAGCACGTCCTGAAGAGTTACATGGTTTCATCCAATGTCAATGTGTAATTTCTCCAGTTCTGATCATTGTTTAGGTTGTTGGTAGCTTGGTCCAATGCCAAAACACAGTGAAATCTTTTTATGGCTTTAAACGCGTTTTCTCCTCGAGAGAAACATGATTTCACTAAAAACGTTATAGTTTAAACATGCTTGCTGTACATGTGTGCAAACACTCAGAGCCTTAAGATAGGGTTTTCACCAATGTGTTTTTTGGTGAGAAACCTTCTATTTCAAGGTTCTGTGCGTTTTCAGACAAGTACAATATGTATTTACAGTGTTTCTGATGAAATCCCTCCTTTTAATGCATTTTCTCACAGAAAACGAGTCTCTCGCCATGAGAACATGGCTTTTTTGAAAAAGCATATTCTCGTCGAGAAATCGTGTTTTAAACAATAAAAACGACTCTCGGTCTTATTTAGTTCACATTTTTACTTTTGGTAGCCTAGCTCATATGTATAAAGCACTAAACGTTTTTATCGCTTTAAACGCATTTTCTCGACAAGGAAAGCACAATTTCATCAAAAACAAACAAAACAAGAAAAATGAATCTATTCAACAAGTCTGCAACACGTCCTTAAGAGTTACATGGTTTCATCCAATGTCAATGTGTAATTTCTCCAGTTCTGATCATTGTTTAGGTTGTTGGTAGCTTGGTCCAATGCCAAAACACAGTGAAATCTTTTTATGGCTTTAAACGCGTTTTCTCCTCGAGAGAAACATGATTTCACTAAAAACGTTATAGTTTAAACATGCCTGCTGTACATGTGTGCAAACACTCAGAGCCTTAAGATAGGGTTTTCACCAATGTGTTTTTTGGTGAGAAACCTTCTATTTCAAGGTTCTGTGCGTTTTCAGACAAGTACAATATGTATTTATAGTGTTTCTGATGAAATCCCTCCTTTTAATGCATTTTCTCACAGAAAACGAGTCTCTCGCCATGAGAACATGGCTTTTTTGAAAAAGCATATTCTCGTCGAGAAATCGTGTTTTACACAATAAAAACGACTCTCGGTCTTATTTAGTTCACATTTTTACTTTTGGTAACCTAGCCCATATGTATAAAGCACTAAACCTTTTTATCGCGTTAAACGCATTTTCTCGACAAGGAAAGCACAATTTCATCAAAAACAAACACAACAAGAAAGATGAATCTATTCAACAAGTCTGCAACACGTCCTGAAGAGTTACATGATTTCACCCAATGTCAATGTGTAATTTCTCCAGTTCTGATCATTGTTTAGGTTGTTGGTAGCTCGGTCCAATGCCAAAACACAGTGAAATCTTTTTATGGCTTTAAACGCGTTTTCTCCTCGAGAGAAACATGATTTCACTAAAAACGTTATAGTTTAAACATGCCTGCTGTACATGTGTGCAAACACTCAGAGCCTTAAGATAGGGTTTTCACCAATGTGTTTTTTGGTGAGAAACCTTCTATTTCAAGGTTCTGTGCGTTTTCAGACAAGTAAAATATGTATTTATAGTGTTTCTGATGAAATCCCTCCTTATAATGCATTTTCTCACAGAAAATGAGTCTCTCGCCATGGGAACATGGCTTTTTTGAAAAAGCATATTCTCGTCGAGACATCGTGTTTTAACCAATAAAAACGACTCCCGGTCTTATTTAGTTCACATTTTTACTTTTGGTAACCTAGCTCATATGTATAAAGCACTAAACGTTTTTATCGCGTTAAACGCATTTTCTCGACAAGGAAAGCACAATTTCATCAAAAACAAACAAAACAAGAAAAATGAATCTATTCAACAAGTCTGCAGCAGTCCTGAAGAGTTACATGGTTTCATCCAATGTCAATGTGTAATTTCTCCAGTTCTGATCATTGTTTAGGTTGTTGGTAGCTTGGTCCAATGCCAAAACACAGTGAAATCTTTTTATGGCTTTAAACGCGTTTTCTCCTCGAGAGAAACATGATTTCACTAAAAACGTTATAGTTTAAACATGCTTGCTGTACATGTGTGCAAACACTCAGAGCCTTAAGATAGGGTTTTCACCAATGTGTTTTTTGGTGAGAAACCTTCTATTTCAAGGTTCTGTGCGTTTTCAGACAAGTACAATATGTATTTACAGTGTTTCTGATGAAATCCCTCCTTTTAATGCATTTTCTCACAGAAAACGAGTCTCTCGCCATGAGAACATGGCTTTTTTGAAAAAGCATATTCTCGTCGAGAAATCGTGTTTTAAACAATAAAAACGACTCTCGGTCTTATTTAGTTCACATTTTTACTTTTGGTAACCTAGCTCATATGTATAAAGCACTAAACGTTTTTATCGCGTTAAACACATTTTGTCGACAAGGAAAGCACAATTTCATCAAAAACAAACAAAACAAGAAAGATGAATCTATTCAACAAGTCTGCAACACGTCCTGAAGAGTTACATGATTTCACCCAATGTCAATGTGTAATTTCTCCAGTTCTGATCATTGTTTCGGTTGTTGGTAGCTTGGTCCAATGCCAAAACACAGTGAAATCTTTTTATGGCTTTAAACGCGTTTTCTCCTCGAGACAAACATGATTTCACTAAAAACGTTATAGTTTATACATGCCTGCTGTACATGTGCGCAAACACTCAGAGCCTTAAGATAGGGTTTTCACCAATGTGTTTTTTGGTGAGAAACCTTCTATTTCAAGGTTCTGTGCGTTTTCAGACAAGTACAATATGTATTTATAGTGTTTCTGATGAAATCCCTCCTTTTAATGCATCTTCTCACAGAAAACGAGTCTCTCGCCATGAGAACATGGCTTTTTTGAAAAAGCATATTCTCGTCGAGAAATCGTGTTTTACACAATAAACACGACTCTCGGTCTTATTTAGTTCACATGTTTACTTTTGGTAACCTAGCCCATATGTATAAAGCACTAAACGTTTTTATCGCGTTAAACGCATTTTCTCGACAAGGAAAGCACAATTTCATCAAAAACAAACACAACAAGAAAGATGAATCTATTCAACAAGTCTGCAACACGTCCTGAAGACTTACATGATTTCACCCAATGTCAATGTGTAATTTCTCCAGTTCTGATCATTGTTTAGGTTGTTGGTAGCTTGGTCCAATGCCAAAACACAGTGAAATCTTTTTATGGCTTTAAACGCGTTTTCTCCTCGAGAGAAACATGATTTCACTAAAAACGTTATAGTTTAAACATGCCTGCTGTACATGTGTGCAAACACTCAGAGCCTTAAGATAGGGTTTTCACCAATGTGTTTTTTGGTGAGAAACCTTCTATTTCAAGGTTCTGTCCGTTTTCAGACAAGTACAATATGTATTTATAGTGTTTCTGATGAAATCCCTCCTTTTAATGCATTTTCTCACAGAAAACGAGTCTCTCGCCATGAGAACATGGCTTTTTTGAAAAAGCATATTCTCGTCGAGACATCGTGTTTTAACCAATAAAAACGACTCCCGGTCTTATTTAGTTCACATTTTTACTTTTGGTAACCTAGCTCATATGTATAAAGCACTAAACGTTTTTATCGCGTTAAACACATTTTGTCGACAAGGAAAGCACAATTTCATCAAAAACAAACAAAACAAGAAAGATGAATCTATTCAACAAGTCTGCAACACGTCCTGAAGACTTACATGATTTCACCCAATGTCAATGTGTAATTTCTCCAGTTCTGATCATTGTTTCGGTTGTTGGTAGCTTGGTCCAATGCCAAAACACAGTGAAATCTTTTTATGGCTTTAAACGCGTTTTCTCCTCGAGAGAAACATGATTTCACTAAAAACGTTATAGTTTAAACATGCCTGCTGTACATGTGTGCAAACACTCAGAGCCTTAAGATAGGGTTTTCACCAATGTGTTTTTTGGTGAGAAACCTTCTATTTCAAGGTTCTGTCCGTTTTCAGACAAGTACAATATGTATTTATAGTGTTTCTGATGAAATCCCTCCTTTTAATGCATTTTCTCACAGAAAACGAGTCTCTCGCCATGAGAACATGGCTTTTTTGAAAAAGCATATTCTCGTCGAGACATCGTGTTTTAACCAATAAAAACGACTCCCGGTCTTATTTAGTTCACATTTTTACTTTTGGTAACCTAGCTCATATGTATAAAGCACTAAACGTTTTTATCGCGTTAAACACATTTTGTCGACAAGGAAAGCACAATTTCATCAAAAACAAACAAAACAAGAAAGATGAATCTATTCAACAAGTCTGCAACACGTCCTGAAGAGTTACATGATTTCACCCAATGTCAATGTGTAATTTCTCCAGTTCTGATCATTGTTTAGGTTGTTGGTAGCTTGGTCCAATGCCAAAACACAGTGAAATCTTTTTATGGCTTTAAACGCGTTTTCTCCTCGAGAGAAACATGATTTCACTAAAAACGTTATAGTTTAAACATGCCTGCTGTACATGTGTGCAAACACTCAGAGCCTTAAGATAGGGTTTTCACCAATGTGTTTTTTGGTGAGAAACCTTCTATTTCAAGGTTCTGTGCGTTTTCAGACAAGTACAATATGTATTTATAGTGTTTCTGATGAAATCCCTCCTTTTAATGCATCTTCTCACAGAAAACGAGTCTCTCGCCATGAGAACATGGCTTTTTTGAAAAAGCATATTCTCGTCGAGAAATCGTGTTTTACACAATAAAAACGACTCTCGGTCTTATTTAGTTCACATTTTTACTTTTGGTAACCTAGCCCATATGTATAAAGCACTAAACCTTTTTATCGCGTTAAACGCATTTTCTCGACAAGGAAAGCACAATTTCATCAAAAACAAACACAACAAGAAAGATGAATCTATTCAACAAGTCTGCAACACGTCCTGAAGACTTACATGATTTCACCCAATGTCAATGTGTAATTTCTCCAGTTCTGATCATTGTTTAGGTTGTTGGTAGCTTGGTCCAATGCCAAAACACAGTGAAATCTTTTTATGGCTTTAAACGCGTTTTCTCCTCGAGAGAAACATGATTTCACTAAAAACGTTATAGTTTAAACATGCCTGCTGTACATGTGTGCAAACACTCAGAGCCTTAAGATAGGGTTTTCACCAATGTGTTTTTTGGTGAGAAACCTTCTATTTCAAGGTTCTGTCCGTTTTCAGACAAGTACAATATGTATTTATAGTGTTTCTGATGAAATCCCTCCTTTTAATGCATTTTCTCACAGAAAACGAGTCTCTCGCCATGAGAACATGGCTTTTTTGAAAAAGCATATTCTCGTCGAGACATCGTGTTTTAACCAATAAAAACGACTCCCGGTCTTATTTAGTTCACATTTTTACTTTTGGTAACCTAGCTCATATGTATAAAGCACTAAACGTTTTTATCGCGTTAAACACATTTTGTCGACAAGGAAAGCACAATTTCATCAAAAACAAACAAAACAAGAAAGATGAATCTATTCAACAAGTCTGCAACACGTCCTGAAGAGTTACATGATTTCACCCAATGTCAATGTGTAATTTCTCCAGTTCTGATCATTGTTTAGGTTGTTGGTAGCTTGGTCCAATGCCAAAACACAGTGAAATCTTTTTATGGCTTTAAACGCGTTTTCTCCTCGAGACAAACATGATTTCACTAAAAACGTTATAGTTTAAACATGCCTGCTGTACATGTGTGCAAACACTCAGAGCCTTAAGATAGGGTTTTCACCAATGTGTTTTTTGGTGAGAAACCTTCTATTTCAAGGTTCTGTGCGTTTTCAGACAAGTACAATATGTATTTACAGTGTTTCTGATGAAATCCCTCCTTTTAATGCATTTTCTCACAGAAAACGAGTCTCTCGCCATGAGAACATGGCTTTTTTGAAAAAGCATATTCTCGTCGAGAAATCGTGTTTTAAACAATAAAAACGACTCTCGGTCTTATTTAGTTCACTTTTTTACTTTTGGTAGCCTAGCTCATATGTATAAAGCAGTAAACGTTTTTATCGCTTTAAACGCATTTTCTCGACAAGGAAAGCACAATTTCATCAAAAACAAACAAAACAAGAAAAATGAATCTATTCAACAAGTCTGCAACACGTCCTTAAGAGTTACATGGTTTCACCCAATGTCAATGTGTAATTTCTCCAGTTCTGATCATTGTTTAGGTTGTTGGTAGCTTGGTCCAATGCCAAAACACAGTGAAATCTTTTTATGGCTTTAAACGCGTTTTCTCCTCGAGAGAAACATGATTTCACTAAAAACGTTATAGTTTAAACATGCCTGCTGTACATGTGTGCAAACACTCAGAGCCTTAAGATAGGGTTTTCACCAATGTGTTTTTTGGTGAGAAACCTTCTATTTCAAGGTTCTGTGCGTTTTCAGACAAGTACAATATGTATTTATAGTGTTTCTGATGAAATCCCTCCTTTTAATGCATTTTCTCACAGAAAATGAGTCTCTCGCCATGGGAACATGGCTTTTTTGAAAAAGCATATTCTCGTCGAGAAATCGTGTTTTAAACAATAAAAACGACTCCCGGTCTTATTTAGTTCACATTTTTACTTTTGGTAACCTAGCTCATATGTATAAAGCACTAAACGTTTTTATCGCGTTAAACACATTTTGTCGACAAGGAAAGCACAATTTCATCAAAAACAAACAAAACAAGAAAGATGAATCTATTCAACAAGTCTGCAACACGTCCTGAAGAGTTACATGATTTCACCCAATGTCAATGTGTAATTTCTCCAGTTCTGATCATTGTTTCGGTTGTTGGTAGCTTGGTCCAATGCCAAAACACAGTGAAATCGTTTTATGGCTTTAAACGCGTTTTCTCCTCGAGACAAACATGATTTCACTAAAAACGTTATAGTTTATACATGCCTGCTGTACATGTGCGCAAACACTCAGAGCCTTAAGATAGGGTTTTCACCAATGTGTTTTTTGGTGAGAAACCTTCTATTTCAAGGTTCTGTGCGTTTTCAGACAAGTACAATATGTATTTATAGTGTTTCTGATGAAATCCCTCCTTTTAATGCATCTTCTCACAGAAAACGAGTCTCTCGCCATGAGAACATGGCTTTTTTGAAAAAGCATATTCTCGTCGAGAAATCGTGTTTTACACAATAAACACGACTCTCGGTCTTATTTAGTTCACATGTTTACTTTTGGTAACCTAGCCCATATGTATAAAGCACTAAACGTTTTTATCGCGTTAAACGCATTTTCTCGACAAGGAAAGCACAATTTCATCAAAAACAAACACAACAAGAAAGATGAATCTATTCAACAAGTCTGCAACACGTCCTGAAGACTTACATGATTTCACCCAATGTCAATGTGTAATTTCTCCAGTTCTGATCATTGTTTAGGTTGTTGGTAGCTTGGTCCAATGCCAAAACACAGTGAAATCTTTTTATGGCTTTAAACGCGTTTTCTCCTCGAGAGAAACATGATTTCACTAAAAACGTTATAGTTTAAACATGCCTGTTGTACATGTGTGCAAACACTCAGAGCCTTAAGATAGGGTTTTCACCAATGTGTTTTTTGGTGAGAAACCTTCTATTTCAAGGTTCTGTCCGTTTTCAGACAAGTACAATATGTATTTATAGTGTTTCTGATGAAATCCCTCCTTTTAATGCATTTTCTCACAGAAAACGAGTCTCTCGCCATGAGAACATGGCTTTTTTGAAAAAGCATATTCTCGTCGAGACATCGTGTTTTAACCAATAAAAACGACTCCCGGTCTTATTTAGTTCACATTTTTACTTTTGGTAACCTAGCTCATATGTATAAAGCACTAAACGTTTTTATCGCGTTAAACACATTTTGTCGACAAGGAAAGCACAATTTCATCAAAAACAAACAAAACAAGAAAGATGAATCTATTCAACAAGTCTGCAACACGTCCTGAAGAGTTACATGATTTCACCCAATGTCAATGTGTAATTTCTCCAGTTCTGATCATTGTTTAGGTTGTTGGTAGCTTGGTCCAATGCCAAAACACAGTGAAATCTTTTTATGGCTTTAAACGCGTTTTCTCCTCGAGAGAAACATGATTTCACTAAAAACGTTATAGTTTAAACATGCCTGCTGTACATGTGTGCAAACACTCAGAGCCTTAAGATAGGGTTTTCACCAATGTGTTTTTTGGTGAGAAACCTTCTATTTCAAGGTTCTGTGCGTTTTCAGACAAGTACAATATGTATTTACAGTGTTTCTGATGAAATCCCTCCTTTTAATGCATTTTCTCACAGAAAACGAGTCTCTCGCCATGAGAACATGGCTTTTTTGAAAAAGCATATTCTCGTCGAGAAATCGTGTTTTAAACAATAAAAACGACTCTCGGTCTTATTTAGTTCACTTTTTTACTTTTGGTAGCCTAGCTCATATGTATAAAGCAGTAAACGTTTTTATCGCTTTAAACGCATTTTCTCGACAAGGAAAGCACAATTTCATCAAAAACAAACAAAACAAGAAAAATGAATCTATTCAACAAGTCTGCAACACGTCCTTAAGAGTTACATGGTTTCACCCAATGTCAATGTGTAATTTCTCCAGTTCTGATCATTGTTTAGGTTGTTGGTAGCTTGGTCCAATGCCAAAACACAGTGAAATCTTTTTATGGCTTTAAACGCGTTTTCTCCTCGAGAGAAACATGATTTCACTAAAAACGTTATAGTTTAAACATGCCTGCTGTACATGTGTGCAAACACTCAGAGCCTTAAGATAGGGTTTTCACCAATGTGTTTTTTGGTGAGAAACCTTCTATTTCAAGGTTCTGTGCGTTTTCAGACAAGTACAATATGTATTTATAGTGTTTCTGATGAAATCCCTCCTTTTAATGCATTTTCTCACAGAAAATGAGTCTCTCGCCATGGGAACATGGCTTTTTTGAAAAAGCATATTCTCGTCGAGAAATCGTGTTTTAAACAATAAAAACGACTCCCGGTCTTATTTAGTTCACATTTTTACTTTTGGTAACCTAGCTCATATGTATAAAGCACTAAACGTTTTTATCGCGTTAAACACATTTTGTCGACAAGGAAAGCACAATTTCATCAAAAACAAACAAAACAAGAAAGATGAATCTATTCAACAAGTCTGCAACACGTCCTGAAGAGTTACATGATTTCACCCAATGTCAATGTGTAATTTCTCCAGTTCTGATCATTGTTTCGGTTGTTGGTAGCTTGGTCCAATGCCAAAACACAGTGAAATCTTTTTATGGCTTTAAACGCGTTTTCTCCTCGAGACAAACATGATTTCACTAAAAACGTTATAGTTTATACATGCCTGCTGTACATGTGCGCAAACACTCAGAGCCTTAAGATAGGGTTTTCACCAATGTGTTTTTTGGTGAGAAACCTTCTATTTCAAGGTTCTGTGCGTTTTCAGACAAGTACAATATGTATTTATAGTGTTTCTGATGAAATCCCTCCTTTTAATGCATCTTCTCACAGAAAACGAGTCTCTCGCCATGAGAACATGGCTTTTTTGAAAAAGCATATTCTCGTCGAGAAATCGTGTTTTACACAATAAACACGACTCTCGGTCTTATTTAGTTCACATGTTTACTTTTGGTAACCTAGCCCATATGTATAAAGCACTAAACGTTTTTATCGCGTTAAACGCATTTTCTCGACAAGGAAAGCACAATTTCATCAAAAACAAACACAACAAGAAAGATGAATCTATTCAACAAGTCTGCAACACGTCCTGAAGACTTACATGATTTCACCCAATGTCAATGTGTAATTTCTCCAGTTCTGATCATTGTTTAGGTTGTTGGTAGCTTGGTCCAATGCCAAAACACAGTGAAATCTTTTTATGGCTTTAAACGCGTTTTCTCCTCGAGAGAAACATGATTTCACTAAAAACGTTATAGTTTAAACATGCCTGCTGTACATGTGTGCAAACACTCAGAGCCTTAAGATAGGGTTTTCACCAATGTGTTTTTTGGTGAGAAACCTTCTATTTCAAGGTTCTGTCCGTTTTCAGACAAGTACAATATGTATTTATAGTGTTTCTGATGAAATCCCTCCTTTTAATGCATTTTCTCACAGAAAACGAGTCTCTCGCCATGAGAACATGGCTTTTTTGAAAAAGCATATTCTCGTCGAGACATCGTGTTTTAACCAATAAAAACGACTCCCGGTCTTATTTAGTTCACATTTTTACTTTTGGTAACCTAGCTCATATGTATAAAGCACTAAACGTTTTTATCGCGTTAAACACATTTTGTCGACAAGGAAAGCACAATTTCATCAAAAACAAACAAAACAAGAAAGATGAATCTATTCAACAAGTCTGCAACACGTCCTGAAGAGTTACATGATTTCACCCAATGTCAATGTGTAATTTCTCCAGTTCTGATCATTGTTTAGGTTGTTGGTAGCTTGGTCCAATGCCAAAACACAGTGAAATCTTTTTATGGCTTTAAACGCGTTTTCTCCTCGAGAGAAACATGATTTCACTAAAAACGTTATAGTTTAAACATGCCTGCTGTACATGTGTGCAAACACTCAGAGCCTTAAGATAGGGTTTTCACCAATGTGTTTTTTGGTGAGAAACCTTCTATTTCAAGGTTCTGCGCGTTTTCAGACAAGTACAATATGTATTTATAGTGTTTCTGATGAAATCCCTCCTTTTAATGCATTTTCTCACAGAAAACGAGTCTCTCGCCATGAGAACATGGCTTTTTTGAAAAAGCATATTCTCGTCGAGAAATCGTATTTTACACAATAAAAACGACTCTCGGTCTTATTTAGTTCACATTTTTACTTTTGGTAACCTAGCCCATATGTATAAAGCACTAAACCTTTTTATCGCTTTAAACGCATTTTCTCGACAAGGAAAGCACAATTTCATCAAAAACAAACAAAACAAGAAAAATGAATCTATTCAACAAGTCTGCAACACGTCCTGAAGAGTTACATGGTTTCATCCAATGTCAATGTGTAATTTCTCCAGTTCTGATCATTGTTTAGGTTGTTGGTAGCTTGGTCCAATGCCAAAACACAGTGAAATCTTTTTATGGCTTTAAACGCGTTTTCTCCTCGAGAGAAACATGATTTCACTAAAAACGTTATAGTTTAAACATGCCTGCTGTACATGTGTGCAAACACTCAGAGCCTTAAGATAGGGTTTTCACCAATGTGTTTTTTGGTGAGAAACCTTCTATTTCAAGGTTCTGTGCGTTTTCAGACAAGTACAATATGTATTTATAGTGTTTCTGATGAAATCCCTCCTTTTAATGCATCTTCTCACAGAAAACGAGTCTCTCGCCATGAGAACATGGCTTTTTTGAAAAAGCATATTCTCGTCGAGAAATCGTGTTTTACACAATAAAAACGACTCCCGGTCTTATTTAGTTCACATTTTTACTTTTGGTAACCTAGCCCATATGTATAAAGCACTAAACCTTTTTATCGCGTTAAACGCATTTTCTCGACAAGGAAAGCACAATTTCATCAAAAACAAACACAACAAGAAAGATGAATCTATTCAACAAGTCTGCAACACGTCCTGAAGAGTTACATGATTTCACCCAATGTCAATGTGTAATTTCTCCAGTTCTGATCATTGTTTAGGTTGTTGGTAGCTCGGTCCAATGCCAAAACACAGTGAAATCTTTTTATGGCTTTAAACGCGTTTTCTCCTCGAGAGAAACATGATTTCACTAAAAACGTTATAGTTTAAACATGCCTGCTGTACATGTGTGCAAACACTCAGAGCCTTAAGATAGGGTTTTCACCAATGTGTTTTTTGGTGAGAAACCTTCTATTTCAAGGTTCTGTGCGTTTTCAGACAAGTACAATATGTATTTATAGTGTTTCTGATGAAATCCCTCCTTATAATGCATTTTCTCACAGAAAATGAGTCTCTCGCCATGGGAACATGGCTTTTTTGAAAAAGCATATTCTCGTCGAGACATCGTGTTTTAACCAATAAAAACGACTCCCGGTCTTATTTAGTTCACATTTTTACTTTTGGTAACCTAGCTCATATGTATAAAGCACTAAACGTTTTTATCGCGTTAAACGCATTTTCTCGACAAGGAAAGCACAATTTCATCAAAAACAAACAAAACAAGAAAAATGAATCTATTCAACAAGTCTGCAGCACGTCCTGAAGAGTTACATGGTTTCATCCAATGTCAATGTGTAATTTCTCCAGTTCTGATCATTGTTTAGGTTGTTGGTAGCTTGGTCCAATGCCAAAACACAGTGAAATCTTTTTATGGCTTTAAACGCGTTTTCTCCTCGAGAGAAACATGATTTCACTAAAAACGTTATAGTTTAAACATGCTTGCTGTACATGTGTGCAAACACTCAGAGCCTTAAGATAGGGTTTTCACCAATGTGTTTTTTGGTGAGAAACCTTCTATTTCAAGGTTCTGTGCGTTTTCAGACAAGTACAATATGTATTTACAGTGTTTCTGATGAAATCCCTCCTTTTAATGCATTTTCTCACAGAAAACGAGTCTCTCGCCATGAGAACATGGCTTTTTTGAAAAAGCATATTCTCGTCGAGAAATCGTGTTTTAAACAATAAAAACGACTCTCGGTCTTATTTAGTTCACATTTTTACTTTTGGTAGCCTAGCTCATATGTATAAAGCACTAAACGTTTTTATCGCTTTAAACGCATTTTCTCGACAAGGAAAGCACAATTTCATCAAAAACAAACAAAACAAGAAAAATGAATCTATTCAACAAGTCTGCAACACGTCCTTAAGAGTTACATGGTTTCATCCAATGTCAATGTGTAATTTCTCCAGTTCTGATCATTGTTTAGGTTGTTGGTAGCTTGGTCCAATGCCAAAACACAGTGAAATCTTTTTATGGCTTTAAACGCGTTTTCTCCTCGAGAGAAACATGATTTCACTAAAAACGTTATAGTTTAAACATGCCTGCTGTACATGTGTGCAAACACTCAGAGCCTTAAGATAGGGTTTTCACCAATGTGTTTTTTGGTGAGAAACCTTCTATTTCAAGGTTCTGTGCGTTTTCAGACAAGTACAATATGTATTTATAGTGTTTCTGATGAAATCCCTCCTTTTAATGCATTTTCTCACAGAAAACGAGTCTCTCGCCATGAGAACATGGCTTTTTTGAAAAAGCATATTCTCGTCGAGAAATCGTGTTTTACACAATAAAAACGACTCTCGGTCTTATTTAGTTCACATTTTTACTTTTGGTAACCTAGCCCATATGTATAAAGCACTAAACCTTTTTATCGCGTTAAACGCATTTTCTCGACAAGGAAAGCACAATTTCATCAAAAACAAACACAACAAGAAAGATGAATCTATTCAACAAGTCTGCAACACGTCCTGAAGAGTTACATGATTTCACCCAATGTCAATGTGTAATTTCTCCAGTTCTGATCATTGTTTAGGTTGTTGGTAGCTCGGTCCAATGCCAAAACACAGTGAAATCTTTTTATGGCTTTAAACGCGTTTTCTCCTCGAGAGAAACATGATTTCACTAAAAACGTTATAGTTTAAACATGCCTGCTGTACATGTGTGCAAACACTCAGAGCCTTAAGATAGGGTTTTCACCAATGTGTTTTTTGGTGAGAAACCTTCTATTTCAAGGTTCTGTGCGTTTTCAGACAAGTAAAATATGTATTTATAGTGTTTCTGATGAAATCCCTCCTTATAATGCATTTTCTCACAGAAAATGAGTCTCTCGCCATGGGAACATGGCTTTTTTGAAAAAGCATATTCTCGTCGAGACATCGTGTTTTAACCAATAAAAACGACTCCCGGTCTTATTTAGTTCACATTTTTACTTTTGGTAACCTAGCTCATATGTATAAAGCACTAAACGTTTTTATCGCGTTAAACGCATTTTCTCGACAAGGAAAGCACAATTTCATCAAAAACAAACAAAACAAGAAAAATGAATCTATTCAACAAGTCTGCAGCAGTCCTGAAGAGTTACATGGTTTCATCCAATGTCAATGTGTAATTTCTCCAGTTCTGATCATTGTTTAGGTTGTTGGTAGCTTGGTCCAATGCCAAAACACAGTGAAATCTTTTTATGGCTTTAAACGCGTTTTCTCCTCGAGAGAAACATGATTTCACTAAAAACGTTATAGTTTAAACATGCTTGCTGTACATGTGTGCAAACACTCAGAGCCTTAAGATAGGGTTTTCACCAATGTGTTTTTTGGTGAGAAACCTTCTATTTCAAGGTTCTGTGCGTTTTCAGACAAGTACAATATGTATTTACAGTGTTTCTGATGAAATCCCTCCTTTTAATGCATTTTCTCACAGAAAACGAGTCTCTCGCCATGAGAACATGGCTTTTTTGAAAAAGCATATTCTCGTCGAGAAATCGTGTTTTAAACAATAAAAACGACTCTCGGTCTTATTTAGTTCACATTTTTACTTTTGGTAACCTAGCTCATATGTATAAAGCACTAAACGTTTTTATCGCGTTAAACACATTTTGTCGACAAGGAAAGCACAATTTCATCAAAAACAAACAAAACAAGAAAGATGAATCTATTCAACAAGTCTGCAACACGTCCTGAAGAGTTACATGATTTCACCCAATGTCAATGTGTAATTTCTCCAGTTCTGATCATTGTTTCGGTTGTTGGTAGCTTGGTCCAATGCCAAAACACAGTGAAATCTTTTTATGGCTTTAAACGCGTTTTCTCCTCGAGACAAACATGATTTCACTAAAAACGTTATAGTTTATACATGCCTGCTGTACATGTGCGCAAACACTCAGAGCCTTAAGATAGGGTTTTCACCAATGTGTTTTTTGGTGAGAAACCTTCTATTTCAAGGTTCTGTGCGTTTTCAGACAAGTACAATATGTATTTATAGTGTTTCTGATGAAATCCCTCCTTTTAATGCATCTTCTCACAGAAAACGAGTCTCTCGCCATGAGAACATGGCTTTTTTGAAAAAGCATATTCTCGTCGAGAAATCGTGTTTTACACAATAAACACGACTCTCGGTCTTATTTAGTTCACATGTTTACTTTTGGTAACCTAGCCCATATGTATAAAGCACTAAACGTTTTTATCGCGTTAAACGCATTTTCTCGACAAGGAAAGCACAATTTCATCAAAAACAAACACAACAAGAAAGATGAATCTATTCAACAAGTCTGCAACACGTCCTGAAGACTTACATGATTTCACCCAATGTCAATGTGTAATTTCTCCAGTTCTGATCATTGTTTAGGTTGTTGGTAGCTTGGTCCAATGCCAAAACACAGTGAAATCTTTTTATGGCTTTAAACGCGTTTTCTCCTCGAGAGAAACATGATTTCACTAAAAACGTTATAGTTTAAACATGCCTGCTGTACATGTGTGCAAACACTCAGAGCCTTAAGATAGGGTTTTCACCAATGTGTTTTTTGGTGAGAAACCTTCTATTTCAAGGTTCTGTCCGTTTTCAGACAAGTACAATATGTATTTATAGTGTTTCTGATGAAATCCCTCCTTTTAATGCATTTTCTCACAGAAAACGAGTCTCTCGCCATGAGAACATGGCTTTTTTGAAAAAGCATATTCTCGTCGAGACATCGTGTTTTAACCAATAAAAACGACTCCCGGTCTTATTTAGTTCACATTTTTACTTTTGGTAACCTAGCTCATATGTATAAAGCACTAAACGTTTTTATCGCGTTAAACACATTTTGTCGACAAGGAAAGCACAATTTCATCAAAAACAAACAAAACAAGAAAGATGAATCTATTCAACAAGTCTGCAACACGTCCTGAAGAGTTACATGATTTCACCCAATGTCAATGTGTAATTTCTCCAGTTCTGATCATTGTTTAGGTTGTTGGTAGCTTGGTCCAATGCCAAAACACAGTGAAATCTTTTTATGGCTTTAAACGCGTTTTCTCCTCGAGAGAAACATGATTTCACTAAAAACGTTATAGTTTAAACATGCCTGCTGTACATGTGTGCAAACACTCAGAGCCTTAAGATAGGGTTTTCACCAATGTGTTTTTTGGTGAGAAACCTTCTATTTCAAGGTTCTGTGCGTTTTCAGACAAGTACAATATGTATTTACAGTGTTTCTGATGAAATCCCTCCTTTTAATGCATTTTCTCACAGAAAACGAGTCTCTCGCCATGAGAACATGGCTTTTTTGAAAAAGCATATTCTCGTCGAGAAATCGTGTTTTAAACAATAAAAACGACTCTCGGTCTTATTTAGTTCACTTTTTTACTTTTGGTAGCCTAGCTCATATGTATAAAGCAGTAAACGTTTTTATCGCTTTAAACGCATTTTCTCGACAAGGAAAGCACAATTTCATCAAAAACAAACAAAACAAGAAAAATGAATCTATTCAACAAGTCTGCAACACGTCCTTAAGAGTTACATGGTTTCACCCAATGTCAATGTGTAATTTCTCCAGTTCTGATCATTGTTTAGGTTGTTGGTAGCTTGGTCCAATGCCAAAACACAGTGAAATCTTTTTATGGCTTTAAACGCGTTTTCTCCTCGAGAGAAACATGATTTCACTAAAAACGTTATAGTTTAAACATGCCTGCTGTACATGTGTGCAAACACTCAGAGCCTTAAGATAGGGTTTTCACCAATGTGTTTTTTGGTGAGAAACCTTCTATTTCAAGGTTCTGTGCGTTTTCAGACAAGTACAATATGTATTTATAGTGTTTCTGATGAAATCCCTCCTTTTAATGCATTTTCTCACAGAAAATGAGTCTCTCGCCATGGGAACATGGCTTTTTTGAAAAAGCATATTCTCGTCGAGAAATCGTGTTTTAAACAATAAAAACGACTCCCGGTCTTATTTAGTTCACATTTTTACTTTTGGTAACCTAGCTCATATGTATAAAGCACTAAACGTTTTTATCGCGTTAAACACATTTTGTCGACAAGGAAAGCACAATTTCATCAAAAACAAACAAAACAAGAAAGATGAATCTATTCAACAAGTCTGCAACACGTCCTGAAGAGTTACATGATTTCACCCAATGTCAATGTGTAATTTCTCCAGTTCTGATCATTGTTTCGGTTGTTGGTAGCTTGGTCCAATGCCAAAACACAGTGAAATCTTTTTATGGCTTTAAACGCGTTTTCTCCTCGAGACAAACATGATTTCACTAAAAACGTTATAGTTTATACATGCCTGCTGTACATGTGCGCAAACACTCAGAGCCTTAAGATAGGGTTTTCACCAATGTGTTTTTTGGTGAGAAACCTTCTATTTCAAGGTTCTGTGCGTTTTCAGACAAGTACAATATGTATTTATAGTGTTTCTGATGAAATCCCTCCTTTTAATGCATCTTCTCACAGAAAACGAGTCTCTCGCCATGAGAACATGGCTTTTTTGAAAAAGCATATTCTCGTCGAGAAATCGTGTTTTACACAATAAACACGACTCTCGGTCTTATTTAGTTCACATGTTTACTTTTGGTAACCTAGCCCATATGTATAAAGCACTAAACGTTTTTATCGCGTTAAACGCATTTTCTCGACAAGGAAAGCACAATTTCATCAAAAACAAACACAACAAGAAAGATAAATCTATTCAACAAGTCTGCAACACGTCCTGAAGACTTACATGATTTCACCCAATGTCAATGTGTAATTTCTCCAGTTCTGATCATTGTTTAGGTTGTTGGTAGCTTGGTCCAATGCCAAAACACAGTGAAATCTTTTTATGGCTTTAAACGCGTTTTCTCCTCGAGAGAAACATGATTTCACTAAAAACGTTATAGTTTAAACATGCCTGCTGTACATGTGTGCAAACACTCAGAGCCTTAAGATAGGGTTTTCACCAATGTGTTTTTTGGTGAGAAACCTTCTATTTCAAGGTTCTGTCCGTTTTCAGACAAGTACAATATGTATTTATAGTGTTTCTGATGAAATCCCTCCTTTTAATGCATTTTCTCACAGAAAACGAGTCTCTCGCCATGAGAACATGGCTTTTTTGAAAAAGCATATTCTCGTCGAGACATCGTGTTTTAACCAATAAAAACGACTCCCGGTCTTATTTAGTTCACATTTTTACTTTTGGTAACCTAGCTCATATGTATAAAGCACTAAACGTTTTTATCGCGTTAAACACATTTTGTCGACAAGGAAAGCACAATTTCATCAAAAACAAACAAAACAAGAAAGATGAATCTATTCAACAAGTCTGCAACACGTCCTGAAGAGTTACATGATTTCACCCAATGTCAATGTGTAATTTCTCCAGTTCTGATCATTGTTTAGGTTGTTGGTAGCTTGGTCCAATGCCAAAACACAGTGAAATCTTTTTATGGCTTTAAACGCGTTTTCTCCTCGAGAGAAACATGATTTCACTAAAAACGTTATAGTTTAAACATGCCTGCTGTACATGTGTGCAAACACTCAGAGCCTTAAGATAGGGTTTTCACCAATGTGTTTTTTGGTGAGAAACCTTCTATTTCAAGGTTCTGCGCGTTTTCAGACAAGTACAATATGTATTTATAGTGTTTCTGATGAAATCCCTCCTTTTAATGCATTTTCTCACAGAAAACGAGTCTCTCGCCATGAGAACATGGCTTTTTTGAAAAAGCATATTCTCGTCGAGAAATCGTATTTTACACAATAAAAACGACTCTCGGTCTTATTTAGTTCACATTTTTACTTTTGGTAACCTAGCCCATATGTATAAAGCACTAAACCTTTTTATCGCTTTAAACGCATTTTCTCGACAAGGAAAGCACAATTTCATCAAAAACAAACAAAACAAGAAAAATGAATCTATTCAACAAGTCTGCAACACGTCCTGAAGAGTTACATGATTTCACCCAATGTCAATGTGTAATTTCTCCAGTTCTGATCATTGTTTAGGTTGTTGGTAGCTCGGTCCAATGCCAAAACACAGTGAAATCTTTTTATGGCTTTAAACGCGTTTTCTCCTCGAGAGAAACATGATTTCACTAAAAACGTTATAGTTTAAACATGCCTGCTGTACATGTGTGCAAACACTCAGAGCCTTAAGATAGGGTTTTCACCAATGTGTTTTTTGGTGAGAAACCTTCTATTTCAAGGTTCTGTGCGTTTTCAGACAAGTACAATATGTATTTATAGTGTTTCTGATGAAATCCCTCCTTATAATGCATTTTCTCACAGAAAATGAGTCTCTCGCCATGGGAACATGGCTTTTTTGAAAAAGCATATTCTCGTCGAGACATCGTGTTTTAACCAATAAAAACGACTCCCGGTCTTATTTAGTTCACATTTTTACTTTTGGTAACCTAGCTCATATGTATAAAGCACTAAACGTTTTTATCGCGTTAAACGCATTTTCTCGACAAGGAAAGCACAATTTCATCAAAAACAAACAAAACAAGAAAAATGAATCTATTCAACAAGTCTGCAGCACGTCCTGAAGAGTTACATGGTTTCATCCAATGTCAATGTGTAATTTCTCCAGTTCTGATCATTGTTTAGGTTGTTGGTAGCTTGGTCCAATGCCAAAACACAGTGAAATCTTTTTATGGCTTTAAACGCGTTTTCTCCTCGAGAGAAACATGATTTCACTAAAAACGTTATAGTTTAAACATGCTTGCTGTACATGTGTGCAAACACTCAGAGCCTTAAGATAGGGTTTTCACCAATGTGTTTTTTGGTGAGAAACCTTCTATTTCAAGGTTCTGTGCGTTTTCAGACAAGTACAATATGTATTTACAGTGTTTCTGATGAAATCCCTCCTTTTAATGCATTTTCTCACAGAAAACGAGTCTCTCGCCATGAGAACATGGCTTTTTTGAAAAAGCATATTCTCGTCGAGAAATCGTGTTTTAAACAATAAAAACGACTCTCGGTCTTATTTAGTTCACATTTTTACTTTTGGTAGCCTAGCTCATATGTATAAAGCACTAAACGTTTTTATCGCTTTAAACGCATTTTCTCGACAAGGAAAGCACAATTTCATCAAAAACAAACAAAACAAGAAAAATGAATCTATTCAACAAGTCTGCAACACGTCCTTAAGAGTTACATGGTTTCATCCAATGTCAATGTGTAATTTCTCCAGTTCTGATCATTGTTTAGGTTGTTGGTAGCTTGGTCCAATGCCAAAACACAGTGAAATCTTTTTATGGCTTTAAACGCGTTTTCTCCTCGAGAGAAACATGATTTCACTAAAAACGTTATAGTTTAAACATGCCTGCTGTACATGTGTGCAAACACTCAGAGCCTTAAGATAGGGTTTTCACCAATGTGTTTTTTGGTGAGAAACCTTCTATTTCAAGGTTCTGTGCGTTTTCAGACAAGTACAATATGTATTTATAGTGTTTCTGATGAAATCCCTCCTTTTAATGCATTTTCTCACAGAAAACGAGTCTCTCGCCATGAGAACATGGCTTTTTTGAAAAAGCATATTCTCGTCGAGAAATCGTGTTTTACACAATAAAAACGACTCTCGGTCTTATTTAGTTCACATTTTTACTTTTGGTAACCTAGCCCATATGTATAAAGCACTAAACCTTTTTATCGCGTTAAACGCATTTTCTCGACAAGGAAAGCACAATTTCATCAAAAACAAACACAACAAGAAAGATGAATCTATTCAACAAGTCTGCAACACGTCCTGAAGAGTTACATGATTTCACCCAATGTCAATGTGTAATTTCTCCAGTTCTGATCATTGTTTAGGTTGTTGGTAGCTCGGTCCAATGCCAAAACACAGTGAAATCTTTTTATGGCTTTAAACGCGTTTTCTCCTCGAGAGAAACATGATTTCACTAAAAACGTTATAGTTTAAACATGCCTGCTGTACATGTGTGCAAACACTCAGAGCCTTAAGATAGGGTTTTCACCAATGTGTTTTTTGGTGAGAAACCTTCTATTTCAAGGTTCTGTGCGTTTTCAGACAAGTAAAATATGTATTTATAGTGTTTCTGATGAAATCCCTCCTTATAATGCATTTTCTCACAGAAAATGAGTCTCTCGCCATGGGAACATGGCTTTTTTGAAAAAGCATATTCTCGTCGAGACATCGTGTTTTAACCAATAAAAACGACTCCCGGTCTTATTTAGTTCACATTTTTACTTTTGGTAACCTAGCTCATATGTATAAAGCACTAAACGTTTTTATCGCGTTAAACGCATTTTCTCGACAAGGAAAGCACAATTTCATCAAAAACAAACAAAACAAGAAAAATGAATCTATTCAACAAGTCTGCAGCAGTCCTGAAGAGTTACATGGTTTCATCCAATGTCAATGTGTAATTTCTCCAGTTCTGATCATTGTTTAGGTTGTTGGTAGCTTGGTCCAATGCCAAAACACAGTGAAATCTTTTTATGGCTTTAAACGCGTTTTCTCCTCGAGAGAAACATGATTTCACTAAAAACGTTATAGTTTAAACATGCTTGCTGTACATGTGTGCAAACACTCAGAGCCTTAAGATAGGGTTTTCACCAATGTGTTTTTTGGTGAGAAACCTTCTATTTCAAGGTTCTGTGCGTTTTCAGACAAGTACAATATGTATTTACAGTGTTTCTGATGAAATCCCTCCTTTTAATGCATTTTCTCACAGAAAACGAGTCTCTCGCCATGAGAACATGGCTTTTTTGAAAAAGCATATTCTCGTCGAGAAATCGTGTTTTAAACAATAAAAACGACTCTCGGTCTTATTTAGTTCACATTTTTACTTTTGGTAGCCTAGCTCATATGTATAAAGCACTAAACGTTTTTATCGCTTTAAACGCATTTTCTCGACAAGGAAAGCACAATTTCATCAAAAACAAACAAAACAAGAAAAATGAATCTATTCAACAAGTCTGCAACACGTCCTTAAGAGTTACATGGTTTCACCCAATGTCAATGTGTAATTTCTCCAGTTCTGATCATTGTTTAGGTTGTTGGTAGCTTGGTCCAATGCCAAAACACAGTGAAATCTTTTTATGGCTTTAAACGCGTTTTCTCCTCGAGAGAAACATGATTTCACTAAAAACGTTATAGTTTAAACATGCCTGCTGTACATGTGTGCAAACACTCAGAGCCTTAAGATAGGGTTTTCACCAATGTGTTTTTTGGTGAGAAACCTTCTATTTCAAGGTTCTGTGCGTTTTCAGACAAGTACAATATGTATTTATAGTGTTTCTGATGAAATCCCTCCTTTTAATGCATTTTCTCACAGAAAATGAGTCTCTCGCCATGGGAACATGGCTTTTTTGAAAAAGCATATTCTCGTCGAGAAATCGTGTTTTAAACAATAAAAACGACTCCCGGTCTTATTTAGTTCACATTTTTACTTTTGGTAACCTAGCTCATATGTATAAAGCACTAAACGTTTTTATCGCGTTAAACACATTTTGTCGACAAGGAAAGCACAATTTCATCAAAAACAAACAAAACAAGAAAGATGAATCTATTCAACAAGTCTGCAACACGTCCTGAAGAGTTACATGATTTCACCCAATGTCAATGTGTAATTTCTCCAGTTCTGATCATTGTTTCGGTTGTTGGTAGCTTGGTCCAATGCCAAAACACAGTGAAATCTTTTTATGGCTTTAAACGCGTTTTCTCCTCGAGCGAAACATGATTTCACTAAAAACGTTATAGTTTAAACATGCCTGCTGTACATGTGTGCAAACACTCAGAGCCTTAAGATAGGGTTTTCACCAATGTGTTTTTTGGTGAGAAACCTTCTATTTCAAGGTTCTGTGCGTTTTCAGACAAGTACAATATGTATTTATAGTGTTTCTGATGAAATCCCTCCTTTTAATGCATCTTCTCACAGAAAACGAGTCTCTCGCCATGAGAACATGGCTTTTTTGAAAAAGCATATTCTTGTCGAGAAATCGTGTTTTACACAATAAAAACGACTCTCGGTCTTATTTAGTTAACATTTTTACTTTTGGTAACCTAGCCCATATGTATAAAGCACTAAACCTTTTTATCGCGTTAAACGCATTTTCTCGACAAGGAAAGCACAATTTCATCAAAAACAAACACAACAAGAAAGATGAATCTATTCAACAAGTCTGCAACACGTCCTGAAGAGTTACATGATTTCACCCAATGTCAATGTGTAATTTCTCCAGTTCTGATCATTGTTTAGGTTGTTGGTAGCTTGGTCCAATGCCAAAACACAGTGAAATCTTTTTATGGCTTTAAACGCGTTTTCTCCTCGAGAGAAACATGATTTCACTAAAAACGTTATAGTTTAAACATGCCTGCTGTACATGTGTGCAAACACTCAGAGCCTTAAGATAGGGTTTTCACCAATGTGTTTTTTGGTGAGAAACCTTCTATTTCAAGGTTCTGTGCGTTTTCAGACAAGTACAATATGTATTTATAGTGTTTCTGATGAAATCCCTCCTTTTAATGCATTTTCTCACAGAAAACGAGTCTCTCGCCATGAGAACATGGCTTTTTTGAAAAAGCATATTCTCGTCGAGAAATCGTATTTTACACAATAAAAACGACTCTCGGTCTTATTTAGTTCACATTTTTACTTTTGGTAACCTAGCCCATATGTATAAAGCACTAAACCTTTTTATCGCTTTAAACGCATTTTCTCGACAAGGAAAGCACAATTTCATCAAAAACAAACAAAACAAGAAAAATGAATCTATTCAACAAGTCTGCAACACGTCCTGAAGAGTTACATGGTTTCATCCAATGTCAATGTGTAATTTCTCCAGTTCTGATCATTGTTTAGGTTGTTGGTAGCTTGGTCCAATGCCAAAACACAGTGAAATCTTTTTATGGCTTTAAACGCGTTTTCTCCTCGAGAGAAACATGATTTCACTAAAAACGTAATAGTTTAAACATGCCTGCTGTACATGTGTGCAAACACTCAGAGCCTTAAGATAGGGTTTTCACCAATGTGTTTTTTGGTGAGAAACCTTCTATTTCAAGGTTCTGTGCGTTTTCAGACAAGTACAATATGTATTTACAGTGTTTCTGATGAAATCCCTCCTTTTAATGCATTTTCTCACAGAAAACGAGTCTCTCGCCATGAGAACATGGCTTTTTTGAAAAAGCATATTCTCGTCGAGAAATCGTGTTTTAAACAATAAAAACGACTCTCGGTCTTATTTAGTTCACATTTTTACTTTTGGTAGCCTAGCTCATATGTATAAAGCACTAAACGTTTTTATCGCTTTAAACGCATTTTCTCGACAAGGAAAGCACAATTTCATCAAAAACAAACAAAACAAGAAAAATGAATCTATTCAACAAGTCTGCAACACGTCCTTAAGAGTTACATGGTTTCACCCAATGTCAATGTGTAATTTCTCCAGTTCTGATCATTGTTTAGGTTGTTGGTAGCTTGGTCCAATGCCAAAACACAGTGAAATCTTTTTATGGCTTTAAACGCGTTTTCTCCTCGAGAGAAACATGATTTCACTAAAAACGTTATAGTTTAAACATGCCTGCTGTACATGTGTGCAAACACTCAGAGCCTTAAGATAGGGTTTTCACCAATGTGTTTTTTGGTGAGAAACCTTCTATTTCAAGGTTCTGTGCGTTTTCAGACAAGTACAATATGTATTTATAGTGTTTCTGATGAAATCCCTCCTTTTAATGCATTTTCTCACAGAAAATGAGTCTCTCGCCATGGGAACATGGCTTTTTTGAAAAAGCATATTCTCGTCGAGAAATCGTGTTTTAAACAATAAAAACGACTCCCGGTCTTATTTAGTTCACATTTTTACTTTTGGTAACCTAGCTCATATGTATAAAGCACTAAACGTTTTTATCGCGTTAAACACATTTTGTCGACAAGGAAAGCACAATTTCATCAAAAACAAACAAAACAAGAAAGATGAATCTATTCAACAAGTCTGCAACACGTCCTGAAGAGTTACATGATTTCACCCAATGTCAATGTGTAATTTCTCCAGTTCTGATCATTGTTTCGGTTGTTGGTAGCTTGGTCCAATGCCAAAACACAGTGAAATCTTTTTATGGCTTTAAACGCGTTTTCTCCTCGAGCGAAACATGATTTCACTAAAAACGTTATAGTTTAAACATGCCTGCTGTACATGTGTGCAAACACTCAGAGCCTTAAGATAGGGTTTTCACCAATGTGTTTTTTGGTGAGAAACCTTCTATTTCAAGGTTCTGTGCGTTTTCAGACAAGTACAATATGTATTTATAGTGTTTCTGATGAAATCCCTCCTTTTAATGCATCTTCTCACAGAAAACGAGTCTCTCGCCATGAGAACATGGCTTTTTTGAAAAAGCATATTCTTGTCGAGAAATCGTGTTTTACACAATAAAAACGACTCTCGGTCTTATTTAGTTCACATTTTTACTTTTGGTAACCTAGCCCATATGTATAAAGCACTAAACCTTTTTATCGCGTTAAACGCATTTTCTCGACAAGGAAAGCACAATTTCATCAAAAACAAACACAACAAGAAAGATGAATCTATTCAACAAGTCTGCAACACGTCCTGAAGAGTTACATGATTTCACCCAATGTCAATGTGTAATTTCTCCAGTTCTGATCATTGTTTAGGTTGTTGGTAGCTTGGTCCAATGCCAAAACACAGTGAAATCTTTTTATGGCTTTAAACGCGTTTTCTCCTCGAGAAAAACATGATTTCACTAAAAACGTTATAGTTTAAACATGCCTGCTGTACATGTGTGCAAACACTCAGAGCCTTAAGATAGGGTTTTCACCAATGTGTTTTTTGGTGAGAAACCTTCTATTTCAAGGTTCTGTGCGTTTTCAGACAAGTACAATATGTATTTATAGTGTTTCTGATGAAATCCCTCCTTTTAATGCATTTTCTCACAGAAAACGAGTCTCTCGCCATGAGAACATGGCTTTTTTGAAAAAGCATATTCTCGTCGAGAAATCGTATTTTACACAATAAAAACGACTCTCGGTCTTATTTAGTTCACATTTTTACTTTTGGTAACCTAGCCCATATGTATAAAGCACTAAACCTTTTTATCGCTTTAAACGCATTTTCTCGACAAGGAAAGCACAATTTCATCAAAAACAAACAAAACAAGAAAAATGAATCTATTCAACAAGTCTGCAACACGTCCTGAAGAGTTACATGGTTTCATCCAATGTCAATGTGTAATTTCTCCAGTTCTGATCATTGTTTAGGTTGTTGGTAGCTTGGTCCAATGCCAAAACACAGTGAAATCTTTTTATGGCTTTAAACGCGTTTTCTCCTCGAGAGAAACATGATTTCACTAAAAACGTAATAGTTTAAACATGCCTGCTGTACATGTGTGCAAACACTCAGAGCCTTAAGATAGGGTTTTCACCAATTTGTTTTTTGGTGAGAAACCTTCTATTTCAAGGTTCTGTGCGTTTTCAGACAAGTACAATATGTATTTATAGTGTTTCTGATGAAATCCCTCCTTTAAATGCATTTTCTCACAGAAAACGAGTCTCTCGCCATGAGAACATGGCTTTTTTGAAAAAGCATATTCTCGTCGAGAAATCGTGTTTTAAACAATAAAAACGACTCTCGGTCTTATTTAGTTCACATTTTTACTTTTGGTAGCCTAGCTCATATGTATAAAGCACTAAACGTTTTTATCGCGTTAAACGCATTTTCTCGACAAGGAAAGCACAATTTCATCAAAAACAAACAAAACAAGAAAAATGAATCTATTCAACAAGTCTGCAACACGTCCTTAAGAGTTACATGGTTTCACCCAATGTCAATGTGTAATTTCTCCAGTTCTGATCATTGTTTAGGTTGTTGGTAGCTTGGTCCAATGCCAAAACACAGTGAAATCTTTTTATGGCTTTAAACGCGTTTTCTCCTCGAGAGAAACATGATTTCACTAAAAACGTTATAGTTTAAACATGCCTGCTGTACATGTGTGCAAACACTCAGAGCCTTAAGATAGGGTTTTCACCAATGTGTTTTTTGGTGAGAAACCTTCTATTTCAAGGTTCTGTGCGTTTTCAGACAAGTACAATATGTATTTATAGTGTTTCTGATGAAATCCCTCCTTTTAATGCATTTTCTCACAGAAAATGAGTCTCTCGCCATGGGAACATGGCTTTTTTGAAAAAGCATATTCTCGTCGAGAAATCGTGTTTTAAACAATAAAAACGACTCCCGGTCTTATTTAGTTCACATTTTTACTTTTGGTAACCTAGCTCATATGTATAAAGCACTAAACGTTTTTATCGCGTTAAACACATTTTGTCGACAAGGAAAGCACAATTTCATCAAAAACAAACAAAACAAGAAAGATGAATCTATTCAACAAGTCTGCAACACGTCCTGAAGAGTTACATGATTTCACCCAATGTCAATGTGTAATTTCTCCAGTTCTGATCATTGTTTCGGTTGTTGGTAGCTTGGTCCAATGCCAAAACACAGTGAAATCTTTTTATGGCTTTAAACGCGTTTTCTCCTCGAGCGAAACATGATTTCACTAAAAACGTTATAGTTTAAACATGCCTGCTGTACATGTGTGCAAACACTCAGAGCCTTAAGATAGGGTTTTCACCAATGTGTTTTTTGGTGAGAAACCTTCTATTTCAAGGTTCTGTGCGTTTTCAGACAAGTACAATATGTATTTATAGTGTTTCTGATGAAATCCCTCCTTTTAATGCATTTTCTCACAGAAAATGAGTCTCTCGCCATGGGAACATGGCTTTTTTGAAAAAGCATATTCTCGTCGAGAAATCGTGTTTTAAACAATAAAAACGACTCCCGGTCTTATTTAGTTCACATTTTTACTTTTGGTAACCTAGCTCATATGTATAAAGCACTAAACGTTTTTATCGCGTTATACACATTTTGTCGACAAGGAAAGCACAATTTCATCAAAAACAAACAAAACAAGAAAGATGAATCTATTCAACAAGTCTGCAACACGTCCTGAAGAGTTACATGATTTCACCCAATGTCAATGTGTAATTTCTCCAGTTCTGATCATTGTTTCGGTTGTTGGTAGCTTGGTCCAATGCCAAAACACAGTGAAATCTTTTTATGGCTTTAAACGCGTTTTCTCCTCGAGCGAAACATGATTTCACTAAAAACGTTATAGTTTAAACATGCCTGCTGTACATGTGTGCAAACACTCAGAGCCTTAAGATAGGGTTTTCACCAATGTGTTTTTTGGTGAGAAACCTTCTATTTCAAGGTTCTGTGCGTTTTCAGACAAGTACAATATGTATTTATAGTGTTTCTGATGAAATCCCTCCTTTTAATGCATCTTCTCACAGAAAACGAGTCTCTCGCCATGAGAACATGGCTTTTTTGAAAAAGCATATTCTTGTCGAGAAATCGTGTTTTACACAATAAAAACGACTCTTGGTCTTATTTAGTTAACATTTTTACTTTTGGTAACCTAGCCCATATGTATAAAGCACTAAACCTTTTTATCGCGTTAAACGCATTTTCTCGACAAGGAAAGCACAATTTCATCAAAAACAAACACAACAAGAAAGATGAATCTATTCAACAAGTCTGCAACACGTCCTGAAGAGTTACATGATTTCACCCAATGTCAATGTGTAATTTCTCCAGTTCTGATCATTGTTTAGGTTGTTGGTAGCTTGGTCCAATGCCAAAACACAGTGAAATCTTTTTATGGCTTTAAACGCGTTTTCTCCTCGAGAAAAACATGATTTCACTAAAAACGTTATAGTTTAAACATGCCTGCTGTACATGTGTGCAAACACTCAGAGCCTTAAGATAGGGTTTTCACCAATGTGTTTTTTGGTGAGAAACCTTCTATTTCAAGGTTCTGTGCGTTTTCAGACAAGTACAATATGTATTTATAGTGTTTCTGATGAAATCCCTCCTTTTAATGCATTTTCTCACAGAAAACGAGTCTCTCGCCATGAGAACATGGCTTTTTTGAAAAAGCATATTCTCGTCGAGAAATCGTATTTTACACAATAAAAACGACTCTCGGTCTTATTTAGTTCACATTTTTACTTTTGGTAACCTAGCCCATATGTATAAAGCACTAAACCTTTTTATCGCTTTAAACGCATTTTCTCGACAAGGAAAGCACAATTTCATCAAAAACAAACAAAACAAGAAAAATGAATCTATTCAACAAGTCTGCAACACGTCCTGAAGAGTTACATGGTTTCATCCAATGTCAATGTGTAATTTCTCCAGTTCTGATCATTGTTTAGGTTGTTGGTAGCTTGGTCCAATGCCAAAACACAGTGAAATCTTTTTATGGCTTTAAACGCGTTTTCTCCTCGAGAGAAACATGATTTCACTAAAAACGTAATAGTTTAAACATGCCTGCTGTACATGTGTGCAAACACTCAGAGCCTTAAGATAGGGTTTTCACCAATTTGTTTTTTGGTGAGAAACCTTCTATTTCAAGGTTCTGTGCGTTTTCAGACAAGTACAATATGTATTTATAGTGTTTCTGATGAAATCCCTCCTTTAAATGCATTTTCTCACAGAAAACGAGTCTCTCGCCATGAGAACATGGCTTTTTTGAAAAAGCATATTCTCGTCGAGAAATCGTGTTTTAAACAATAAAAACGACTCTCGGTCTTATTTAGTTCACATTTTTACTTTTGGTAGCCTAGCTCATATGTATAAAGCACTAAACGTTTTTATCGCGTTAAACGCATTTTCTCGACAAGGAAAGCACAATTTCATCAAAAACAAACAAAACAAGAAAAATGAATCTATTCAACAAGTCTGCAACACGTCCTTAAGAGTTACATGGTTTCACCCAATGTCAATGTGTAATTTCTCCAGTTCTGATCATTGTTTAGGTTGTTGGTAGCTTGGTCCAATGCCAAAACACAGTGAAATCTTTTTATGGCTTTAAACGCGTTTTCTCCTCGAGAGAAACATGATTTCACTAAAAACGTTATAGTTTAAACATGCCTGCTGTACATGTGTGCAAACACTCAGAGCCTTAAGATAGGGTTTTCACCAATGTGTTTTTTGGTGAGAAACCTTCTATTTCAAGGTTCTGTGCGTTTTCAGACAAGTACAATATGTATTTATAGTGTTTCTGATGAAATCCCTCCTTTTAATGCATTTTCTCACAGAAAACGAGTCTCTCGCCATGAGAACATGGCTTTTTTGAAAAAGCATATTCTCGTCGAGAAATCGTATTTTACACAATAAAAACGACTCTCGGTCTTATTTAGTTCACATTTTTACTTTTGGTAACCTAGCCCATATGTATAAAGCACTAAACCTTTTTATCGCTTTAAACGCATTTTCTCGACAAGGAAAGCACAATTTCATCAAAAACAAACAAAACAAGAAAAATGAATCTATTCAACAAGTCTGCAACACGTCCTGAAGAGTTACATGGTTTCATCCAATGTCAATGTGTAATTTCTCCAGTTCTGATCATTGTTTAGGTTGTTGGTAGCTTGGTCCAATGCCAAAACACAGTGAAATCTTTTTATGGCTTTAAACGCGTTTTCTCCTCGAGAGAAACATGATTTCACTAAAAACGTTATAGTTTAAACATGCCTGCTGTACATGTGTGCAAACACTCAGAGCCTTAAGATAGGGTTTTCACCAATGTGTTTTTTGGTGAGAAACCTTCTATTTCAAGGTTCTGTGCGTTTTCAGACAAGTACAATATGTATTTATAGTGTTTCTGATGAAATCCCTCCTTTTAATGCATCTTCTCACAGAAAACGAGTCTCTCGCCATGAGAACATGGCTTTTTTGAAAAAGCATATTCTCGTCGAGAAATCGTGTTTTAAACAATAAAAACGACTCCCGGTCTTATTTAGTTCACATTTTTACTTTTGGTAACCTAGCTCATATGTATAAAGCACTAAACGTTTTTATCGCGTTAAACGCATTTTCTCGACAAGGAAAGCACAATTTCATCAAAAACAAACAAAACAAGAAAAATGAATCTATTCAACAAGTCTGCAACACGTCCTGAAGAGTTACATGATTTCACCCAATGTCAATGTGTAATTTCTCCAGTTCTGATCATTGTTTCGGTTGTTGGTAGCTTGGTCCAATGCCAAAACACAGTGAAATCTTTTTATGGCTTTAAACGCGTTTTCTCCTCGAGAGAAACATGATTTCACTAAAAACGTTATAGTTTAAACATGCCTGCTGTACATGTGTGCAAACACTCAGAGCCTTAAGATAGGGTTTTCACCAATGTGTTTTTTTGTGAGAAACCTTCTATTTCAAGGTTCTGTGCGTTTTCAGACAAGTACAATATGTATTTATAGTGTTTCTGATGAAATCCCTCCTTTTAATGCATCTTCTCACAGAAAACGAGTCTCTCGCCATGAGAACATGGCTTTTTTGAAAAAGCATATTCTCGTCGAGAAATCGTGTTTTACACAATAAAAACGACTCTCGGTCTTATTTAGTTCACATTTTTACTTTTGGTAACCTAGCCCATATGTATAAAGCACTAAACCTTTTTATCGCGTTAAACGCATTTTCTCGACAAGGAAAGCACAATTTCATCAAAAACAAACACAACAAGAAAGATGAATCTATTCAACAAGTCTGCAACACGTCCTGAAGAGTTACATGATTTCACCCAATGTCAATGTGTAATTTCTCCAGTTCTGATCATTGTTTAGGTTGTTGGTAGCTTGGTCCAATGCCAAAACACAGTGAAATCTTTTTATGGCTTTAAACGCGTTTTCTCCTCGAGAGAAACATGATTTCACTAAAAACGTTATAGTTTAAACATGCCTGCTGTACATGTGTGCAAACACTCAGAGCCTTAAGATAGGGTTTTCACCAATGTGTTTTTTGGTGAGAAACCTTCTATTTCAAGGTTCTGTCCGTTTTCAGACAAGTACAATATGTATTAATAGTGTTTCTGATGAAATCCCTCCTTTTAATGCATTTTCTCACAGAAAACGAGTCTCTCGCCATGAGAACATGGCTTTTTTGAAAAAGCATATTCTCGTCGAGACATCGTGTTTTACACAATAAAAACGACTCCCGGTCTTATTTAGTTCACATTTTTACTTTTGGTAACCTAGCTCATATGTATAAAGCACTAAACCTTTTTATCGCGTTAAACACATTTTGTCGACAAGGAAAGCACAATTTCATCAAAAACAAACAAAACAAGAAAGATGAATCTATTCAACAAGTCTGCAACACGTCCTGAAGAGTTACATGATTTCACCCAATGTCAATGTGTAATTTCTCCAGTTCTGATCATTGTTTAGGTTGTTGGTAGCTTGGTCCAATGCCAAAACACAGTGAAATCTTTTTATGGCTTTAAACGCGTTTTCTCCTCGAGAGAAACATGATTTCACTAAAAACGTTATAGTTTAAACATGCCTGCTGTACATGTGTGCAAACACTCAGAGCCTTAAGATAGGGTTTTCACCAATGTGTTTTTTGGTGAGAAACCTTCTATTTCAAGGTTCTGTGCGTTTTCAGACAAGTACAATATGTATTTATAGTGTTTCTGATGAAATCCCTCCTTTTAATGCATTTTCTCACAGAAAACGAGTCTCTCGCCATGAGAACATGGCTTTTTTGAAAAAGCATATTCTCGTCGAGAAATCGTGTTTTAAACAATAAAAACGACTCTCGGTCTTATTTAGTTCACATTTTTACTTTTGGTAGCCTAGCTCATATGTATAAAGCACTAAACGTTTTTATCGCTTTAAACGCATTTTCTCGACAAGGAAAGCACAATTTCATCAAAAACAAACAAAACAAGAAAAATGAATCTATTCAACAAGTCTGCAACACGTCCTTAAGAGTTACATGGTTTCACCCAATGTCAATGTGTAATTTCTCCAGTTCTGATCATTGTTTAGGTTGTTGGTAGCTTGGTCCAATGCCAAAACACAGTGAAATCTTTTTATGGCTTTAAACGCGTTTTCTCCTCGAGAGAAACATGATTTCACTAAAAACGTTATAGTTTAAACATGCCTGCTGTACATGTGTGCAAACACTCAGAGCCTTAAGATAGGGTTTTCACCAATGTGTTTTTTGGTGAGAAACCTTCTATTTCAAGGTTCTGTGCGTTTTCAGACAAGTACAATATGTATTTATAGTGTTTCTGATGAAATCCCTCCTTTTAATGCATTTTCTCACAGAAAATGAGTCTCTCGCCATGGGAACATGGCTTTTTTGAAAAAGCAGATTCTCGTCGAGAAATCGTGTTTTAAACAATAAAAACGACTCCCGGTCTTATTTAGTTCACATTTTTACTTTTGGTAACCTAGCTCATATGTATAAAGCACTAAACGTTTTTATCGTGTTAAACGCCTTTTCTCGACAAGAAAAGCACAATTTCATCAAAAACAAACAAAACAAGAAAAATGAATCTATTCAACAAGTCTGCAACACGTCCTGAAGAGTTACATGATTTCACCCAATGTCAATGTGTAATTTCTCCAGTTCTGATCATTGTTTCGGTTGTTGGTAGCTTGGTCCAATGCCAAAACACAGTGAAATCTTTTTATGGCTTTAAACGCGTTTTCTCCTCGAGAGAAACATGATTTCACTAAAAACGTTATAGTTTAAACATGCCTGCTGTATATGTGTGCAAACACTCAGAGCCTTAAGATAGGGTTTTCACCAATGTGTTTTTTGGTGAGAATCCTTCTATTTCAAGGTTCTGTGCGTTTTCAGACAAGTACAATATGTATTTATAGTGTTTCTGATGAAATCCCTCCTTTTAATGCATCTTCTCACAGAAAACGAGTCTCTCGCCATGAGAACATGGCTTTTTTGAAAAAGCATATTCTCGTCGAGAAATCGTGTTTTACACAATAAAAACGACTCTCGGTCTTATTTAGTTCACATTTTTACTTTTGGTAACCTAGCCCATATGTATAAAGCACTAAACCTTTTTATCGCTTTAAACGCATTTTCTCGACAAGGAAAGCACAATTTCATCAAAAACAAACAAAACAAGAAAAATGAATCTATTCAACAAGTCTGCAACACGTCCTGAAGAGTTACATGGTTTCATCCAATGTCAAATGTGTAATTTCTCCAGTTCTGATCATTGTTTAGGTTGTTGGTAGCTTGGTCCAATGCCAAAACACAGTGAAATCTTTTTATGGCTTTAAACGCGTTTTCTCCTCGAGAGAAACATGATTTCACTAAAAACGTTATAGTTTAAACATGCCTGCTGTACATGTGTGCAAACACTCAGAGCCTTAAGATAGGGTTTTCACCAATGTGTTTTTTGGTGAGAAACCTTCTATTTCAAGGTTCTGTGCGTTTTCAGACAAGTACAATATGTATTTATAGTGTTTCTGATGAACTCCCTCCTTTTAATGCATTTTCTCACAGAAAACGAGTCTCTCGCCATGAGAACATGGCTTTTTTGAAAAAGCATATTCTCGTCGAGAAATCGTATTTTACACAATAAAAACGACTCTCGGTCTTATTTAGTTCACATTTTTACTTTTGGTAACCTAGCCCATATGTATAAAGCACTAAACCTTTTTATCGCTTTAAACGCATTTTCTCGACAAGGAAAGCACAATTTCATCAAAAACAAACAAAACAAGAAAAATGAATCTATTCAACAAGTCTGCAACACGTCCTGAAGAGTTACATGGTTTCATCCAATGTCAATGTGTAATTTCTCCAGTTCTGATCATTGTTTAGGTTGTTGGTAGCTTGGTCCAATGCCAAAACACAGTGAAATCTTTTTATGGCTTTAAACGCGTTTTCTCCTCGAGAGAAACATGATTTCACTAAAAACGTAATAGTTTAAACATGCCTGCTGTACATGTGTGCAAACACTCAGAGCCTTAAGATAGGGTTTTCACCAATTTGTTTTTTGGTGAGAAACCTTCTATTTCAAGGTTCTGTGCGTTTTCAGACAAGTACAATATGTATTTATAGTGTTTCTGATGAAATCCCTCCTTTAAATGCATTTTCTCACAGAAAACGAGTCTCTCGCCATGAGAACATGGCTTTTTTGAAAAAGCATATTCTCGTCGAGAAATCGTGTTTTAAACAATAAAAACGACTCTCGGTCTTATTTAGTTCACATTTTTACTTTTGGTAGCCTAGCTCATATGTATAAAGCACTAAACGTTTTTATCGCGTTAAACGCATTTTCTCGACAAGGAAAGCACAATTTCATCAAAAACAAACAAAACAAGAAAAATGAATCTATTCAACAAGTCTGCAACACGTCCTTAAGAGTTACATGGTTTCACCCAATGTCAATGTGTAATTTCTCCAGTTCTGATCATTGTTTAGGTTGTTGGTAGCTTGGTCCAATGCCAAAACACAGTGAAATCTTTTTATGGCTTTAAACGCGTTTTCTCCTCGAGAGAAACATGATTTCACTAAAAACGTTATAGTTTAAACATGCCTGCTGTACATGTGTGCAAACACTCAGAGCCTTAAGATAGGGTTTTCACCAATGTGTTTTTTGGTGAGAAACCTTCTATTTCAAGGTTCTGTGCGTTTTCAGACAAGTACAATATGTATTTATAGTGTTTCTGATGAAATCCCTCCTTTTAATGCATTTTCTCACAGAAAATGAGTCTCTCGCCATGGGAACATGGCTTTTTTGAAAAAGCATATTCTCGTCGAGAAATCGTGTTTTAAACAATAAAAACGACTCCCGGTCTTATTTAGTTCACATTTTTACTTTTGGTAACCTGGCTCATATGTATAAAGCACTAAACGTTTTTATCGCGTTAAACACATTTTGTCGACAAGGAAAGCACAATTTCATCAAAAACAAACAAAACAAGAAAGATGAATCTATTCAACAAGTCTGCAACACGTCCTGAAGAGTTACATGATTTCACCCAATGTCAATGTGTAATTTCTCCAGTTCTGATCATTGTTTCGGTTGTTGGTAGCTTGGTCCAATGCCAAAACACAGTGAAATCTTTTTATGGCTTTAAACGCGTTTTCTCCTCGAGCGAAACATGATTTCACTAAAAACGTTATAGTTTAAACATGCCTGCTGTACATGTGTGCAAACACTCAGAGCCTTAAGATAGGGTTTTCACCAATGTGTTTTTTGGTGAGAAACCTTCTATTTCAAGGTTCTGTGCGTTTTCAGACAAGTACAATATGTATTTATAGTGTTTCTGATGAAATCCCTCCTTTTAATGCATTTTCTCACAGAAAATGAGTCTCTCGCCATGGGAACATGGCTTTTTTGAAAAAGCATATTCTCGTCGAGAAATCGTGTTTTAAACAATAAAAACGACTCCCGGTCTTATTTAGTTCACATTTTTACTTTTGGTAACCTAGCTCATATGTATAAAGCACTAAACGTTTTTATCGCGTTAAACACATTTTGTCGACAAGGAAAGCACAATTTCATCAAAAACAAACAAAACAAGAAAGATGAATCTATTCAACAAGTCTGCAACACGTCCTGAAGAGTTACATGATTTCACCCAATGTCAATGTGTAATTTCTCCAGTTCTGATCATTGTTTCGGTTGTTGGTAGCTTGGTCCAATGCCAAAACACAGTGAAATCTTTTTATGGCTTTAAACGCGTTTTCTCCTCGAGCGAAACATGATTTCACTAAAAACGTTATAGTTTAAACATGCCTGCTGTACATGTGTGCAAACACTCAGAGCCTTAAGATAGGGTTTTCACCAATGTGTTTTTTGGTGAGAAACCTTCTATTTCAAGGTTCTGTGCGTTTTCAGACAAGTACAATATGTATTTATAGTGTTTCTGATGAAATCCCTCCTTTTAATGCATCTTCTCACAGAAAACGAGTCTCTCGCCATGAGAACATGGCTTTTTTGAAAAAGCATATTCTTGTCGAGAAATCGTGTTTTACACAATAAAAACGACTCTCGGTCTTATTTAGTTAACATTTTTACTTTTGGTAACCTAGCCCATATGTATAAAGCACTAAACCTTTTTATCGCGTTAAACGCATTTTCTCGACAAGGAAAGCACAATTTCATCAAAAACAAACACAACAAGAAAGATGAATCTATTCAACAAGTCTGCAACACGTCCTGAAGAGTTACATGATTTCACCCAATGTCAATGTGTAATTTCTCCAGTTCTGATCATTGTTTAGGTTGTTGGTAGCTTGGTCCAATGCCAAAACACAGTGAAATCTTTTTATGGCTTTAAACGCGTTTTCTCCTCGAGAAAAACATGATTTCACTAAAAACGTTATAGTTTAAACATGCCTGCTGTACATGTGTGCAAACACTCAGAGCCTTAAGATAGGGTTTTCACCAATGTGTTTTTTGGTGAGAAACCTTCTATTTCAAGGTTCTGTGCGTTTTCAGACAAGTACAATATGTATTTATAGTGTTTCTGATGAAATCCCTCCTTTTAATGCATTTTCTCACAGAAAACGAGTCTCTCGCCATGAGAACATGGCTTTTTTGAAAAAGCATATTCTCGTCGAGAAATCGTATTTTACACAATAAAAACGACTCTCGGTCTTATTTAGTTCACATTTTTACTTTTGGTAACCTAGCCCATATGTATAAAGCACTAAACCTTTTTATCGCTTTAAACGCATTTTCTCGACAAGGAAAGCACAATTTCATCAAAAACAAACAAAACAAGAAAAATGAATCTATTCAACAAGTCTGCAACACGTCCTGAAGAGTTACATGGTTTCATCCAATGTCAATGTGTAATTTCTCCAGTTCTGATCATTGTTTAGGTTGTTGGTAGCTTGGTCCAATGCCAAAACACAGTGAAATCTTTTTATGGCTTTAAACGCGTTTTCTCCTCGAGAGAAACATGATTTCACTAAAAACGTAATAGTTTAAACATGCCTGCTGTACATGTGTGCAAACACTCAGAGCCTTAAGATAGGGTTTTCACCAATTTGTTTTTTGGTGAGAAACCTTCTATTTCAAGGTTCTGTGCGTTTTCAGACAAGTACAATATGTATTTATAGTGTTTCTGATGAAATCCCTCCTTTAAATGCATTTTCTCACAGAAAACGAGTCTCTCGCCATGAGAACATGGCTTTTTTGAAAAAGCATATTCTCGTCGAGAAATCGTGTTTTAAACAATGAAAACGACTCTCGGTCTTATTTAGTTCACATTTTTACTTTTGGTAGCCTAGCTCATATGTATAAAGCACTAAACGTTTTTATCGCGTTAAACGCATTTTCTCGACAAGGAAAGCACAATTTCATCAAAAACAAACAAAACAAGAAAAATGAATCTATTCAACAAGTCTGCAACACGTCCTTAAGAGTTACATGGTTTCACCCAATGTCAATGTGTAATTTCTCCAGTTCTGATCATTGTTTAGGTTGTTGGTAGCTTGGTCCAATGCCAAAACACAGTGAAATCTTTTTATGGCTTTAAACGCGTTTTCTCCTCGAGAGAAACATGATTTCACTAAAAACGTTATAGTTTAAACATGCCTGCTGTACATGTGTGCAAACACTCAGAGCCTTAAGATAGGGTTTTCACCAATGTGTTTTTTGGTGAGAAACCTTCTATTTCAAGGTTCTGTGCGTTTTCAGACAAGTACAATATGTATTTATAGTGTTTCTGATGAAATCCCTCCTTTTAATGCATTTTCTCACAGAAAATGAGTCTCTCGCCATGGGAACATGGCTTTTTTGAAAAAGCATATTCTCGTCGAGAAATCGTGTTTTAAACAATAAAAACGACTCCCGGTCTTATTTAGTTCACATTTTTACTTTTGGTAACCTAGCTCATATGTATAAAGCACTAAACGTTTTTATCGCGTTAAACACATTTTGTCGACAAGGAAAGCACAATTTCATCAAAAACAAACAAAACAAGAAAGATGAATCTATTCAACAAGTCTGCAACACGTCCTGAAGAGTTACATGATTTCACCCAATGTCAATGTGTAATTTCTCCAGTTCTGATCATTGTTTCGGTTGTTGGTAGCTTGGTCCAATGCCAAAACACAGTGAAATCTTTTTATGGCTTTAAACGCGTTTTCTCCTCGAGCGAAACATGATTTCACTAAAAACGTTATAGTTTAAACATGCCTGCTGTACATGTGTGCAAACACTCAGAGCCTTAAGATAGGGTTTTCACCAATGTGTTTTTTGGTGAGAAACCTTCTATTTCAAGGTTCTGTGCGTTTTCAGACAAGTACAATATGTATTTATAGTGTTTCTGATGAAATCCCTCCTTTTAATGCATCTTCTCACAGAAAACGAGTCTCTCGCCATGAGAACATGGCTTTTTTGAAAAAGCATATTCTTGTCGAGAAATCGTGTTTTACACAATAAAAACGACTCTCGGTCTTATTTAGTTAACATTTTTACTTTTGGTAACCTAGCCCATATGTATAAAGCACTAAACCTTTTTATCGCGTTAAACGCATTTTCTCGACAAGGAAAGCACAATTTCATCAAAAACAAACACAACAAGAAAGATGAATCTATTCAACAAGTCTGCAACACGTCCTGAAGAGTTACATGATTTCACCCAATGTCAATGTGTAATTTCTCCAGTTCTGATCATTGTTTAGGTTGTTGGTAGCTTGGTCCAATGCCAAAACACAGTGAAATCTTTTTATGGCTTTAAACGCGTTTTCTCCTCGAGAAAAACATGATTTCACTAAAAACGTTATAGTTTAAACATGCCTGCTGTACATGTGTGCAAACACTCAGAGCCTTAAGATAGGGTTTTCACCAATGTGTTTTTTGGTGAGAAACCTTCTATTTCAAGGTTCTGTGCGTTTTCAGACAAGTACAATATGTATTTATAGTGTTTCTGATGAAATCCCTCCTTTTAATGCATCTTCTCACAGAAAACGAGTCTCTCGCCATGAGAACATGGCTTTTTTGAAAAAGCATATTCTTGTCGAGAAATCGTATTTTACACAATAAAAACGACTCTCGGTCTTATTTAGTTCACATTTTTACTTTTGGTAACCTAGCCCATATGTATAAAGCACTAAACCTTTTTATCGCTTTAAACGCATTTTCTCGACAAGGAAAGCACAATTTCATCAAAAACAAACAAAACAAGAAAAATGAATCTATTCAACAAGTCTGCAACACGTCCTGAAGAGTTACATGGTTTCATCCAATGTCAATGTGTAATTTCTCCAGTTCTGATCATTGTTTCGGTTGTTGGTAGCTTGGTCCAATGCCAAAACACAGTGAAATCTTTTTATGGCTTTAAACGCGTTTTCTCCTCGAGAGAAACATGATTTCACTAAAAACGTTATAGTTTAAACATGCCTGCTGTACATGTGTGCAAACACTCAGAGCCTTAAGATAGGGTTTTCACCAATGTGTTTTTTGGTGAGAAACCTTCTATTTCAAGGTTCTGTGCGTTTTCAGACAAGTACAATATGTATTTATAGTGTTTCTGATGAAATCCCTCCTTTTAATGCATTTTCTCACAGAAAATGAGTCTCTCGCCATGGGAACATGGCTTTTTTGAAAAAGCATATTCTCGTCGAGAAATCGTGTTTTAAACAATAAAAACGACTCCCGGTCTTATTTAGTTCACATTTTTACTTTTGGTAACCTAGCTCATATGTATAAAGCACTAAACGTTTTTATCGCGTTAAACACATTTTGTCGACAAGGAAAGCACAATTTCATCAAAAACAAACAAAACAAGAAAGATGAATCTATTCAACAAGTCTGCAACACGTCCTGAAGAGTTACATGATTTCACCCAATGTCAATGTGTAATTTCTCCAGTTCTGATCATTGTTTCGGTTGTTGGTAGCTTGGTCCAATGCCAAAACACAGTGAAATCTTTTTATGGCTTTAAACGCGTTTTCTCCTCGAGCGAAACATGATTTCACTAAAAACGTTATAGTTTAAACATGCCTGCTGTACATGTGTGCAAACACTCAGAGCCTTAAGATAGGGTTTTCACCAATGTGTTTTTTGGTGAGAAACCTTCTATTTCAAGGTTCTGTGCGTTTTCAGACAAGTACAATATGTATTTATAGTGTTTCTGATGAAATCCCTCCTTTTAATGCATTTTCTCACAGAAAATGAGTCTCTCGCCATGGGAACATGGCTTTTTTGAAAAAGCATATTCTCGTCGAGAAATCGTATTTTACACAATAAAAACGACTCTCGGTCTTATTTAGTTCACATTTTTACTTTTGGTAACCTAGCCCATATGTATAAAGCACTAAACCTTTTTATCGCTTTAAACGCATTTTCTCGACAAGGAAAGCACAATTTCATCAAAAACAAACAAAACAAGAAAAATGAATCTATTCAACAAGTCTGCAACACGTCCTGAAGAGTTACATGGTTTCATCCAATGTCAATGTGTAATTTCTCCAGTTCTGATCATTGTTTCGGTTGTTGGTAGCTTGGTCCAATGCCAAAACACAGTGAAATCTTTTTATGGCTTTAAACGCGTTTTCTCCTCGAGAGAAACATGATTTCACTAAAAACGTTATAGTTTAAACATGCCTGCTGTACATGTGTGCAAACACTCAGAGCCTTAAGATAGGGTTTTCACCAATGTGTTTTTTGGTGAGAAACCTTCTATTTCAAGGTTCTGTGCGTTTTCAGACAAGTACAATATGTATTTATAGTGTTTCTGATGAAATCCCTCCTTTTAATGCATTTTCTCACAGAAAATGAGTCTCTCGCCATGGGAACATGGCTTTTTTGAAAAAGCATATTCTCGTCGAGAAATCGTGTTTTAAACAATAAAAACGACTCCCGGTCTTATTTAGTTCACATTTTTACTTTTGGTAACCTAGCTCATATGTATAAAGCACTAAACGTTTTTATCGCGTTAAACACATTTTGTCGACAAGGAAAGCACAATTTCATCAAAAACAAACAAAACAAGAAAGATGAATCTATTCAACAAGTCTGCAACACGTCCTGAAGAGTTACATGATTTCACCCAATGTCAATGTGTAATTTCTCCAGTTCTGATCATTGTTTCGGTTGTTGGTAGCTTGGTCCAATGCCAAAACACAGTGAAATCTTTTTATGGCTTTAAACGCGTTTTCTCCTCGAGCGAAACATGATTTCACTAAAAACGTTATAGTTTAAACATGCCTGCTGTACATGTGTGCAAACACTCAGAGCCTTAAGATAGGGTTTTCACCAATGTGTTTTTTGGTGAGAAACCTTCTATTTCAAGGTTCTGTGCGTTTTCAGACAAGTACAATATGTATTTATAGTGTTTCTGATGAAATCCCTCCTTTTAATGCATTTTCTCACAGAAAATGAGTCTCTCGCCATGGGAACATGGCTTTTTTGAAAAAGCATATTCTCGTCGAGAAATCGTATTTTACACAATAAAAACGACTCTCGGTCTTATTTAGTTCACATTTTTACTTTTGGTAACCTAGCCCATATGTATAAAGCACTAAACCTTTTTATCGCTTTAAACGCATTTTCTCGACAAGGAAAGCACAATTTCATCAAAAACAAACAAAACAAGAAAAATGAATCTATTCAACAAGTCTGCAACACGTCCTGAAGAGTTACATGGTTTCATCCAATGTCAATGTGTAATTTCTCCAGTTCTGATCATTGTTTAGGTTGTTGGTAGCTTGGTCCAATGCCAAAACACAGTGAAATCTTTTTATGGCTTTAAACGCGTTTTCTCCTCGAGAGAAACATGATTTCACTAAAAACGTAATAGTTTAAACATGCCTGCTGTACATGTGTGCAAACACTCAGAGCCTTAAGATAGGGTTTTCACCAATTTGTTTTTTGGTGAGAAACCTTCTATTTCAAGGTTCTGTGCGTTTTCAGACAAGTACAATATGTATTTATAGTGTTTCTGATGAAATCCCTCCTTTAAATGCATTTTCTCACAGAAAACGAGTCTCTCGCCATGAGAACATGGCTTTTTTGAAAAAGCATATTCTCGTCGAGAAATCGTGTTTTAAACAATAAAAACGACTCTCGGTCTTATTTAGTTCACATTTTTACTTTTGGTAGCCTAGCTCATATGTATAAAGCACTAAACGTTTTTATCGCGTTAAACGCATTTTCTCGACAAGGAAAGCACAATTTCATCAAAAACAAACAAAACAAGAAAAATGAATCTATTCAACAAGTCTGCAACACGTCCTTAAGAGTTACATGGTTTCACCCAATGTCAATGTGTAATTTCTCCAGTTCTGATCATTGTTTAGGTTGTTGGTAGCTTGGTCCAATGCCAAAACACAGTGAAATCTTTTTATGGCTTTAAACGCGTTTTCTCCTCGAGAGAAACATGATTTCACTAAAAACGTTATAGTTTAAACATGCCTGCTGTACATGTGTGCAAACACTCAGAGCCTTAAGATAGGGTTTTCACCAATGTGTTTTTTGGTGAGAAACCTTCTATTTCAAGGTTCTGTGCGTTTTCAGACAAGTACAATATGTATTTATAGTGTTTCTGATGAAATCCCTCCTTTTAATGCATTTTCTCACAGAAAATGAGTCTCTCGCCATGGGAACATGGCTTTTTTGAAAAAGCATATTCTCGTCGAGAAATCGTGTTTTAAACAATAAAAACGACTCCCGGTCTTATTTAGTTCACATTTTTACTTTTGGTAACCTAGCTCATATGTATAAAGCACTAAACGTTTTTATCGCGTTAAACACATTTTGTCGACAAGGAAAGCACAATTTCATCAAAAACAAACAAAACAAGAAAGATGAATCTATTCAACAAGTCTGCAACACGTCCTGAAGAGTTACATGATTTCACCCAATGTCAATGTGTAATTTCTCCAGTTCTGATCATTGTTTCGGTTGTTGGTAGCTTGGTCCAATGCCAAAACACAGTGAAATCTTTTTATGGCTTTAAACGCGTTTTCTCCTCGAGCGAAACATGATTTCACTAAAAACGTTATAGTTTAAACATGCCTGCTGTACATGTGTGCAAACACTCAGAGCCTTAAGATAGGGTTTTCACCAATGTGTTTTTTGGTGAGAAACCTTCTATTTCAAGGTTCTGTGCGTTTTCAGACAAGTACAATATGTATTTATAGTGTTTCTGATGAAATCCCTCCTTTTAATGCATCTTCTCACAGAAAACGAGTCTCTCGCCATGAGAACATGGCTTTTTTGAAAAAGCATATTCTTGTCGAGAAATCGTGTTTTACACAATAAAAACGACTCTCGGTCTTATTTAGTTAACATTTTTACTTTTGGTAACCTAGCCCATATGTATAAAGCACTAAACCTTTTTATCGCGTTAAACGCCTTTTCTCGACAAGGAAAGCACAATTTCATCAAAAACAAACAAAACAAGAAAAATGAATCTATTCAACAAGTCTGCAACACGTCCTGAAGAGTTACATGATTTCACCCAATGTCAATGTGTAATTTCTCCAGTTCTGATCATTGTTTCGGTTGTTGGTAGCTTGGTCCAATGCCAAAACACAGTGAAATCTTTTTATGGCTTTAAACGCGTTTTCTCCTCGAGAGAAACATGATTTCACTAAAAACGTTATAGTTTAAACATGCCTGCTGTACATGTGTGCAAACACTCAGAGCCTTAAGATAGGGTTTTCACCAATGTGTTTTTTTGTGAGAAACCTTCTATTTCAAGGTTCTGTGCGTTTTCAGACAAGTACAATATGTATTTATAGTGTTTCTGATGAAATCCCTCCTTTTAATGCATCTTCTCACAGAAAACGAGTCTCTCGCCATGAGAACATGGCTTTTTTGAAAAAGCATATTCTCGTCGAGAAATCGTGTTTTACACAATAAAAACGACTCTCGGTCTTATTTAGTTCACATTTTTACTTTTGGTAACCTAGCCCATATGTATAAAGCACTAAACCTTTTTATCGCGTTAAACGCATTTTCTCGACAAGGAAAGCACAATTTCATCAAAAACAAACACAACAAGAAAGATGAATCTATTCAACAAGTCTGCAACACGTCCTGAAGAGTTACATGATTTCACCCAATGTCAATGTGTAATTTCTCCAGTTCTGATCATTGTTTAGGTTGTTGGTAGCTTGGTCCAATGCCAAAACACAGTGAAATCTTTTTATGGCTTTAAACGCGTTTTCTCCTCGAGAGAAACATGATTTCACTAAAAACGTTATAGTTTAAACATGCCTGCTGTACATGTGTGCAAACACTCAGAGCCTTAAGATAGGGTTTTCACCAATGTGTTTTTTGGTGAGAAACCTTCTATTTCAAGGTTCTGTCCGTTTTCAGACAAGTACAATATGTATTAATAGTGTTTCTGATGAAATCCCTCCTTTTAATGCATTTTCTCACAGAAAACGAGTCTCTCGCCATGAGAACATGGCTTTTTTGAAAAAGCATATTCTCGTCGAGACATCGTGTTTTAACCAATAAAAACGACTCCCGGTCTTATTTAGTTCACATTTTTACTTTTGGTAACCTAGCTCATATGTATAAAGCACTAAACGTTTTTATCGCGTTAAACACATTTTGTCGACAAGGAAAGCACAATTTCATCAAAAACAAACAAAACAAGAAAGATGAATCTATTCAACAAGTCTGCAACACGTCCTGAAGAGTTACATGATTTCACCCAATGTCAATGTGTAATTTCTCCAGTTCTGATCATTGTTTAGGTTGTTGGTAGCTTGGTCCAATGCCAAAACACAGTGAAATCTTTTTATGGCTTTAAACGCGTTTTCTCCTCGAGAGAAACATGATTTCACTAAAAACGTTATAGTTTAAACATGCCTGCTGTACATGTGTGCAAACACTCAGAACCTTAAGATAGGGTTTTCACCAATGTGTTTTTTGGTGAGAAACCTTCTATTTCAAGGTTCTGTGCGTTTTCAGACAAGTACAATATGTATTTATAGTGTTTCTGATGAAATCCCTCCTTTTAATGCATTTTCTCACAGAAAACGAGTCTCTCGCCATGAGAACATGGCTTTTTTGAAAAAGCATATTCTCGTCGAGACATCGTGTTTTAACCAATAAAAACGACTCTCGGTCTTATTTAGTTCACATTTTTACTTTTGGTAACCTAGCTCATATGTATAAAGCACTAAACCTTTTTATCGCGTTAAACACATTTTGTCGACAAGGAAAGCACAATTTCATCAAAAACAAACAAAACAAGAAAGATGAATCTATTCAACAAGTCTGCAACACGTCCTGAAGAGTTACATGATTTCACCCAATGTCAATGTGTAATTTCTCCAGTTCTGATCATTGTTTAGGTTGTTGGTAGCTTGGTCCAATGCCAAAACACAGTGAAATCTTTTTATGGCTTTAAACGCGTTTTCTCCTCGAGAGAAACATGATTTCACTAAAAACGTAATAGTTTAAACATGCCTGCTGTACATGTGTGCAAACACTCAGAGCCTTAAGATAGGGTTTTCACCAATTTGTTTTTTGGTGAGAAACCTTCTATTTCAAGGTTCTGTGCGTTTTCAGACAAGTACAATATGTATTTATAGTGTTTCTGATGAAATCCCTCCTTTAAATGCATTTTCTCACAGAAAACGAGTCTCTCGCCATGAGAACATGGCTTTTTTGAAAAAGCATATTCTCGTCGAGAAATCGTGTTTTAAACAATAAAAACGACTCTCGGTCTTATTTAGTTCACATTTTTACTTTTGGTAGCCTAGCTCATATGTATAAAGCACTAAACGTTTTTATCGCGTTAAACGCATTTTCTCGACAAGGAAAGCACAATTTCATCAAAAACAAACAAAACAAGAAAAATGAATCTATTCAACAAGTCTGCAACACGTCCTTAAGAGTTACATGGTTTCACCCAATGTCAATGTGTAATTTCTCCAGTTCTGATCATTGTTTAGGTTGTTGGTAGCTTGGTCCAATGCCAAAACACAGTGAAATCTTTTTATGGCTTTAAACGCGTTTTCTCCTCGAGAGAAACATGATTTCACTAAAAACGTTATAGTTTAAACATGCCTGCTGTACATGTGTGCAAACACTCAGAGCCTTAAGATAGGGTTTTCACCAATGTGTTTTTTGGTGAGAAACCTTCTATTTCAAGGTTCTGTGCGTTTTCAGACAAGTACAATATGTATTTATAGTGTTTCTGATGAAATCCCTCCTTTTAATGCATTTTCTCACAGAAAATGAGTCTCTCGCCATGGGAACATGGCTTTTTTGAAAAAGCATATTCTCGTCGAGAAATCGTGTTTTAAACAATAAAAACGACTCCCGGTCTTATTTAGTTCACATTTTTACTTTTGGTAACCTAGCTCATATGTATAAAGCACTAAACGTTTTTATCGCGTTAAACACATTTTGTCGACAAGGAAAGCACAATTTCATCAAAAACAAACAAAACAAGAAAGATGAATCTATTCAACAAGTCTGCAACACGTCCTGAAGAGTTACATGATTTCACCCAATGTCAATGTGTAATTTCTCCAGTTCTGATCATTGTTTCGGTTGTTGGTAGCTTGGTCCAATGCCAAAACACAGTGAAATCTTTTTATGGCTTTAAACGCGTTTTCTCCTCGAGCGAAACATGATTTCACTAAAAACGTTATAGTTTAAACATGCCTGCTGTACATGTGTGCAAACACTCAGAGCCTTAAGATAGGGTTTTCACCAATGTGTTTTTTGGTGAGAAACCTTCTATTTCAAGGTTCTGTGCGTTTTCAGACAAGTACAATATGTATTTATAGTGTTTCTGATGAAATCCCTCCTTTTAATGCATCTTCTCACAGAAAACGAGTCTCTCGCCATGAGAACATGGCTTTTTTGAAAAAGCATATTCTTGTCGAGAAATCGTGTTTTACACAATAAAAACGACTCTCGGTCTTATTTAGTTAACATTTTTACTTTTGGTAACCTAGCCCATATGTATAAAGCACTAAACCTTTTTATCGCGTTAAACGCCTTTTCTCGACAAGGAAAGCACAATTTCATCAAAAACAAACAAAACAAGAAAAATGAATCTATTCAACAAGTCTGCAACACGTCCTGAAGAGTTACATGATTTCACCCAATGTCAATGTGTAATTTCTCCAGTTCTGATCATTGTTTCGGTTGTTGGTAGCTTGGTCCAATGCCAAAACACAGTGAAATCTTTTTATGGCTTTAAACGCGTTTTCTCCTCGAGAGAAACATGATTTCACTAAAAACGTTATAGTTTAAACATGCCTGCTGTACATGTGTGCAAACACTCAGAGCCTTAAGATAGGGTTTTCACCAATGTGTTTTTTTGTGAGAAACCTTCTATTTCAAGGTTCTGTGCGTTTTCAGACAAGTACAATATGTATTTATAGTGTTTCTGATGAAATCCCTCCTTTTAATGCATCTTCTCACAGAAAACGAGTCTCTCGCCATGAGAACATGGCTTTTTTGAAAAAGCATATTCTCGTCGAGAAATCGTGTTTTACACAATAAAAACGACTCTCGGTCTTATTTAGTTCACATTTTTACTTTTGGTAACCTAGCCCATATGTATAAAGCACTAAACCTTTTTATCGCGTTAAACGCATTTTCTCGACAAGGAAAGCACAATTTCATCAAAAACAAACACAACAAGAAAGATGAATCTATTCAACAAGTCTGCAACACGTCCTGAAGAGTTACATGATTTCACCCAATGTCAATGTGTAATTTCTCCAGTTCTGATCATTGTTTAGGTTGTTGGTAGCTTGGTCCAATGCCAAAACACAGTGAAATCTTTTTATGGCTTTAAACGCGTTTTCTCCTCGAGAGAAACATGATTTCACTAAAAACGTTATAGTTTAAACATGCCTGCTGTACATGTGTGCAAACACTCAGAGCCTTAAGATAGGGTTTTCACCAATGTGTTTTTTGGTGAGAAACCTTCTATTTCAAGGTTCTGTCCGTTTTCAGACAAGTACAATATGTATTAATAGTGTTTCTGATGAAATCCCTCCTTTTAATGCATTTTCTCACAGAAAACGAGTCTCTCGCCATGAGAACATGGCTTTTTTGAAAAAGCATATTCTCGTCGAGACATCGTGTTTTAACCAATAAAAACGACTCCCGGTCTTATTTAGTTCACATTTTTACTTTTGGTAACCTAGCTCATATGTATAAAGCACTAAACGTTTTTATCGCGTTAAACACATTTTGTCGACAAGGAAAGCACAATTTCATCAAAAACAAACAAAACAAGAAAGATGAATCTATTCAACAAGTCTGCAACACGTCCTGAAGAGTTACATGATTTCACCCAATGTCAATGTGTAATTTCTCCAGTTCTGATCATTGTTTAGGTTGTTGGTAGCTTGGTCCAATGCCAAAACACAGTGAAATCTTTTTATGGCTTTAAACGCGTTTTCTCCTCGAGAGAAACATGATTTCACTAAAAACGTTATAGTTTAAACATGCCTGCTGTACATGTGTGCAAACACTCAGAACCTTAAGATAGGGTTTTCACCAATGTGTTTTTTGGTGAGAAACCTTCTATTTCAAGGTTCTGTGCGTTTTCAGACAAGTACAATATGTATTTATAGTGTTTCTGATGAAATCCCTCCTTTTAATGCATTTTCTCACAGAAAACGAGTCTCTCGCCATGAGAACATGGCTTTTTTGAAAAAGCATATTCTCGTCGAGACATCGTGTTTTAACCAATAAAAACGACTCTCGGTCTTATTTAGTTCACATTTTTACTTTTGGTAACCTAGCTCATATGTATAAAGCACTAAACCTTTTTATCGCGTTAAACACATTTTGTCGACAAGGAAAGCACAATTTCATCAAAAACAAACAAAACAAGAAAGATGAATCTATTCAACAAGTCTGCAACACGTCCTGAAGAGTTACATGATTTCACCCAATGTCAATGTGTAATTTCTCCAGTTCTGATCATTGTTTAGGTTGTTGGTAGCTTGGTCCAATGCCAAAACACAGTGAAATCTTTTTATGGCTTTAAACGCGTTTTCTCCTCGAGAGAAACATGATTTCACTAAAAACGTTATAGTTTAAACATGCCTGCTGTACATGTGTGCAAACACTCAGAGCCTTAAGATAGGGTTTTCACCAATGTGTTTTTTGGTGAGAAACCTTCTATTTCAAGGTTCTGTGCGTTTTCAGACAAGTACAATATGTATTTACAGTGTTTCTGATGAAATCCCTCCTTTTAATGCATTTTCTCACAGAAAACGAGTCTCTCGCCATGAGAACATGGCTTTTTTGAAAAAGCATATTCTCGTCGAGAAATCGTGTTTTAAACAATAAAAACGACTCTCGGTCTTATTTAGTTCACATTTTTACTTTTGGTAGCCTAGCTCATATGTATAAAGCACTAAACGTTTTTATCGCTTTAAACGCATTTTCTCGACAAGGAAAGCACAATTTCATCAAAAACAAACAAAACAAGAAAAATGAATCTATTCAACAAGTCTGCAACACGTCCTTAAGAGTTACATGGTTTCACCCAATGTCAATGTGTAATTTCTCCAGTTCTGATCATTGTTTAGGTTGTTGGTAGCTTGGTCCAATGCCAAAACACAGTGAAATCTTTTTATGGCTTTAAACGCGTTTTCTCCTCGAGAGAAACATGATTTCACTAAAAACGTTATAGTTTAAACATGCCTGCTGTACATGTGTGCAAACACTCAGAGCCTTAAGATAGGGTTTTCACCAATGTGTTTTTTGGTGAGAAACCTTCTATTTCAAGGTTCTGTGCGTTTTCAGACAAGTACAATATGTATTTATAGTGTTTCTGATGAAATCCCTCCTTTTAATGCATTTTCTCACAGAAAATGAGTCTCTCGCCATGGGAACATGGCTTTTTTGAAAAAGCAGATTCTCGTCGAGAAATCGTGTTTTAAACAATAAAAACGACTCCCGGTCTTATTTAGTTCACATTTTTACTTTTGGTAACCTAGCTCATATGTATAAAGCACTAAACGTTTTTATCGTGTTAAACGCCTTTTCTCGACAAGAAAAGCACAATTTCATCAAAAACAAACAAAACAAGAAAAATGAATCTATTCAACAAGTCTGCAACACGTCCTGAAGAGTTACATGATTTCACCCAATGTCAATGTGTAATTTCTCCAGTTCTGATCATTGTTTCGGTTGTTGGTAGCTTGGTCCAATGCCAAAACACAGTGAAATCTTTTTATGGCTTTAAACGCGTTTTCTCCTCGAGAGAAACATGATTTCACTAAAAACGTTATAGTTTAAACATGCCTGCTGTACATGTGTGCAAACACTCAGAGCCTTAAGATAGGGTTTTCACCAATGTGTTTTTTGGTGAGAATCCTTCTATTTCAAGGTTCTGTGCGTTTTCAGACAAGTACAATATGTATTTATAGTGTTTCTGATGAAATCCCTCCTTTTAATGCATCTTCTCACAGAAAACGAGTCTCTCGCCATGAGAACATGGCTTTTTTGAAAAAGCATATTCTCGTCGAGAAATCGTGTTTTAAACAATAAAAACGACTCCCGGTCTTATTTAGTTCACATTTTTACTTTTGGTAACCTAGCTCATATGTATAAAGCACTAAACGTTTTTATCGCGTTAAACGCCTTTTCTCGACAAGAAAAGCACAATTTCATCAAAAACAAACAAAACAAGAAAAATGAATCTATTCAACAAGTCTGCAACACGTCCTGAAGAGTTACATGATTTCACCCAATGTCAATGTGTAATTTCTCCAGTTCTGATCATTGTTTAGGTTGTTGGTAGCTTGGTCCAATGCCAAAACACAGTGAAATCTTTTTATGGCTTTAAACGCGTTTTCTCCTCGAGAGAAACATGATTTCACTAAAAACGTTATAGTTTAAACATGCCTGCTGTACATGTGTGCAAACACTCAGAGCCTTAAGATAGGGTTTTCACCAATGTGTTTTTTGGTGAGAAACCTTCTATTTCAAGGTTCTGTCCGTTTTCAGACAAGTACAATATGTATTAATAGTGTTTCTGATGAAATCCCTCCTTTTAATGCATTTTCTCACAGAAAACGAGTCTCTCGCCATGAGAACATGGCTTTTTTGAAAAAGCATATTCTCGTCGAGACATCGTGTTTTAACCAATAAAAACGACTCCCGGTCTTATTTAGTTCACATTTTTACTTTTGGTAACCTAGCTCATATGTATAAAGCACTAAACGTTTTTATCGCGTTAAACACATTTTGTCGACAAGGAAAGCACAATTTCATCAAAAACAAACAAAACAAGAAAGATGAATCTATTCAACAAGTCTGCAACACGTCCTGAAGAGTTACATGATTTCACCCAATGTCAATGTGTAATTTCTCCAGTTCTGATCATTGTTTAGGTTGTTGGTAGCTTGGTCCAATGCCAAAACACAGTGAAATCTTTTTATGGCTTTAAACGCGTTTTCTCCTCGAGAGAAACATGATTTCACTAAAAACGTTATAGTTTAAACATGCCTGCTGTACATGTGTGCAAACACTCAGAACCTTAAGATAGGGTTTTCACCAATGTGTTTTTTGGTGAGAAACCTTCTATTTCAAGGTTCTGTGCGTTTTCAGACAAGTACAATATGTATTTATAGTGTTTCTGATGAAATCCCTCCTTTTAATGCATTTTCTCACAGAAAACGAGTCTCTCGCCATGAGAACATGGCTTTTTTGAAAAAGCATATTCTCGTCGAGACATCGTGTTTTAACCAATAAAAACGACTCTCGGTCTTATTTAGTTCACATTTTTACTTTTGGTAACCTAGCTCATATGTATAAAGCACTAAACCTTTTTATCGCGTTAAACACATTTTGTCGACAAGGAAAGCACAATTTCATCAAAAACAAACAAAACAAGAAAGATGAATCTATTCAACAAGTCTGCAACACGTCCTGAAGAGTTACATGATTTCACCCAATGTCAATGTGTAATTTCTCCAGTTCTGATCATTGTTTAGGTTGTTGGTAGCTTGGTCCAATGCCAAAACACAGTGAAATCTTTTTATGGCTTTAAACGCGTTTTCTCCTCGAGAGAAACATGATTTCACTAAAAACGTTATAGTTTAAACATGCCTGCTGTACATGTGTGCAAACACTCAGAGCCTTAAGATAGGGTTTTCACCAATGTGTTTTTTGGTGAGAAACCTTCTATTTCAAGGTTCTGTGCGTTTTCAGACAAGTACAATATGTATTTATAGTGTTTCTGATGAAATCCCTCCTTTTAATGCATCTTCTCACAGAAAACGAGTCTCTCGCCATGAGAACATGGCTTTTTTGAAAAAGCATATTCTTGTCGAGAAATCGTGTTTTACACAATAAAAACGACTCTCGGTCTTATTTAGTTAACATTTTTACTTTTGGTAACCTAGCCCATATGTATAAAGCACTAAACCTTTTTATCGCGTTAAACGCATTTTCTCGACAAGGAAAGCACAATTTCATCAAAAACAAACACAACAAGAAAGATGAATCTATTCAACAAGTCTGCAACACGTCCTGAAGAGTTACATGATTTCACCCAATGTCAATGTGTAATTTCTCCAGTTCTGATCATTGTTTAGGTTGTTGGTAGCTTGGTCCAATGCCAAAACACAGTGAAATCTTTTTATGGCTTTAAACGCGTTTTCTCCTCGAGAAAAACATGATTTCACTAAAAACGTTATAGTTTAAACATGCCTGCTGTACATGTGTGCAAACACTCAGAGCCTTAAGATAGGGTTTTCACCAATGTGTTTTTTGGTGAGAAACCTTCTATTTCAAGGTTCTGTGCGTTTTCAGACAAGTACAATATGTATTTATAGTGTTTCTGATGAAATCCCTCCTTTTAATGCATTTTCTCACAGAAAACGAGTCTCTCGCCATGAGAACATGGCTTTTTTGAAAAAGCATATTCTCGTCGAGAAATCGTATTTTACACAATAAAAACGACTCTCGGTCTTATTTAGTTCACATTTTTACTTTTGGTAACCTAGCCCATATGTATAAAGCACTAAACCTTTTTATCGCGTTAAACGCATTTTCTCGACAAGGAAAGCACAATTTCATCAAAAACAAACAAAACAAGAAAAATGAATCTATTCAACAAGTCTGCAACACGTCCTGAAGAGTTACATGGTTTCATCCAATGTCAATGTGTAATTTCTCCAGTTCTGATCATTGTTTAGGTTGTTGGTAGCTTGGTCCAATGCCAAAACACAGTGAAATCTTTTTATGGCTTTAAACGCGTTTTCTCCTCGAGAGAAACATGATTTCACTAAAAACGTTATAGTTTAAACATGCCTGCTGTACATGTGTGCAAACACTCAGAGCCTTAAGATAGGGTTTTCACCAATGTGTTTTTTGGTGAGAAACCTTCTATTTCAAGGTTCTGTGCGTTTTCAGACAAGTACAATATGTATTTATAGTGTTTCTGATGAAATCCCTCCTTTTAATGCATTTTCTCACAGAAAACGAGTCTCTCGCCATGAGAACGTGGCTTTTTTGAAAAAGCATATTCTCGTCGAGAAATCGTGTTTTAAACAATAAAAACGACTCCCGGTCTTATTTAGTTCACATTTTTACTTTTGGTAACCTAGCTCATATGTATAAAGCACTAAACGTTTTTATCGCGTTAAACGCCTTTTCTCGACAAGAAAAGCACAATTTCATCAAAAACAAACAAAACAAGAAAAATGAATCTATTCAACAAGTCTGCAACACGTCCTGAAGAGTTACATGATTTCACCCAATGTCAATGTGTAATTTCTCCAGTTCTGATCATTGTTTCGGTTGTTGGTAGCTTGGTCCAATGCCAAAACACAGTGAAATCTTTTTTATGGCTTTAAACGCGTTTTCTCCTCGAGAGAAACATGATTTCACTAAAAACGTTATAGTTTAAACATGCCTGCTGTACATGTGTGCAAACACTCAGAGCCTTAAGATAGGGTTTTCACCAATGTGTTTTTTTGTGAGAAACCTTCTATTTCAAGGTTCTGTGCGTTTTCAGACAAGTACAATATGTATTTATAGTGTTTCTGATGAAATCCCTCCTTTTAATGCATCTTCTCACAGAAAACGAGTCTCTCGCCATGAGAACATGGCTTTTTTGAAAAAGCATATTCTCGTCGAGAAATCGTGTTTTACACAATAAAAACGACTCTCGGTCTTATTTAGTTCACATTTTTACTTTTGGTAACCTAGCCCATATGTATAAAGCACTAAACCTTTTTATCGCGTTAAACGCATTTTCTCGACAAGGAAAGCACAATTTCATCAAAAACAAACACAACAAGAAAGATGAATCTATTCAACAAGTCTGCAACACGTCCTGAAGAGTTACATGATTTCACCCAATGTCAATGTGTAATTTCTCCAGTTCTGATCATTGTTTAGGTTGTTGGTAGCTTGGTCCAATGCCAAAACACAGTGAAATCTTTTTATGGCTTTAAACGCGTTTTCTCCTCGAGAGAAACATGATTTCACTAAAAACGTTATAGTTTAAACATGCCTGCTGTACATGTGTGCAAACACTCAGAGCCTTAAGATAGGGTTTTCACCAATGTGTTTTTTGGTGAGAAACCTTCTATTTCAAGGTTCTGTCCGTTTTCAGACAAGTACAATATGTATTAATAGTGTTTCTGATGAAATCCCTCCTTTTAATGCATTTTCTCACAGAAAACGAGTCTCTCGCCATGAGAACATGGCTTTTTTGAAAAAGCATATTCTCGTCGAGACATCGTGTTTTAACCAATAAAAACGACTCCCGGTCTTATTTAGTTCACATTTTTACTTTTGGTAACCTAGCTCATATGTATAAAGCACTAAACGTTTTTATCGCGTTAAACACATTTTGTCGACAAGGAAAGCACAATTTCATCAAAAACAAACAAAACAAGAAAGATGAATCTATTCAACAAGTCTGCAACACGTCCTGAAGAGTTACATGATTTCACCCAATGTCAATGTGTAATTTCTCCAGTTCTGATCATTGTTTAGGTTGTTGGTAGCTTGGTCCAATGCCAAAACACAGTGAAATCTTTTTATGGCTTTAAACGCGTTTTCTCCTCGAGAGAAACATGATTTCACTAAAAACGTTATAGTTTAAACATGCCTGCTGTACATGTGTGCAAACACTCAGAACCTTAAGATAGGGTTTTCACCAATGTGTTTTTTGGTGAGAAACCTTCTATTTCAAGGTTCTGTGCGTTTTCAGACAAGTACAATATGTATTTATAGTGTTTCTGATGAAATCCCTCCTTTTAATGCATTTTCTCACAGAAAACGAGTCTCTCGCCATGAGAACATGGCTTTTTTGAAAAAGCATATTCTCGTCGAGACATCGTGTTTTAACCAATAAAAACGACTCTCGGTCTTATTTAGTTCACATTTTTACTTTTGGTAACCTAGCTCATATGTATAAAGCACTAAACCTTTTTATCGCGTTAAACACATTTTGTCGACAAGGAAAGCACAATTTCATCAAAAACAAACAAAACAAGAAAGATGAATCTATTCAACAAGTCTGCAACACGTCCTGAAGAGTTACATGATTTCACCCAATGTCAATGTGTAATTTCTCCAGTTCTGATCATTGTTTAGGTTGTTGGTAGCTTGGTCCAATGCCAAAACACAGTGAAATCTTTTTATGGCTTTAAACGCGTTTTCTCCTCGAGAGAAACATGATTTCACTAAAAACGTTATAGTTTAAACATGCCTGCTGTACATGTGTGCAAACACTCAGAACCTTAAGATAGGGTTTTCACCAATGTGTTTTTTGGTGAGAAACCTTCTATTTCAAGGTTCTGTGCGTTTTCAGACAAGTACAATATGTATTTATAGTGTTTCTGATGAAATCCCTCCTTTTAATGCATTTTCTCACAGAAAACGAGTCTCTCGCCATGAGAACATGGCTTTTTTGAAAAAGCATATTCTCGTCGAGACATCGTGTTTTAACCAATAAAAACGACTCTCGGTCTTATTTAGTTCACATTTTTACTTTTGGTAACCTAGCTCATATGTATAAAGCACTAAACCTTTTTATCGCGTTAAACGCATTTTCTCGACAAGGAAAGCACAATTTCATCAAAAACAAACAAAACAAGAAAGATGAATCTATTCAACAAGTCTGCAACACGTCCTGAAGAGTTACATGATTTCACCCAATGTCAATGTGTAATTTCTCCAGTTCTGATCATTGTTTAGGTTGTTGGTAGCTTGGTCCAATGCCAAAACACAGTGAAATCTTTTTATGGCTTTAAACGCGTTTTCTCCTCGAGAGAAACATGATTTCACTAAAAACGTTATAGTTTAAACATGCCTGCTGTACATGTGTGCAAACACTCAGAGCCTTAAGATAGGGTTTTCACCAATGTGTTTTTTGGTGAGAAACCTTCTATTTCAAGGTTCTGTGCGTTTTCAGACAAGTACAATATGTATTTATAGTGTTTCTCATGAAATCCCTCCTTTTAATGCATTTTCTCACAGAAAACGAGTCTCTCGCCATGAGAACATGGCTTTTTTGAAAAAGCATATTCTCGTCGAGAAATCGTGTTTTAAACAATAAAAACGACTCCCGGTCTTATTTAGTTCACATTTTTACTTTTGGTAACCTAGCTCATATGTATAAAGCACTAAACGTTTTTATCGCGTTAAACGCCTTTTCTCGACAAGAAAAGCACAATTTCATCAAAAACAAACAAAACAAGAAAAATGAATCTATTCAACAAGTCTGCAACACGTCCTGAAGAGTTACATGATTTCACCCAATGTCAATGTGTAATTTCTCCAGTTCTGATCATTGTTTCGGTTGTTGGTAGCTTGGTCCAATGCCAAAACACAGTGAAATCTTTTTTATGGCTTTAAACGCGTTTTCTCCTCGAGAGAAACATGATTTCACTAAAAACGTTATAGTTTAAACATGCCTGCTGTACATGTGTGCAAACACTCAGAGCCTTAAGATAGGGTTTTCACCAATGTGTTTTTTTGTGAGAAACCTTCTATTTCAAGGTTCTGTGCGTTTTCAGACAAGTACAATATGTATTTATAGTGTTTCTGATGAAATCCCTCCTTTTAATGCATCTTCTCACAGAAAACGAGTCTCTCGCCATGAGAACATGGCTTTTTTGAAAAAGCATATTCTCGTCGAGAAATCGTGTTTTACACAATAAAAACGACTCTCGGTCTTATTTAGTTCACATTTTTACTTTTGGTAACCTAGCCCATATGTATAAAGCACTAAACCTTTTTATCGCGTTAAACGCATTTTCTCGACAAGGAAAGCACAATTTCATCAAAAACAAACACAACAAGAAAGATGAATCTATTCAACAAGTCTGCAACACGTCCTGAAGAGTTACATGATTTCACCCAATGTCAATGTGTAATTTCTCCAGTTCTGATCATTGTTTAGGTTGTTGGTAGCTTGGTCCAATGCCAAAACACAGTGAAATCTTTTTATGGCTTTAAACGCGTTTTCTCCTCGAGAGAAACATGATTTCACTAAAAACGTTATAGTTTAAACATGCCTGCTGTACATGTGTGCAAACACTCAGAGCCTTAAGATAGGGTTTTCACCAATGTGTTTTTTGGTGAGAAACCTTCTATTTCAAGGTTCTGTCCGTTTTCAGACAAGTACAATATGTATTAATAGTGTTTCTGATGAAATCCCTCCTTTTAATGCATTTTCTCACAGAAAACGAGTCTCTCGCCATGAGAACATGGCTTTTTTGAAAAAGCATATTCTCGTCGAGACATCGTGTTTTAACCAATAAAAACGACTCCCGGTCTTATTTAGTTCACATTTTTACTTTTGGTAACCTAGCTCATATGTATAAAGCACTAAACGTTTTTATCGCGTTAAACACATTTTGTCGACAAGGAAAGCACAATTTCATCAAAAACAAACAAAACAAGAAAGATGAATCTATTCAACAAGTCTGCAACACGTCCTGAAGAGTTACATGATTTCACCCAATGTCAATGTGTAATTTCTCCAGTTCTGATCATTGTTTAGGTTGTTGGTAGCTTGGTCCAATGCCAAAACACAGTGAAATCTTTTTATGGCTTTAAACGCGTTTTCTCCTCGAGAGAAACATGATTTCACTAAAAACGTTATAGTTTAAACATGCCTGCTGTACATGTGTGCAAACACTCAGAACCTTAAGATAGGGTTTTCACCAATGTGTTTTTTGGTGAGAAACCTTCTATTTCAAGGTTCTGTGCGTTTTCAGACAAGTACAATATGTATTTATAGTGTTTCTGATGAAATCCCTCCTTTTAATGCATTTTCTCACAGAAAACGAGTCTCTCGCCATGAGAACATGGCTTTTTTGAAAAAGCATATTCTCGTCGAGACATCGTGTTTTAACCAATAAAAACGACTCTCGGTCTTATTTAGTTCACATTTTTACTTTTGGTAACCTAGCTCATATGTATAAAGCACTAAACCTTTTTATCGCGTTAAACACATTTTGTCGACAAGGAAAGCACAATTTCATCAAAAACAAACAAAACAAGAAAGATGAATCTATTCAACAAGTCTGCAACACGTCCTGAAGAGTTACATGATTTCACCCAATGTCAATGTGTAATTTCTCCAGTTCTGATCATTGTTTAGGTTGTTGGTAGCTTGGTCCAATGCCAAAACACAGTGAAATCTTTTTATGGCTTTAAACGCGTTTTCTCCTCGAGAGAAACATGATTTCACTAAAAACGTTATAGTTTAAACATGCCTGCTGTACATGTGTGCAAACACTCAGAGCCTTAAGATAGGGTTTTCACCAATGTGTTTTTTGGTGAGAAACCTTCTATTTCAAGGTTCTGTGCGTTTTCAGACAAGTACAATATGTATTTACAGTGTTTCTGATGAAATCCCTCCTTTTAATGCATTTTCTCACAGAAAACGAGTCTCTCGCCATGAGAACATGGCTTTTTTGAAAAAGCATATTCTCGTCGAGAAATCGTGTTTTAAACAATAAAAACGACTCTCGGTCTTATTTAGTTCACATTTTTACTTTTGGTAGCCTAGCTCATATGTATAAAGCACTAAACGTTTTTATCGCTTTAAACGCATTTTCTCGACAAGGAAAGCACAATTTCATCAAAAACAAACAAAACAAGAAAAATGAATCTATTCAACAAGTCTGCAACACGTCCTTAAGAGTTACATGGTTTCACCCAATGTCAATGTGTAATTTCTCCAGTTCTGATCATTGTTTAGGTTGTTGGTAGCTTGGTCCAATGCCAAAACACAGTGAAATCTTTTTATGGCTTTAAACGCGTTTTCTCCTCGAGAGAAACATGATTTCACTAAAAACGTTATAGTTTAAACATGCCTGCTGTACATGTGTGCAAACACTCAGAGCCTTAAGATAGGGTTTTCACCAATGTGTTTTTTGGTGAGAAACCTTCTATTTCAAGGTTCTGTGCGTTTTCAGACAAGTACAATATGTATTTATAGTGTTTCTGATGAAATCCCTCCTTTTAATGCATTTTCTCACAGAAAATGAGTCTCTCGCCATGGGAACATGGCTTTTTTGAAAAAGCAGATTCTCGTCGAGAAATCGTGTTTTAAACAATAAAAACGACTCCCGGTCTTATTTAGTTCACATTTTTACTTTTGGTAACCTAGCTCATATGTATAAAGCACTAAACGTTTTTATCGTGTTAAACGCCTTTTCTCGACAAGAAAAGCACAATTTCATCAAAAACAAACAAAACAAGAAAAATGAATCTATTCAACAAGTCTGCAACACGTCCTGAAGAGTTACATGATTTCACCCAATGTCAATGTGTAATTTCTCCAGTTCTGATCATTGTTTCGGTTGTTGGTAGCTTGGTCCAATGCCAAAACACAGTGAAATCTTTTTATGGCTTTAAACGCGTTTTCTCCTCGAGAGAAACATGATTTCACTAAAAACGTTATAGTTTAAACATGCCTGCTGTACATGTGTGCAAACACTCAGAGCCTTAAGATAGGGTTTTCACCAATGTGTTTTTTGGTGAGAATCCTTCTATTTCAAGGTTCTGTGCGTTTTCAGACAAGTACAATATGTATTTATAGTGTTTCTGATGAAATCCCTCCTTTTAATGCATCTTCTCACAGAAAACGAGTCTCTCGCCATGAGAACATGGCTTTTTTGAAAAAGCATATTCTCGTCGAGAAATCGTGTTTTACACAATAAAAACGACTCTCGGTCTTATTTAGTTCACATTTTTACTTTTGGTAACCTAGCCCATATGTATAAAGCACTAAACCTTTTTATCGCTTTAAACGCATTTTCTCGACAAGGAAAGCACAATTTCATCAAAAACAAACAAAACAAGAAAAATGAATCTATTCAACAAGTCTGCAACACGTCCTGAAGAGTTACATGGTTTCATCCAATGTCAATGTGTAATTTCTCCAGTTCTGATCATTGTTTAGGTTGTTGGTAGCTTGGTCCAATGCCAAAACACAGTGAAATCTTTTTATGGCTTTAAACGCGTTTTCTCCTCGAGAGAAACATGATTTCACTAAAAACGTTATAGTTTAAACATGCCTGCTGTACATGTGTGCAAACACTCAGAGCCTTAAGATAGGGTTTTCACCAATGTGTTTTTTGGTGAGAAACCTTCTATTTCAAGGTTCTGTGCGTTTTCAGACAAGTACAATATGTATTTATAGTGTTTCTGATGAAATCCCTCCTTTTAATGCATTTTCTCACAGAAAACGAGTCTCTCGCCATGAGAACATGGCTTTTTTGAAAAAGCATATTCTCGTCGAGAAATCGTGTTTTACACAATAAAAACGACTCTCGGTCTTATTTAGTTCACATTTTTACTTTTGGTAACCTAGCTCATATGTATAAAGCACTAAACGTTTTTATCGCGTTAAACGCATTTTCTCGACAAGGAAAGCACAATTTCATCAAAAACAAACAAAACAAGAAAAATGAATCTATTCAACAAGTCTGCAGCACGTCCTGAAGAGTTACATGGTTTCATCCAATGTCAATGTGTAATTTCTCCAGTTCTGATCATTGTTTAGGTTGTTGGTAGCTTGGTCCAATGCCAAAACACAGTGAAATCTTTTTATGGCTTTAAACGCGTTTTCTCCTCGAGAGAAACATGATTTCACTAAAAACGTTATAGTTTAAACATGCCTGCTGTACATATGTGCAAACACTCAGAGCCTTAAGATAGGGTTTTCACCAATGTGTTTTTTGGTGAGAAACCTTCTATTTCAAGGTTCTGTGCGTTTTCAGACAAGTACAATATGTATTTACAGTGTTTCTGATGAAATCCCTCCTTTTAATGCATTTTCTCACAGAAAACGAGTCTCTCGCCATGAGAACATGGCTTTTTTGAAAAAGCATATTCTCGTCGAGAAATCGTGTTTTAAACAATAAAAACGACTCTCGGTCTTATTTAGTTCACATTTTTACTTTTGGTAGCCTAGCTCATATGTATAAAGCACTAAACGTTTTTATCGCTTTAAACGCATTTTCTCGACAAGGAAAGCACAATTTCATCAAAAACAAACAAAACAAGAAAAATGAATCTATTCAACAAGTCTGCAACACGTCCTGAAGAGTTACATGATTTCACCCAATGTCAATGTGTAATTTCTCCAGTTCTGATCATTGTTTCGGTTGTTGGTAGCTTGGTCCAATGCCAAAACACAGTGAAATCTTTTTATGGCTTTAAACGCGTTTTCTCCTCGAGAGAAACATGATTTCACTAAAAACGTTATAGTTTAAACATGCCTGCTGTACATGTGTGCAAACACTCAGAGCCTTAAGATAGGGTTTTCACCAAAGTGTTTTTTGGTGAGAAACCTTCTATTTCAAGGTTCTGTGCGTTTTCAGACAAGTACAATATGTATTTATAGTGTTTCTGATGAAATCCCTCCTTTTAATGCATCTTCTCACAGAAAACGAGTCTCTCGCCATGAGAACATGGCTTTTTTGAAAAAGCATATTCTCGTCGAGAAATCGTGTTTTACACAATAAAAACGACTCTCGGTCTTATTTAGTTCACATTTTTACTTTTGGTAACCTAGCCCATATGTATAAAGCACTAAACCTTTTTATCGCGTTAAACGCATTTTCTCGACAAGGAAAGCACAATTTCATCAAAAACAAACACAACAAGAAAGATGAATCTATTCAACAAGTCTGCAACACGTCCTGAAGAGTTACATGATTTCACCCAATGTCAATGTGTAATTTCTCCAGTTCTGATCATTGTTTAGGTTGTTGGTAGCTCGGTCCAATGCCAAAACACAGTGAAATCTTTTTATGGCTTTAAACGCGTTTTCTCCTCGAGAGAAACATGATTTCACTAAAAACGTTATAGTTTAAACATGCCTGCTGTACATGTGTGCAAACACTCAGAGCCTTAAGATAGGGTTTTCACCAATGTGTTTTTTGGTGAGAAACCTTCTATTTCAAGGTTCTGTCCGTTTTCAGACAAGTACAATATGTATTAATAGTGTTTCTGATGAAATCCCTCCTTTTAATGCATTTTCTCACAGAAAACGAGTCTCTCGCCATGAGAACATGGCTTTTTTGAAAAAGCATATTCTCGTCGAGACATCGTGTTTTAACCAATAAAAACGACTCCCGGTCTTATTTAGTTCACATTTTTACTTTTGGTAACCTAGCTCATATGTATAAAGCACTAAACGTTTTTATCGCGTTAAACACATTTTGTCGACAAGGAAAGCACAATTTCATCAAAAACAAACAAAACAAGAAAGATGAATCTATTCAACAAGTCTGCAACACGTCCTGAAGAGTTACATGATTTCACCCAATGTCAATGTGTAATTTCTCCAGTTCTGATCATTGTTTAGGTTGTTGGTAGCTTGGTCCAATGCCAAAACACAGTGAAATCTTTTTATGGCTTTAAACGCGTTTTCTCCTCGAGAGAAACATGATTTCACTAAAAACGTTATAGTTTAAACATGCCTGCTGTACATGTGTGCAAACACTCAGAACCTTAAGATAGGGTTTTCACCAATGTGTTTTTTGGTGAGAAACCTTCTATTTCAAGGTTCTGTGCGTTTTCAGACAAGTACAATATGTATTTATAGTGTTTCTGATGAAATCCCTCCTTTTAATGCATTTTCTCACAGAAAACGAGTCTCTCGCCATGAGAACATGGCTTTTTTGAAAAAGCATATTCTCGTCGAGACATCGTGTTTTAACCAATAAAAACGACTCTCGGTCTTATTTCGTTCACATTTTTACTTTTGGTAACCTAGCTCATATGTATAAAGCACTAAACCTTTTTATCGCGTTAAACACATTTTGTCGACAAGGAAAGCACAATTTCATCAAAAACAAACAAAACAAGAAAGATGAATCTATTCAACAAGTCTGCAACACGTCCTGAAGAGTTACATGATTTCACCCAATGTCAATGTGTAATTTCTCCAGTTCTGATCATTGTTTAGGTTGTTGGTAGCTTGGTCCAATGCCAAAACACAGTGAAATCTTTTTATGGCTTTAAACGCGTTTTCTCCTCGAGAGAAACATGATTTCACTAAAAACGTTATAGTTTAAACATGCCTGCTGTACATGTGTGCAAACACTCAGAGCCTTAAGATAGGGTTTTCACCAATGTGTTTTTTGGTGAGAAACCTTCTATTTCAAGGTTCTGTGCGTTTTCAGACAAGTACAATATGTATTTACAGTGTTTCTGATGAAATCCCTCCTTTTAATGCATTTTCTCACAGAAAACGAGTCTCTCGCCATGAGAACATGGCTTTTTTGAAAAAGCATATTCTCGTCGAGAAATCGTGTTTTAAACAATAAAAACGACTCTCGGTCTTATTTAGTTCACATTTTTACTTTTGGTAGCCTAGCTCATATGTATAAAAGACCTAAACGTTTTTATCGCTTTAAACGCATTTTCTCGACAAGGAAAGCACAATTTCATCAAAAACAAACAAAACAAGAAAAATGAATCTATTCAACAAGTCTGCAACACGTCCTTAAGAGTTACATGGTTTCACCCAATGTCAATGTGTAATTTCTCCAGTTCTGATCATTGTTTAGGTTGTTGGTAGCTTGGTCCAATGCCAAAACACAGTGAACTCTTTTTATGGCTTTAAACGCGTTTTCTCCTCGAGAGAAACATGATTTCACTAAAAACGTTATAGTTTAAACATGCCTGCTGTACATGTGTGCAAACACTCAGAGCCTTAAGATAGGGTTTTCACCAATGTGTTTTTTGGTGAGAAACCTTCTATTTCAAGGTTCTGTGCGTTTTCAGACAAGTACAATATGTATTTATAGTGTTTCTGATGAAATCCCTCCTTTTAATGCATTTTCTCACAGAAAATGAGTCTCTCGCCATGGGAACATGGCTTTTTTGAAAAAGCAGATTCTCGTCGAGAAATCGTGTTTTAAACAATAAAAACGACTCCCGGTCTTATTTAGTTCACATTTTTACTTTTGGTAACCTAGCTCATATGTATAAAGCACTAAACGTTTTTATCGTGTTAAACGCCTTTTCTCGACAAGAAAAGCACAATTTCATCAAAAACAAACAAAACAAGAAAAATGAATCTATTCAACAAGTCTGCAACACGTCCTGAAGAGTTACATGATTTCACCCAATGTCAATGTGTAATTTCTCCAGTTCTGATCATTGTTTCGGTTGTTGGTAGCTTGGTCCAATGCCAAAACACAGTGAAATCTTTTTATGGCTTTAAACGCGTTTTCTCCTCGAGAGAAACATGATTTCACTAAAAACGTTATAGTTTAAACATGCCTGCTGTACATGTGTGCAAACACTCAGAGCCTTAAGATAGGGTTTTCACCAATGTGTTTTTTGGTGAGAATCCTTCTATTTCAAGGTTCTGTGCGTTTTCAGACAAGTACAATATGTATTTATAGTGTTTCTGATGAAATCCCTCCTTTTAATGCATCTTCTCACAGAAAACGAGTCTCTCGCCATGAGAACATGGCTTTTTTGAAAAAGCATATTCTCGTCGAGAAATCGTGTTTTACACAATAAAAACGACTCTCGGTCTTATTTAGTTCACATTTTTACTTTTGGTAACCTAGCCCATATGTATAAAGCACTAAACCTTTTTATCGCTTTAAACGCATTTTCTCGACAAGGAAAGCACAATTTCATCAAAAACAAACAAAACAAGAAAAATGAATCTATTCAACAAGTCTGCAACACGTCCTGAAGAGTTACATGGTTTCATCCAATGTCAATGTGTAATTTCTCCAGTTCTGATCATTGTTTAGGTTGTTGGTAGCTTGGTCCAATGCCAAAACACAGTGAAATCTTTTTATGGCTTTAAACGCGTTTTCTCCTCGAGAGAAACATGATTTCACTAAAAACGTTATAGTTTAAACATGCCTGCTGTACATGTGTGCAAACACTCAGAGCCTTAAGATAGGGTTTTCACCAATGTGTTTTTTGGTGAGAAACCTTCTATTTCAAGGTTCTGTGCGTTTTCAGACAAGTACAATATGTATTTATAGTGTTTCTGATGAAATCCCTCCTTTTAATGCATTTTCTCACAGAAAACGAGTCTCTCGCCATGAGAACATGGCTTTTTTGAAAAAGCATATTCTCGTCGAGAAATCGTGTTTTACACAATAAAAACGACTCTCGGTCTTATTTAGTTCACATTTTTACTTTTGGTAACCTAGCCCATATGTATAAAGCACTAAACCTTTTTATCGCGTTAAACGCATTTTCTCGACAAGGAAAGCACAATTTCATCAAAAACAAACACAACAAGAAAGATGAATCTATTCAACAAGTCTGCAACACGTCCTGAAGAGTTACATGATTTCACCCAATGTCAATGTGTAATTTCTCCAGTTCTGATCATTGTTTAGGTTGTTGGTAGCTCGGTCCAATGCCAAAACACAGTGAAATCTTTTTATGGCTTTAAACGCGTTTTCTCCTCGAGAGAAACATGATTTCACTAAAAACGTTATAGTTTAAACATGCCTGCTGTACATGTGTGCAAACACTCAGAGCCTTAAGATAGGGTTTTCACCAATGTGTTTTTTGGTGAGAAACCTTCTATTTCAAGGTTCTGTGCGTTTTCAGACAAGTAAAATATGTATTTATAGTGTTTCTGATGAAATCCCTCCTTATAATGCATTTTCTCACAGAAAATGAGTCTCTCGCCATGGGAACATGGCTTTTTTGAAAAAGCATATTCTCGTCGAGACATCGTGTTTTAACCAATAAAAACGACTCCCGGTCTTATTTAGTTCACATTTTTACTTTTGGTAACCTAGCTCATATGTATAAAGCACTAAACGTTTTTATCGCGTTAAACGCATTTTCTCGACAAGGAAAGCACAATTTCATCAAAAACAAACAAAACAAGAAAAATGAATCTATTCAACAAGTCTGCAGCACGTCCTGAAGAGTTACATGGTTTCATCCAATGTCAATGTGTAATTTCTCCAGTTCTGATCATTGTTTAGGTTGTTGGTAGCTTGGTCCAATGCCAAAACACAGTGAAATCTTTTTATGGCTTTAAACGCGTTTTCTCCTCGAGAGAAACATGATTTCACTAAAAACGTTATAGTTTAAACATGCCTGCTGTACATGTGTGCAAACACTCAGAGCCTTAAGATAGGGTTTTCACCAATGTGTTTTTTGGTGAGAAACCTTCTATTTCAAGGTTCTGTGCGTTTTCAGACAAGTACAATATGTATTTATAGTGTTTCTGATGAAATCCCTCCTTTTAAATGCATTTTCTCACAGAAAATGAGTCTCTCGCCATTGGAACATGGCTTTTTTGAAAAAGCATATTCTCGTCGAGAAATCGTGTTTTAAACAATAAAAACGACTCCCGGTCTTATTTAGTTCACATTTTTACTTTTGGTAACCTAGCTCATATGTATAAAGCACTAAACCTTTTTATCGCGTTAAACACATTTTGTCGACAAGGAAAGCACAATTTCATCAAAAACAAACAAAACAAGAAAGATGAATCTATTCAACAAGTCTGCAACACGTCCTGAAGAGTTACATGATTTCACCCAATGTCAATGTGTAATTTCTCCAGTTCTGATCATTGTTTAGGTTGTTGGTAGCTTGGTCCAATGCCAAAACACAGTGAAATCTTTTTATGGCTTTAAACGCGTTTTCTCCTCGAGAGAAACATGATTTCACTAAAAACGTTATAGTTTAAACATGCCTGCTGTACATGTGTGCAAACACTCAGAGCCTTAAGATAGGGTTTTCACCAATGTGTTTTTTGGTGAGAAACCTTCTATTTCAAGGTTCTGTGCGTTTTCAGACAAGTACAATATGTATTTATAGTGTTTCTGATGAAATCCCTCCTTTTAATGCATTTTCTCACAGAAAATGAGTCTCTCGCCATTGGAACATGGCTTTTTTGAAAAAGCATATTCTCGTCGAGAAATCGTGTTTTAAACAATAAAAACGACTCCCGGTCTTATTTAGTTCACATTTTTACTTTTGGTAACCTAGCTCATATGTATAAAGCACTAAACCTTTTTATCGCGTTAAACACATTTTGTCGACAAGGAAAGCACAATTTCATCAAAAACAAACAAAACAAGAAAGATGAATCTATTCAACAAGTCTGCAACACGTCCTGAAGAGTTACATGATTTCACCCAATGTCAATGTGTAATTTCTCCAGTTCTGATCATTGTTTAGGTTGTTGGTAGCTTGGTCCAATGCCAAAACACAGTGAAATCTTTTTATGGCTTTAAACGCGTTTTCTCCTCGAGAGAAACATGATTTCACTAAAAACGTTATAGTTTAAACATGCCTGCTGTACATGTGTGCAAACACTCAGAGCCTTAAGATAGGGTTTTCACCAATGTGTTTTTTGGTGAGAAACCTTCTATTTCAAGGTTCTGTGCGTTTTCAGACAAGTACAATATGTATTTATAGTGTTTCTGATGAAATCCCTCTTTTTAATGCATTTTCTCACAGAAAACGAGTCTCTCGCCATGAGAACATGGCTTTTTTGAAAAAGCATATTCTCGTCGAGAAATCGTGTTTTAAACAATAAAAACGACTCCCGGTCTTATTTAGTTCACATTTTTACTTTTGGTAACCTAGCTCATATGTATAAAGCACTAAACGTTTTTATCGCGTTAAACGCATTTTCTCGACAAGGAAAGCACAATTTCATCAACAACAAACAAAACAAGAAAAATGAATCTATTCAACAAGTCTGCAACACGTCCTGAAGAGTTACATGGTTTCATCCAATGTCAATGTGTAATTTCTCCAGTTCTGATCATTGTTTAGGTTGTTGGTAGCTTGGTCCAATGCCAAAACACAGTGAAATCTTTTTATGGCTTTAAACGCGTTTTCTCCTCGAGAGAAACATGATTTCACTAAAAACGTTATAGTTTAAACATGCCTGCTGTACATATGTGCAAACACTCAGAGCCTTAAGATAGGGTTTTCACCAATGTGTTTTTTGGTGAGAAACCTTCTATTTCAAGGTTCTGTGCGTTTTCAGACAAGTACAATATGTATTTACAGTGTTTCTGATGAAATCCCTCCTTTTAATGCATTTTCTCACAGAAAACGAGTCTCTCGCCATGAGAACATGGCTTTTTTGAAAAAGCATATTCTCGTCGAGAAATCGTGTTTTAAACAATAAAAACGACTCTCGGTCTTATTTAGTTCACATTTTTACTTTTGGTAGCCTAGCTCATATGTATAAAGCACTACACGTTTTTATCGCTTTAAACGCATTTTCTCGACAAGGAAAGCACAATTTCATCAAAAACAAACAAAACAAGAAAAATGAATCTATTCAACAAGTCTGCAACACGTCCTGAAGAGTTACATGATTTCACCCAATGTCAATGTGTAATTTCTCCAGTTCTGATCATTGTTTCGGTTGTTGGTAGCTTGGTCCAATGCCAAAACACAGTGAAATCTTTTTATGGCTTTAAACGCGTTTTCTCCTCGAGAGAAACATGATTTCACTAAAAACGTTATAGTTTAAACATGCCTGCTGTACATGTGTGCAAACACTCAGAGCCTTAAGATAGGGTTTTCACCAAAGTGTTTTTTGGTGAGAAACCTTCTATTTCAAGGTTCTGTGCGTTTTCAGACAAGTACAATATGTATTTATAGTGTTTCTGATGAAATCCCTCCTTTTAATGCATCTTCTCACAGAAAACGAGTCTCTCGCCATGAGAACATGGCTTTTTTGAAAAAGCATATTCTCGTCGAGAAATCGTGTTTTACACAATAAAAACGACTCTCGGTCTTATTTAGTTCACATTTTTACTTTTGGTAACCTAGCCCATATGTATAAAGCACTAAACCTTTTTATCGCGTTAAACGCATTTTCTCGACAAGGAAAGCACAATTTCATCAAAAACAAACACAACAAGAAAGATGAATCTATTCAACAAGTCTGCAACACGTCCTGAAGAGTTACATGATTTCACCCAATGTCAATGTGTAATTTCTCCAGTTCTGATCATTGTTTAGGTTGTTGGTAGCTCGGTCCAATGCCAAAACACAGTGAAATCTTTTTATGGCTTTAAACGCGTTTTCTCCTCGAGAGAAACATGATTTCACTAAAAACGTTATAGTTTAAACATGCCTGCTGTACATGTGTGCAAACACTCAGAGCCTTAAGATAGGGTTTTCACCAATGTGTTTTTTGGTGAGAAACCTTCTATTTCAAGGTTCTGTGCGTTTTCAGACAAGTACAATATGTATTTATAGTGTTTCTGATGAAATCCCTCTTTTTAATGCATTTTCTCACAGAAAACGAGTCTCTCGCCATGAGAACATGGCTTTTTTGAAAAAGCATATTCTCGTCGAGAAATCGTGTTTTAAACAATAAAAACGACTCCCGGTCTTATTTAGTTCACATTTTTACTTTTGGTAACCTAGCTCATATGTATAAAGCACTAAACGTTTTTATCGCGTTAAACGCATTTTCTCGACAAGGAAAGCACAATTTCATCAACAACAAACAAAACAAGAAAAATGAATCTATTCAACAAGTCTGCAACACGTCCTGAAGAGTTACATGGTTTCATCCAATGTCAATGTGTAATTTCTCCAGTTCTGATCATTGTTTAGGTTGTTGGTAGCTTGGTCCAATGCCAAAACACAGTGAAATCTTTTTATGGCTTTAAACGCGTTTTCTCCTCGAGAGAAACATGATTTCACTAAAAACGTTATAGTTTAAACATGCCTGCTGTACATATGTGCAAACACTCAGAGCCTTAAGATAGGGTTTTCACCAATGTGTTTTTTGGTGAGAAACCTTCTATTTCAAGGTTCTGTGCGTTTTCAGACAAGTACAATATGTATTTACAGTGTTTCTGATGAAATCCCTCCTTTTAATGCATTTTCTCACAGAAAACGAGTCTCTCGCCATGAGAACATGGCTTTTTTGAAAAAGCATATTCTCGTCGAGAAATCGTGTTTTAAACAATAAAAACGACTCTCGGTCTTATTTAGTTCACATTTTTACTTTTGGTAGCCTAGCTCATATGTATAAAGCACTAAACGTTTTTATCGCTTTAAACGCATTTTCTCGACAAGGAAAGCACAATTTCATCAAAAACAAACAAAACAAGAAAAATGAATCTATTCAACAAGTCTGCAACACGTCCTGAAGAGTTACATGATTTCACCCAATGTCAATGTGTAATTTCTCCAGTTCTGATCATTGTTTCGGTTGTTGGTAGCTTGGTCCAATGCCAAAACACAGTGAAATCTTTTTATGGCTTTAAACGCGTTTTCTCCCCGAGAGAAACATGATTTCACTAAAAACGTTATAGTTTAAACATGCCTGCTGTACATGTGTGCAAACACTCAGAGCCTTAAGATAGGGTTTTCACCAATGTGTTTTTTGGTGAGAAACCTTCTATTTCAAGGTTCTGTGCGTTTTCAGACAAGTAAAATATGTATTTATAGTGTTTCTGATGAAATCCCTCCTTATAATGCATTTTCTCACAGAAAATGAGTCTCTCGCCATGGGAACATGGCTTTTTTGAAAAAGCATATTCTCGTCGAGACATCGTGTTTTAACCAATAAAAACGACTCCCGGTCTTATTTAGTTCACATTTTTACTTTTGGTAACCTAGCTCATATGTATAAAGCACTAAACGTTTTTATCGCGTTAAACGCATTTTCTCGACAAGGAAAGCACAATTTCATCAAAAACAAACAAAACAAGAAAAATGAATCTATTCAACAAGTCTGCAGCACGTCCTGAAGAGTTACATGGTTTCATCCAATGTCAATGTGTAATTTCTCCAGTTCTGATCATTGTTTAGGTTGTTGGTAGCTTGGTCCAATGCCAAAACACAGTGAAATCTTTTTATGGCTTTAAACGCGTTTTCTCCTCGAGAGAAACATGATTTCACTAAAAACGTTATAGTTTAAACATGCCTGCTGTACATGTGTGCAAACACTCAGAGCCTTAAGATAGGGTTTTGACCAATGTGTTTTTTGGTGAGAAACCTTCTATTTCAAGGTTCTGTGCGTTTTCAGACAAGTACAATATGTATTTATAGTGTTTCTGATGAAATCCCTCCTTTTAATGCATCTTCTCACAGAAAACGAGTCTCTCGCCATGAGAACATGGCTTTTTTGAAAAAGCATATTCTCGTCGAGAAATCGTGTTTTACACAATAAAAACGACTCTCGGTCTTATTTAGTTCACATTTTTACTTTTGGTAACCTAGCCCATATGTATAAAGCACTAAACCTTTTTATCGCGTTAAACGCATTTTCTCGACAAGGAAAGCACAATTTCATCAAAAACAAACACAACAAGAAAGATGAATCTATTCAACAAGTCTGCAATACGTCCTGAAGAGTTACATGATTTCACCCAATGTCAATGTGTAATTTCTCCAGTTCTGATCATTGTTTAGGTTGTTGGTAGCTTGGTCCAATGCCAAAACACAGTGAAATCTTTTTATGGCTTTAAACGCGTTTTCTCCTCGAGAGAAACATGATTTCACTAAAAACGTTATAGTTTAAACATGCCTGCTGTACATGTGTGCAAACACTCAGAGCCTTAAGATAGGGTTTTCACCAATGTGTTTTTTGGTGAGAAACCTTCTATTTCAAGGTTCTGTGCGTTTTCAGACAAGTACAATATGTATTTATAGTGTTTCTGATGAAATCCCTCCTTTTAATGCATCTTCTCACAGAAAACGAGTCTCTCGCCATGAGAACATGGCTTTTTTGAAAAAGCATATTCTCGTCGAGAAATCGTGTTTTACACAATAAAAACGACTCTCGGTCTTATTTAGTTCACATTTTTACTTTTGGTAACCTAGCCCATATGTATAAAGCACTAAACCTTTTTATCGCGTTAAACGCATTTTCTCGACAAGGAAAGCACAATTTCATCAAAAACAAACACAACAAGAAAGATGAATCTATTCAACAAGTCTGCAACACGTCCTGAAGAGTTACATGATTTCACCCAATGTCAATGTGTAATTTCTCCAGTTCTGATCATTGTTTAGGTTGTTGGTAGCTCGGTCCAATGCCAAAACACAGTGAAATCTTTTTATGGCTTTAAACGCGTTTTCTCCTCGAGAGAAACATGATTTCACTAAAAACGTTATAGTTTAAACATGCCTGCTGTACATGTGTGCAAACACTCAGAGCCTTAAGATAGGGTTTTCACCAATGTGTTTTTTGGTGAGAAACCTTCTATTTCAAGGTTCTGTGCGTTTTCAGACAAGTACAATATGTATTTATAGTGTTTCTGATGAAATCCCTCTTTTTAATGCATTTTCTCACAGAAAACGAGTCTCTCGCCATGAGAACATGGCTTTTTTGAAAAAGCATATTCTCGTCGAGAAATCGTGTTTTAAACAATAAAAACGACTCCCGGTCTTATTTAGTTCACATTTTTACTTTTGGTAACCTAGCTCATATGTATAAAGCACTAAACGTTTTTATCGCGTTAAACGCATTTTCTCGACAAGGAAAGCACAATTTCATCAACAACAAACAAAACAAGAAAAATGAATCTATTCAACAAGTCTGCAACACGTCCTGAAGAGTTACATGGTTTCATCCAATGTCAATGTGTAATTTCTCCAGTTCTGATCATTGTTTAGGTTGTTGGTAGCTTGGTCCAATGCCAAAACACAGTGAAATCTTTTTATGGCTTTAAACGCGTTTTCTCCTCGAGAGAAACATGATTTCACTAAAAACGTTATAGTTTAAACATGCCTGCTGTACATATGTGCAAACACTCAGAGCCTTAAGATAGGGTTTTCACCAATGTGTTTTTTGGTGAGAAACCTTCTATTTCAAGGTTCTGTGCGTTTTCAGACAAGTACAATATGTATTTACAGTGTTTCTGATGAAATCCCTCCTTTTAATGCATTTTCTCACAGAAAACGAGTCTCTCGCCATGAGAACATGGCTTTTTTGAAAAAGCATATTCTCGTCGAGAAATCGTGTTTTAAACAATAAAAACGACTCTCGGTCTTATTTAGTTCACATTTTTACTTTTGGTAGCCTAGCTCATATGTATAAAGCACTAAACGTTTTTATCGCTTTAAACGCATTTTCTCGACAAGGAAAGCACAATTTCATCAAAAACAAACAAAACAAGAAAAATGAATCTATTCAACAAGTCTGCAACACGTCCTGAAGAGTTACATGATTTCACCCAATGTCAATGTGTAATTTCTCCAGTTCTGATCATTGTTTCGGTTGTTGGTAGCTTGGTCCAATGCCAAAACACAGTGAAATCTTTTTATGGCTTTAAACGCGTTTTCTCCTCGAGAGAAACATGATTTCACTAAAAACGTTATAGTTTAAACATGCCTGCTGTACATGTGTGCAAACACTCAGAGCCTTAAGATAGGGTTTTCACCAAAGTGTTTTTTGGTGAGAAACCTTCTATTTCAAGGTTCTGTGCGTTTTCAGACAAGTACAATATGTATTTATAGTGTTTCTGATGAAATCCCTCCTTTTAATGCATCTTCTCACAGAAAACGAGTCTCTCGCCATGAGAACATGGCTTTTTTGAAAAAGCATATTCTCGTCGAGAAATCGTGTTTTACACAATAAAAACGACTCTCGGTCTTATTTAGTTCACATTTTTACTTTTGGTAACCTAGCCCATATGTATAAAGCACTAAACCTTTTTATTGCGTTAAACGCATTTTCTCGACAAGGAAAGCACAATTTCATCAAAAACAAACACAACAAGAAAGATGAATCTATTCAACAAGTCTGCAACACGTCCTGAAGAGTTACATGATTTCACCCAATGTCAATGTGTAATTTCTCCAGTTCTGATCATTGTTTAGGTTGTTGGTAGCTCGGTCCAATGCCAAAACACAGTGAAATCTTTTTATGGCTTTAAACGCGTTTTCTCCTCGAGAGAAACATGATTTCACTAAAAACGTTATAGTTTAAACATGCCTGCTGTACATGTGTGCAAACACTCAGAGCCTTAAGATAGGGTTTTCACCAATGTGTTTTTTGGTGAGAAACCTTCTATTTCAAGGTTCTGTGCGTTTTCAGACAAGTACAATATGTATTTATAGTGTTTCTGATGAAATCCCTCTTTTTAATGCATTTTCTCACAGAAAACGAGTCTCTCGCCATGAGAACATGGCTTTTTTGAAAAAGCATATTCTCGTCGAGAAATCGTGTTTTAAACAATAAAAACGACTCCCGGTCTTATTTAGTTCACATTTTTACTTTTGGTAACCTAGCTCATATGTATAAAGCACTAAACGTTTTTATCGCGTTAAACGCATTTTCTCGACAAGGAAAGCACAATTTCATCAACAACAAACAAAACAAGAAAAATGAATCTATTCAACAAGTCTGCAACACGTCCTGAAGAGTTACATGGTTTCATCCAATGTCAATGTGTAATTTCTCCAGTTCTGATCATTGTTTAGGTTGTTGGTAGCTTGGTCCAATGCCAAAACACAGTGAAATCTTTTTATGGCTTTAAACGCGTTTTCTCCTCGAGAGAAACATGATTTCACTAAAAACGTTATAGTTTAAACATGCCTGCTGTACATATGTGCAAACACTCAGAGCCTTAAGATAGGGTTTTCACCAATGTGTTTTTTGGTGAGAAACCTTCTATTTCAAGGTTCTGTGCGTTTTCAGACAAGTACAATATGTATTTACAGTGTTTCTGATGAAATCCCTCCTTTTAATGCATTTTCTCACAGAAAACGAGTCTCTCGCCATGAGAACATGGCTTTTTTGAAAAAGCATATTCTCGTCGAGAAATCGTGTTTTAAACAATAAAAACGACTCTCGGTCTTATTTAGTTCACATTTTTACTTTTGGTAGCCTAGCTCATATGTATAAAGCACTAAACGTTTTTATCGCTTTAAACGCATTTTCTCGACAAGGAAAGCACAATTTCATCAAAAACAAACAAAACAAGAAAAATGAATCTATTCAACAAGTCTGCAACACGTCCTGAAGAGTTACATGATTTCACCCAATGTCAATGTGTAATTTCTCCAGTTCTGATCATTGTTTCGGTTGTTGGTAGCTTGGTCCAATGCCAAAACACAGTGAAATCTTTTTATGGCTTTAAACGCGTTTTCTCCTCGAGAGAAACATGATTTCACTAAAAACGTTATAGTTTAAACATGCCTGCTGTACATGTGTGCAAACACTCAGAGCCTTAAGATAGGGTTTTCACCAATGTGTTTTTTGGTGAGAAACCTTCTATTTCAAGGTTCTGTGCGTTTTCAGACAAGTAAAATATGTATTTATAGTGTTTCTGATGAAATCCCTCCTTATAATGCATTTTCTCACAGAAAATGAGTCTCTCGCCATGGGAACATGGCTTTTTTGAAAAAGCATATTCTCGTCGAGACATCGTGTTTTAACCAATAAAAACGACTCCCGGTCTTATTTAGTTCACATTTTTACTTTTGGTAACCTAGCTCATATGTATAAAGCACTAAACGTTTTTATCGCGTTAAACGCATTTTCTCGACAAGGAAAGCACAATTTCATCAAAAACAAACAAAACAAGAAAAATGAATCTATTCAACAAGTCTGCAGCACGTCCTGAAGAGTTACATGGTTTCATCCAATGTCAATGTGTAATTTCTCCAGTTCTGATCATTGTTTAGGTTGTTGGTAGCTTGGTCCAATGCCAAAACACAGTGAAATCTTTTTATGGCTTTAAACGCGTTTTCTCCTCGAGAGAAACATGATTTCACTAAAAACGTTATAGTTTAAACATGCCTGCTGTACATGTGTGCAAACACTCAGAGCCTTAAGATAGGGTTTTGACCAATGTGTTTTTTGGTGAGAAACCTTCTATTTCAAGGTTCTGTGCGTTTTCAGACAAGTACAATATGTATTTATAGTGTTTCTGATGAAATCCCTCCTTTTAATGCATCTTCTCACAGAAAACGAGTCTCTCGCCATGAGAACATGGCTTTTTTGAAAAAGCATATTCTCGTCGAGAAATCGTGTTTTACACAATAAAAACGACTCTCGGTCTTATTTAGTTCACATTTTTACTTTTGGTAACCTAGCCCATATGTATAAAGCACTAAACCTTTTTATCGCGTTAAACGCATTTTCTCGACAAGGAAAGCACAATTTCATCAAAAACAAACACAACAAGAAAGATGAATCTATTCAACAAGTCTGCAATACGTCCTGAAGAGTTACATGATTTCACCCAATGTCAATGTGTAATTTCTCCAGTTCTGATCATTGTTTAGGTTGTTGGTAGCTTGGTCCAATGCCAAAACACAGTGAAATCTTTTTATGGCTTTAAACGCGTTTTCTCCTCGAGAGAAACATGATTTCACTAAAAACGTTATAGTTTAAACATGCCTGCTGTACATGTGTGCAAACACTCAGAGCCTTAAGATAGGGTTTTCACCAATGTGTTTTTTGGTGAGAAACCTTCTATTTCAATGTGCTGTGCGTTTTCAGACAAGTACAATATGTATTTATAGTGTTTCTGATGAAATCCCTCCTTTTAATGCATCTTCTCACAGAAAACGAGTCTCTCGCCATGAGAACATGGCTTTTTTGAAAAAGCATATTCTCGTCGAGAAATCGTGTTTTACACAATAAAAACGACTCTCGGTCTTATTTAGTTCACATTTTTACTTTTGGTAACCTAGCCCATATGTATAAAGCACTAAACCTTTTTATCGCGTTAAACGCATTTTCTCGACAAGGAAAGCACAATTTCATCAAAAACAAACACAACAAGAAAGATGAATCTATTCAACAAGTCTGCAACACGTCCTGAAGAGTTACATGATTTCACCCAATGTCAATGTGTAATTTCTCCAGTTCTGATCATTGTTTAGGTTGTTGGTAGCTCGGTCCAATGCCAAAACACAGTGAAATCTTTTTATGGCTTTAAACGCGTTTTCTCCTCGAGAGAAACATGATTTCACTAAAAACGTTATAGTTTAAACATGCCTGCTGTACATGTGTGCAAACACTCAGAGCCTTAAGATAGGGTTTTCACCAATGTGTTTTTTGGTGAGAAACCTTCTATTTCAAGGTTCTGTGCGTTTTCAGACAAGTAAAATATGTATTCATAGTGTTTCTGATGAAATCCCTCCTTATAATGCATTTTCTCACAGAAAATGAGTCTCTCGCCATGGGAACATGGCTTTTTTGAAAAAGCATATTCTCGTCGAGACATCGTGTTTTAACCAATAAAAACGACTCCCGGTCTTATTTAGTTCACATTTTTACTTTTGGTAACCTAGCTCATATGTATAAAGCACTAAACGTTTTTATCGCGTTAAACGCATTTTCTCGACAAGGAAAGCACAATTTCATCAAAAACAAACAAAACAAGAAAAATGAATCTATTCAACAAGTCTGCAGCACGTCCTGAAGAGTTACATGGTTTCATCCAATGTCAATGTGTAATTTCTCCAGTTCTGATCATTGTTTAGGTTGTTGGTAGCTTGGTCCAATGCCAAAACACAGTGAAATCTTTTTATGGCTTTAAACGCGTTTTCTCCTCGAGAGAAACATGATTTCACTAAAAACGTTATAGTTTAAACATGCCTGCTGTACATGTGTGCAAACACTCAGAGCCTTAAGATAGGGTTTTCACCAATGTGTTTTTTGGTGAGAAACCTTCTATTTCAAGGTTCTGTGCGTTTTCAGACAAGTACAATATGTATTTATAGTGTTTCTGATGAAATCCCTCCTTTTAATGCATTTTCTCACAGAAAACGAGTCTCTCGCCATGAGAACATGGCTTTTTTGAAAAAGCATATTCTCGTCGAGAAATCGTGTTTTACACAATAAAAACGACTCTCGGTCTTATTTAGTTCACATTTTTACTTTTGGTAACCTAGCCCATATGTATAAAGCACTAAACCTTTTTATCGCGTTAAACGCATTTTCTCGACAAGGAAAGCACAATTTCATCAAAAACAAACACAACAAGAAAGATGAATCTATTCAACAAGTCTGCAACACGTCCTGAAGAGTTACATGATTTCACCCAATGTCAATGTGTAATTTCTCCAGTTCTGATCATTGTTTAGGTTGTTGGTAGCTCGGTCCAATGCCAAAACACAGTGAAATCTTTTTATGGCTTTAAACGCGTTTTCTCCTCGAGAGAAACATGATTTCACTAAAAACGTTATAGTTTAAACATGCCTGCTGTACATGTGTGCAAACACTCAGAGCCTTAAGATAGGGTTTTCACCAATGTGTTTTTTGGTGAGAAACCTTCTATTTCAAGGTTCTGTGCGTTTTCAGACAAGTAAAATATGTATTTATAGTGTTTCTGATGAAATCCCTCCTTATAATGCATTTTCTCACAGAAAATGAGTCTCTCGCCATGGGAACATGGCTTTTTTGAAAAAGCATATTCTCGTCGAGACATCGTGTTTTAACCAATAAAAACGACTCCCGGTCTTATTTAGTTCACATTTTTACTTTTGGTAACCTAGCTCATATGTATAAAGCACTAAACGTTTTTATCGCGTTAAACGCATTTTCTCGACAAGGAAAGCACAATTTCATCAAAAACAAACAAAACAAGAAAAATGAATCTATTCAACAAGTCTGCAGCACGTCCTGAAGAGTTACATGGTTTCATCCAATGTCAATGTGTAATTTCTCCAGTTCTGATCATTGTTTAGGTTGTTGGTAGCTTGGTCCAATGCCAAAACACAGTGAAATCTTTTTATGGCTTTAAACGCGTTTTCTCCTCGAGAGAAACATGATTTCACTAAAAACGTTATAGTTTAAACATGCCTGCTGTACATGTGTGCAAACACTCAGAGCCTTAAGATAGGGTTTTCACCAATGTGTTTTTTGGTGAGAAACCTTCTATTTCAAGGTTCTGTGCGTTTTCAGACAAGTACAATATGTATTTATAGTGTTTCTGATGAAATCCCTCCTTTTAAATGCATTTTCTCACAGAAAATGAGTCTCTCGCCATTGGAACATGGCTTTTTTGAAAAAGCATATTCTCGTCGAGAAATCGTGTTTTAAACAATAAAAACGACTCCCGGTCTTATTTAGTTCACATTTTTACTTTTGGTAACCTAGCTCATATGTATAAAGCACTAAACCTTTTTATCGCGTTAAACACATTTTGTCGACAAGGAAAGCACAATTTCATCAAAAACAAACAAAACAAGAAAGATGAATCTATTCAACAAGTCTGCAACACGTCCTGAAGAGTTACATGATTTCACCCAATGTCAATGTGTAATTTCTCCAGTTCTGATCATTGTTTAGGTTGTTGGTAGCTTGGTCCAATGCCAAAACACAGTGAAATCTTTTTATGGCTTTAAACGCGTTTTCTCCTCGAGAGAAACATGATTTCACTAAAAACGTTATAGTTTAAACATGCCTGCTGTACATGTGTGCAAACACTCAGAGCCTTAAGATAGGGTTTTCACCAATGTGTTTTTTGGTGAGAAACCTTCTATTTCAAGGTTCTGTGCGTTTTCAGACAAGTACAATATGTATTTATAGTGTTTCTGATGAAATCCCTCCTTTTAATGCATTTTCTCACAGAAAATGAGTCTCTCGCCATTGGAACATGGCTTTTTTGAAAAAGCATATTCTCGTCGAGAAATCGTGTTTTAAACAATAAAAACGACTCCCGGTCTTATTTAGTTCACATTTTTACTTTTGGTAACCTAGCTCATATGTATAAAGCACTAAACCTTTTTATCGCGTTAAACACATTTTGTCGACAAGGAAAGCACAATTTCATCAAAAACAAACAAAACAAGAAAGATGAATCTATTCAACAAGTCTGCAACACGTCCTGAAGAGTTACATGATTTCACCCAATGTCAATGTGTAATTTCTCCAGTTCTGATCATTGTTTAGGTTGTTGGTAGCTTGGTCCAATGCCAAAACACAGTGAAATCTTTTTATGGCTTTAAACGCGTTTTCTCCTCGAGAGAAACATGATTTCACTAAAAACGTTATAGTTTAAACATGCCTGCTGTACATGTGTGCAAACACTCAGAGCCTTAAGATAGGGTTTTCACCAATGTGTTTTTTGGTGAGAAACCTTCTATTTCAAGGTTCTGTGCGTTTTCAGACAAGTACAATATGTATTTATAGTGTTTCTGATGAAATCCCTCTTTTTAATGCATTTTCTCACAGAAAACGAGTCTCTCGCCATGAGAACATGGCTTTTTTGAAAAAGCATATTCTCGTCGAGAAATCGTGTTTTAAACAATAAAAACGACTCCCGGTCTTATTTAGTTCACATTTTTACTTTTGGTAACCTAGCTCATATGTATAAAGCACTAAACGTTTTTATCGCGTTAAACGCATTTTCTCGACAAGGAAAGCACAATTTCATCAACAACAAACAAAACAAGAAAAATGAATCTATTCAACAAGTCTGCAACACGTCCTGAAGAGTTACATGGTTTCATCCAATGTCAATGTGTAATTTCTCCAGTTCTGATCATTGTTTAGGTTGTTGGTAGCTTGGTCCAATGCCAAAACACAGTGAAATCTTTTTATGGCTTTAAACGCGTTTTCTCCTCGAGAGAAACATGATTTCACTAAAAACGTTATAGTTTAAACATGCCTGCTGTACATATGTGCAAACACTCAGAGCCTTAAGATAGGGTTTTCACCAATGTGTTTTTTGGTGAGAAACCTTCTATTTCAAGGTTCTGTGCGTTTTCAGACAAGTACAATATGTATTTACAGTGTTTCTGATGAAATCCCTCCTTTTAATGCATTTTCTCACAGAAAACGAGTCTCTCGCCATGAGAACATGGCTTTTTTGAAAAAGCATATTCTCGTCGAGAAATCGTGTTTTAAACAATAAAAACGACTCTCGGTCTTATTTAGTTCACATTTTTACTTTTGGTAGCCTAGCTCATATGTATAAAGCACTACACGTTTTTATCGCTTTAAACGCATTTTCTCGACAAGGAAAGCACAATTTCATCAAAAACAAACAAAACAAGAAAAATGAATCTATTCAACAAGTCTGCAACACGTCCTGAAGAGTTACATGATTTCACCCAATGTCAATGTGTAATTTCTCCAGTTCTGATCATTGTTTCGGTTGTTGGTAGCTTGGTCCAATGCCAAAACACAGTGAAATCTTTTTATGGCTTTAAACGCGTTTTCTCCTCGAGAGAAACATGATTTCACTAAAAACGTTATAGTTTAAACATGCCTGCTGTACATGTGTGCAAACACTCAGAGCCTTAAGATAGGGTTTTCACCAATGTGTTTTTTGGTGAGAAACCTTCTATTTCAAGGTTCTGTGCGTTTTCAGACAAGTAAAATATGTATTTATAGTGTTTCTGATGAAATCCCTCCTTATAATGCATTTTCTCACAGAAAATGAGTCTCTCGCCATGGGAACATGGCTTTTTTGAAAAAGCATATTCTCGTCGAGACATCGTGTTTTAACCAATAAAAACGACTCCCGGTCTTATTTAGTTCACATTTTTACTTTTGGTAACCTAGCTCATATGTATAAAGCACTAAACGTTTTTATCGCGTTAAACGCATTTTCTCGACAAGGAAAGCACAATTTCATCAAAAACAAACAAAACAAGAAAAATGAATCTATTCAACAAGTCTGCAGCACGTCCTGAAGAGTTACATGGTTTCATCCAATGTCAATGTGTAATTTCTCCAGTTCTGATCATTGTTTAGGTTGTTGGTAGCTTGGTCCAATGCCAAAACACAGTGAAATCTTTTTATGGCTTTAAACGCGTTTTCTCCTCGAGAGAAACATGATTTCACTAAAAACGTTATAGTTTAAACATGCCTGCTGTACATGTGTGCAAACACTCAGAGCCTTAAGATAGGGTTTTCACCAATGTGTTTTTTGGTGAGAAACCTTCTATTTCAAGGTTCTGTGCGTTTTCAGACAAGTACAATATGTATTTATAGTGTTTCTGATGAAATCCCTCCTTTTAAATGCATTTTCTCACAGAAAATGAGTCTCTCGCCATTGGAACATGGCTTTTTTGAAAAAGCATATTCTCGTCGAGAAATCGTGTTTTAAACAATAAAAACGACTCCCGGTCTTATTTAGTTCACATTTTTACTTTTGGTAACCTAGCTCATATGTATAAAGCACTAAACCTTTTTATCGCGTTAAACACATTTTGTCGACAAGGAAAGCACAATTTCATCAAAAACAAACAAAACAAGAAAGATGAATCTATTCAACAAGTCTGCAACACGTCCTGAAGAGTTACATGATTTCACCCAATGTCAATGTGTAATTTCTCCAGTTCTGATCATTGTTTAGGTTGTTGGTAGCTTGGTCCAATGCCAAAACACAGTGAAATCTTTTTATGGCTTTAAACGCGTTTTCTCCTCGAGAGAAACATGATTTCACTAAAAACGTTATAGTTTAAACATGCCTGCTGTACATGTGTGCAAACACTCAGAGCCTTAAGATAGGGTTTTCACCAATGTGTTTTTTGGTGAGAAACCTTCTATTTCAAGGTTCTGTGCGTTTTCAGACAAGTACAATATGTATTTATAGTGTTTCTGATGAAATCCCTCCTTTTAATGCATTTTCTCACAGAAAATGAGTCTCTCGCCATTGGAACATGGCTTTTTTGAAAAAGCATATTCTCGTCGAGAAATCGTGTTTTAAACAATAAAAACGACTCCCGGTCTTATTTAGTTCACATTTTTACTTTTGGTAACCTAGCTCATATGTATAAAGCACTAAACCTTTTTATCGCGTTAAACACATTTTGTCGACAAGGAAAGCACAATTTCATCAAAAACAAACAAAACAAGAAAGATGAATCTATTCAACAAGTCTGCAACACGTCCTGAAGAGTTACATGATTTCACCCAATGTCAATGTGTAATTTCTCCAGTTCTGATCATTGTTTAGGTTGTTGGTAGCTTGGTCCAATGCCAAAACACAGTGAAATCTTTTTATGGCTTTAAACGCGTTTTCTCCTCGAGAGAAACATGATTTCACTAAAAACGTTATAGTTTAAACATGCCTGCTGTACATGTGTGCAAACACTCAGAGCCTTAAGATAGGGTTTTCACCAATGTGTTTTTTGGTGAGAAACCTTCTATTTCAAGGTTCTGTGCGTTTTCAGACAAGTACAATATGTATTTATAGTGTTTCTGATGAAATCCCTCTTTTTAATGCATTTTCTCACAGAAAACGAGTCTCTCGCCATGAGAACATGGCTTTTTTGAAAAAGCATATTCTCGTCGAGAAATCGTGTTTTAAACAATAAAAACGACTCCCGGTCTTATTTAGTTCACATTTTTACTTTTGGTAACCTAGCTCATATGTATAAAGCACTAAACGTTTTTATCGCGTTAAACGCATTTTCTCGACAAGGAAAGCACAATTTCATCAACAACAAACAAAACAAGAAAAATGAATCTATTCAACAAGTCTGCAACACGTCCTGAAGAGTTACATGGTTTCATCCAATGTCAATGTGTAATTTCTCCAGTTCTGATCATTGTTTAGGTTGTTGGTAGCTTGGTCCAATGCCAAAACACAGTGAAATCTTTTTATGGCTTTAAACGCGTTTTCTCCTCGAGAGAAACATGATTTCACTAAAAACGTTATAGTTTAAACATGCCTGCTGTACATATGTGCAAACACTCAGAGCCTTAAGATAGGGTTTTCACCAATGTGTTTTTTGGTGAGAAACCTTCTATTTCAAGGTTCTGTGCGTTTTCAGACAAGTACAATATGTATTTACAGTGTTTCTGATGAAATCCCTCCTTTTAATGCATTTTCTCACAGAAAACGAGTCTCTCGCCATGAGAACATGGCTTTTTTGAAAAAGCATATTCTCGTCGAGAAATCGTGTTTTAAACAATAAAAACGACTCTCGGTCTTATTTAGTTCACATTTTTACTTTTGGTAGCCTAGCTCATATGTATAAAGCACTACACGTTTTTATCGCTTTAAACGCATTTTCTCGACAAGGAAAGCACAATTTCATCAAAAACAAACAAAACAAGAAAAATGAATCTATTCAACAAGTCTGCAACACGTCCTGAAGAGTTACATGATTTCACCCAATGTCAATGTGTAATTTCTCCAGTTCTGATCATTGTTTCGGTTGTTGGTAGCTTGGTCCAATGCCAAAACACAGTGAAATCTTTTTATGGCTTTAAACGCGTTTTCTCCTCGAGAGAAACATGATTTCACTAAAAACGTTATAGTTTAAACATGCCTGCTGTACATGTGTGCAAACACTCAGAGCCTTAAGATAGGGTTTTCACCAAAGTGTTTTTTGGTGAGAAACCTTCTATTTCAAGGTTCTGTGCGTTTTCAGACAAGTACAATATGTATTTATAGTGTTTCTGATGAAATCCCTCCTTTTAATGCATCTTCTCACAGAAAACGAGTCTCTCGCCATGAGAACATGGCTTTTTTGAAAAAGCATATTCTCGTCGAGAAATCGTGTTTTACACAATAAAAACGACTCTCGGTCTTATTTAGTTCACATTTTTACTTTTGGTAACCTAGCCCATATGTATAAAGCACTAAACCTTTTTATCGCGTTAAACGCATTTTCTCGACAAGGAAAGCACAATTTCATCAAAAACAAACACAACAAGAAAGATGAATCTATTCAACAAGTCTGCAACACGTCCTGAAGAGTTACATGATTTCACCCAATGTCAATGTGTAATTTCTCCAGTTCTGATCATTGTTTAGGTTGTTGGTAGCTCGGTCCAATGCCAAAACACAGTGAAATCTTTTTATGGCTTTAAACGCGTTTTCTCCTCGAGAGAAACATGATTTCACTAAAAACGTTATAGTTTAAACATGCCTGCTGTACATGTGTGCAAACACTCAGAGCCTTAAGATAGGGTTTTCACCAATGTGTTTTTTGGTGAGAAACCTTCTATTTCAAGGTTCTGTGCGTTTTCAGACAAGTACAATATGTATTTATAGTGTTTCTGATGAAATCCCTCTTTTTAATGCATTTTCTCACAGAAAACGAGTCTCTCGCCATGAGAACATGGCTTTTTTGAAAAAGCATATTCTCGTCGAGAAATCGTGTTTTAAACAATAAAAACGACTCCCGGTCTTATTTAGTTCACATTTTTACTTTTGGTAACCTAGCTCATATGTATAAAGCACTAAACGTTTTTATCGCGTTAAACGCATTTTCTCGACAAGGAAAGCACAATTTCATCAACAACAAACAAAACAAGAAAAATGAATCTATTCAACAAGTCTGCAACACGTCCTGAAGAGTTACATGGTTTCATCCAATGTCAATGTGTAATTTCTCCAGTTCTGATCATTGTTTAGGTTGTTGGTAGCTTGGTCCAATGCCAAAACACAGTGAAATCTTTTTATGGCTTTAAACGCGTTTTCTCCTCGAGAGAAACATGATTTCACTAAAAACGTTATAGTTTAAACATGCCTGCTGTACATGTGTGCAAACACTCAGAGCCTTAAGATAGGGTTTTCACCAATGTGTTTTTTGGTGAGAAACCTTCTATTTCAAGGTTCTGTGCGTTTTCAGACAAGTACAATATGTATTTATAGTGTTTCTGATGAAATCCCTCTTTTTAATGCATTTTCTCACAGAAAACGAGTCTCTCGCCATGAGAACATGGCTTTTTTGAAAAAGCATATTCTCGTCGAGAAATCGTGTTTTAAACAATAAAAACGACTCCCGGTCTTATTTAGTTCACATTTTTACTTTTGGTAACCTAGCTCATATGTATAAAGCACTAAACGTTTTTATCGCGTTAAACGCATTTTCTCGACAAGGAAAGCACAATTTCATCAACAACAAACAAAACAAGAAAAATGAATCTATTCAACAAGTCTGCAACACGTCCTGAAGAGTTACATGGTTTCATCCAATGTCAATGTGTAATTTCTCCAGTTCTGATCATTGTTTAGGTTGTTGGTAGCTTGGTCCAATGCCAAAACACAGTGAAATCTTTTTATGGCTTTAAACGCGTTTTCTCCTCGAGAGAAACATGATTTCACTAAAAACGTTATAGTTTAAACATGCCTGCTGTACATATGTGCAAACACTCAGAGCCTTAAGATAGGGTTTTCACCAATGTGTTTTTTGGTGAGAAACCTTCTATTTCAAGGTTCTGTGCGTTTTCAGACAAGTACAATATGTATTTACAGTGTTTCTGATGAAATCCCTCCTTTTAATGCATTTTCTCACAGAAAACGAGTCTCTCGCCATGAGAACATGGCTTTTTTGAAAAAGCATATTCTCGTCGAGAAATCGTGTTTTAAACAATAAAAACGACTCTCGGTCTTATTTAGTTCACATTTTTACTTTTGGTAGCCTAGCTCATATGTATAAAGCACTAAACGTTTTTATCGCTTTAAACGCATTTTCTCGACAAGGAAAGCACAATTTCATCAAAAACAAACAAAACAAGAAAAATGAATCTATTCAACAAGTCTGCAACACGTCCTGAAGAGTTACATGATTTCACCCAATGTCAATGTGTAATTTCTCCAGTTCTGATCATTGTTTCGGTTGTTGGTAGCTTGGTCCAATGCCAAAACACAGTGAAATCTTTTTATGGCTTTAAACGCGTTTTCTCCCCGAGAGAAACATGATTTCACTAAAAACGTTATAGTTTAAACATGCCTGCTGTACATGTGTGCAAACACTCAGAGCCTTAAGATAGGGTTTTCACCAATGTGTTTTTTGGTGAGAAACCTTCTATTTCAAGGTTCTGTGCGTTTTCAGACAAGTACAATATGTATTTATAGTGTTTCTGATGAAATCCCTCTTTTTAATGCATTTTCTCACAGAAAACGAGTCTCTCGCCATGAGAACATGGCTTTTTTGAAAAAGCATATTCTCGTCGAGAAATCGTGTTTTAAACAATAAAAACGACTCCCGGTCTTATTTAGTTCACATTTTTACTTTTGGTAACCTAGCTCATATGTATAAAGCACTAAACGTTTTTATCGCGTTAAACGCATTTTCTCGACAAGGAAAGCACAATTTCATCAACAACAAACAAAACAAGAAAAATGAATCTATTCAACAAGTCTGCAACACGTCCTGAAGAGTTACATGGTTTCATCCAATGTCAATGTGTAATTTCTCCAGTTCTGATCATTGTTTAGGTTGTTGGTAGCTTGGTCCAATGCCAAAACACAGTGAAATCTTTTTATGGCTTTAAACGCGTTTTCTCCTCGAGAGAAACATGATTTCACTAAAAACGTTATAGTTTAAACATGCCTGCTGTACATGTGTGCAAACACTCAGAGCCTTAAGATAGGGTTTTCACCAATGTGTTTTTTGGTGAGAAACCTTCTATTTCAAGGTTCTGTGCGTTTTCAGACAAGTACAATATGTATTTATAGTGTTTCTGATGAAATCCCTCTTTTTAATGCATTTTCTCACAGAAAACGAGTCTCTCGCCATGAGAACATGGCTTTTTTGAAAAAGCATATTCTCGTCGAGAAATCGTGTTTTAAACAATAAAAACGACTCCCGGTCTTATTTAGTTCACATTTTTACTTTTGGTAACCTAGCTCATATGTATAAAGCACTAAACGTTTTTATCGCGTTAAACGCATTTTCTCGACAAGGAAAGCACAATTTCATCAACAACAAACAAAACAAGAAAAATGAATCTATTCAACAAGTCTGCAACACGTCCTGAAGAGTTACATGGTTTCATCCAATGTCAATGTGTAATTTCTCCAGTTCTGATCATTGTTTAGGTTGTTGGTAGCTTGGTCCAATGCCAAAACACAGTGAAATCTTTTTATGGCTTTAAACGCGTTTTCTCCTCGAGAGAAACATGATTTCACTAAAAACGTTATAGTTTAAACATGCCTGCTGTACATATGTGCAAACACTCAGAGCCTTAAGATAGGGTTTTCACCAATGTGTTTTTTGGTGAGAAACCTTCTATTTCAAGGTTCTGTGCGTTTTCAGACAAGTACAATATGTATTTACAGTGTTTCTGATGAAATCCCTCCTTTTAATGCATTTTCTCACAGAAAACGAGTCTCTCGCCATGAGAACATGGCTTTTTTGAAAAAGCATATTCTCGTCGAGAAATCGTGTTTTAAACAATAAAAACGACTCTCGGTCTTATTTAGTTCACATTTTTACTTTTGGTAGCCTAGCTCATATGTATAAAGCACTAAACGTTTTTATCGCTTTAAACGCATTTTCTCGACAAGGAAAGCACAATTTCATCAAAAACAAACAAAACAAGAAAAATGAATCTATTCAACAAGTCTGCAACACGTCCTGAAGAGTTACATGATTTCACCCAATGTCAATGTGTAATTTCTCCAGTTCTGATCATTGTTTCGGTTGTTGGTAGCTTGGTCCAATGCCAAAACACAGTGAAATCTTTTTATGGCTTTAAACGCGTTTTCTCCCCGAGAGAAACATGATTTCACTAAAAACGTTATAGTTTAAACATGCCTGCTGTACATGTGTGCAAACACTCAGAGCCTTAAGATAGGGTTTTCACCAATGTGTTTTTTGGTGAGAAACCTTCTATTTCAAGGTTCTGTGCGTTTTCAGACAAGTAAAATATGTATTTATAGTGTTTCTGATGAAATCCCTCCTTATAATGCATTTTCTCACAGAAAATGAGTCTCTCGCCATGGGAACATGGCTTTTTTGAAAAAGCATATTCTCGTCGAGACATCGTGTTTTAACCAATAAAAACGACTCCCGGTCTTATTTAGTTCACATTTTTACTTTTGGTAACCTAGCTCATATGTATAAAGCACTAAACGTTTTTATCGCGTTAAACGCATTTTCTCGACAAGGAAAGCACAATTTCATCAAAAACAAACAAAACAAGAAAAATGAATCTATTCAACAAGTCTGCAGCACGTCCTGAAGAGTTACATGGTTTCATCCAATGTCAATGTGTAATTTCTCCAGTTCTGATCATTGTTTAGGTTGTTGGTAGCTTGGTCCAATGCCAAAACACAGTGAAATCTTTTTATGGCTTTAAACGCGTTTTCTCCTCGAGAGAAACATGATTTCACTAAAAACGTTATAGTTTAAACATGCCTGCTGTACATGTGTGCAAACACTCAGAGCCTTAAGATAGGGTTTTGACCAATGTGTTTTTTGGTGAGAAACCTTCTATTTCAAGGTTCTGTGCGTTTTCAGACAAGTACAATATGTATTTATAGTGTTTCTGATGAAATCCCTCCTTTTAATGCATCTTCTCACAGAAAACGAGTCTCTCGCCATGAGAACATGGCTTTTTTGAAAAAGCATATTCTCGTCGAGAAATCGTGTTTTACACAATAAAAACGACTCTCGGTCTTATTTAGTTCACATTTTTACTTTTGGTAACCTAGCCCATATGTATAAAGCACTAAACCTTTTTATCGCGTTAAACGCATTTTCTCGACAAGGAAAGCACAATTTCATCAAAAACAAACACAACAAGAAAGATGAATCTATTCAACAAGTCTGCAATACGTCCTGAAGAGTTACATGATTTCACCCAATGTCAATGTGTAATTTCTCCAGTTCTGATCATTGTTTAGGTTGTTGGTAGCTTGGTCCAATGCCAAAACACAGTGAAATCTTTTTATGGCTTTAAACGCGTTTTCTCCTCGAGAGAAACATGATTTCACTAAAAACGTTATAGTTTAAACATGCCTGCTGTACATGTGTGCAAACACTCAGAGCCTTAAGATAGGGTTTTCACCAATGTGTTTTTTGGTGAGAAACCTTCTATTTCAAGGTTCTGTGCGTTTTCAGACAAGTACAATATGTATTTATAGTGTTTCTGATGAAATCCCTCCTTTTAATGCATCTTCTCACAGAAAACGAGTCTCTCGCCATGAGAACATGGCTTTTTTGAAAAAGCATATTCTCGTCGAGAAATCGTGTTTTACACAATAAAAACGACTCTCGGTCTTATTTAGTTCACATTTTTACTTTTGGTAACCTAGCCCATATGTATAAAGCACTAAACCTTTTTATCGCGTTAAACGCATTTTCTCGACAAGGAAAGCACAATTTCATCAAAAACAAACACAACAAGAAAGATGAATCTATTCAACAAGTCTGCAACACGTCCTGAAGAGTTACATGATTTCACCCAATGTCAATGTGTAATTTCTCCAGTTCTGATCATTGTTTAGGTTGTTGGTAGCTCGGTCCAATGCCAAAACACAGTGAAATCTTTTTATGGCTTTAAACGCGTTTTCTCCTCGAGAGAAACATGATTTCACTAAAAACGTTATAGTTTAAACATGCCTGCTGTACATGTGTGCAAACACTCAGAGCCTTAAGATAGGGTTTTCACCAATGTGTTTTTTGGTGAGAAACCTTCTATTTCAAGGTTCTGTGCGTTTTCAGACAAGTACAATATGTATTTATAGTGTTTCTGATGAAATCCCTCTTTTTAATGCATTTTCTCACAGAAAACGAGTCTCTCGCCATGAGAACATGGCTTTTTTGAAAAAGCATATTCTCGTCGAGAAATCGTGTTTTAAACAATAAAAACGACTCCCGGTCTTATTTAGTTCACATTTTTACTTTTGGTAACCTAGCTCATATGTATAAAGCACTAAACGTTTTTATCGCGTTAAACGCATTTTCTCGACAAGGAAAGCACAATTTCATCAACAACAAACAAAACAAGAAAAATGAATCTATTCAACAAGTCTGCAACACGTCCTGAAGAGTTACATGGTTTCATCCAATGTCAATGTGTAATTTCTCCAGTTCTGATCATTGTTTAGGTTGTTGGTAGCTTGGTCCAATGCCAAAACACAGTGAAATCTTTTTATGGCTTTAAACGCGTTTTCTCCTCGAGAGAAACATGATTTCACTAAAAACGTTATAGTTTAAACATGCCTGCTGTACATATGTGCAAACACTCAGAGCCTTAAGATAGGGTTTTCACCAATGTGTTTTTTGGTGAGAAACCTTCTATTTCAAGGTTCTGTGCGTTTTCAGACAAGTACAATATGTATTTACAGTGTTTCTGATGAAATCCCTCCTTTTAATGCATTTTCTCACAGAAAACGAGTCTCTCGCCATGAGAACATGGCTTTTTTGAAAAAGCATATTCTCGTCGAGAAATCGTGTTTTAAACAATAAAAACGACTCTCGGTCTTATTTAGTTCACATTTTTACTTTTGGTAGCCTAGCTCATATGTATAAAGCACTAAACGTTTTTATCGCTTTAAACGCATTTTCTCGACAAGGAAAGCACAATTTCATCAAAAACAAACAAAACAAGAAAAATGAATCTATTCAACAAGTCTGCAACACGTCCTGAAGAGTTACATGATTTCACCCAATGTCAATGTGTAATTTCTCCAGTTCTGATCATTGTTTCGGTTGTTGGTAGCTTGGTCCAATGCCAAAACACAGTGAAATCTTTTTATGGCTTTAAACGCGTTTTCTCCTCGAGAGAAACATGATTTCACTAAAAACGTTATAGTTTAAACATGCCTGCTGTACATGTGTGCAAACACTCAGAGCCTTAAGATAGGGTTTTCACCAAAGTGTTTTTTGGTGAGAAACCTTCTATTTCAAGGTTCTGTGCGTTTTCAGACAAGTACAATATGTATTTATAGTGTTTCTGATGAAATCCCTCCTTTTAATGCATCTTCTCACAGAAAACGAGTCTCTCGCCATGAGAACATGGCTTTTTTGAAAAAGCATATTCTCGTCGAGAAATCGTGTTTTACACAATAAAAACGACTCTCGGTCTTATTTAGTTCACATTTTTACTTTTGGTAACCTAGCCCATATGTATAAAGCACTAAACCTTTTTATCGCGTTAAACGCATTTTCTCGACAAGGAAAGCACAATTTCATCAAAAACAAACACAACAAGAAAGATGAATCTATTCAACAAGTCTGCAACACGTCCTGAAGAGTTACATGATTTCACCCAATGTCAATGTGTAATTTCTCCAGTTCTGATCATTGTTTAGGTTGTTGGTAGCTCGGTCCAATGCCAAAACACAGTGAAATCTTTTTATGGCTTTAAACGCGTTTTCTCCTCGAGAGAAACATGATTTCACTAAAAACGTTATAGTTTAAACATGCCTGCTGTACATGTGTGCAAACACTCAGAGCCTTAAGATAGGGTTTTCACCAATGTGTTTTTTGGTGAGAAACCTTCTATTTCAAGGTTCTGTGCGTTTTCAGACAAGTACAATATGTATTTATAGTGTTTCTGATGAAATCCCTCTTTTTAATGCATTTTCTCACAGAAAACGAGTCTCTCGCCATGAGAACATGGCTTTTTTGAAAAAGCATATTCTCGTCGAGAAATCGTGTTTTAAACAATAAAAACGACTCCCGGTCTTATTTAGTTCACATTTTTACTTTTGGTAACCTAGCTCATATGTATAAAGCACTAAACGTTTTTATCGCGTTAAACGCATTTTCTCGACAAGGAAAGCACAATTTCATCAACAACAAACAAAACAAGAAAAATGAATCTATTCAACAAGTCTACAACACGTCCTGAAGAGTTACATGGTTTCATCCAATGTCAATGTGTAATTTCTCCAGTTCTGATCATTGTTTAGGTTGTTGGTAGCTTGGTCCAATGCCAAAACACAGTGAAATCTTTTTATGGCTTTAAACGCGTTTTCTCCTCGAGAGAAACATGATTTCACTAAAAACGTTATAGTTTAAACATGCCTGCTGTACATATGTGCAAACACTCAGAGCCTTAAGATAGGGTTTTCACCAATGTGTTTTTTGGTGAGAAACCTTCTATTTCAAGGTTCTGTGCGTTTTCAGACAAGTACAATATGTATTTACAGTGTTTCTGATGAAATCCCTCCTTTTAATGCATTTTCTCACAGAAAACGAGTCTCTCGCCATGAGAACATGGCTTTTTTGAAAAAGCATATTCTCGTCGAGAAATCGTGTTTTAAACAATAAAAACGACTCTCGGTCTTATTTAGTTCACATTTTTACTTTTGGTAGCCTAGCTCATATGTATAAAGCACTAAACGTTTTTATCGCTTTAAACGCATTTTCTCGACAAGGAAAGCACAATTTCATCAAAAACAAACAAAACAAGAAAAATGAATCTATTCAACAAGTCTGCAACACGTCCTGAAGAGTTACATGATTTCACCCAATGTCAATGTGTAATTTCTCCAGTTCTGATCATTGTTTCGGTTGTTGGTAGCTTGGTCCAATGCCAAAACACAGTGAAATCTTTTTATGGCTTTAAACGCGTTTTCTCCTCGAGAGAAACATGATTTCACTAAAAACGTTATAGTTTAAACATGCCTGCTGTACATGTGTGCAAACACTCAGAGCCTTAAGATAGGGTTTTCACCAATGTGTTTTTTGGTGAGAAACCTTCTATTTCAAGGTTCTGTGCGTTTTCAGACAAGTAAAATATGTATTTATAGTGTTTCTGATGAAATCCCTCCTTATAATGCATTTTCTCACAGAAAATGAGTCTCTCGCCATGGGAACATGGCTTTTTTGAAAAAGCATATTCTCGTCGAGACATCGTGTTTTAACCAATAAAAACGACTCCCGGTCTTATTTAGTTCACATTTTTACTTTTGGTAACCTAGCTCATATGTATAAAGCACTAAACGTTTTTATCGCGTTAAACGCCTTTTCTCGACAAGGAAAGCACAATTTCATCAAAAACAAACAAAACAAGAAAAATGAATCTATTCAACAAGTCTGCAGCACGTCCTGAAGAGTTACATGGTTTCATCCAATGTCAATGTGTAATTTCTCCAGTTCTGATCATTGTTTAGGTTGTTGGTAGCTTGGTCCAATGCCAAAACACAGTGAAATCTTTTTATGGCTTTAAACGCGTTTTCTCCTCGAGAGAAACATGATTTCACTAAAAACGTTATAGTTTAAACATGCCTGCTGTACATGTGTGCAAACACTCAGAGCCTTAAGATAGGGTTTTGACCAATGTGTTTTTTGGTGAGAAACCTTCTATTTCAAGGTTCTGTGCGTTTTCAGACAAGTACAATATGTATTTATAGTGTTTCTGATGAAATCCCTCCTTTTAATGCATCTTCTCACAGAAAACGAGTCTCTCGCCATGAGAACATGGCTTTTTTGAAAAAGCATATTCTCGTCGAGAAATCGTGTTTTACACAATAAAAACGACTCTCGGTCTTATTTAGTTCACATTTTTACTTTTGGTAACCTAGCCCATATGTATAAAGCACTAAACCTTTTTATCGCGTTAAACGCATTTTCTCGACAAGGAAAGCACAATTTCATCAAAAACAAACACAACAAGAAAGATGAATCTATTCAACAAGTCTGCAATACGTCCTGAAGAGTTACATGATTTCACCCAATGTCAATGTGTAATTTCTCCAGTTCTGATCATTGTTTAGGTTGTTGGTAGCTTGGTCCAATGCCAAAACACAGTGAAATCTTTTTATGGCTTTAAACGCGTTTTCTCCTCGAGAGAAACATGATTTCACTAAAAACGTTATAGTTTAAACATGCCTGCTGTACATGTGTGCAAACACTCAGAGCCTTAAGATAGGGTTTTCACCAATGTGTTTTTTGGTGAGAAACCTTCTATTTCAAGGTTCTGTGCGTTTTCAGACAAGTACAATATGTATTTATAGTGTTTCTGATGAAATCCCTCCTTTTAATGCATCTTCTCACAGAAAACGAGTCTCTCGCCATGAGAACATGGCTTTTTTGAAAAAGCATATTCTCGTCGAGAAATCGTGTTTTACACAATAAAAACGACTCTCGGTCTTATTTAGTTCACATTTTTACTTTTGGTAACCTAGCCCATATGTATAAAGCACTAAACCTTTTTATCGCGTTAAACGCATTTTCTCGACAAGGAAAGCACAATTTCATCAAAAACAAACACAACAAGAAAGATGAATCTATTCAACAAGTCTGCAACACGTCCTGAAGAGTTACATGATTTCACCCAATGTCAATGTGTAATTTCTCCAGTTCTGATCATTGTTTAGGTTGTTGGTAGCTCGGTCCAATGCCAAAACACAGTGAAATCTTTTTATGGCTTTAAACGCGTTTTCTCCTCGAGAGAAACATGATTTCACTAAAAACGTTATAGTTTAAACATGCCTGCTGTACATGTGTGCAAACACTCAGAGCCTTAAGATAGGGTTTTCACCAATGTGTTTTTTGGTGAGAAACCTTCTATTTCAAGGTTCTGTGCGTTTTCAGACAAGTAAAATATGTATTCATAGTGTTTCTGATGAAATCCCTCCTTATAATGCATTTTCTCACAGAAAATGAGTCTCTCGCCATGGGAACATGGCTTTTTTGAAAAAGCATATTCTCGTCGAGACATCGTGTTTTAACCAATAAAAACGACTCCCGGTCTTATTTAGTTCACATTTTTACTTTTGGTAACCTAGCTCATATGTATAAAGCACTAAACGTTTTTATCGCGTTAAACGCATTTTCTCGACAAGGAAAGCACAATTTCATCAAAAACAAACAAAACAAGAAAAATGAATCTATTCAACAAGTCTGCAGCACGTCCTGAAGAGTTACATGGTTTCATCCAATGTCAATGTGTAATTTCTCCAGTTCTGATCATTGTTTAGGTTGTTGGTAGCTTGGTCCAATGCCAAAACACAGTGAAATCTTTTTATGGCTTTAAACGCGTTTTCTCCTCGAGAGAAACATGATTTCACTAAAAACGTTATAGTTTAAACATGCCTGCTGTACATGTGTGCAAACACTCAGAGCCTTAAGATAGGGTTTTGACCAATGTGTTTTTTGGTGAGAAACCTTCTATTTCAAGGTTCTGTGCGTTTTCAGACAAGTACAATATGTATTTATAGTGTTTCTGATGAAATCCCTCCTTTTAATGCATCTTCTCACAGAAAACGAGTCTCTCGCCATGAGAACATGGCTTTTTTGAAAAAGCATATTCTCGTCGAGAAATCGTGTTTTACACAATAAAAACGACTCTCGGTCTTATTTAGTTCACATTTTTACTTTTGGTAACCTAGCCCATATGTATAAAGCACTAAACCTTTTTATCGCGTTAAACGCATTTTCTCGACAAGGAAAGCACAATTTCATCAAAAACAAACACAACAAGAAAGATGAATCTATTCAACAAGTCTGCAATACGTCCTGAAGAGTTACATGATTTCACCCAATGTCAATGTGTAATTTCTCCAGTTCTGATCATTGTTTAGGTTGTTGGTAGCTTGGTCCAATGCCAAAACACAGTGAAATCTTTTTATGGCTTTAAACGCGTTTTCTCCTCGAGAGAAACATGATTTCACTAAAAACGTTATAGTTTAAACATGCCTGCTGTACATGTGTGCAAACACTCAGAGCCTTAAGATAGGGTTTTCACCAATGTGTTTTTTGGTGAGAAACCTTCTATTTCAAGGTTCTGTGCGTTTTCAGACAAGTACAATATGTATTTACAGTGTTTCTGATGAAATCCCTCCTTTTAATGCATTTTCTCACAGAAAACGAGTCTCTCGCCATGAGAACATGGCTTTTTTGAAAAAGCATATTCTCGTCGAGAAATCGTGTTTTAAACAATAAAAACGACTCTCGGTCTTATTTAGTTCACATTTTTACTTTTGGTAGCCTAGCTCATATGTATAAAGCACTAAACCTTTTTATCGCTTTAAACGCATTTTCTCGACAAGGAAAGCACAATTTCATCAAAAACAAACAAAACAAGAAAAATGAATCTATTCAACAAGTCTGCAACACGTCCTTAAGAGTTACATGGTTTCACCCAATGTCAATGTGTAATTTCTCCAGTTCTGATCATTGTTTAGGTTGTTGGTAGCTTGGTCCAATGCCAAAACACAGTGAAATCTTTTTATGGCTTTAAACGCGTTTTCTCCTCGAGAGAAACATGATTTCACTAAAAACGTTATAGTTTAAACATGCCTGCTGTACATGTGTGCAAACACTCAGATCCTTAAGATAGGGTTTTCACCAATGTGTTTTTTGGTGAGAAACCTTCTATTTCAAGGTTCTGTGCGTTTTCAGACAAGTACAATATGTATTTATAGTGTTTCTGATGAAATCCCTCCTTTTAATGCATTTTCTCACAGAAAATGAGTCTCTCGCCATGGGAACATGGCTTTTTTGAAAAAGCAGATTCTCGTCGAGAAATCGTGTTTTAAACAATAAAAACGACTCCCGGTCTTATTTAGTTCACATTTTTACTTTTGGTAACCTAGCTCATATGTATAAAGCACTAAACGTTTTTATCGTGTTAAACGCCTTTTCTCGACAAGAAAAGCACAATTTCATCAAAAACAAACAAAACAAGAAAAATGAATCTATTCAACAAGTCTGCAACACGTCCTGAAGAGTTACATGATTTCACCCAATGTCAATGTGTAATTTCTCCAGTTCTGATCATTGTTTCGGTTGTTGGTAGCTTGGTCCAATGCCAAAACACAGTGAAATCTTTTTATGGCTTTAAACGCGTTTTCTCCTCGAGAGAAACATGATTTCACTAAAAACGTTATAGTTTAAACATGCCTGCTGTACATGTGTGCAAACACTCAGAGCCTTAAGATAGGGTTTTCACCAATGTGTTTTTTGGTGAGAAACCTTCTATTTCAAGGTTCTGTGCGTTTTCAGACAAGTACAATATGTATTTATAGTGTTTCTGATGAAATCCCTCCTTTTAATGCATCTTCTCACAGAAAACGAGTCTCTCGCCATGAGAACATGGCTTTTTTGAAAAAGCATATTCTCGTCGAGAAATCGTGTTTTACACAATAAAAACGACTCTCGGTCTTATTTAGTTCACATTTTTACTTTTGGTAACCTAGCCCATATGTATAAAGCACTAAACCTTTTTATCGCTTTAAACGCATTTTCTCGACAAGGAAAGCACAATTTCATCAAAAACAAACAAAACAAGAAAAATGAATCTATTCAACAAGTCTGCAACACGTCCTGAAGAGTTACATGGTTTCATCCAATGTCAATGTGTAATTTCTCCAGTTCTGATCATTGTTTAGGTTGTTGGTAGCTTGGTCCAATGCCAAAACACAGTGAAATCTTTTTATGGCTTTAAACGCGTTTTCTCCTCGAGAGAAACATGATTTCACTAAAAACGTTATAGTTTAAACATGCCTGCTGTACATGTGTGCAAACACTCAGAGCCTTAAGATAGGGTTTTCACCAATGTGTTTTTTGGTGAGAAACCTTCTATTTCAAGGTTCTGTGCGTTTTCAGACAAGTACAATATGTATTTATAGTGTTTCTGATGAAATCCCTCCTTTTAATGCATTTTCTCACAGAAAACGAGTCTCTCGCCATGAGAACATGGCTTTTTTGAAAAAGCATATTCTCGTCGAGAAATCGTGTTTTACACAATAAAAACGACTCTCGGTCTTATTTAGTTCACATTTTTACTTTTGGTAACCTAGCCCATATGTATAAAGCACTAAACCTTTTTATCGCGTTAAACGCATTTTCTCGACAAGGAAAGCACAATTTCATCAAAAACAAACACAACAAGAAAGATGAATCTATTCAACAAGTCTGCAACACGTCCTGAAGAGTTACATGATTTCACCCAATGTCAATGTGTAATTTCTCCAGTTCTGATCATTGTTTAGGTTGTTGGTAGCTCGGTCCAATGCCAAAACACAGTGAAATCTTTTTATGGCTTTAAACGCGTTTTCTCCTCGAGAGAAACATGATTTCACTAAAAACGTTATAGTTTAAACATGCCTGCTGTACATGTGTGCAAACACTCAGAGCCTTAAGATAGGGTTTTCACCAATGTGTTTTTTGGTGAGAAACCTTCTATTTCAAGGTTCTGTGCGTTTTCAGACAAGTAAAATATGTATTTATAGTGTTTCTGATGAAATCCCTCCTTATAATGCATTTTCTCACAGAAAATGAGTCTCTCGCCATGGGAACATGGCTTTTTTGAAAAAGCATATTCTCGTCGAGACATCGTGTTTTAACCAATAAAAACGACTCCCGGTCTTATTTAGTTCACATTTTTACTTTTGGTAACCTAGCTCATATGTATAAAGCACTAAACCTTTTTATCGCGTTAAACACATTTTGTCGACAAGGAAAGCACAATTTCATCAAAAACAAACAAAACAAGAAAGATGAATCTATTCAACAAGTCTGCAACACGTCCTGAAGAGTTACATGATTTCACCCAATGTCAATGTGTAATTTCTCCAGTTCTGATCATTGTTTAGGTTGTTGGTAGCTTGGTCCAATGCCAAAACACAGTGAAATCTTTTTATGGCTTTAAACGCGTTTTCTCCTCGAGAGAAACATGATTTCACTAAAAACGTTATAGTTTAAACATGCCTGCTGTACATGTGTGCAAACACTCAGAGCCTTAAGATAGGGTTTTCACCAATGTGTTTTTTGGTGAGAAACCTTCTATTTCAAGGTTCTGTGCGTTTTCAGACAAGTACAATATGTATTTACAGTGTTTCTGATGAAATCCCTCCTTTTAATGCATTTTCTCACAGAAAACGAGTCTCTCGCCATGAGAACATGGCTTTTTTGAAAAAGCATATTCTCGTCGAGAAATCGTGTTTTAAACAATAAAAACGACTCTCGGTCTTATTTAGTTCACATTTTTACTTTTGGTAGCCTAGCTCATATGTATAAAGCACTAAACGTTTTTATCGCTTTAAACGCATTTTCTCGACAAGGAAAGCACAATTTCATCAAAAACAAACAAAACAAGAAAAATGAATCTATTCAACAAGTCTGCAACACGTCCTTAAGAGTTACATGGTTTCACCCAATGTCAATGTGTAATTTCTCCAGTTCTGATCATTGTTTAGGTTGTTGGTAGCTTGGTCCAATGCCAAAACACAGTGAAATCTTTTTATGGCTTTAAACGCGTTTTCTCCTCGAGAGAAACATGATTTCACTAAAAACGTTATAGTTTAAACATGCCTGCTGTACATGTGTGCAAACACTCAGAGCCTTAAGATAGGGTTTTCACCAATGTGTTTTTTGGTGAGAAACCTTCTATTTCAAGGTTCTGTGCGTTTTCAGACAAGTACAATATGTATTTATAGTGTTTCTGATGAAATCCCTCCTTTTAATGCATTTTCTCACAGAAAATGAGTCTCTCGCCATGGGAACATGGCTTTTTTGAAAAAGCATATTCTCGTCGAGAAATCGTGTTTTAAACAATAAAAACGACTCCCGGTCTTATTTAGTTCACATTTTTACTTTTGGTAACCTAGCTCATATGTATAAAGCACTAAACGTTTTTATCGTGTTAAACGCCTTTTCTCGACAAGAAAAGCACAATTTCATCAAAAACAAACAAAACAAGAAAAATGAATCTATTCAACAAGTCTGCAACACGTCCTGAAGAGTTACATGATTTCACCCAATGTCAATGTGTAATTTCTCCAGTTCTGATCATTGTTTCGGTTGTTGGTAGCTTGGTCCAATGCCAAAACACAGTGAAATCTTTTTATGGCTTTAAACGCGTTTTCTCCTCGAGAGAAACATGATTTCACTAAAAACGTTATAGTTTAAACATGCCTGCTGTACATGTGTGCAAACACTCAGAGCCTTAAGATAGGGTTTTCACCAATGTGTTTTTTGGTGAGAAACCTTCTATTTCAAGGTTCTGTGCGTTTTCAGACAAGTACAATATGTATTTATAGTGTTTCTGATGAAATCCCTCCTTTTAATGCATTTTCCCACAGAAAACGAGTCTCTCGCCATGACAACATGGCTTTTTTGAAAAAGCATATTCTCGTCGAGAAATCGTGTTTTACACAATAAAAACGACTCTCGGTCTTATTTAGTTCACATTTTTACTTTTGGTAACCTAGCCCATATGTATAAAGCACTAAACCTTTTTATCGCGTTAAACGCATTTTCTCGACAAGGAAAGCACAATTTCATCAAAAACAAACACAACAAGAAAGATGAATCTATTCAACAAGTCTGCAACACGTCCTGAAGAGTTACATGATTTCACCCAATGTCAATGTGTAATTTCTCCAGTTCTGATCATTGTTTAGGTTGTTGGTAGCTCGGTCCAATGCCAAAACACAGTGAAATCTTTTTATGGCTTTAAACGCGTTTTCTCCTCGAGAGAAACATGATTTCACTAAAAACGTCATAGTTTAAACATGCCTGCTGTACATGTGTGCAAACACTCAGAGCCTTAAGATAGGGTTTTGACCAATGTGTTTTTTGGTGAGAAACCTTCTATTTCAAGGTTCTGTGCGTTTTCAGACAAGTACAATATGTATTTATAGTGTTTCTGATGAAATCCCTCCTTTTAAATGCATTTTCTCACAGAAAATGAGTCTCTCGCCATTGGAACATGGCTTTTTTGAAAAAGCATATTCTCGTCGAGAAATCGTGTTTTAAACAATAAAAACGACTCCCGGTCTTATTTAGTTCACATTTTTACTTTTGGTAACCTAGCTCATATGTATAAAGCACTAAACCTTTTTATCGCGTTAAACACATTTTGTCGACAAGGAAAGCACAATTTCATCAAAAACAAACAAAACAAGAAAAATGAATCTATTCAACAAGTCTGCAACACGTCCTGAAGAGTTACATGGTTTCATCCAATGTCAATGTGTAATTTCTCCAGTTCTGATCATTGTTTAGGTTGTTGGTAGCTTGGTCCAATGCCAAAACACAGTGAAATCTTTTTATGGCTTTAAACGCGTTTTCTCCTCGAGAGAAACATGATTTCACTAAAAACGTTATAGTTTAAACATGCCTGCTGTACATATGTGCAAACACTCAGAGCCTTAAGATAGGGTTTTCACCAATGTGTTTTTTGGTGAGAAACCTTCTATTTCAAGGTTCTGTGCGTTTTCAGACAAGTACAATATGTATTTACAGTGTTTCTGATGAAATCCCTCCTTTTAATGCATTTTCTCACAGAAAACGAGTCTCTCGCCATGAGAACATGGCTTTTTTGAAAAAGCATATTCTCGTCGAGAAATCGTGTTTTAAACAATAAAAACGACTCTCGGTCTTATTTAGTTCACATTTTTACTTTTGGTAGCCTAGCTCATATGTATAAAGCACTAAACGTTTTTATCGCTTTAAACGCATTTTCTCGACAAGGAAAGCACAATTTCATCAAAAACAAACAAAACAAGAAAAATGAATCTATTCAACAAGTCTGCAACACGTCCTGAAGAGTTACATGATTTCACCCAATGTCAATGTGTAATTTCTCCAGTTCTGATCATTGTTTCGGTTGTTGGTAGCTTGGTTCAATGCCAAAACACAGTGAAATCTTTTTATGGCTTTAAACGCGTTTTCTCCTCGAGAGAAACATGATTTCACTAAAAACGTTATAGTTTAAACATGCCTGCTGTACATGTGTGCAAACACTCAGAGCCTTAAGATAGGGTTTTCACCAATGTGTTTTTTGGTGAGAAACCTTCTATTTCAAGGTTCTGTGCGTTTTCAGACAAGTACAATATGTATTTATAGTGTTTCTGATGAAATCCCTCCTTTTAATGCATCTTCTCACAGAAAACGAGTCTCTCGCCATGAGAACATGGCTTTTTTGAAAAAGCATATTCTCGTCGAGAAATCGTGTTTTAAACAATAAAAACGACTCTCGGTCTTATTTAGTTCACATTTTTACTTTTGGTAGCCTAGCTCATATGTATAAAGCACTAAACGTTTTTATCGCTTTAAACGCATTTTCTCGACAAGGAAAGCACAATTTCATCAAAAACAAACACAACAAGAAAGATGAATCTATTCAACAAGTCTGCAACACGTCCTGAAGAGTTACATGATTTCACCCAATGTCAATGTGTAATTTCTCCAGTTCTGATCATTGTTTAGGTTGTTGGTAGCTCGGTCCAATGCCAAAACACAGTGAAATCTTTTTATGGCTTTAAACGCGTTTTCTCCTCGAGAGAAACATGATTTCACTAAAAACGTTATAGTTTAAACATGCCTGCTGTACATGTGTGCAAACACTCAGAGCCTTAAGATAGGGTTTTCACCAATGTGTTTTTTGGTGAGAAACCTTCTATTTCAAGGTTCTGTGCGTTTTCAGACAAGTAAAATATGTATTTATAGTGTTTCTGATGAAATCCCTCCTTATAATGCATTTTCTCACAGAAAATGAGTCTCTCGCCATGGGAACATGGCTTTTTTGAAAAAGCATATTCTCGTCGAGACATCGTGTTTTAACCAATAAAAACGACTCCCGGTCTTATTTAGTTCACATTTTTACTTTTGGTAACCTAGCTCATATGTATAAAGCACTAAACGTTTTTATCGCGTTAAACGCATTTTCTCGACAAGGAAAGCACAATTTCATCAAAAACAAACACAACAAGAAAGATGAATCTATTCAACAAGTCTGCAACACGTCCTGAAGAGTTACATGATTTCACCCAATGTCAATGTGTAATTTCTCCAGTTCTGATCATTGTTTAGGTTGTTGGTAGCTTGGTCCAATGCCAAAACACAGTGAAATCTTTTTATGGCTTTAAACGCGTTTTCTCCTCGAGAGAAACATGATTTCACTAAAAACGTTATAGTTTAAACATGCCTGCTGTACATGTGTGCAAACACTCAGAGCCTTAAGATAGGGTTTTCACCAATGTGTTTTTTGGTGAGAAACCTTCTATTTCAAGGTTCTGTGCGTTTTCAGACAAGTACAATATGTATTTATAGTGTTTCTGATGAAATCCCTCTTTTTAATGCATTTTCTCACAGAAAACGAGTCTCTCGCCATGAGAACATGGCTTTTTTGAAAAAGCATATTCTCGTCGAGAAATCGTGTTTTAAACAATAAAAACGACTCCCGGTCTTATTTAGTTCACATTTTTACTTTTGGTAACCTAGCTCATATGTATAAAGCACTAAACGTTTTTATCGCGTTAAACGCATTTTCTCGACAAGGAAAGCACAATTTCATCAACAACAAACAAAACAAGAAAAATGAATCTATTCAACAAGTCTGCAACACGTCCTGAAGAGTTACATGGTTTCATCCAATGTCAATGTGTAATTTCTCCAGTTCTGATCATTGTTTAGGTTGTTGGTAGCTTGGTCCAATGCCAAAACACAGTGAAATCTTTTTATGGCTTTAAACGCGTTTTCTCCTCGAGAGAAACATGATTTCACTAAAAACGTTATAGTTTAAACATGCCTGCTGTACATATGTGCAAACACTCAGAGCCTTAAGATAGGGTTTTCACCAATGTGTTTTTTGGTGAGAAACCTTCTATTTCAAGGTTCTGTGCGTTTTCAGACAAGTACAATATGTATTTATAGTGTTTCTGATGAAATCCCTCCTTTTAATGCATCTTCTCACAGAAAACGAGTCTCTCGCCATGAGAACATGGCTTTTTTGAAAAAGCATATTCTCGTCGAGAAATCGTGTTTTACACAATAAAAACGACTCTCGGTCTTATTTAGTTCACATTTTTACTTTTGGTAACCTAGCCCATATGTATAAAGCACTAAACCTTTTTATCGCGTTAAACGCATTTTCTCGACAAGGAAAGCACAATTTCATCAAAAACAAACACAACAAGAAAGATGAATCTATTCAACAAGTCTGCAACACGTCCTGAAGAGTTACATGATTTCACCCAATGTCAATGTGTAATTTCTCCAGTTCTGATCATTGTTTCGGTTGTTGGTAGCTTGGTCCAATGCCAAAACACAGTGAAATCTTTTTATGGCTTTAAACGCGTTTTCTCCTCGAGAGAAACATGATTTCACTAAAAACGTTATAGTTTAAACATGCCTGCTGTACATGTGTGCAAACACTCAGAGCCTTAAGATAGGGTTTTCACCAATGTGTTTTTTGGTGAGAAACCTTCTATTTCAAGGTTCTGTCCGTTTTCAGACAAGTACAATATGTATTTATAGTGTTTCTGATGAAATCCCTCCTTTTAATGCATTTTCTCACAGAAAACGAGTCTCTCGCCATGAGAACATGGCTTTTTTGAAAAAGCATATTCTCGTCGAGACATCGTGTTTTAACCAATAAAAACGACTCCCGGTCTTATTTAGTTCACATTTTTACTTTTGGTAACCTAGCTCATATGTATAAAGCACTAAACGTTTTTATCGCGTTAAACATATTTTGTCGACAAGGAAAGCACAATTTCATCAAAAACAAACAAAACAAGAAAGATGAATCTATTCAACAAGTCTGCAACACGTCCTGAAGAGTTACATGATTTCACCCAATGTCAATGTGTAATTTCTCCAGCTCTGATCATTGTTTAGGTTGTTGGTAGCTTGGTCCAATGCCAAAACACAGTGAAATATTTTTATGGCTTTAAACGCGTTTTCTCCTCGAGAGAAACATGATTTCACTAAAAACGTTATAGTTTAAACATGCCTGCTGTACATGTGTGCAAACACTCAGAGCCTTAAGATAGGGTTTTCACCAATGTGTTTTTTGGTGAGAAACCTTCTATTTCAAGGTTCTGTGCGTTTTCAGACAAGTACAATATGTATTTATAGTGTTTCTGATGAAATCCCTCCTTTTAATGCATCTTCTCACAGAAAACGAGTCTCTCGCCATGAGAACATGGCTTTTTTGAAAAAGCATATTCTCGTCGAGAAATCGTGTTTTACACAATAAAAACGACTCTCGGTCTTATTTAGTTCACATTTTTACTTTTGGTAACCTAGCCCATATGTATAAAGCACTAAACCTTTTTATCGCGTTAAACGCATTTTCTCGACAAGGAAAGCACAATTTCATCAAAAACAAACACAACAAGAAAGATGAATCTATTCAACAAGTCTGCAACACGTCCTGAAGAGTTACATGATTTCACCCAATGTCAATGTGTAATTTCTCCAGTTCTGATCATTGTTTAGGTTGTTGGTAGCTCGGTCCAATGCCAAAACACAGTGAAATCTTTTTATGGCTTTAAACGCGTTTTCTCCTCGAGAGAAACATGATTTCACTAAAAACGTTATAGTTTAAACATGCCTGCTGTACATGTGTGCAAACACTCAGAGCCTTAAGATAGGGTTTTCACCAATGTGTTTTTTGGTGAGAAACCTTCTATTTCAAGGTTCTGTGCGTTTTCAGACAAGTAAAATATGTATTTATAGTGTTTCTGATGAAATCCCTCCTTATAATGCATTTTCTCACAGAAAATGAGTCTCTCGCCATGGGAACATGGCTTTTTTGAAAAAGCATATTCTCGTCGAGACATCGTGTTTTAACCAATAAAAACGACTCCCGGTCTTATTTAGTTCACATTTTTACTTTTGGTAACCTAGCTCATATGTATAAAGCACTAAACGTTTTTATCGCGTTAAACGCATTTTCTCGACAAGGAAAGCACAATTTCATCAAAAACAAACAAAACAAGAAAAATGAATCTATTCAACAAGTCTGCAGCACGTCCTGAAGAGTTACATGGTTTCATCCAATGTCAATGTGTAATTTCTCCAGTTCTGATCATTGTTTAGGTTGTTGGTAGCTTGGTCCAATGCCAAAACACAGTGAAATCTTTTTATGGCTTTAAACGCGTTTTCTCCTCGAGAGAAACATGATTTCACTAAAAACGTTATAGTTTAAACATGCCTGCTGTACATGTGTGCAAACACTCAGAGCCTTAAGATAGGGTTTTCACCAATGTGTTTTTTGGTGAGAAACCTTCTATTTCAAGGTTCTGTGCGTTTTCAGACAAGTACAATATGTATTTATAGTGTTTCTGATGAAATCCCTCCTTTTAATGCATTTTCTCACAGAAAATGAGTCTCTCGCCATGGGAACATGGCTTTTTTGAAAAAGCATATTCTCGTCGAGAAATCGTGTTTTAAACAATAAAAACGACTCCCGGTCTTATTTAGTTCACATTTTTACTTTTGGTAACCTAGCTCATATGTATAAAGCACTAAACGTTTTTATCGCGTTAAACGCATTTTCTCGACAAGGAAAGCACAATTTCATCAACAACAAACAAAACAAGAAAAATGAATCTATTCAACAAGTCTGCAACACGTCCTGAAGAGTTACATGATTTCACCCAATGTCAATGTGTAATTTCTCCAGTTCTGATCATTGTTTAGGTTGTTGGTAGCTTGGTCCAATGCCAAAACACAGTGAAATCTTTTTATGGCTTTAAACGCGTTTTCTCCTCGAGAGAAACATGATTTCACTAAAAACGTTATAGTTTAAACATGCCTGCTGTACATATGTGCAAACACTCAGAGCCTTAAGATAGGGTTTTCACCAATGTGTTTTTTGTTGAGAAACCTTCTATTTCAAGGTTCTGTGCGTTTTCAGACAAGTACAATATGTATTTATAGTGTTTCTGATGAAATCCCTCCTTTTAATGCATTTTCTCACAGAAAACGAGTCTCTCGCCATGAGAACATGGCTTTTTTGAAAAAGCATATTCTCGTCGAGAAATCGTGTTTTACACAATAAAAACGACTCTCGGTCTTATTTAGTTCACATTTTTACTTTTGGTAACCTAGCCCATATGTATAAAGCACTAAACCTTTTTATCGCGTTAAACACATTTTGTCGACAAGGAAAGCACAATTTCATCAAAAACAAACACAACAAGAAAGATGAATCTATTCAACAAGTCTGCAACACGTCCTGAAGAGTTACATGGTTTCATCCAATGTCAATGTGTAATTTCTCCAGTTCTGATCATTGTTTAGGTTGTTGGTAGCTCGGTCCAATGCCAAAACACAGTGAAATCTTTTTATGGCTTTAAACGCGTTTTCTCCTCGAGAGAAATATGATTTCACTAAAAACGTTATAGTTTAAACATGCCTGCTGTACATATGTGCAAACACTCAGAGCCTTAAGATAGGGTTTTCACCAATGTGTTTTTTGGTGAGAAACCTTCTATTTCAAGGTTCTGTGCGTTTTCAGACAAGTACAATATGTATTTACAGTGTTTCTGATGAAATCCCTCCTTTTAATGCATTTTCTCACAGAAAACGAGTCTCTCGCCATGAGAACATGGCTTTTTTGAAAAAGCATATTCTCGTCAAGAAATCGTGTTTTAAACAATAAAAACGACTCTCGGTCTTATTTAGTTCACATTTTTACTTTTGGTAGCCTAGCCCATATGTATAAAGCACTAAACGTTTTTATCGCTTTAAACGCATTTTCTCGACAAGGAAAGCACAATTTCATCAAAAACAAACAAAACAAGAAAAATGAATCTATTCAACAAGTCTGCAACACGTCCTTAAGAGTTACATGGTTTCACCCAATGTCAATGTGTAATTTCTCCAGTTCTGATCATTGTTTAGGTTGTTGGTAGCTTGGTCCAATGCCAAAACACAGTGAAATCTTTTTATGGCTTTAAACGCGTTTTCTCCTCGAGAGAAACATGATTTCACTAAAAACGTTATAGTTTAAACATGCCTGCTGTACATGTGTGCAAACACTCAGAGCCTTAAGATAGGGTTTTCACCAATGTGTTTTTTGGTGAGAAACCTTCTATTTCAAGGTTCTGTGCGTTTTCAGACAAGTAAAATATGTATTTATAGTGTTTCTGATGAAATCCCTCCTTATAATGCATTTTCTCACAGAAAATGAGTCTCTCGCCATGGGAACATGGCTTTTTTGAAAAAGCATATTCTCGTCGAGACATCGTGTTTTAACCAATAAAAACGACTCCCGGTCTTATTTAGTTCACATTTTTACTTTTGGTAACCTAGCTCATATGTATAAAGCACTAAACGTTTTTATCGCGTTAAACGCATTTTCTCGACAAGGAAAGCACAATTTCATCAAAAACAAACAAAACAAGAAAAATGAATCTATTCAACAAGTCTGCAGCACGTCCTGAAGAGTTACATGGTTTCATCCAATGTCAATGTGTAATTTCTCCAGTTCTGATCATTGTTTAGGTTGTTGGTAGCTTGGTCCAATGCCAAAACACAGTGAAATCTTTTTATGACTTTAAACGCGTTTTCTCCTCGAGAGAAACATGATTTCACTAAAAACGTTATAGTTTAAACATGCCTGCTGTACATATGTGCAAACACTCAGAGCCTTAAGATAGGGTTTTCACCAATGTGTTTTTTGTTGAGAAACCTTCTATTTCAAGGTTCTGTGCGTTTTCAGACAAGTACAATATGTATTTATAGTGTTTCTGATGAAATCCCTCCTTTTAATGCATTTTCTCACAGAAAACGAGTCTCTCGCCATGAGAACATGGCTTTTTTGAAAAAGCATATTCTCGTCGAGAAATCGTGTTTTACACAATAAAAACGACTCTCGGTCTTATTTAGTTCACATTTTTACTTTTGGTAACCTAGCCCATATGTATAAAGCACTAAACCTTTTTATCGCGTTAAACGCATTTTCTCGACAAGGAAAGCACAATTTCATCAAAAACAAACAAAACAAGAAAAATGAATCTATTCAACAAGTCTGCAGCACGTCCTGAAGAGTTACATGGTTTCATCCAATGTCAATGTGTAATTTCTCCAGTTCTGATCATTGTTTAGGTTGTTGGTAGCTTGGTCCAATGCCAAAACACAGTGAAATCTTTTTATGGCTTTAAACGCGTTTTCTCCTCGAGAGAAACATGATTTCACTAAAAACGTTATAGTTTAAACATGCCTGCTGTACATATGTGCAAACACTCAGAGCCTTAAGATAGGGTTTTCACCAATGTGTTTTTTGGTGAGAAACCTTCTATTTCAAGGTTCTCTGCGTTTTCAGACAAGTACAATATGTATTTACAGTGTTTCTGATGAAATCCCTCCTTTTAATGCATTTTCTCACAGAAAACGAGTCTCTCGCCATGAGAACATGGCTTTTTTGAAAAAGCATATTCTCGTCGAGAAATCGTGTTTTAAACAATAAAAACGACTCTCGGTCTTATTTAGTTCACATTTTTACTTTTGGTAGCCTAGCTCATATGTATAAAGCACTAAACGTTTTTATCGCGTTAAACGCATTTTCTCGACAAGGAAAGCACAATTTCATCAAAAACAAACAAAACAAGAAAAATGAATCTATTCAACAAGTCTGCAACACGTCCTGAAGAGTTACATGATTTCACCCAATGTCAATGTGTAATTTATCCAGTTCTGATCATTGTTTCGGTTGTTGGTAGCTTGGTCCAATGCCAAAACACAGTGAAATCTTTTTATGGCTTTAAACGCGTTTTCTCCTCGAGAGAAACATGATTTCACTAAAAACGTTATAGTTTAAACATGCCTGCTGTACATGTGTGCAAACACTCAGAGCCTTAAGATAGGGTTTTCACCAATGTGTTTTTTGGTGAGAAACCTTCTATTTCAAGGTTCTGTGCGTTTTCAGACAAGTACAATATGTATTTACAGTGTTTCTGATGAAATCCCTCCTTTTAATGCATTTTCTCACAGAAAACGAGTCTCTCGCCATGAGAACATGGCTTTTTTGAAAAAGCATATTCTCGTCGAGAAATCGTGTTTTAAACAATAAAAACGACTCTCGGTCTTATTTAGTTCACATTTTTACTTTTGGTAGCCTAGCTCATATGTATAAAGCACTAAACGTTTTTATCGCTTTAAACGCATTTTCTCGACAAGGAAAGCACAATTTCATCAAAAACAAACAAAACAAGAAAAATGAATCTATTCAACAAGTCTGCAACACGTCCTTAAGAGTTACATGGTTTCACCCAATGTCAATGTGTAATTTCTCCAGTTCTGATCATTGTTTAGGTTGTTGGTAGCTTGGTCCAATGCCAAAACACAGTGAAATCTTTTTATGGCTTTAAACGCGTTTTCTCCTCGAGAGAAACATGATTTCACTAAAAACGTTATAGTTTAAACATGCCTGCTGTACATGTGTGCAAACACTCAGAGCCTTAAGATAGGGTTTTCACCAATGTGTTTTTTGGTGAGAAACCTTCTATTTCAAGGTTCTGTGCGTTTTCAGACAAGTACAATATGTATTTATAGTGTTTCTGATGAAATCCCTCCTTTTAATGCATTTTCTCACAGAAAATGAGTCTCTCGCCATGGGAACATGGCTTTTTTGAAAAAGCATATTCTCGTCGAGAAATCGTGTTTTAAACAATAAAAACGACTCTCGGTCTTATTTAGTTCACATTTTTACTTTTGGTAGCCTAGCTCATATGTATAAAGCACTAAACGTTTTTATCGCTTTAAACGCATTTTCTCGACAAGGAAAGCACAATTTCATCAAAAACAAACAAAACAAGAAAAATGAATCTATTCAACAAGTCTGCAACACGTCCTTAAGAGTTACATGGTTTCACCCAATGTCAATGTGTAATTTCTCCAGTTCTGATCATTGTTTAGGTTGTTGGTAGCTTGGTCCAATGCCAAAACACAGTGAAATCTTTTTATGGCTTTAAACGCGTTTTCTCCTCGAGAGAAACATGATTTCACTAAAAACGTTATAGTTTAAACATGCCTGCTGTACATGTGTGCAAACACTCAGAGCCTTAAGATAGGGTTTTCACCAATGTGTTTTTTGGTGAGAAACCTTCTATTTCAAGGTTCTGTGCGTTTTCAGACAAGTAAAATATGTATTTATAGTGTTTCTGATGAAATCCCTCCTTATAATGCATTTTCTCACAGAAAATGAGTCTCTCGCCATGGGAACATGGCTTTTTTGAAAAAGCATATTCTCGTCGAGACATCGTGTTTTAACCAATAAAAACGACTCCCGGTCTTATTTAGTTCACATTTTTACTTTTGGTAACCTAGCTCATATGTATAAAGCACTAAACGTTTTTATCGCGTTAAACGCATTTTCTCGACAAGGAAAGCACAATTTCATCAAAAACAAACAAAACAAGAAAAATGAATCTATTCAACAAGTCTGCAGCACGTCCTGAAGAGTTACATGGTTTCATCCAATGTCAATGTGTAATTTCTCCAGTTCTGATCATTGTTTAGGTTGTTGGTAGCTTGGTCCAATGCCAAAACACAGTGAAATCTTTTTATGGCTTTAAACGCGTTTTCTCCTCGAGAGAAACATGATTTCACTAAAAACGTTATAGTTTAAACATGCCTGCTGTACATGTGTGCAAACACTCAGAGCCTTAAGATAGGGTTTTCACCAATGTGTTTTTTGGTGAGAAACCTTCTATTTCAAGGTTCTGTGCGTTTTCAGACAAGTAAAATATGTATTTATAGTGTTTCTGATGAAATCCCTCCTTATAATGCATTTTCTCACAGAAAATGAGTCTCTCGCCATGGGAACATGGCTTTTTTGAAAAAGCATATTCTCGTCGAGACATCGTGTTTTAACCAATAAAAACGACTCCCGGTCTTATTTAGTTCACATTTTTACTTTTGGTAACCTAGCTCATATGTATAAAGCACTAAACGTTTTTATCGCGTTAAACGCATTTTCTCGACAAGGAAAGCACAATTTCATCAAAAACAAACAAAACAAGAAAAATGAATCTATTCAACAAGTCTGCAGCACGTCCTGAAGAGTTACATGGTTTCATCCAATGTCAATGTGTAATTTCTCCAGTTCTGATCATTGTTTAGGTTGTTGGTAGCTTGGTCCAATGCCAAAACACAGTGAAATCTTTTTATGGCTTTAAACGCGTTTTCTCCTCGAGAGAAACATGATTTCACTAAAAACGTTATAGTTTAAACATGCCTGCTGTACATGTGTGCAAACACTCAGAGCCTTAAGATAGGGTTTTCACCAATGTGTTTTTTGGTGAGAAACCTTCTATTTCAAGGTTCTGTGCGTTTTCAGACAAGTACAATATGTATTTATAGTGTTTCTGATGAAATCCCTCCTTTTAATGCATTTTCTCACAGAAAATGAGTCTCTCGCCATGGGAACATGGCTTTTTTGAAAAAGCATATTCTCGTCGAGAAATCGTGTTTTAAACAATAAAAACGACTCCCGGTCTTATTTAGTTCACATTTTTACTTTTGGTAACCTAGCTCATATGTATAAAGCACTAAACGTTTTTATCGCGTTAAACGCATTTTCTCGACAAGGAAAGCACAATTTCATCAACAACAAACAAAACAAGAAAAATGAATCTATTCAACAAGTCTGCAACACGTCCTGAAGAGTTACATGATTTCACCCAATGTCAATGTGTAATTTCTCCAGTTCTGATCATTGTTTAGGTTGTTGGTAGCTTGGTCCAATGCCAAAACACAGTGAAATCTTTTTATGACTTTAAACGCGTTTTCTCCTCGAGAGAAACATGATTTCACTAAAAACGTTATAGTTTAAACATGCCTGCTGTACATATGTGCAAACACTCAGAGCCTTAAGATAGGGTTTTCACCAATGTGTTTTTTGTTGAGAAACCTTCTATTTCAAGGTTCTGTGCGTTTTCAGACAAGTACAATATGTATTTATAGTGTTTCTGATGAAATCCCTCCTTTTAATGCATTTTCTCACAGAAAACGAGTCTCTCGCCATGAGAACATGGCTTTTTTGAAAAAGCATATTCTCGTCGAGAAATCGTGTTTTACACAATAAAAACGACTCTCGGTCTTATTTAGTTCACATTTTTACTGTTGGTAACCTAGCCCATATGTATAAAGCACTAAACCTTTTTATCGCGTTAAACGCATTTTCTCGACAAGGAAAGCACAATTTCATCAAAAACAAACAAAACAAGAAAAATGAATCTATTCAACAAGTCTGCAGCACGTCCTGAAGAGTTACATGGTTTCATCCAATGTCAATGTGTAATTTCTCCAGTTCTGATCATTGTTTAGGTTGTTGGTAGCTTGGTCCAATGCCAAAACACAGTGAAATCTTTTTATGGCTTTAAACGCGTTTTCTCCTCGAGAGAAACATGATTTCACTAAAAACGTTATAGTTTAAACATGCCTGCTGTACATATGTGCAAACACTCAGAGCCTTAAGATAGGGTTTTCACCAATGTGTTTTTTGGTGAGAAACCTTCTATTTCAAGGTTCTCTGCGTTTTCAGACAAGTACAATATGTATTTACAGTGTTTCTGATGAAATCCCTCCTTTTAATGCATTTTCTCACAGAAAACGAGTCTCTCGCCATGAGAACATGGCTTTTTTGAAAAAGCATATTCTCGTCGAGAAATCGTGTTTTAAACAATAAAAACGACTCTCGGTCTTATTTAGTTCACATTTTTACTTTTGGTAGCCTAGCTCATATGTATAAAGCACTAAACGTTTTTATCGCTTTAAACGCATTTTCTCGACAAGGAAAGCACAATTTCATCAAAAACAAACAAAACAAGAAAAATGAATCTATTCAACAAGTCTGCAACACGTCCTTAAGAGTTACATGGTTTCACCCAATGTCAATGTGTAATTTCTCCAGTTCTGATCATTGTTTAGGTTGTTGGTAGCTTGGTCCAATGCCAAAACACAGTGAAATCTTTTTATGGCTTTAAACGCGTTTTCTCCTCGAGAGAAACATGATTTCACTAAAAACGTTATAGTTTAAACATGCCTGCTGTACATGTGTGCAAACACTCAGAGCCTTAAGATGTTTTCACCAATGTGTTTTTTGTTGAGAAACCTTCTATTTCAAGGTTCTGTGCGTTTTCATACAAGTACAATATGTATTTATAGTGTTTCTGATGAAATCCCTCCTTTTAATGCATTTTCTCACAGAAAATGAGTCTCTCGCCATGGGAACATGGCTTTTTTGAAAAAGCATATTCTCGTCGAGAAATCGTGTTTTAAACAATAAAAACGACTCCCGGTCTTATTTAGTTCACATTTTACTTTTGGTAACCTAGCTCATATGTATAAAGCACTAAACGTTTTTATCGCGTTAAACGCCTTTTCTCGACAAGAAAAGCACAATTTCATCAAAAACAAACAAAACAAGAAAAATGAATCTATTCAACAAGTCTGCAACACGTCCTGAAGAGTTACATGATTTCACCCAATGTCAATGTGTAATTTATCCAGTTCTGATCATTGTTTCGGTTGTTGGTAGCTTGGTCCAATGCCAAAACACAGTGAAATCTTTTTATGGCTTTAAACGCGTTTTCTCCTCGAGAGAAACATGATTTCACTAAAAACGTTATAGTTTAAACATGCCTGCTGTACATGTGTGCAAACACTCAGAGCCTTAAGATAGGGTTTTCACCAATGTGTTTTTTGGTGAGAAACCTTCTATTTCAAGGTTCTGTGCGTTTTCAGACAAGTACAATATGTATTTACAGTGTTTCTGATGAAATCCCTCCTTTTAATGCATTTTCTCACAGAAAACGAGTCTCTCGCCATGAGAACATGGCTTTTTTGAAAAAGCATATTCTCGTCGAGAAATCGTGTTTTAAACAATAAAAACGACTCTCGGTCTTATTTAGTTCACATTTTTACTTTTGGTAGCCTAGCTCATATGTATAAAGCACTAAACGTTTTTATCGCTTTAAACGCATTTTCTCGACAAGGAAAGCACAATTTCATCAAAAACAAACAAAACAAGAAAAATGAATCTATTCAACAAGTCTGCAACACGTCCTTAAGAGTTACATGGTTTCACCCAATGTCAATGTGTAATTTCTCCAGTTCTGATCATTGTTTAGGTTGTTGGTAGCTTGGTCCAATGCCAAAACACAGTGAAATCTTTTTATGGCTTTAAACGCGTTTTCTCCTCGAGAGAAACATGATTTCACTAAAAACGTTATAGTTTAAACATGCCTGCTGTACATGTGTGCAAACACTCAGAGCCTTAAGATAGGGTTTTCACCAATGTGTTTTTTGGTGAGAAACCTTCTATTTCAAGGTTCTGTGCGTTTTCAGACAAGTAAAATATGTATTTATAGTGTTTCTGATGAAATCCCTCCTTATAATGCATTTTCTCACAGAAAATGAGTCTCTCGCCATGGGAACATGGCTTTTTTGAAAAAGCATATTCTCGTCGAGACATCGTGTTTTAACCAATAAAAACGACTCCCGGTCTTATTTAGTTCACATTTTTACTTTTGGTAACCTAGCTCATATGTATAAAGCACTAAACGTTTTTATCGCGTTAAACGCATTTTCTCGACAAGGAAAGCACAATTTCATCAAAAACAAACAAAACAAGAAAAATGAATCTATTCAACAAGTCTGCAGCACGTCCTGAAGAGTTACATGGTTTCATCCAATGTCAATGTGTAATTTCTCCAGTTCTGATCATTGTTTAGGTTGTTGGTAGCTTGGTCCAATGCCAAAACACAGTGAAATCTTTTTATGGCTTTAAACGCGTTTTCTCCTCGAGAGAAACATGATTTCACTAAAAACGTTATAGTTTAAACATGCCTGCTGTACATGTGTGCAAACACTCAGAGCCTTAAGATAGGGTTTTCACCAATGTGTTTTTTGGTGAGAAACCTTCTATTTCAAGGTTCTGTGCGTTTTCAGACAAGTACAATATGTATTTATAGTGTTTCTGATGAAATCCCTCCTTTTAATGCATTTTCTCACAGAAAATGAGTCTCTCGCCATGGGAACATGGCTTTTTTGAAAAAGCATATTCTCGTCGAGAAATCGTGTTTTAAACAATAAAAACGACTCTCGGTCTTATTTAGTTCACATTTTTACTTTTGGTAGCCTAGCTCATATGTATAAAGCACTAAACGTTTTTATCGCTTTAAACGCATTTTCTCGACAAGGAAAGCACAATTTCATCAAAAACAAACAAAACAAGAAAAATGAATCTATTCAACAAGTCTGCAACACGTCCTTAAGAGTTACATGGTTTCACCCAATGTCAATGTGTAATTTCTCCAGTTCTGATCATTGTTTAGGTTGTTGGTAGCTTGGTCCAATGCCAAAACACAGTGAAATCTTTTTATGGCTTTAAACGCGTTTTCTCCTCGAGAGAAACATGATTTCACTAAAAACGTTATAGTTTAAACATGCCTGCTGTACATGTGTGCAAACACTCAGAGCCTTAAGATAGGGTTTTCACCAATGTGTTTTTTGGTGAGAAACCTTCTATTTCAAGGTTCTGTGCGTTTTCAGACAAGTACAATATGTATTTATAGTGTTTCTGATGAAATCCCTCCTTTTAATGCATTTTCTCACAGAAAATGAGTCTCTCGCCATGGGAACATGGCTTTTTTGAAAAAGCATATTCTCGTCGAGAAATCGTGTTTTAAACAATAAAAACGACTCCCGGTCTTATTTAGTTCACATTTTTACTTTTGGTAACCTAGCTCATATGTATAAAGCACTAAACGTTTTTATCGCGTTAAACGCCTTTTCTCGACAAGAAAAGCACAATTTCATCAAAAACAAACAAAACAAGAAAAATGAATCTATTCAACAAGTCTGCAACACGTCCTGAAGAGTTACATGATTTCACCCAATGTCAATGTGTAATTTCTCCAGTTCTGATCATTGTTTCGGTTGTTGGTAGCTTGGTCCAATGCCAAAACACAGTGAAATCTTTTTATGGCTTTAAACGCGTTTTCTCCTCGAGAGAAACATGATTTCACTAAAAACGTTATAGTTTAAACATGCCTGCTGTACATGTGTGCAAACACTCAGAGCCTTAAGATAGGGTTTTCACCAATGTGTTTTTTGGTGAGAAACCTTCTATTTCAAGGTTCTGTGCGTTTTCAGACAAGTACAATATGTATTTATAGTGTTTCTGATGAAATCCCTCCTTTTAATGCATCTTCTCACAGAAAACGAGTCTCTCGCCATGAGAACATGGCTTTTTTGAAAAAGCATATTCTCGTCGAGAAATCGTCTTTTACACAATAAAAACGACTCTCGGTCTTATTTAGTTCACATTTTTACTTTTGGTAACCTAGCCCATATGTATAAAGCACTAAACCTTTTTATCGCTTTAAACGCATTTTCTCGACAAGGAAAGCACAATTTCATCAAAAACAAACAAAACAAGAAAAATGAATCTATTCAACAAGTCTGCAACACGTCCTGAAGAGTTACATGGTTTCATCCAATGTCAATGTGTAATTTCTCCAGTTCTGATCATTGTTTAGGTTGTTGGTAGCTTGGTCCAATGCCAAAACACAGTGAAATCTTTTTATGGCTTTAAACGCGTTTTCTCCTCGAGAGAAACATGATTTCACTAAAAACGTTATAGTTTAAACATGCCTGCTGTACATGTGTGCAAACGCTCAGAGCCTTAAGATAGGGTTTTCACCAATGTGTTTTTTGGTGAGAAACCTTCTATTTCAAGGTTCTGTGCGTTTTCAGACAAGTACAATATGTATTTATAGTGTTTCTGATGAAATCCCTCCTTTTAATGCATTTTCTCACAGAAAACGAGTCTCTCGCCATGAGAACATGGCTTTTTTGAAAAAGCATATTCTCGTCGAGAAATCGTATTTTACACAATAAAAACGACTCTCGGTCTTATTTAGTTCACATTTTTACTTTTGGTAACCTAGCCCATATGTATAAAGCACTAAACCTTTTTATCGCTTTAAACGCATTTTCTCGACAAGGAAAGCACAATTTCATCAAAAACAAACAAAACAAGAAAAATGAATCTATTCAACAAGTCTGCAACACGACCTGAAGAGTTACATGGTTTCATCCAATGTCAATGTGTAATTTCTCCAGTTCTGATCATTGTTTAGGTTGTTGGTAGCTTGGTCCAATGCCAAAACACAGTGAAATCTTTTTATGGCTTTAAACGCGTTTTCTCCTCGAGAGAAACATGATTTCACTAAAAACGTTATAGTTTAAACATGCCTGCTGTACATGTGTGCAAACACTCAGAGCCTTAAGATAGGGTTTTCACCAATGTGTTTTTTGGTGAGAAACCTTCTATTTCAAGGTTCTGTGCGTTTTCAGACAAGTAAAATATGTATTTATAGTGTTTCTGATGAAATCCCTCCTTATAATGCATTTTCTCACAGAAAATGAGTCTCTCGCCATGAGAACATGGCTTTTTTGAAAAAGCATATTCTCGTCTAGAAATCGTGTTTTACACAATAAAAACGACTCTCGGTCTTATTTAGTTCACATTTTTACTTTTGGTAACCTAGCCCATATGTATAAAGCACTAAACCTTTTTGTCGCGTTAAACGCATTTTCTCGACAAGGAAAGCACAATTTCATCAAAAACAAACACAACAAGAAAAATGAATCTATTCAACCAGTCTGCAACACGTCCTGAAGAGTTACATGATTTCACCCAATGTCAATGTGTAATTTCTCCAGTTCTGATCATTGTTTAGGTTGTTGGTAGCTCGGTCCAATGCCAAAACACAGTGAAATCTTTTTATGGCTTTAAACGCGTTTTCTCCTCGAGAGAAACATGATTTCACTAAAAACGTTATAGTTTAAACATGCCTGCTGTACATGTGTGCAAACACTCAGAGCCTTAAGATAGGGTTTTCACCAATGTGTTTTTTGGTGAGAAACCTTCTATTTCAAGGTTCTGTGCGTTTTCAGACAAGTAAAATATGTATTTATAGTGTTTCTGATGAAATCCCTCCTTATAATGCATTTTCTCACAGAAAATGAGTCTCTCGCCATGGGAACATGGCTTTTTTGAAAAAGCATATTCTCGTCGAGACATCGTGTTTTAACCAATAAAAACGACTCCCGGTCTTATTTAGTTCACATTTTTACTTTTGGTAACCTAGCTCATATGTATAAAGCACTAAACGTTTTTATCGCTTTAAACGCATTTTCTCGACAAGGAAAGCACAATTTCATCAAAAACAAACAAAACAAGAAAAATGAATCTATTCAACAAGTCTGCAGCACGTCCTGAAGAGTTACATGGTTTCATCCAATGTCAATGTGTAATTTCTCCAGTTCTGATCATTGTTTAGGTTGTTGGTAGCTTGGTCCAATGCCAAAACACAGTGAAATCTTTTTATGGCTTTAAACGCGTTTTCTCCTCGAGAGAAACATGATTTCACTAAAAACGTTATAGTTTAAACATGCCTGCTGTACATGTGTGCAAACACTCAGAGCCTTAAGATAGGGTTTTCACCAATGTGTTTTTTGGTGAGAAACCTTCTATTTCAAGGTTCTGTGCGTTTTCAGACAAGTACAATATGTATTTATAGTGTTTCTGATGAAATCCCTCCTTTTAATGCATTTTCTCACAGAAAATGAGTCTCTCGCCATGGGAACATGGCTTTTTTGAAAAAGCATATTCTCGTCGAGAAATCGTGTTTTAAACAATAAAAACGACTCCCGGTCTTATTTAGTTCACATTTTTACTTTTGGTAACCTAGCTCATATGTATAAAGCACTAAACGTTTTTATCGCGTTAAACGCATTTTCTCGACAAGGAAAGCACAATTTCATCAACAACAAACAAAACAAGAAAAATGAATCTATTCAACAAGTCTGCAACACGTCCTTAAGAGTTACATGATTTCACCCAATGTCAATGTGTAATTTCTCCAGTTCTGATCATTGTTTAAGTTGTTGGTAGCTTGGTCCAATGCCAAAACACAGTGAAATCTTTTTATGGCTTTAAACGCGTTTTCTCCTCGAGAGAAACATGATTTCACTAAAAACGTTATAGTTTAAACATGCCTGCTGTACATATGTGCAAACACTCAGAGCCTTAAGATAGGGTTTTCACCAATGTGTTTTTTGTTGAGAAACCTTCTATTTCAAGGTTCTGTGCGTTTTCAGACAAGTACAATATGTATTTATAGTGTTTCTGATGAAATCCCTCCTTTTAATGCATTTTCTCACAGAAAACGAGTCTCTCGCCATGAGAACATGGCTTTTTTGAAAAAGCATATTCTCGTCGAGAAATCGTGTTTTACACAATAAAAACGACTCTCGGTCTTATTTAGTTCACATTTTTACTTTTGGTAACCTAGCCCATATGTATAAAGCACTAAACCTTTTTATCGCGTTAAACACATTTTGTCGACAAGGAAAGCACAATTTCATCAAAAACAAACACAACAAGAAAGATGAATCTATTCAACAAGTCTGCAACACGTCCTGAAGAGTTACATGATTTCACCCAATGTCAATGTGTAATTTCTCCAGTTCTGATCATTGTTTAGGTTGTTGGTAGCTCGGTCCAATGCCAAAACACAGTGAAATCTTTTTATGGCTTTAAACGCGTTTTCTCCTCGAGAGAAACATGATTTCACTAAAAACGTTATAGTTTAAACATGCCTGCTGTACATATGTGCAAACACTCAGAGCCTTAAGATAGGGTTTTCACCAATGTGTTTTTTGGTGAGAAACCTTCTATTTCAAGGTTCTGTGCGTTTTCAGACAAGTACAATATGTATTTACAGTGTTTCTGATGAAATCCCTCCTTTTAATGCATTTTCTCACAGAAAACGAGTCTCTCGCCATGAGAACATGGCTTTTTTGAAAAAGCATATTCTCGTCGAGAAATCGTGTTTTAAACAATAAAAACGACTCTCGGTCTTATTTAGTTCACATTTTTACTTTTGGTAGCCTAGCTCATATGTATAAAGCACTAAACGTTTTTATCGCTTTAAACGCATTTTCTCGACAAGGAAAGCACAATTTCATCAAAAACAAACAAAACAAGAAAAATGAATCTATTCAACAAGTCTGCAACACGTCCTTAAGAGTTACATGGTTTCACCCAATGTCAATGTGTAATTTCTCCAGTTCTGATCATTGTTTAGGGTGTTGGTAGCTTGGTCCAATGCCAAAACACAGTGAAATCTTTTTATGGCTTTAAACGCGTTTTCTCCTCGAGAGAAACATGATTTCACTAAAAACGTTATAGTTTAAACATGCCTGCTGTACATGTGTGCAAACACTCAGAGCCTTAAGATAGGGTTTTCACCAATGTGTTTTTTGGTGAGAAACCTTCTATTTCAAGGTTCTGTGCGTTTTCAGACAAGTACAATATGTATTTATAGTGTTTCTGATGAAATCCCTCCTTTTAATGCATTTTCTCACAGAAAATGAGTCTCTCTTCATGGGAACATGGCTTTTTTGAAAAAGCATATTCTCGTCGAGAAATCGTGTTTTAAACAATAAAAACGACTCCCGGTCTTATTTAGTTCACATTTTTACTTTTGGTAACCTAGCTCATATGTATAAAGCACTAAACGTTTTTATCGCGTTAAACGCCTTTTCTCGACAAGAAAAGCACAATTTCATCAAAAACAAACAAAACAAGAAAAATGTATCTATTCAACAAGTCTGCAACACGTCCTGAAGAGTTACATGATTTCACCCAATGTCAATGTGTAATTTCTCCAGTTCTGATCATTGTTTCGGTTGTTGGTAGCTTGGTCCAATGCCAAAACACAGTGAAATCTTTTTATGGCTTTAAACGCGTTTTCTCCTCGAGAGAAACATGATTTCACTAAAAACGTTATAGTTTAAACATGCCTGCTGTACATGTGTGCAAACACTCAGAGCCTTAAGATAGGGTTTTCACCAATGTGTTTTTTGGTGAGAAACCTTCTATTTCAAGGTTCTGTGCGTTTTCAGACAAGTACAATATGTATTTATAGTGTTTCTGATGAAATCCCTCCTTTTAATGCATCTTCTCACAGAAAGCGAGTCTCTCGCCATGAGAACATGGCTTTTTTGAAAAAGCATATTCTCGTCGAGAAATCGTGTTTTACACAATAAAAACGACTCTCGGTCTTATTTAGTTCACATTTTTACTTTTGGTAACCTAGCCCATATGTATAAAGCACTAAACCTTTTTATCGCGTTAAACGCATTTTCTCGACAAGGAAAGCACAATTTCATCAAAAACAAACACAACAAGAAAGATGAATCTATTCAACAAGTCTGCAACACGTCCTGAAGAGTTACATGATTTCACCCAATGTCAATGTGTAATTTCTCCAGTTCTGATCATTGTTTAGGTTGTTGGTAGCTTGGTCCAATGCCAAAACACAGTGAAATCTTTTTATGGCTTTAAACGCGTTTTCTCCTCGAGAGAAACATGATTTCACTAAAAACGTTATAGTTTAAACATGCCTGCTGTACATGTGTGCAAACACTCAGAGCCTTAAGATAGGGTTTTCACCAATGTGTTTTTTGGTGAGAAACCTTCTATTTCAAGGTTCTGTGCGTTTTCAGACAAGTACAATATGTATTTATAGTGTTTCTGATGAAATCCCTCCTTTTAATGCATTTTCTCACAGAAAACGAGTCTCTCGCCATGAGAACATGGCTTTTTTGAAAAAGCATATTCTCGTCGAGAAATCGTATTTTACACAATAAAAACGACTCTCGGTCTTATTTAGTTCACATTTTTACTTTTGGTAACCTAGCCCATATGTATAAAGCACTAAACCTTTTTATCGCTTTAAACGCATTTTCTCGACAAGGAAAGCACAATTTCATCAAAAACAAACAAAACAAGAAAAATGAATCTATTCAACAAGTCTGCAACACGTCCTGAAGAGTTACATGGTTTCATCCAATGTCAATGTGTAATTTCTCCAGTTCTGATCATTGTTTAGGTTGTTGGTAGCTTGGTCCAATGCCAAAACACAGTGAAATCTTTTTATGGCTTTAAACGCGTTTTCTCCTCGAGAGAAACATGATTTCACTAAAAACGTTATAGTTTAAACATGCCTGCTGTACATATGTGCAAACACTCAGAGCCTTAAGATAGGGTTTTCACCAATGTGTTTTTTGGTGAGAAACCTTCTATTTCAAGGTTCTGTGCGTTTTCAGACAAGTACAATATGTATTTATAGTGTTTCTGATGAAATCCCTCCTTTTAATGCATTTTCTCACAGAAAACGAGTCTCTCGCCATGAGAACATGGCTTTTTTGAAAAAGCATATTCTCGTCGAGAAATCGTATTTTACACAATAAAAACGACTCTCGGTCTTATTTAGTTCACATTTTTACTTTTGGTAACCTAGCCCATATGTATAAAGCACTAAACCTTTTTATCGCTTTAAACGCATTTTCTCGACAAGGAAAGCACAATTTCATCAAAAACAAACAAAACAAGAAAAATGAATCTATTCAACAAGTCTGCAACACGTCCTGAAGAGTTACATGGTTTCATCCAATGTCAATGTGTAATTTCTCCAGTTCTGATCATTGTTTAGGTTGTTGGTAGCTTGGTCCAATGCCAAAACACAGTGAAATCTTTTTATGGCTTTAAACGCGTTTTCTCCTCGAGAGAAACATGATTTCACTAAAACGTTATAGTTTAAACATGCCTGCTGTACATATGTGCAAACACTCAGAGCCTTAAGATAGGGTTTTCACCAATGTGTTTTTTGGTGAGAAACCTTCTATTTCAAGGTTCTGTGCGTTTTCAGACAAGTACAATATGTATTTATAGTGTTTCTGATGAAATCCCTCCTTTTAATGCATTTTCTCACAGAAAATGAGTCTCTCGCCATGGGAACATGGCTTTTTTGAAAAAGCATATTCTCGTCGAGAAATCGTGTTTTAAACAATAAAAACGACTCCCGGTCTTATTTAGTTCACATTTTTACTTTTGGTAACCTAGCTCATATGTATAAAGCACTAAACGTTTTTATCGCGTTAAACGCCTTTTCTCGACAAGAAAAGCACAATTTCATCAAAAACAAACAAAACAAGAAAAATGAATCTATTCAACAAGTCTGCAACACGTCCTGAAGAGTTACATGATTTCACCCAATGTCAATGTGTAATTTCTCCAGTTCTGATCATTGTTTCGGTTGTTGGTAGCTTGGTCCAATGCCAAAACACAGTGAAATCTTTTTATGGCTTTAAACGCGTTTTCTCCTCGAGAGAAACATGATTTCACTAAAAACGTTATAGTTTAAACATGCCTGCTGTACATGTGTGCAAACACTCAGAGCCTTAAGATAGGGTTTTCACCAATGTGTTTTTTGGTGAGAAACCTTCTATTTCAAGGTTCTGTGCGTTTTCAGACAAGTACAATATGTATTTATAGTGTTTCTGATGAAATCCCTCCTTTTAATGCATTTTCTCACAGAAAACGAGTCTCTCGCCATGAGAACATGGCTTTTTTGAAAAAGCATATTCTCGTCGAGAAATCGTATTTTACACAATAAAAACGACTCTCGGTCTTATTTAGTTCACATTTTTACTTTTGGTAACCTAGCCCATATGTATAAAGCACTAAACCTTTTTATCGCGTTAAACGCATTTTCTCGACAAGGAAAGCACAATTTCATCAAAAACAAACAAAACAAGAAAAATGAATCTATTCAACAAGTCTGCAACACGACCTGAAGAGTTACATGGTTTCATCCAATGTCAATGTGTAATTTCTCCAGTTCTGATCATTGTTTAGGTTGTTGGTAGCTTGGTCCAATGCCAAAACACAGTGAAATCTTTTTATGGCTTTAAACGCGTTTACTCCTCGAGAGAAACATGATTTCACTAAAAACGTTATAGTTTAAACATGCCTGCTGTACATGTGTGCAAACACTCAGAGCCTTAAGATAGGGTTTTCACCAATGTGTTTTTTGGTGAGAAACCTTCTATTTCAAGGTTCTGTGCGTTTTCAGACAAGTACAATATGTATTTATAGTGTTTCTGATGAAATCCCTCCTTTTAATGCATTTTCTCACAGAAAACGAGTCTCTCGCCATGAGAACATGGCTTTTTTGAAAAAGCATATTCTCGTCGAGAAATCGTGTTTTACACAATAAAAACGACTCTCGGTCTTATTTAGTTCACATTTTTACTTTTGGTAACCTAGCCCATATGTATAAAGCACTAAACCTTTTTGTCGCGTTAAACGCATTTTCTCGACAAGGAAAGCACAATTTCATCAAAAACAAACACAACAAGAAAAATGAATCTATTCAACAAGTCTGCAACACGTCCTGAAGAGTTACATGATTTCACCCAATGTCAATGTGTAATTTCTCCAGTTCTGATCATTGTTTAGGTTGTTGGTAGCTCGGTCCAATGCCAAAACACAGTGAAATCTTTTTATGGCTTTAAACGCGTTTTCTCCTCGAGAGAAACATGATTTCACTAAAAACGTTATAGTTTAAACATGCCTGCTGTACATGTGTGCAAACACTCAGAGCCTTAAGATAGGGTTTTCACCAATGTGTTTTTTGGTGAGAAACCTTCTATTTCAAGGTTCTGTGCGTTTTCAGACAAGTAAAATATGTATTTATAGTGTTTCTGATGAAATCCCTCCTTATAATGCATTTTCTCACAGAAAATGAGTCTCTCGCCATGGGAACATGGCTTTTTTGAAAAAGCATATTCTCGTCGAGACATCGTGTTTTAACCAATAAAAACGACTCCCGGTCTTATTTAGTTCACATTTTTACTTTTGGTAACCTAGCTCATATGTATAAAGCACTAAACGTTTTTATCGCTTTAAACGCATTTTCTCGACAAGGAAAGCACAATTTCATCAAAAACAAACAAAACAAGAAAAATGAATCTATTCAACAAGTCTGCAGCACGTCCTGAAGAGTTACATGGTTTCATCCAATGTCAATGTGTAATTTCTCCAGTTCTGATCATTGTTTAGGTTGTTGGTAGCTTGGTCCAATGCCAAAACACAGTGAAATCTTTTTATGGCTTTAAACGCGTTTTCTCCTCGAGAGAAACATGATTTCACTAAAAACGTTATAGTTTAAACATGCCTGCTGTACATGTGTGCAAACACTCAGAGCCTTAAGATAGGGTTTTCACCAATGTGTTTTTTGGTGAGAAACCTTCTATTTCAAGGTTCTGTGCGTTTTCAGACAAGTACAATATGTATTTATAGTGTTTCTGATGAAATCCCTCCTTTTAATGCATTTTCTCACAGAAAATGAGTCTCTCGCCATGGGAACATGGCTTTTTTGAAAAAGCATATTCTCGTCGAGAAATCGTGTTTTAAACAATAAAAACGACTCCCGGTCTTATTTAGTTCACATTTTTACTTTTGGTAACCTAGCTCATATGTATAAAGCACTAAACGTTTTTATCGCGTTAAACGCATTTTCTCGACAAGGAAAGCACAATTTCATCAACAACAAACAAAACAAGAAAAATGAATCTATTCAACAAGTCTGCAACACGTCCTTAAGAGTTACATGATTTCACCCAATGTCAATGTGTAATTTCTCCAGTTCTGATCATTGTTTAAGTTGTTGGTAGCTTGGTCCAATGCCAAAACACAGTGAAATCTTTTTATGGCTTTAAACGCGTTTTCTCCTCGAGAGAAACATGATTTCACTAAAAACGTTATAGTTTAAACATGCCTGCTGTACATATGTGCAAACACTCAGAGCCTTAAGATAGGGTTTTCACCAATGTGTTTTTTGTTGAGAAACCTTCTATTTCAAGGTTCTGTGCGTTTTCAGACAAGTACAATATGTATTTATAGTGTTTCTGATGAAATCCCTCCTTTTAATGCATTTTCTCACAGAAAACGAGTCTCTCGCCATGAGAACATGGCTTTTTTGAAAAAGCATATTCTCGTCGAGAAATCGTGTTTTACACAATAAAAACGACTCTCGGTCTTATTTAGTTCACATTTTTACTTTTGGTAACCTAGCCCATATGTATAAAGCACTAAACCTTTTTATCGCGTTAAACACATTTTCTCGACAAGGAAAGCACAATTTCATCAAAAACAAACACAACAAGAAAGATGAATCTATTCAACAAGTCTGCAACACGTCCTGAAGAGTTACATGATTTCACCCAATGTCAATGTGTAATTTCTCCAGTTCTGATCATTGTTTAGGTTGTTGGTAGCTCGGTCCAATGCCAAAACACAGTGAAATCTTTTTATGGCTTTAAACGCGTTTTCTCCTCGAGAGAAACATGATTTCACTAAAAACGTTATAGTTTAAACATGCCTGCTGTACATATGTGCAAACACTCAGAGCCTTAAGATAGGGTTTTCACCAATGTGTTTTTGGTGAGAAACCTTCTATTTCAAGGTTCTGTGCGTTTTCAGACAAGTACAATATGTATTTATAGTGTTTCTGATGAAATCCCTCCTTTTAATGCATTTTCTCACAGAAAATGAGTCTCTCGCCATGGGAACATGGCTTTTTTGAAAAAACATATTCTCGTCGAGAAATCGTGTTTTAAACAATAAAAACGACTCCCGGTCTTATTTAGTTCACATTTTTACTTTTGGTAACCTAGCTCATATGTATAAAGCACTAAACGTTTTTATCGCGTTAAACGCCTTTTCTCGACAAGAAAAGCACAATTTCATCAAAAACAAACAAAACAAGAAAAATGTATCTATTCAACAAGTCTGCAACACGTCCTGAAGAGTTACATGATTTCACCCAATGTCAATGTGTAATTTCTCCAGTTCTGATCATTGTTTCGGTTGTTGGTAGCTTGGTCCAATGCCAAAACACAGTGAAATCTTTTTATGGCTTTAAACGCGTTTTCTCCTCGAGAGAAACATGATTTCACTAAAAACGTTATAGTTTAAACATGCCTGCTGTACATGTGTGCAAACACTCAGAGCCTTAAGATAGGGTTTTCACCAATGTGTTTTTTGGTGAGAAACCTTCTATTTCAAGGTTCTGTGCGTTTTCAGACAAGTACAATATGTATTTATAGTGTTTCTGATGAAATCCCTCCTTTTAATGCATCTTCTCACAGAAAACGAGTCTCTCGCCATGAGAACATGGCTTTTTTGAAAAAGCATATTCTCGTCGAGAAATCGTGTTTTACACAATAAAAACGACTCTCGGTCTTATTTAGTTCACATTTTTACTTTTGGTAACCTAGCCCATATGTATAAAGCACTAAACCTTTTTATCGCGTTAAACGCATTTTCTCGACAAGGAAAGCACAATTTCATCAAAAACAAACACAACAAGAAAGATGAATCTATTCAACAAGTCTGCAACACGTCCTGAAGAGTTACATGATTTCACCCAATGTCAATGTGTAATTTCTCCAGTTCTGATCATTGTTTAGGTTGTTGGTAGCTTGGTCCAATGCCAAAACACAGTGAAATCTTTTTATGGCTTTAAACGCGTTTTCTCCTCGAGAGAAACATGATTTCACTAAAAACGTTATAGTTTAAACATGCCTGCTGTACATGTGTGCAAACACTCAGAGCCTTAAGATAGGGTTTTCACCAATGTGTTTTTTGGTGAGAAACCTTCTATTTCAAGGTTCTGTGCGTTTTCAGACAAGTACAATATGTATTTATAGTGTTTCTGATGAAATCCCTCCTTTTAATGCATTTTCTCACAGAAAACGAGTCTCTCGCCATGAGAACATGGCTTTTTTGAAAAAGCATATTCTCGTCGAGAAATCGTATTTTACACAATAAAAACGACTCTCGGTCTTATTTAGTTCACATTTTTACTTTTGGTAACCTAGCCCATATGTATAAAGCACTAAACCTTTTTATCGCTTTAAACGCATTTTCTCGACAAGGAAAGGACAATTTCATCAAAAACAAACAAAACAAGAAAAATGAATCTATTCAACAAGTCTGCAACACGTCCTGAAGAGTTACATGGTTTCATCCATTGTCAATGTGTAATTTCTCCAGTTCTGATCATTGTTTAGGTTGTTGGTAGCTTGGTCCAATGCCAAAACACAGTGAAATCTTTTTATGGCTTTAAACGCGTTTTCTCCTCGAGAGAAACATGATTTCACTAAAAACGTTATAGTTTAAACATGCCTGCTGTACATATGTGCAAACACTCAGAGCCTTAAGATAGGGTTTTCACCAATGTGTTTTTTGGTGAGAAACCTTCTATTTCAAGGTTCTGTGCGTTTTCAGACAAGTACAATATGTATTTATAGTGTTTCTGATGAAATCCCTCCTTTTAATGCATTTTCTCACAGAAAACGAGTCTCTCGCCATGAGAACATGGCTTTTTTGAAAAAGCATATTCTCGTCGAGAAATCGTATTTTACACAATAAAAACGACTCTCGGTCTTATTTAGTTCACATTTTTACTTTTGGTAACTTAGCCCATATGTATAAAGCACTAAACCTTTTTATCGCTTTAAACGCATTTTCTCGACAAGGAAAGCACAATTTCATCAAAAACAAACAAAACAAGAAAAATGAATCTATTCAACAAGTCTGCAACACGTCCTGAAGAGTTACATGGTTTCATCCAATGTCAATGTGTAATTTCTCCAGTTCTGATCATTGTTTAGGTTGTTGGTAGCTTGGTCCAATGCCAAAACACAGTGAAATCTTTTTATGGCTTTAAACGCGTTTTCTCCTCGAGAGAAACATGATTTCACTAAAAACGTTATAGTTTAAACATGCCTGCTGTACATATGTGCAAACACTCAGAGCCTTAAGATAGGGTTTTCACCAATATGTTTTTTGGTGAGAAACCTTCTATTTCAAGGTTCTGTGCGTTTTCAGACAAGTACAATATGTATTTATAGTGTTTCTGATGAAATCCCTCCTTTTAATGCATTTTCTCACAGAAAACGAGTCTCTCGCCATGAGAACATGGCTTTTTTGAAAAAGCATATTCTCGTCGAGAAATCGTATTTTACACAATAAAAACGACTCTCGGTCTTATTTAGTTCACATTTTTACTTTTGGTAACTTAGCCCATATGTATAAAGCACTAAACCTTTTTATCGCTTTAAACGCATTTTCTCGACAAGGAAAGCACAATTTCATCAAAAACAAACAAAACAAGAAAAATGAATCTATTCAACAAGTCTGCAACACGTCCTGAAGAGTTACATGGTTTCATCCAATGTCAATGTGTAATTTCTCCAGTTCTGATCATTGTTTAGGTTGTTGGTAGCTTGGTCCAATGCCAAAACACAGTGAAATCTTTTTATGGCTTTAAACGCGTTTTCTCCTCGAGAGAAACATGATTTCACTAAAAACGTTATAGTTTAAACATGCCTGCTGTACATATGTGCAAACACTCAGAGCCTTAAGATAGGGTTTTCACCAATATGTTTTTTGGTGAGAAACCTTCTATTTCAAGGTTCTGTGCGTTTTCAGACAAGTACAATATGTATTTATAGTGTTTCTGATGAAATCCCTCCTTTTAATGCATTTTCTCACAGAAAACGAGTCTCTCGCCATGAGAACATGGCTTTTTTGAAAAAGCATATTCTCGTCGAGAAATCGTATTTTACACAATAAAAACGACTCTCGGTCTTATTTAGTTCACATTTTTACTTTTGGTAACTTAGCCCATATGTATAAAGCACTAAACCTTTTTATCGCTTTAAACGCATTTTCTCGACAAGGAAAGCACAATTTCATCAAAAACAAACAAAACAAGAAAAATGAATCTATTCAACAAGTCTGCAACACGTCCTGAAGAGTTACATGGTTTCATCCAATGTCAATGTGTAATTTCTCCAGTTCTGATCATTGTTTAGGTTGTTGGTAGCTTGGTCCAATGCCAAAACACAGTGAAATCTTTTTATGGCTTTAAACGCGTTTTCTCCTCGAGAGAAACATGATTTCACTAAAACGTTATAGTTTAAACATGCCTGCTGTACATATGTGCAAACACTCAGAGCCTTAAGATAGGGTTTTCACCAATGCGTTTTTTGGTGAGAAACCTTCTATTTCAAGGTTCTGTGCGTTTTCAGACAAGTACAATATGTATTTATAGTGTTTCTGATGAAATCCCTCCTTTTAATGCATTTTCTCACAGAAAATGAGTCTCTCGCCATGGGAACATGGCTTTTTTGAAAAAGCATATTCTCGTCGAGAAATCGTGTTTTAAACAATAAAAACGACTCCCGGTCTTATTTAGTTCACATTTTTACTTTTGGTAACCTAGCCCATATGTATAAAGCACTAAACCTTTTTATCGCGTTAAACGCATTTTCTCGACAAGGAAAGCACAATTTCATCAAAAACAAACACAACAAGAAAGATGAATCTATTCAACAAGTCTGCAACACGTCCTGAAGAGTTACATGATTTCACCCAATGTCAATGTGTAATTTCTCCAGTTCTGATCATTGTTTAGGTTGTTGGTAGCTTGGTCCAATGCCAAAACACAGTGAAATCTTTTTATGGCTTTAAACGCGTTTTCTCCTCGAGAGAAACATGATTTCACTAAAAACGTTATAGTTTAAACATGCCTGCTGTACATGTGTGCAAACACTCAGAGCCTTAAGATAGGGTTTTCACCAATGTGTTTTTTGGTGAGAAACCTTCTATTTCAAGGTTCTGTGCGTTTTCAGACAAGTACAATATGTATTTATAGTGTTTCTGATGAAATCCCTCCTTTTAATGCATTTTCTCACAGAAAACGAGTCTCTCGCCATGAGAACATGGCTTTTTTGAAAAAGCATATTCTCGTCGAGAAATCGTGTTTTACACAATAAAAACGACTCTCGGTCTTATTTAGTTCACATTTTTACTTTTGGTAACCTAGCCCATATGTATAAAGCACTAAACCTTTTTATCGCGTTAAACGCATTTTCTCGACAAGGAAAGCACAATTTCATCAAAAACAAACACAACAAGAAAGATGAATCTATTCAACAAGTCTGCAACACGTCCTGAAGAGTTACATGATTTCACCCAATGTCAATGTGTAATTTCTCCAGTTCTGATCATTGTTTAGGTTGTTGGTAGCTCGGTCCAATGCCAAAACACAGTGAAATCTTTTTATGGCTTTAAACGCGTTTTCTCCTCGAGAGAAACATGATTTCACTAAAAACGTTATAGTTTAAACATGCCTGCTGTACATGTGTGCAAACACTCAGAGCCTTAAGATAGGGTTTTCACCAATGTGTTTTTTGGTGAGAAACCTTCTATTTCAAGGTTCTGTGCGTTTTCAGACAAGTACAATATGTATTTATAGTGTTTCTGATGAAATCCCTCCTTTTAATGCATTTTCTCACAGAAAATGAGTCTCTCGCCATGGGAACATGGCTTTTTTGAAAAAGCATATTCTCGTCGAGAAATCGTGTTTTAAACAATAAAAACGACTCCCGGTCTTATTTAGTTCACATTTTTACTTTTGGTAACCTAGCTCATATGTATAAAGCACTAAACGTTTTTATCGCGTTAAACGCATTTTCTCGACAAGGAAAGCACAATTTCATCAACAACAAACAAAACAAGAAAAATGAATCTATTCAACAAGTCTGCAACACGTCCTTAAGAGTTACATGATTTCACCCAATGTCAATGTGTAATTTCTCCAGTTCTGATCATTGTTTAAGTTGTTGGTAGCTTGGTCCAATGCCAAAACACAGTGAAATCTTTTTATGGCTTTAAACGCGTTTTCTCCTCGAGAGAAACATGATTTCACTAAAAACGTTATAGTTTAAACATGCCTGCTGTACATATGTGCAAACACTCAGAGCCTTAAGATAGGGTTTTCACCAATGTGTTTTTTGTTGAGAAACCTTCTATTTCAAGGTTCTGTGCGTTTTCAGACAAGTACAATATGTATTTATAGTGTTTCTGATGAAATCCCTCCTTTTAATGCATTTTCTCACAGAAAACGAGTCTCTCGCCATGAGAACATGGCTTTTTTGAAAAAGCATATTCTCGTCGAGAAATCGTGTTTTACACAATAAAAACGACTCTCGGTCTTATTTAGTTCACATTTTTACTTTTGGTAACCTAGCCCATATGTATAAAGCACTAAACCTTTTTATCGCGTTAAACACATTTTCTCGACAAGGAAAGCACAATTTCATCAAAAACAAACACAACAAGAAAGATGAATCTATTCAACAAGTCTGCAACACGTCCTGAAGAGTTACATGATTTCACCCAATGTCAATGTGTAATTTCTCCAGTTCTGATCATTGTTTAGGTTGTTGGTAGCTCGGTCCAATGCCAAAACACAGTGAAATCTTTTTATGGCTTTAAACGCGTTTTCTCCTCGAGAGAAACATGATTTCACTAAAAACGTTATAGTTTAAACATGCCTGCTGTACATATGTGCAAACACTCAGAGCCTTAAGATAGGGTTTTCACCAATGTGTTTTTGGTGAGAAACCTTCTATTTCAAGGTTCTGTGCGTTTTCAGACAAGTACAATATGTATTTATAGTGTTTCTGATGAAATCCCTCCTTTTAATGCATTTTCTCACAGAAAATGAGTCTCTCGCCATGGGAACATGGCTTTTTTGAAAAAACATATTCTCGTCGAGAAATCGTGTTTTAAACAATAAAAACGACTCCCGGTCTTATTTAGTTCACATTTTTACTTTTGGTAACCTAGCTCATATGTATAAAGCACTAAACGTTTTTATCGCGTTAAACGCCTTTTCTCGACAAGAAAAGCACAATTTCATCAAAAACAAACAAAACAAGAAAAATGTATCTATTCAACAAGTCTGCAACACGTCCTGAAGAGTTACATGATTTCACCCAATGTCAATGTGTAATTTCTCCAGTTCTGATCATTGTTTCGGTTGTTGGTAGCTTGGTCCAATGCCAAAACACAGTGAAATCTTTTTATGGCTTTAAACGCGTTTTCTCCTCGAGAGAAACATGATTTCACTAAAAACGTTATAGTTTAAACATGCCTGCTGTACATGTGTGCAAACACTCAGAGCCTTAAGATAGGGTTTTCACCAATGTGTTTTTTGGTGAGAAACCTTCTATTTCAAGGTTCTGTGCGTTTTCAGACAAGTACAATATGTATTTATAGTGTTTCTGATGAAATCCCTCCTTTTAATGCATCTTCTCACAGAAAACGAGTCTCTCGCCATGAGAACATGGCTTTTTTGAAAAAGCATATTCTCGTCGAGAAATCGTGTTTTACACAATAAAAACGACTCTCGGTCTTATTTAGTTCACATTTTTACTTTTGGTAACCTAGCCCATATGTATAAAGCACTAAACCTTTTTATCGCGTTAAACGCATTTTCTCGACAAGGAAAGCACAATTTCATCAAAAACAAACACAACAAGAAAGATGAATCTATTCAACAAGTCTGCAACACGTCCTGAAGAGTTACATGATTTCACCCAATGTCAATGTGTAATTTCTCCAGTTCTGATCATTGTTTAGGTTGTTGGTAGCTTGGTCCAATGCCAAAACACAGTGAAATCTTTTTATGGCTTTAAACGCGTTTTCTCCTCGAGAGAAACATGATTTCACTAAAAACGTTATAGTTTAAACATGCCTGCTGTACATGTGTGCAAACACTCAGAGCCTTAAGATAGGGTTTTCACCAATGTGTTTTTTGGTGAGAAACCTTCTATTTCAAGGTTCTGTGCGTTTTCAGACAAGTACAATATGTATTTATAGTGTTTCTGATGAAATCCCTCCTTTTAATGCATTTTCTCACAGAAAACGAGTCTCTCGCCATGAGAACATGGCTTTTTTGAAAAAGCATATTCTCGTCGAGAAATCGTATTTTACACAATAAAAACGACTCTCGGTCTTATTTAGTTCACATTTTTACTTTTGGTAACCTAGCCCATATGTATAAAGCACTAAACCTTTTTATCGCTTTAAACGCATTTTCTCGACAAGGAAAGGACAATTTCATCAAAAACAAACAAAACAAGAAAAATGAATCTATTCAACAAGTCTGCAACACGTCCTGAAGAGTTACATGGTTTCATCCATTGTCAATGTGTAATTTCTCCAGTTCTGATCATTGTTTAGGTTGTTGGTAGCTTGGTCCAATGCCAAAACACAGTGAAATCTTTTTATGGCTTTAAACGCGTTTTCTCCTCGAGAGAAACATGATTTCACTAAAAACGTTATAGTTTAAACATGCCTGCTGTACATATGTGCAAACACTCAGAGCCTTAAGATAGGGTTTTCACCAATGTGTTTTTTGGTGAGAAACCTTCTATTTCAAGGTTCTGTGCGTTTTCAGACAAGTACAATATGTATTTATAGTGTTTCTGATGAAATCCCTCCTTTTAATGCATTTTCTCACAGAAAACGAGTCTCTCGCCATGAGAACATGGCTTTTTTGAAAAAGCATATTCTCGTCGAGAAATCGTATTTTACACAATAAAAACGACTCTCGGTCTTATTTAGTTCACATTTTTACTTTTGGTAACTTAGCCCATATGTATAAAGCACTAAACCTTTTTATCGCTTTAAACGCATTTTCTCGACAAGGAAAGCACAATTTCATCAAAAACAAACAAAACAAGAAAAATGAATCTATTCAACAAGTCTGCAACACGTCCTGAAGAGTTACATGGTTTCATCCAATGTCAATGTGTAATTTCTCCAGTTCTGATCATTGTTTAGGTTGTTGGTAGCTTGGTCCAATGCCAAAACACAGTGAAATCTTTTTATGGCTTTAAACGCGTTTTCTCCTCGAGAGAAACATGATTTCACTAAAAACGTTATAGTTTAAACATGCCTGCTGTACATATGTGCAAACACTCAGAGCCTTAAGATAGGGTTTTCACCAATATGTTTTTTGGTGAGAAACCTTCTATTTCAAGGTTCTGTGCGTTTTCAGACAAGTACAATATGTATTTATAGTGTTTCTGATGAAATCCCTCCTTTTAATGCATTTTCTCACAGAAAACGAGTCTCTCGCCATGAGAACATGGCTTTTTTGAAAAAGCATATTCTCGTCGAGAAATCGTATTTTACACAATAAAAACGACTCTCGGTCTTATTTAGTTCACATTTTTACTTTTGGTAACTTAGCCCATATGTATAAAGCACTAAACCTTTTTATCGCTTTAAACGCATTTTCTCGACAAGGAAAGCACAATTTCATCAAAAACAAACAAAACAAGAAAAATGAATCTATTCAACAAGTCTGCAACACGTCCTGAAGAGTTACATGGTTTCATCCAATGTCAATGTGTAATTTCTCCAGTTCTGATCATTGTTTAGGTTGTTGGTAGCTTGGTCCAATGCCAAAACACAGTGAAATCTTTTTATGGCTTTAAACGCGTTTTCTCCTCGAGAGAAACATGATTTCACTAAAACGTTATAGTTTAAACATGCCTGCTGTACATATGTGCAAACACTCAGAGCCTTAAGATAGGGTTTTCACCAATGTGTTTTTTGGTGAGAAACCTTCTATTTCAAGGTTCTGTGCGTTTTCAGACAAGTACAATATGTATTTATAGTGTTTCTGATGAAATCCCTCCTTTTAATGCATTTTCTCACAGAAAACGAGTCTCTCGCCATGAGAACATGGCTTTTTTGAAAAAGCATATTCTCGTCGAGAAATCGTGTTTTACACAATAAAAACGACTATCGGTCTTATTTAGTTCACATTTTTACTTTTGGTAACCTAGCCCATATGTATAAAGCACTAAACCTTTTTATCGCGTTAAACGCATTTTCTCGACAAGGAAAGCACAATTTCATCAAAAACAAACACAACAAGAAAGATGAATCTATTCAACAAGTCTGCAACACGTCCTGAAGAGTTACATGATTTCACCCAATGTCAATGTGTAATTTCTCCAGTTCTGATCATTGTTTAGGTTGTTGGTAGCTCGGTCCAATGCCAAAACACAGTGAAATCTTTTTATGGCTTTAAACGCGTTTTCTCCTCGAGAGAAACATGATTTCACTAAAAACGTTATAGTTTAAACATCCCTGCTGTACATGTGTGCAAACACTCAGAGCCTTAAGATAGGGTTTTCACCAATGTGTTTTTTGGTGAGAAACCTTCTATTTCAAGGTTCTGTGCGTTTTCAGACAAGTACAATATGTATTTATAGTGTTTCTGATGAAATCCCTCCTTTTAATGCATTTTCTCACAGAAAATGAGTCTCTCGCCATGGGAACATGGCTTTTTTGAAAAAGCATATTCTCGTCGAGAAATCGTGTTTTAAACAATAAAAACGACTCCCGGTCTTATTTAGTTCACATTTTTACTTTTGGTAACCTAGCTCATATGTATAAAGCACTAAACGTTTTTATCGCGTTAAACGCATTTTCTCGACAAGGAAAGCACAATTTCATCAACAACAAACAAAACAAGAAAAATGAATCTATTCAACAAGTCTGCAACACGTCCTGAAGAGTTACATGATTTCACCCAATGTCAATGTGTAATTTCTCCAGTTCTGATCATTGTTTAGGTTGTTGGTAGCTTGGTCCAATGCCAAAACACAGTGAAATCTTTTTATGGCTTTAAACGCTTTTTCTCCTCGAGAGAAACATGATTTCACTAAAAACGTTATAGTTTAAACATGCCTGCTGTACATATGTGCAAACACTCAGAGCCTTAAGATAGGGTTTTCACCAATGTGTTTTTTGTTGAGAAACCTTCTATTTCAAGGTTCTGTGCGTTTTCAGACAAGTACAATATGTATTTATAGTGTTTCTGATGAAATCCCTCCTTTTAATGCATTTTCTCACAGAAAACGAGTCTCTCGCCATGAGAACATGGCTTTTTTGAAAAAGCATATTCTCGTCGAGAAATCGTGTTTTACACAATAAAAACGACTCTCGGTCTTATTTAGTTCACATTTTTACTTTTGGTAACCTAGCCCATATGTATAAAGCACTAAACCTTTTTATCGCGTTAAACACATTTTGTCGACAAGGAAAGCACAATTTCATCAAAAACAAACACAACAAGAAAGATGAATCTATTCAACAAGTCTGCAACACGTCCTGAAGAGTTACATGATTTCACCCAATGTCAATGTGTAATTTCTCCAGTTCTGATCATTGTTTCGGTTGTTGGTAGCTCGGTCCAATGCCAAAACACAGTGAAATCTTTTTATGGCTTTAAACGCGTTTTCTCCTCGAGAGAAACATGATTTCACTAAAAACGTTATAGTTTAAACATGCCTGCTGTACATATGTGCAAACACTCAGAGCCTTAAGATAGGGTTTTCACCAATGTGTTTTTTGGTGAGAAACCTTCTATTTCAAGGTTCTGTGCGTTTTCAGACAAGTACAATATATATTTACAGTGTTTCTGATGAAATCCCTCCTTTTAATGCATTTTCTCACAGAAAACGAGTCTCTCGCCATGAGAACATGGCTTTTTTGAAAAAGCATATTCTCGTCGAGAAATCGTGTTTTAAACAATAAAAACGACTCTCGGTCTTATTTAGTTCACATTTTTACTTTTGGTAGCCTAGCTCATATGTATAAAGCACTAAACGTTTTTATCGCTTTAAACGCATTTTCTCGACAAGGAAAGCACAATATCATCAAAAACAAACAAAACAAGAAAAATGAATCTATTCAACAAGTCTGCAACACGTCCTTAAGAGTTACATGGTTTCACCCAATGTCAATGTGTAATTTCTCCAGTTCTGATCATTGTTTAGGTTGTTGGTAGCTTGGTCCAATGCCAAAACACAGTGAAATCTTTTTATGGCTTTAAACGCGTTTTCTCCTCGAGAGAAACATGATTTCACTAAAAACGTTATAGTTTAAACATGCTTGCTGTACATGTGTGCAAACACTCAGAGCCTTAAGATAGGGTTTTCACCAATGTGTTTTTTGGTGAGAAACCTTCTATTTCAAGGTTCTGTGCGTTTTCAGACAAGTAAAATATGTATTTATAGTGTTTCTGATGAAATCCCTCCTTATAATGCATTTTCTCACAGAAAATGAGTCTCTCGCCATGGGAACATGGCTTTTTTGAAAAAGCATATTCTCGTCGAGACATCGTGTTTTAACCAATAAAAACGACTCCCGGTCTTATTTAGTTCACATTTTTACTTTTGGTAACCTAGCTCATATGTATAAAGCACTAAACGTTTTTATCGCGTTAAACGCATTTTCTCGACAAGGAAAGCACAATTTCATCAACAACAAACAAAACAAGAAAAAGGAATCTATTCAACAAGTCTGCAACACGTCCTGAAGAGTTACATGATTTCACCCAATGTCAATGTGTAATTTCTCCAGTTCTGATCATTGTTTAGGTTGTTGGTAGCTTGGTCCAATGCCAAAACACAGTGAAATCTTTTTATGGCTTTAAACGCGTTTTCTCCTCGAGAGAAACATGATTTCACTAAAAACGTTATAGTTTAAACATGCCTGCTGTACATATGTGCAAACACTCAGAGCCTTAAGATAGGGTGTTCACCAGCGTGTTTTTTGTTGAGAAACCTTCTATTTCAAGGTTCTGTGCGTTTTCAGACAAGTACAATATGTATTTATAGTGTTTCTGATGAAATCCCTCCTTTTAATGCATTTTCTCACAGAAAACGAGTCTCTCGCCATGAGAACATGGCTTTTTTGAAAAAGCATATTCTCGTCGAGAAATCGTGTTTTACACAATAAAAACGACTCTCGGTCTTATTTAGTTCACATTTTTACTTTTGGTAACCTAGCCCATATGTATAAAGCACTAAACCTTTTTATCGCGTTAAACACATTTTGTCGACAAGGAAAGCACAATTTCATCAAAAACAAACACAACAAGAAAGATGAATCTATTCAACAAGTCTGCAACACGTCCTGAAGAGTTACATGATTTCACCCAATGTCAATGTGTAATTTCTCCAGTTCTGATCATTGTTTAGGTTGTTGGTAGCTTGGTCCAATGCCAAAACACAGTGAAATCTTTTTATGGCTTTGAACGCGTTTTCTCCTCGAGAGAAACATGATTTCACTAAAAACGTTATAGTTTAAACATGCCTGCTGTACATATGTGCAAACACTCAGAGCCTTAAGATAGGGTGTTCACCAGCGTGTTTTTTGTTGAGAAACCTTCTATTTCAAGGTTCTGTGCGTTTTCAGACAAGTACAATATGTATTTATAGTGTTTCTGATGAAATCCCTCCTTTTAATGCATTTTCTCACAGAAAACGAGTCTCTCGCCATGAGAACATGGCTTTTTTGAAAAAGCATATTCTCGTCGAGAAATCGTGTTTTACACAATAAAAACGACTCTCGGTCTTATTTAGTTCACATTTTTACTTTTGGTAACCTAGCCCATATGTATAAAGCACTAAACCTTTTTATCGCGTTAAACGCATTTTCTCGACAAGGAAAGCACAATTTCATCAACAACAAACAAAACAAGAAAAATGAATCTATTCAACAAGTCTGCAACACGTCCTGAAGAGTTACATGATTTCACCCAATGTCAATGTGTAATTTCACCAGTTCTGATCATTGTTTAGGTTGTTGGTAGCTTGGTCCAATGCCAAAACACAGTGAAATCTTTTTATGGCTTTAAACGCGTTTTCTCCTCGAGAGAAACATGATTTCACTAAAAACGTTATAGTTTAAACATGCCTGCTGTACATATGTGCAAACACTCAGAGCCTTAAGATAGGGTTTTCACCAATGTGTTTTTTGGTGAGAAACCTTCTATTTCAAGGTTCTGTGCGTTTTCAGACAAGTACAATATGTATTTATAGTGTTTCTGATGAAATCCCTCCTTTTAATGCATTTTCTCACAGAAAACGAGTCTCTCGCCATGAGAACATGGCTTTTTTGAAAAAGCATATTCTCGTCGAGAAATCGTGTTTTACACAATAAAAACGACTCTCGGTCTTATTTAGTTCACATTTTTACTTTTGGTAACCTAGCCCATATGTATAAAGCACTAAACCTTTTTATCGCGTTAAACACATTTTGTCGACAAGGAAAGCACAATTTCATCAAAAACAAACACAACAAGAAAGATGAATCTATTCAACAAGTCTGCAACACGTCCTGAAGAGTTACATGATTTCACCCAATGTCAATGTGTAATTTCTCCAGTTCTGATCATTGTTTAGGTTGTTGGTAGCTCGGTCCAATGCCAAAACACAGTGAAATCTTTTTATGGCTTTAAACGCGTTTTCTCCTCGAGAGAAACATGATTTCACTAAAAACGTTATAGTTTAAACATGCCTGCTGTACATATGTGCAAACACTCAGAGCCTTAAGATAGGGTTTTCACCAATGTGTTTTTTGGTGAGAAACCTTCTATTTCAAGGTTCTGTGCGTTTTCAGACAAGTACAATATGTATTTATAGTGTTTCTGATGAAATCCCTCCTTTTAATGCATTTTCTCACAGAAAACGAGTCTCTCGCCATGAGAACATGGCTTTTTTGAAAAAGCATATTCTCGTCGAGAAATCGTGTTTTACACAATAAAAACGACTCTCGGTCTTATTTAGTTCACATTTTTACTTTTGGTAACCTAGCCCATATGTATAAAGCACTAAACCTTTTTATCGCGTTAAACGCATTTTCTCGACAAGGAAAGCACAATTTCATCAAAAACAAACACAACAAGAAAGATGAATCTATTCAACAAGTCTGCAACACGTCCTGAAGAGTTACATGATTTCACCCAATGTCAATGTGTAATTTCTCCAGTTCTGATCATTGTTTAGGTTGTTGGTAGCTCGGTCCAATGCCAAAACACAGTGAAATCTTTTTATGGCTTTAAACGCGTTTTCTCCTCGAGAGAAACATGATTTCACTAAAAACGTTATAGTTTAAACATGCCTGCTGTACATGTGTGCAAACACTCAGAGCCTTAAGATAGGGTTTTCACCAATGTGTTTTTTGGTGAGAAACCTTCTATTTCAAGGTTCTGTGCGTTTTCAGACAAGTACAATATGTATTTATAGTGTTTCTGATGAAATCCCTCCTTTTAATGCATTTTCTCACAGAAAATGAGTCTCTCGCCATGGGAACATGGCTTTTTTGAAAAAGCATATTCTCGTCGAGAAATCGTGTTTTAAACAATAAAAACGACTCCCGGTCTTATTTAGTTCACATTTTTACTTTTGGTAACCTAGCTCATATGTATAAAGCACTAAACGTTTTTATCGCGTTAAACGCATTTTCTCGACAAGGAAAGCACAATTTCATCAACAACAAACAAAACAAGAAAAATGAATCTATTCAACAAGTCTGCAACACGTCCTGAAGAGTTACATGATTTCACCCAATGTCAATGTGTAATTTCTCCAGTTCTGATCATTGTTTAGGTTGTTGGTAGCTTGGTCCAATGCCAAAACACAGTGAAATCTTTTTATGGCTTTAAACGCGTTTTCTCCTCGAGAGAAACATGATTTCACTAAAAACGTTATAGTTTAAACATGCCTGCTGTACATGTGTGCAAACACTCAGAGCCTTAAGATAGGGTTTTCACCAATGTGTTTTTTGGTGAGAAACCTTCTATTTCAAGGTTCTGTGCGTTTTCAGACAAGTACAACATGTATTTATAGTGTTTCTGATGAAATCCCTCCTTTTAATGCATTTTCTCACAGAAAACGAGTCTCTCGCCATGAGAACATGGCTTTTTTGAAAAAGCATATTCTCGTCGAGAAATCGTGTTTTACACAATAAAAACGACTCTCGGTCTTATTTAGTTCACATTTTTACTTTTGGTAACCTAGCCCATATGTATAAAGCACTAAACCTTTTTATCGCGTTAAACGCATTTTCTCGACAAGGAAAGCACAATTTCATCAAAAACAAACACAACAAGAAAGATGAATCTATTCAACAAGTCTGCAACACGTCCTGAAGAGTTACATGATTTCACCCAATGTCAATGTGTAATTTCTCCAGTTCTGATCATTGTTTAGGTTGTTGGTAGCTTGGTCCAATGCCAAAACACAGTGAAATCTTTTTATGGCTTTAAACGCGTTTTCTCCTCGAGAGAAACATGATTTCACTAAAAACGTTATAGTTTAAACATGCCTGCTGTACATGTGTGCAAACACTCAGAGCCTTAAGATAGGGTTTTCACCAATGTGTTTTTTGGTGAGAAACCTTCTATTTCAAGGTTCTGTGCGTTTTCAGACAAGTACAACATGTATTTATAGTGTTTCTGATGAAATCCCTCCTTTTAATGCATTTTCTCACAGAAAACGAGTCTCTCGCCATGAGAACATGGCTTTTTTGAAAAAGCATATTCTCGTCGAGAAATCGTGTTTTACACAATAAAAACGACTCTCGGTCTTATTTAGTTCACATTTTTACTTTTGGTAACCTAGCCCATATGTATAAAGCACTAAACGTTTTTATCGCGTTAAACGCATTTTCTCGACAAGGAAAGCACAATTTCATCAAAAACAAACACAACAAGAAAGATGAATCTATTCAACAAGTCTGCAACACGTCCTGAAGAGTTACATGATTTCACCCAATGTCAATGTGTAATTTCTCCAGTTCTGATCATTGTTTAGGTTGTTGGTAGCTCGGTCCAATGCCAAAACACAGTGAAATCTTTTTATGGCTTTAAACGCGTTTTCTCCTCGAGAGAAACATGATTTCACTAAAAACGTTATAGTTTAAACATGCCTGCTGTACATGTGTGCAAACACTCAGAGCCTTAAGATAGGGTTTTCACCAATGTGTTTTTTGGTGAGAAACCTTCTATTTCAAGGTTCTGTGCGTTTTCAGACAAGTACAATATGTATTTATAGTGTTTCTGATGAAATCCCTCCTTTTAATGCATTTTCTCACAGAAAATGAGTCTCTCGCCATGGGAACATGGCTTTTTTGAAAAAGCATATTCTCGTCGAGAAATCGTGTTTTAAACAATAAAAACGACTCCCGGTCTTATTTAGTTCACATTTTTACTTTTGGTAACCTAGCTCATATGTATAAAGCACTAAACGTTTTTATCGCGTTAAACGCATTTTCTCGACAAGGAAAGCACAATTTCATCAACAACAAACAAAACAAGAAAAATGAATCTATTCAACAAGTCTGCAACACGTCCTGAAGAGTTACATGATTTCACCCAATGTCAATGTGTAATTTCTCCAGTTCTGATCATTGTTTAGGTTGTTGGTAGCTTGGTCCAATGCCAAAACACAGTGAAATCTTTTTATGGCTTTAAACGCGTTTTCTCCTCGAGAGAAACATGATTTCACTAAAAACGTTATAGTTTAAACATGCCTGCTGTACATGTGTGCAAACACTCAGAGCCTTAAGATAGGGTTTTCACCAATGTGTTTTTTGGTGAGAAACCTTCTATTTCAAGGTTCTGTGCGTTTTCAGACAAGTACAACATGTATTTATAGTGTTTCTGATGAAATCCCTCCTTTTAATGCATTTTCTCACAGAAAACGAGTCTCTCGCCATGAGAACATGGCTTTTTTGAAAAAGCATATTCTCGTCGAGAAATCGTGTTTTACACAATAAAAACGACTCTCGGTCTTATTTAGTTCACATTTTTACTTTTGGTAACCTAGCCCATATGTATAAAGCACTAAACCTTTTTATCGCGTTAAACACATTTTGTCGACAAGGAAAGCACAATTTCATCAAAAACAAACACAACAAGAAAGATGAATCTATTCAACAAGTCTGCAACACGTCCTGAAGAGTTACATGATTTCACCCAATGTCAATGTGTAATTTCTCCAGTTCTAATCATTGTTTAGGTTGTTGGTAGCTCGGTCCAATGCCAAAACACAGTGAAATCTTTTTATGGCTTTAAACGCGTTTTCTCCTCGAGAGAAACATGATTTCACTAAAAACGTTATAGTTTAAACATGCCTGCTGTACATATGTGCAAACACTCAGAGCCTTAAGATAGGGTTTTCACCAATGTGTTTTTTGGTGAGAAACCTTCTATTTCAAGGTTCTGTGCGTTTTCAGACAAGTACAATATATATTTACAGTGTTTCTGATGAAATCCCTCCTTTTAATGCATTTTCTCACAGAAAACGAGTCTCTCGCCATGAGAACATGGCTTTTTTGAAAAAGCATATTCTCGTCGAGAAATCGTGTTTTAAACAATAAAAACGACTCTCGGTCTTATTTAGTTCAAATTTTTACTTTTGGTAGCCTAGCTCATATGTATAAAGCACTAAACGTTTTTATCGCTTTAAACGCATTTTCTCGACAAGGAAAGCACAATATCATCAAAAACAAACAAAACAAGAAAAATGAATCTATTCAACAAGTCTGCAACACGTCCTTAAGAGTTACATGGTTTCACCCAATGTCAATGTGTAATTTCTCCAGTTCTGATCATTGTTTAGGTTGGTGGTAGCTTGGTCCAATGCCAAAACACAGTGAAATCTTTTTATGGCTTTAAACGCGTTTTCTCCTCGAGAGAAACATGATTTCACTAAAAACGTTATAGTTTAAACATGCTTGCTGTACATGTGTGCAAACACTCAGAGCCTTAAGATAGGGTTTTCACCAATGTGTTTTTTGGTGAGAAACCTTCTATTTCAAGGTTCTGTGCGTTTTCAGACAAGTAAAATATGTATTTATAGTGTTTCTGATGAAATCCCTCCTTATAATGCATTTTCTCACAGAAAATGAGTCTCTCGCCATGGGAACATGGCTTTTTTGAAAAAGCATATTCTCGTCGAGACATCGTGTTTTAACCAATAAAAACGACTCCCGGTCTTATTCAGTTCACATTTTTACTTTTGGTAACCTAGCTCATATGTATAAAGCACTAAACCTTTTTATCGCTTTAAACGCATTTTCTCGACAAGGAAAGCACAATTTCATCAAAAACAAACAAAACAAGAAAAATGAATCTATTCAACAAGTCTGCAGCACGTCCTGAAGAGTTACATGGTTTCATCCAATGTCAATGTGTAATTTCTCCAGTTCTGATCATTGTTTAGGTTGTTGGTAGCTTGGTCCAATGCCAAAACACAGTGAAATCTTTTTATGGCTTTAAACGCGTTTTCTCCTCGAGAGAAACATGATTTCACTAAAAACGTTATAGTTTAAACATGCCTGCTGTACATGTGTGCAAACACTCAGAGCCTTAACATAGGGTTTTCACCAATGTGTTTTTTGGTGAGAAACCTTCTATTTCAAGGTTCTGTGCGTTTTCAGACAAGTACAATATGTATTTATAGTGTTTCTGATGAAATCCCTCCTTTTAATGCATTTTCTCACAGAAAATGAGTCTCTCGCCATGGGAACATGGCTTTTTTGAAAAAGCATATTCTCGTCGAGAAATCGTGTTTTAAACAATAAAAACGACTCCCGGTCTTATTTAGTTCACATTTTTACTTTTGGTAACCTAGCTCATATGTATAAAGCACTAAACGTTTTTATCGCGTTAAACGCATTTTCTCGACAAGGAAAGCACAATTTCATCAACAACAAACAAAACAAGAAAAAGGAATCTATTCAACAAGTCTGCAACACGTCCTGAAGAGTTACATGATTTCACCCAATGTCAATGTGTAATTTCTCCAGTTCTGATCATTGTTTAGGTTGTTGGTAGCTTGGTCCAATGCCAAAACACAGTGAAATCTTTTTATGGCTTTAAACGCGTTTTCTCCTCGAGAGAAACATGATTTCACTAAAAACGTTATAGTTTAAACATGCTTGCTGTACATATGTGCAAACACTCAGAGCCTTAAGATAGGGTGTTCACCAGCGTGTTTTTTGTTGAGAAACCTTCTATTTCAAGGTTCTGTGCGTTTTCAGACAAGTACAATATGTATTTATAGTGTTTCTGATGAAATCCCTCCTTTTAATGCATTTTCTCACAGAAAACGAGTCTCTCGCCATGAGAACATGGCTTTTTTGAAAAAGCATATTCTCGTCGAGAAATCGTGTTTTACACAATAAAAACGACTCTCGGTCTTATTTAGTTCACATTTTTACTTTTGGTAACCTAGCCCATATGTATAAAGCACTAAACCTTTTTATCGCGTTAAACACATTTTGTCGACAAGGAAAGCACAATTTCATCAAAAACAAACACAACAAGAAAGATGAATCTATTCAACAAGTCTGCAACACGTCCTGAAGAGTTACATGATTTCACCCAATGTCAATGTGTAATTTCTCCAGTTCTGATCATTGTTTAGGTTGTTGGTAGCTTGGTCCAATGCCAAAACACAGTGAAATCTTTTTATGGCTTTAAACGCGTTTTCTCCTCGAGAGAAACATGATTTCACTAAAAACGTTATAGTTTAAACATGCCTGCTGTACATATGTGCAAACACTCAGAGCCTTAAGATAGGGTGTTCACCAGCGTGTTTTTTGTTGAGAAACCTTCTATTTCAAGGTTCTGTGCGTTTTCAGACAAGTACAATATGTATTTATAGTGTTTCTGATGAAATCCCTCCTTTTAATGCATTTTCTCACAGAAAACGAGTCTCTCGCCATGAGAACATGGCTTTTTTGAAAAAGCATATTCTCGTCGAGAAATCGTGTTTTACACAATAAAAACGACTCTCGGTCTTATTTAGTTCACATTTTTACTTTTGGTAACCTAGCTCATATGTATAAAGCACTAAACCTTTTTATCGCGTTAAACACATTTTGTCGACAAGGAAAGCACAATTTCATCAAAAACAAACACAACAAGAAAGATGAATCTATTCAACAAGTCTGCAACACGTCCTGAAGAGTTACATGATTTCACCCAATGTCAATGTGTAATTTCTCCAGTTCTGATCATTGTTTAGGTTGTTGGTAGCTCGGTCCAATGCCAAAACACAGTGAAATCTTTTTATGGCTTTAAACGCGTTTTCTCCTCGAGAGAAACATGATTTCACTAAAAACGTTATAGTTTAAACATGCCTGCTGTACATATGTGCAAACACTCAGAGCCTTAAGATAGGGTTTTCACCAATGTGTTTTTTGGTGAGAAACCTTCTATTTCAAGGTTCTGTGCGTTTTCAGACAAGTAAAATATGTATTTATAGTGTTTCTGATGAAATCCCTCCTTATAATGCATTTTCTCACAGAAAATGAGTCTCTCGCCATGGGAACATGGCTTTTTTGAAAAAGCATATTCTCGTCGAGACATCGTGTTTTAACCAATAAAAACGACTCCCGGTCTTATTTAGTTCACATTTTTACTTTTGGTAACCTAGCTCATATGTATAAAGCACTAAACGTTTTTATCGCGTTAAACGCATTTTGTCGACAAGGAAAGCACAATTTCATCAAAAACAAACAAAACAAGAAAAATGAATCTATTCAACAAGTCTGCAGCACGTCCTGAAGAGTTACATGGTTTCATCCAATGTCAATGTGTAATTTCTCCAGTTCTGATCATTGTTTAGGTTGTTGGTAGCTTGGTCCAATGCCAAAACACAGTGAAATCTTTTTATGGCTTTAAACGCGTTTTCTCCTCGAGAGAAACATGATTTCACTAAAAACGTTATAGTTTAAACATGCCTGCTGTACATGTGTGCAAACACTCAGAGCCTTAAGATAGGGTTTTCACCAATGTGTTTTTTGGTGAGAAACCTTCTATTTCAAGGTTCTGTGCGTTTTCAGACAAGTACAATATGTATTTATAGTGTTTCTGATGAAATCCCTCCTTTTAATGCATTTTCTCACAGAAAATGAGTCTCTCGCCATGGGAACATGGCTTTTTTGAAAAAGCATATTCTCGTCGAGAAATCGTGTTTTACACAATAAAAACGACTCTCGGTCTTATTTAGTTCACATTTTTACTTTTGGTAACCTAGCCCATATGTATAAAGCACTAAACCTTTTTATCGCGTTAAACACATTTTGTCGACAAGGAAAGCACAATTTCATCAAAAACAAACACAACAAGAAAGATGAATCTATTCAACAAGTCTGCAACACGTCCTGAAGAGTTACATGATTTCACCCAATGTCAATGTGTAATTTCTCCAGTTCTGATCATTGTTTAGGTTGTTGGTAGCTCGGTCCAATGCCAAAACACAGTGAAATCTTTTTATGGCTTTAAACGCGTTTTCTCCTCGAGAGAAACATGATTTCACTAAAAACGTTATAGTTTAAACATGCCTGCTGTACATATGTGCAAACACTCAGAGCCTTAAGATAGGGTTTTCACCAATGTGTTTTTTGGTGAGAAACCTTCTATTTCAAGGTTCTGTGCGTTTTCAGACAAGTACAATATGTATTTATAGTGTTTCTGATGAAATCCCTCCTTTTAATGCATTTTCTCACAGAAAACGAGTCTCTCGCCATGAGAACATGGCTTTTTTGAAAAAGCATATTCTCGTCGAGAAATCGTGTTTTACACAATAAAAACGACTCTCGGTCTTATTTAGTTCACATTTTTACTTTTGGTAACCTAGCCCATATGTATAAAGCACTAAACCTTTTTATCGCGTTAAACGCATTTTCTCGACAAGGAAAGCACAATTTCATCAAAAACAAACACAACAAGAAAGATGAATCTATTCAACAAGTCTGCAACACGTCCTGAAGAGTTACATGATTTCACCCAATGTCAATGTGTAATTTCTCCAGTTCTGATCATTGTTTAGGTTGTTGGTAGCTCGGTCCAATGCCAAAACACAGTGAAATCTTTTTATGGCTTTAAACGCGTTTTCTCCTCGAGAGAAACATGATTTCACTAAAAACGTTATAGTTTAAACATGCCTGCTGTACATGTGTGCAAACACTCAGAGCCTTAAGATAGGGTTTTCACCAATGTGTTTTTTGGTGAGAAACCTTCTATTTCAAGGTTCTGTGCGTTTTCAGACAAGTACAATATGTATTTATAGTGTTTCTGATGAAATCCCTCCTTTTAATGCATTTTCTCACAGAAAATGAGTCTCTCGCCATGGGAACATGGCTTTTTTGAAAAAGCATATTCTCGTCGAGAAATCGTGTTTTAAACAATAAAAACGACTCCCGGTCTTATTTAGTTCACATTTTTACTTTTGGTAACCTAGCTCATATGTATAAAGCACTAAACGTTTTTATCGCGTTAAACGCATTTTCTCGACAAGGAAAGCACAATTTCATCAACAACAAACAAAACAAGAAAAAGGAATCTATTCAACAAGTCTGCAACACGTCCTGAAGAGTTACATGATTTCACCCAATGTCAATGTGTAATTTCTCCAGTTCTGATCATTGTTTAGGTTGTTGGTAGCTTGGTCCAATGCCAAAACACAGTGAAATCTTTTTATGGCTTTAAACGCGTTTTCTCCTCGAGAGAAACATGATTTCACTAAAAACGTTATAGTTTAAACATGCCTGCTGTACATATGTGCAAACACTCAGAGCCTTAAGATAGGGTTTTCACCAATGTGTTTTTTGGTGAGAAACCTTCTATTTCAAGGTTCTGTGCGTTTTCAGACAAGTAAAATATGTATTTATAGTGTTTCTGATGAAATCCCTCCTTATAATGCATTTTCTCACAGAAAATGAGTCTCTCGCCATGGGAACATGGCTTTTTTGAAAAAGCATATTCTCGTCGAGACATCGTGTTTTAACCAATAAAAACGACTCCCGGTCTTATTTAGTTCACATTTTTACTTTTGGTAACCTAGCTCATATGTATAAAGCACTAAACGTTTTTATCGCGTTAAACGCATTTTGTCGACAAGGAAAGCACAATTTCATCAAAAACAAACAAAACAAGAAAAATGAATCTATTCAACAAGTCTGCAGCACGTCCTGAAGAGTTACATGGTTTCATCCAATGTCAATGTGTAATTTCTCCAGTTCTGATCATTGTTTAGGTTTTTGGTAGCTTGGTCCAATGCCAAAACACAGTGAAATCTTTTTATGGCTTTAAACGCGTTTTCTCCTCGAGAGAAACATGATTTCACTAAAAACGTTATAGTTTAAACATGCCTGCTGTACATGTGTGCAAACACTCAGAGCCTTAAGATAGGGTTTTCACCAATGTGTTTTTTGGTGAGAAACCTTCTATTTCAAGGTTCTGTGCGTTTTCAGACAAGTACAATATGTATTTATAGTGTTTCTGATGAAATCCCTCCTTTTAATGCATTTTCTCACAGAAAATGAGTCTCTCGCCATGGGAACATGGCTTTTTTGAAAAAGCATATTCTCGTCGAGAAATCGTGTTTTAAACAATAAAAACGACTCCCGGTCTTATTTAGTTCACATTTTTACTTTTGGTAACCTAGCTCATATGTATAAAGCACTAAACGTTTTTATCGCGTTAAACGCATTTTCTCGACAAGGAAAGCACAATTTCATCAACAACAAACAAAACAAGAAAAATGAATCTATTCAACAAGTCTGCAACACGTCCTGAAGAGTTACATGATTTCACCCAATGTCAATGTGTAATTTCTCCAGTTCTGATCATTGTTTAGGTTGTTGGTAGCTTGGTCCAATGCCAAAACACAGTGAAATCTTTTTATGGCTTTAAACGCGTTTTCTCCTCGAGAGAAACATGATTTCACTAAAAACGTTATAGTTTAAACATGCCTGCTGTACATATGTGCAAACACTCAGAGCCTTAAGATAGGGTGTTCACCAGCGTGTTTTTTGTTGAGAAACCTTCTATTTCAAGGTTCTGTGCGTTTTCAGACAAGTACAATATGTATTTATAGTGTTTCTGATGAAATCCCTCCTTTTAATGCATTTTCTCACAGAAAACGAGTCTCTCGCCATGAGAACATGGCTTTTTTGAAAAAGCATATTCTCGTCTAGAAATCGTGTTTTACACAATAAAAACGACTCTCGGTCTTATTTAGTTCACATTTTTACTTTTGGTAACCTAGCCCATATGTATAAAGCACTAAACCTTTTTATCGCGTTAAACAAAAATTTGTCGACAAGGAAAGCACAATTTCATCAACAACAAACAAAACAAGAAAAAGGAATCTATTCAACAAGTCTGCAACACGTCCTGAAGAGTTACATGATTTCACCCAATGTCAATGTGTAATTTCTCCAGTTCTGATCATTGTTTAGGTTGTTGGTAGCTTGGTCCAATGCCAAAACACAGTGAAATCTTTTTATGGCTTTAAACGCGTTTTCTCCTCGAGAGAAACATGATTTCACTAAAAACGTTATAGTTTAAACATGCCTGCTGTACATATGTGCAAACACTCAGAGCCTTAAGATAGGGTGTTCACCAGCGTGTTTTTTGTTGAGAAACCGTCTATTTCAAGGTTCTGTGCGTTTTCAGACAAGTACAATATGTATTTATAGTGTTTCTGATGAAATCCCTCCTTTTAATGCATTTTCTCACAGAAAACGAGTCTCTCGCCATGAGAACATGGCTTTTTTGAAAAAGCATATTCTCGTCGAGAAATCGTGTTTTACACAATAAAAACGACTCTCGGTCTTATTTAGTTCACATTTTTACTTTTGGTAACCTAGCCCATATGTATAAAGCACTAAACCTTTTTATCGCGTTAAACACATTTTGTCGACAAGGAAAGCACAATTTCATCAAAAACAAACACAACAAGAAAGATGAATCTATTCAACAAGTCTGCAACACGTCCTGAAGAGTTACATGATTTCACCCAATGTCAATGTGTAATTTCTCCAGTTCTGATCATTGTTTAGGTTGTTGGTAGCTTGGTCCAATGCCAAAACACAGTGAAATCTTTTTATGGCTTTAAACGCGTTTTCTCCTCGAGAGAAACATGATTTCACTAAAAACGTTATAGTTTAAACATGCCTGCTGTACATATGTGCAAACACTCAGAGCCTTAAGATAGGGTGTTCACCAGCGTGTTTTTTGTTGAGAAACCTTCTATTTCAAGGTTCTGTGCGTTTTCAGACAAGTACAATATGTATTTATAGTGTTTCTGATGAAATCCCTCCTTTTAATGCATTTTCTCACAGAAAACGAGTCTCTCGCCATGAGAACATGGCTTTTTTGAAAAAGCATATTCTCGTCGAGAAATCGTGTTTTACACAATAAAAACGACTCTCGGTCTTATTTAGTTCACATTTTTACTTTTGGTAACCTAGCCCATATGTATAAAGCACTAAACCTTTTTATCGCGTTAAACACATTTTGTCGACAAGGAAAGCACAATTTCATCAAAAACAAACACAACAAGAAAGATGAATCTATTCAACAAGTCTGCAACACGTCCTGAAGAGTTACATGATTTCACCCAATGTCAATGTGTAATTTCTCCAGTTCTGATCATTGTTTAGGTTGTTGGTAGCTCGGTCCAATGCCAAAACACAGTGAAATCTTTTTATGGCTTTAAACGCGTTTTCTCCTCGAGAGAAACATGATTTCACTAAAAACGTTATAGTTTAAACATGCCTGCTGTACATATGTGCAAACACTCAGAGCCTTAAGATAGGGTTTTCACCAATGTGTTTTTTGGTGAGAAACCTTCTATTTCAAGGTTCTGTGCGTTTTCAGACAAGTACAATATGTATTTATAGTGTTTCTGATGAAATCCCTCCTTTTAATGCATTTTCTCACAGAAAACGAGTCTCTCGCCATGAGAACATGGCTTTTTTGAAAAAGCATATTCTCGTCGAGAAATCGTGTTTTACACAATAAAAACGACTCTCGGTCTTATTTAGTTCACATTTTTACTTTTGGTAACCTAGCCCATATGTATAAAGCACTAAACCTTTTTATCGCGTTAAACGCATTTTCTCGACAAGGAAAGCACAATTTCATCAAAAACAAACACAACAAGAAAGATGAATCTATTCAACAAGTCTGCAACACGTCCTGAAGAGTTACATGATTTCACCCAATGTCAATGTGTAATTTCTCCAGTTCTGATCATTGTTTAGGTTGTTGGTAGCTCGGTCCAATGCCAAAACACAGTGAAATCTTTTTATGGCTTTAAACGCGTTTTCTCCTCGAGAGAAACATGATTTCACTAAAAACGTTATAGTTTAAACATGCCTGCTGTACATGTGTGCAAACACTCAGAGCCTTAAGATAGGGTTTTCACCAATGTGTTTTTTGGTGAGAAACCTTCTATTTCAAGGTTCTGTGCGTTTTCAGACAAGTACAATATGTATTTATAGTGTTTCTGATGAAATCCCTCCTTTTAATGCATTTTCTCACAGAAAATGAGTCTCTCGCCATGGGAACATGGCTTTTTTGAAAAAGCATATTCTCGTCGAGAAATCGTGTTTTAAACAATAAAAACGACTCCCGGTCTTATTTAGTTCACATTTTTACTTTTGGTAACCTAGCTCATATGTATAAAGCACTAAACGTTTTTATCGCGTTAAACGCATTTTCTCGACAAGGAAAGCACAATTTCATCAACAACAAACAAAACAAGAAAAATGAATCTATTCAACAAGTCTGCAACACGTCCTGAAGAGTTACATGATTTCACCCAATGTCAATGTGTAATTTCTCCAGTTCTGATCATTGTTTAGGTTGTTGGTAGCTTGGTCCAATGCCAAAACACAGTGAAATCTTTTTATGGCTTTAAACGCGTTTTCTCCTCGAGAGAAACATGATTTCACTAAAAACGTTATAGTTTAAACATGCCTGCTGTACATATGTGCAAACACTCAGAGCCTTAAGATAGGGTTTTCACCAATGTGTTTTTTGTTGAGAAACCTTCTATTTCAAGGTTCTGTGCGTTTTCAGACAAGTACAATATGTATTTATAGTGTTTCTGATGAAATCCCTCCTTTTAATGCATTTTCTCACAGAAAACGAGTCTCTCGCCATGAGAACATGGCTTTTTTGAAAAAGCATATTCTCGTCGAGAAATCGTGTTTTACACAATAAAAACGACTCTCGGTCTTATTTAGTTCACATTTTTACTTTTGGTAACCTAGCCCATATGTATAAAGCACTAAACCTTTTTATCGCGTTAAACACATTTTGTCGACAAGGAAAGCACAATTTCATCAAAAACAAACACAACAAGAAAGATGAATCTATTCAACAAGTCTGCAACACGTCCTGAAGAGTTACATGATTTCACCCAATGTCAATGTGTAATTTCTCCAGTTCTGATCATTGTTTAGGTTGTTGGTAGCTCGGTCCAATGCCAAAACACAGTGAAATCTTTTTATGGCTTTAAACGCGTTTTCTCCTCGAGAGAAACATGATTTCACTAAAAACGTTATAGTTTAAACATGCCTGCTGTACATATGTGCAAACACTCAGAGCCTTAAGATAGGGTTTTCACCAATGTGTTTTTTGGTGAGAAACCTTCTATTTCAAGGTTCTGTGCGTTTTCAGACAAGTACAATATATATTTACAGTGTTTCTGATGAAATCCCTCCTTTTAATGCATTTTCTCACAGAAAACGAGTCTCTCGCCATGAGAACATGGCTTTTTTGAAAAAGCATATTCTCGTCGAGAAATCGTGTTTTAAACAATAAAAACGACTCTCGGTCTTATTTAGTTCACATTTTTACTTTTGGTAGCCTAGCTCATATGTATAAAGCACTAAACGTTTTTATCGCTTTAAACGCATTTTCTCGACAAGGAAAGCACAATATCATCAAAAACAAACAAAACAAGAAAAATGAATCTATTCAACAAGTCTGCAACACGTCCTTAAGAGTTACATGGTTTCACCCAATGTCAATGTGTAATTTCTCCAGTTCTGATCATTGTTTAGGTTGTTGGTAGCTTGGTCCAATGCCAAAACACAGTGAAATCTTTTTATGGCTTTAAACGCGTTTTCTCCTCGAGAGAAACATGATTTCACTAAAAACGTTATAGTTTAAACATGCCTGCTGTACATGTGTGCAAACACTCAGAGCCTTAAGATAGGGTTTTCACCAATGTGTTTTTTGGTGAGAAACCTTCTATTTCAAGGTTCTGTGCGTTTTCAGATAAGTAAAATATGTATTTATAGTGTTTCTGATGAAATCCCTCCTTATAATGCATTTTCTCACAGAAAATGAGTCTCTCGCCATGGGAACATGGCTTTTTTGAAAAAGCATATTCTCGTCGAGACATCGTGTTTTAACCAATAAAAACGACTCCCGGTCTTATTTAGTTCACATTTTTACTTTTGGTAACCTAGCTCATATGTATAAAGCACTAAACGTTTTTATCGCGTTAAACGCATTTTGTCGACAAGGAAAGCACAATTTCATCAAAAACAAACAAAACAAGAAAAATGAATCTATTCAACAAGTCTGCAGCACGTCCTGAAGAGTTACATGGTTTCATCCAATGTCAATGTGTAATTTCTCCAGTTCTGATCATTGTTTAGGTTGTTGGTAGCTTGGTCCAATGCCAAAACACAGTGAAATCTTTTTATGGCTTTAAACGCGTTTTCTCCTCGAGAGAAACATGATTTCACTAAAAACGTTATAGTTTAAACATGCCTGCTGTACATGTGTGCAAACACTCAGAGCCTTAAGATAGGGTTTTCACCAATGTGTTTTTTGGTGAGAAACCTTCTATTTCAAGGTTCTGTGCGTTTTCAGACAAGTACAATATGTATTTATAGTGTTTCTGATGAAATCCCTCCTTTTAATGCATTTTCTCACAGAAAATGAGTCTCTCGCCATGGGAACATGGCTTTTTTGAAAAAGCATATTCTCGTCGAGAAATCGTGTTTTAAACAATAAAAACGACTCCCGGTCTTATTTAGTTCACATTTTTACTTTTGGTAACCTAGCTCATATGTATAAAGCACTAAACGTTTTTATCGCGTTAAACGCATTTTCTCGACAAGGAAAGCACAATTTCATCAACAACAAACAAAACAAGAAAAATGAATCTATTCAACAAGTCTGCAACACGTCCTGAAGAGTTACATGATTTCACCCAATGTCAATGTGTAATTTCTCCAGTTCTGATCATTGTTTAGGTTGTTGGTAGCTTGGTCCAATGCCAAAACACAGTGAAATCTTTTTATGGCTTTAAACGCGTTTTCTCCTCGAGAGAAACATGATTTCACTAAAAACGTTATAGTTTAAACATGCCTGCTGTACATATGTGCAAACACTCAGAGCCTTAAGATAGGGTGTTCACCAGCGTGTTTTTTGTTGAGAAACCTTCTATTTCAAGGTTCTGTGCGTTTTCAGACAAGTACAATATGTATTTATAGTGTTTCTGATGAAATCCCTCCTTTTAATGCATTTTCTCACAGAAAACGAGTCTCTCGCCATGAGAACATGGCTTTTTTGAAAAAGCATATTCTCGTCTAGAAATCGTGTTTTACACAATAAAAACGACTCTCGGTCTTATTTAGTTCACATTTTTACTTTTGGTAACCTAGCCCATATGTATAAAGCACTAAACCTTTTTATCGCGTTAAACAAAAATTTGTCGACAAGGAAAGCACAATTTCATCAAAAACAAACACAACAAGAAAGATGAATCTATTCAACAAGTCTGCAACACGTCCTGAAGAGTTACATGATTTCACCCAATGTCAATGTGTAATTTCTCCAGTTCTGATCATTGTTTAGGTTGTTGGTAGCTCGGTCCAATGCCAAAACACAGTGAAATCTTTTTATGGCTTTAAACGCGTTTTCTCCTCGAGAGAAACATGATTTCACTAAAAACGTTATAGTTTAAACATGCCTGCTGTACATATGTGCAAACACTCAGAGCCTTAAGATAGGGTTTTCACCAATGTGTTTTTTGGTGAGAAACCTTCTATTTCAAGGTTCTGTGCGTTTTCAGACAAGTACAATATGTATTTATAGTGTTTCTGATGAAATCCCTCCTTTTAATGCATTTTCTCACAGAAAACGAGTCTCTCGCCATGAGAACATGGCTTTTTTGAAAAAGCATATTCTCGTCGAGAAATCGTGTTTTAAACAATAAAAACGACTCTCGGTCTTATTTAGTTCACATTTTTACTTTTGGTAGCCTAGCTCATATGTATAAAGCACTAAACGTTTTTATCGCGTTAAACGCATTTTCTCGACAAGGAAAGCACAATTTCATCAAAAACAAACAAAACAAGAAAAATGAATCTATTCAACAAGTCTGCAACACGTCCTTAAGAGTTACATGGTTTCACCCAATGTCAATGTGTAATTTCTCCAGTTCTGATCATTGTTTAGGTTGTTGGTAGCTTGGTCCAATGCCAAAACACAGTGAAATCTTTTTATGGCTTTAAACGCGTTTTCTCCTCGAGAGAAACATGATTTCACTAAAAACGTTATAGTTTAAACATGCCTGCTGTACATGTGTGCAAACACTCAGAGCCTTAAGATAGGGTTTTCACCAATGTGTTTTTTGGTGAGAAACCTTCTATTTCAAGGTTCTGTGCGTTTTCAGACAAGTACAATATGTATTTATAGTGTTTCTGATGAAATCCCTCCTTTTAATGCATTTTCTCACAGAAAACGAGTCTCTCGCCATGAGAACATGGCTTTTTTGAAAAAGCATATTCTCGTCTAGAAATCGTGTTTTACACAATAAAAACGACTCTCGGTCTTATTTAGTTCACATTTTTACTTTTGGTAACCTAGCCCATATGTATAAAGCACTAAACCTTTTTATCGCGTTAAACGCATTTTCTCGACAAGGAAAGCACAATTTCATCAAAAACAAACACAACAAGAAAGATGAATCTATTCAACAAGTCTGCAACACGTCCTGAAGAGTTACATGATTTCACCCAATGTCAATGTGTAATTTCTCCAGTTCTGATCATTGTTTAGGTTGTTGGTAGCTCGGTCCAATGCCAAAACACAGTGAAATCTTTTTATGGCTTTAAACGCGTTTTCTCCTCGAGAGAAACATGATTTCACTAAAAACGTTATAGTTTAAACATGCTTGCTGTACATGTGTGCAAACACTCAGAGCCTTAAGATAGGGTTTTCACCAATGTGTTTTTTGGTGAGAAACCTTCTATTTCAAGGTTCTGTGCGTTTTCAGACAAGTAAAATATGTATTTATAGTGTTTCTGATGAAATCCCTCCTTATAATGCATTTTCTCACAGAAAATGAGTCTCTCGCCATGGGAACATGGCTTTTTTGAAAAAGCATATTCTCGTCGAGACATCGTGTTTTAACCAATAAAAACGACTCCCGGTCTTATTTAGTTCACATTTTTACTTTTGGTAACCTAGCTCATATGTATAAAGCACTAAACGTTTTTATCGCGTTAAACGCATTTTGTCGACAAGGAAAGCACAATTTCATCAAAAACAAACAAAACAAGAAAAATGAATCTATTCAACAAGTCTGCAGCACGTCCTGAAGAGTTACATGGTTTCATCCAATGTCAATGTGTAATTTCTCCAGTTCTGATCATTGTTTAGGTTGTTGGTAGCTTGGTCCAATGCCAAAACACAGTGAAATCTTTTTATGGCTTTAAACGCGTTTTCTCCTCGAGAGAAACATGATTTCACTAAAAACGTTATAGTTTAAACATGCCTGCTGTACATGTGTGCAAACACTCAGAGCCTTAAGATAGGGTTTTCACCAATGTGTTTTTTGGTGAGAAACCTTCTATTTCAAGGTTCTGTGCGTTTTCAGACAAGTACAATATGTATTTATAGTGTTTCTGATGAAATCCCTCCTTTTAATGCATTTTCTCACAGAAAATGAGTCTCTCGCCATGGGAACATGGCTTTTTTGAAAAAGCATATTCTCGTCGAGAAATCGTGTTTTAAACAATAAAAACGACTCCCGGTCTTATTTAGTTCACATTTTTACTTTTGGTAACCTAGCTCATATGTATAAAGCACTAAACGTTTTTATCGCGTTAAACGCATTTTCTCGACAAGGAAAGCACAATTTCATCAACAACAAACAAAACAAGAAAAATGAATCTATTCAACAAGTCTGCAACACGTCCTGAAGAGTTACATGATTTCACCCAATGTCAATGTGTAATTTCTCCAGTTCTGATCATTGTTTAGGTTGTTGGTAGCTTGGTCCAATGCCAAAACACAGTGAAATCTTTTTATGGCTTTAAACGCGTTTTCTCCTCGAGAGAAACATGATTTCACTAAAAACGTTATAGTTTAAACATGCCTGCTGTACATATGTGCAAACACTCAGAGCCTTAAGATAGGGTGTTCACCAGCGTGTTTTTTGTTGAGAAACCTTCTATTTCAAGGTTCTGTGCGTTTTCAGACAAGTACAATATGTATTTATAGTGTTTCTGATGAAATCCCTCCTTTTAATGCATTTTCTCACAGAAAACGAGTCTCTCGCCATGAGAACATGGCTTTTTTGAAAAAGCATATTCTCGTCGAGAAATCGTGTTTTACACAATAAAAACGACTCTCGGTCTTATTTAGTTCACATTTTTACTTTTGGTAACCTAGCCCATATGTATAAAGCACTAAACCTTTTTATCGCGTTAAACACATTTTGTCGACAAGGAAAGCACAATTTCATCAAAAACAAACAAAACAAGAAAAATGAATCTATTCAACAAGTCTGCAACACGTCCTTAAGAGTTACATGGTTTCACCCAATGTCAATGTGTAATTTCTCCAGTTCTGATCATTGTTTAGGTTGTTGGTAGCTTGGTCCAATGCCAAAACACAGTGAAATCTTTTTATGGCTTTAAACGCGTTTTCTCCTCGAGAGAAACATGATTTCACTAAAAACGTTATAGTTTAAACATGCCTGCTGTACATGTGTGCAAACACTCAGAGCCTTAAGATAGGGTTTTCACCAATGTGTTTTTTGGTGAGAAACCTTCTATTTCAAGGTTCTGTGCGTTTTCAGACAAGTACAATATGTATTTATAGTGTTTCTGATGAAATCCCTCCTTTTAATGCATTTTCTCACAGAAAACGAGTCTCTCGCCATGAGAACATGGCTTTTTTGAAAAAGCATATTCTCGTCTAGAAATCGTGTTTTACACAATAAAAACGACTCTCGGTCTTATTTAGTTCACATTTTTACTTTTGGTAACCTAGCCCATATGTATAAAGCACTAAACCTTTTTATCGCGTTAAACGCATTTTCTCGACAAGGAAAGCACAATTTCATCAAAAACAAACACAACAAGAAAGATGAATCTATTCAACAAGTCTGCAACACGTCCTGAAGAGTTACATGATTTCACCCAATGTCAATGTGTAATTTCTCCAGTTCTGATCATTGTTTAGGTTGTTGGTAGCTCGGTCCAATGCCAAAACACAGTGAAATCTTTTTATGGCTTTAAACGCGTTTTCTCCTCGAGAGAAACATGATTTCACTAAAAACGTTATAGTTTAAACATGCTTGCTGTACATGTGTGCAAACACTCAGAGCCTTAAGATAGGGTTTTCACCAATGTGTTTTTTGGTGAGAAACCTTCTATTTCAAGGTTCTGTGCGTTTTCAGACAAGTAAAATATGTATTTATAGTGTTTCTGATGAAATCCCTCCTTATAATGCATTTTCTCACAGAAAATGAGTCTCTCGCCATGGGAACATGGCTTTTTTGAAAAAGCATATTCTCGTCGAGACATCGTGTTTTAACCAATAAAAACGACTCCCGGTCTTATTTAGTTCACATTTTTACTTTTGGTAACCTAGCTCATATGTATAAAGCACTAAACGTTTTTATCGCGTTAAACGCATTTTGTCGACAAGGAAAGCACAATTTCATCAAAAACAAACAAAACAAGAAAAATGAATCTATTCAACAAGTCTGCAGCACGTCCTGAAGAGTTACATGGTTTCATCCAATGTCAATGTGTAATTTCTCCAGTTCTGATCATTGTTTAGGTTGTTGGTAGCTTGGTCCAATGCCAAAACACAGTGAAATCTTTTTATGGCTTTAAACGCGTTTTCTCCTCGAGAGAAACATGATTTCACTAAAAACGTTATAGTTTAAACATGCCTGCTGTACATGTGTGCAAACACTCAGAGCCTTAAGATAGGGTTTTCACCAATGTGTTTTTTGGTGAGAAACCTTCTATTTCAAGGTTCTGTGCGTTTTCAGACAAGTACAATATGTATTTATAGTGTTTCTGATGAAATCCCTCCTTTTAATGCATTTTCTCACAGAAAATGAGTCTCTCGCCATGGGAACATGGCTTTTTTGAAAAAGCATATTCTCGTCGAGAAATCGTGTTTTAAACAATAAAAACGACTCCCGGTCTTATTTAGTTCACATTTTTACTTTTGGTAACCTAGCTCATATGTATAAAGCACTAAACGTTTTTATCGCGTTAAACGCATTTTCTCGACAAGGAAAGCACAATTTCATCAACAACAAACAAAACAAGAAAAAGGAATCTATTCAACAAGTCTGCAACACGTCCTGAAGAGTTACATGATTTCACCCAATGTCAATGTGTAATTTCTCCAGTTCTGATCATTGTTTAGGTTGTTGGTAGCTTGGTCCAATGCCAAAACACAGTGAAATCTTTTTATGGCTTTAAACGCGTTTTCTCCTCGAGAGAAACATGATTTCACTAAAAACGTTATAGTTTAAACATGCCTGCTGTACATATGTGCAAACACTCAGAGCCTTAAGATAGGGTGTTCACCAGCGTGTTTTTTGTTGAGAAACCTTCTATTTCAAGGTTCTGTGCGTTTTCAGACAAGTACAATATGTATTTATAGTGTTTCTGATGAAATCCCTCCTTTTAATGCATTTTCTCACAGAAAACGAGTCTCTCGCCATGAGAACATGGCTTTTTTGAAAAAGCATATTCTCGTCGAGAAATCGTGTTTTACACAATAAAAACGACTCTCGGTCTTATTTAGTTCACATTTTTACTTTTGGTAACCTAGCCCATATGTATAAAGCACTAAACCTTTTTATCGCGTTAAACACATTTTGTCGACAAGGAAAGCACAATTTCATCAAAAACAAACACAACAAGAAAGATGAATCTATTCAACAAGTCTGCAACACGTCCTGAAGAGTTACATGATTTCACCCAATGTCAATGTGTAATTTCTCCAGTTCTGATCATTGTTTAGGTTGTTGGTAGCTTGGTCCAATGCCAAAACACAGTGAAATCTTTTTATGGCTTTAAACGCGTTTTCTCCTCGAGAGAAACATGATTTCACTAAAAACGTTATAGTTTAAACATGCCTGCTGTACATATGTGCAAACACTCAGAGCCTTAAGATAGGGTGTTCACCAGCGTGTTTTTTGTTGAGAAACCTTCTATTTCAAGGTTCTGTGCGTTTTCAGACAAGTACAATATGTATTTATAGTGTTTCTGATGAAATCCCTCCTTTTAATGCATTTTCTCACAGAAAACGAGTCTCTCGCCATGAGAACATGGCTTTTTTGAAAAAGCATATTCTCGTCGAGAAATCGTGTTTTACACAATAAAAACGACTCTCGGTCTTATTTAGTTCACATTTTTACTTTTGGTAACCTAGCCCATATGTATAAAGCACTAAACCTTTTTATCGCGTTAAACACATTTTGTCGACAAGGAAAGCACAATTTCATCAAAAACAAACACAACAAGAAAGATGAATCTATTCAACAAGTCTGCAACACGTCCTGAAGAGTTACATGATTTCACCCAATGTCAATGTGTAATTTCTCCAGTTCTGATCATTGTTTAGGTTGTTGGTAGCTCGGTCCAATGCCAAAACACAGTGAAATCTTTTTATGGCTTTAAACGCGTTTTCTCCTCGAGAGAAACATGATTTCACTAAAAACGTTATAGTTTAAACATGCCTGCTGTACATATGTGCAAACACTCAGAGCCTTAAGATAGGGTTTTCACCAATGTGTTTTTTGGTGAGAAACCTTCTATTTCAAGGTTCTGTGCGTTTTCAGACAAGTACAATATGTATTTATAGTGTTTCTGATGAAATCCCTCCTTTTAATGCATTTTCTCACAGAAAACGAGTCTCTCGCCATGAGAACATGGCTTTTTTGAAAAAGCATATTCTCGTCGAGAAATCGTGTTTTAAACAATAAAAACGACTCTCGGTCTTATTTAGTTCACATTTTTACTTTTGGTAGCCTAGCTCATATGTATAAAGCACTAAACGTTTTTATCGCGTTAAACGCATTTTCTCGACAAGGAAAGCACAATTTCATCAAAAACAAACAAAACAAGAAAAATGAATCTATTCAACAAGTCTGCAACACGTCCTTAAGAGTTACATGGTTTCACCCAATGTCAATGTGTAATTTCTCCAGTTCTGATCATTGTTTAGGTTGTTGGTAGCTTGGTCCAATGCCAAAACACAGTGAAATCTTTTTATGGCTTTAAACGCGTTTTCTCCTCGAGAGAAACATGATTTCACTAAAAACGTTATAGTTTAAACATGCCTGCTGTACATGTGTGCAAACACTCAGAGCCTTAAGATAGGGTTTTCACCAATGTGTTTTTTGGTGAGAAACCTTCTATTTCAAGGTTCTGTGCGTTTTCAGACAAGTACAATATGTATTTATAGTGTTTCTGATGAAATCCCTCCTTTTAATGCATTTTCTCACAGAAAACGAGTCTCTCGCCATGAGAACATGGCCTTTTTGAAAAAGCATATTCTCGTCTAGAAATCGTGTTTTACACAATAAAAACGACTCTCGGTCTTATTTAGTTCACATTTTTACTTTTGGTAACCTAGCCCATATGTATAAAGCACTAAACCTTTTTATCGCGTTAAACGCCTTTTCTCGACAAGGAAAGCACAATTTCATCAAAAACAAACACAACAAGAAAGATGAATCTATTCAACAAGTCTGCAACACGTCCTGAAGAGTTACATGATTTCACCCAATGTCAATGTGTAATTTCTCCAGTTCTGATCATTGTTTAGGTTGTTGGTAGCTCGGTCCAATGCCAAAACACAGTGAAATCTTTTTATGGCTTTAAACGCGTTTTCTCCTCGAGAGAAACATGATTTCACTAAAAACGTTATAGTTTAAACATGCTTGCTGTACATGTGTGCAAACACTCAGAGCCTTAAGATAGGGTTTTCACCAATGTGTTTTTTGGTGAGAAACCTTCTATTTCAAGGTTCTGTGCGTTTTCAGACAAGTAAAATATGTATTTATAGTGTTTCTGATGAAATCCCTCCTTATAATGCATTTTCTCACAGAAAATGAGTCTCTCGCCATGGGAACATGGCTTTTTTGAAAAAGCATATTCTCGTCGAGACATCGTGTTTTAACCAATAAAAACGACTCCCGGTCTTATTTAGTTCACATTTTTACTTTTGGTAACCTAGCTCATATGTATAAAGCACTAAACGTTTTTATCGCGTTAAACGCATTTTGTCGACAAGGAAAGCACAATTTCATCAAAAACAAACAAAACAAGAAAAATGAATCTATTCAACAAGTCTGCAGCACGTCCTGAAGAGTTACATGGTTTCATCCAATGTCAATGTGTAATTTCTCCAGTTCTGATCATTGTTTAGGTTGTTGGTAGCTTGGTCCAATGCCAAAACACAGTGAAATCTTTTTATGGCTTTAAACGCGTTTTCTCCTCGAGAGAAACATGATTTCACTAAAAACGTTATAGTTTAAACATGCCTGCTGTACATGTGTGCAAACACTCAGAGCCTTAAGATAGGGTTTTCACCAATGTGTTTTTTGGTGAGAAACCTTCTATTTCAAGGTTCTGTGCGTTTTCAGACAAGTACAATATGTATTTATAGTGTTTCTGATGAAATCCCTCCTTTTAATGCATTTTCTCACAGAAAATGAGTCTCTCGCCATGGGAACATGGCTTTTTTGAAAAAGCATATTCTCGTCGAGAAATCGTGTTTTAAACAATAAAAACGACTCCCGGTCTTATTTAGTTCACATTTTTACTTTTGGTAACCTAGCTCATATGTATAAAGCACTAAACGTTTTTATCGCGTTAAACGCATTTTCTCGACAAGGAAAGCACAATTTCATCAACAACAAACAAAACAAGAAAAATGAATCTATTCAACAAGTCTGCAACACGTCCTGAAGAGTTACATGATTTCACCCAATGTCAATGTGTAATTTCTCCAGTTCTGATCATTGTTTAGGTTGTTGGTAGCTTGGTCCAATGCCAAAACACAGTGAAATCTTTTTATGGCTTTAAACGCGTTTTCTCCTCGAGAGAAACATGATTTCACTAAAAACGTTATAGTTTAAACATGCCTGCTGTACATATGTGCAAACACTCAGAGCCTTAAGATAGGGTGTTCACCAGCGTGTTTTTTGTTGAGAAACCTTCTATTTCAAGGTTCTGTGCGTTTTCAGACAAGTACAATATGTATTTATAGTGTTTCTGATGAAATCCCTCCTTTTAATGCATTTTCTCACAGAAAACGAGTCTCTCGCCATGAGAACATGGCTTTTTTGAAAAAGCATATTCTCGTCGAGAAATCGTGTTTTACACAATAAAAACGACTCTCGGTCTTATTTAGTTCACATTTTTACTTTTGGTAACCTAGCCCATATGTATAAAGCACTAAACCTTTTTATCGCGTTAAACACATTTTGTCGACAAGGAAAGCACAATTTCATCAAAAACAAACAAAACAAGAAAAATGAATCTATTCAACAAGTCTGCAACACGTCCTTAAGAGTTACATGGTTTCACCCAATGTCAATGTGTAATTTCTCCAGTTCTGATCATTGTTTAGGTTGTTGGTAGCTTGGTCCAATGCCAAAACACAGTGAAATCTTTTTATGGCTTTAAACGCGTTTTCTCCTCGAGAGAAACATGATTTCACTAAAAACGTTATAGTTTAAACATGCCTGCTGTACATGTGTGCAAACACTCAGAGCCTTAAGATAGGGTTTTCACCAATGTGTTTTTTGGTGAGAAACCTTCTATTTCAAGGTTCTGTGCGTTTTCAGACAAGTACAATATGTATTTATAGTGTTTCTGATGAAATCCCTCCTTTTAATGCATTTTCTCACAGAAAACGAGTCTCTCGCCATGAGAACATGGCTTTTTTGAAAAAGCATATTCTCGTCGAGAAATCGTGTTTTAAACAATAAAAACGACTCTCGGTCTTATTTAGTTCACATTTTTACTTTTGGTAGCCTAGCTCATATGTATAAAGCACTAAACGTTTTTATCGCGTTAAACGCATTTTCTCGACAAGGAAAGCACAATTTCATCAAAAACAAACAAAACAAGAAAAATGAATCTATTCAACAAGTCTGCAACACGTCCTTAAGAGTTACATGGTTTCACCCAATGTCAATGTGTAATTTCTCCAGTTCTGATCATTGTTTAGGTTGTTGGTAGCTTGGTCCAATGCCAAAACACAGTGAAATCTTTTTATGGCTTTAAACGCGTTTTCTCCTCGAGAGAAACATGATTTCACTAAAAACGTTATAGTTTAAACATGCCTGCTGTACATGTGTGCAAACACTCAGAGCCTTAAGATAGGGTTTTCACCAATGTGTTTTTTGGTGAGAAACCTTCTATTTCAAGGTTCTGTGCGTTTTCAGACAAGTACAATATGTATTTATAGTGTTTCTGATGAAATCCCTCCTTTTAATGCATTTTCTCACAGAAAACGAGTCTCTCGCCATGAGAACATGGCCTTTTTGAAAAAGCATATTCTCGTCTAGAAATCGTGTTTTACACAATAAAAACGACTCTCGGTCTTATTTAGTTCACATTTTTACTTTTGGTAACCTAGCCCATATGTATAAAGCACTAAACCTTTTTATCGCGTTAAACGCCTTTTCTCGACAAGGAAAGCACAATTTCATCAAAAACAAACACAACAAGAAAGATGAATCTATTCAACAAGTCTGCAACACGTCCTGAAGAGTTACATGATTTCACCCAATGTCAATGTGTAATTTCTCCAGTTCTGATCATTGTTTAGGTTGTTGGTAGCTCGGTCCAATGCCAAAACACAGTGAAATCTTTTTATGGCTTTAAACGCGTTTTCTCCTCGAGAGAAACATGATTTCACTAAAAACGTTATAGTTTAAACATGCTTGCTGTACATGTGTGCAAACACTCAGAGCCTTAAGATAGGGTTTTCACCAATGTGTTTTTTGGTGAGAAACCTTCTATTTCAAGGTTCTGTGCGTTTTCAGACAAGTAAAATATGTATTTATAGTGTTTCTGATGAAATCCCTCCTTATAATGCATTTTCTCACAGAAAATGAGTCTCTCGCCATGGGAACATGGCTTTTTTGAAAAAGCATATTCTCGTCGAGACATCGTGTTTTAACCAATAAAAACGACTCCCGGTCTTATTTAGTTCACATTTTTACTTTTGGTAACCTAGCTCATATGTATAAAGCACTAAACGTTTTTATCGCGTTAAACGCATTTTGTCGACAAGGAAAGCACAATTTCATCAAAAACAAACAAAACAAGAAAAATGAATCTATTCAACAAGTCTGCAGCACGTCCTGAAGAGTTACATGGTTTCATCCAATGTCAATGTGTAATTTCTCCAGTTCTGATCATTGTTTAGGTTGTTGGTAGCTTGGTCCAATGCCAAAACACAGTGAAATCTTTTTATGGCTTTAAACGCGTTTTCTCCTCGAGAGAAACATGATTTCACTAAAAACGTTATAGTTTAAACATGCCTGCTGTACATGTGTGCAAACACTCAGAGCCTTAAGATAGGGTTTTCACCAATGTGTTTTTTGGTGAGAAACCTTCTATTTCAAGGTTCTGTGCGTTTTCAGACAAGTACAATATGTATTTATAGTGTTTCTGATGAAATCCCTCCTTTTAATGCATTTTCTCACAGAAAATGAGTCTCTCGCCATGGGAACATGGCTTTTTTGAAAAAGCATATTCTCGTCGAGAAATCGTGTTTTAAACAATAAAAACGACTCCCGGTCTTATTTAGTTCACATTTTTACTTTTGGTAACCTAGCTCATATGTATAAAGCACTAAACGTTTTTATCGCGTTAAACGCATTTTCTCGACAAGGAAAGCACAATTTCATCAACAACAAACAAAACAAGAAAAATGAATCTATTCAACAAGTCTGCAACACGTCCTGAAGAGTTACATGATTTCACCCAATGTCAATGTGTAATTTCTCCAGTTCTGATCATTGTTTAGGTTGTTGGTAGCTTGGTCCAATGCCAAAACACAGTGAAATCTTTTTATGGCTTTAAACGCGTTTTCTCCTCGAGAGAAACATGATTTCACTAAAAACGTTATAGTTTAAACATGCCTGCTGTACATATGTGCAAACACTCAGAGCCTTAAGATAGGGTGTTCACCAGCGTGTTTTTTGTTGAGAAACCTTCTATTTCAAGGTTCTGTGCGTTTTCAGACAAGTACAATATGTATTTATAGTGTTTCTGATGAAATCCCTCCTTTTAATGCATTTTCTCACAGAAAACGAGTCTCTCGCCATGAGAACATGGCTTTTTTGAAAAAGCATATTCTCGTCGAGAAATCGTGTTTTACACAATAAAAACGACTCTCGGTCTTATTTAGTTCACATTTTTACTTTTGGTAACCTAGCCCATATGTATAAAGCACTAAACCTTTTTATCGCGTTAAACACATTTTGTCGACAAGGAAAGCACAATTTCATCAAAAACAAACAAAACAAGAAAAATGAATCTATTCAACAAGTCTGCAACACGTCCTTAAGAGTTACATGGTTTCACCCAATGTCAATGTGTAATTTCTCCAGTTCTGATCATTGTTTAGGTTGTTGGTAGCTTGGTCCAATGCCAAAACACAGTGAAATCTTTTTATGGCTTTAAACGCGTTTTCTCCTCGAGAGAAACATGATTTCACTAAAAACGTTATAGTTTAAACATGCCTGCTGTACATGTGTGCAAACACTCAGAGCCTTAAGATAGGGTTTTCACCAATGTGTTTTTTGGTGAGAAACCTTCTATTTCAAGGTTCTGTGCGTTTTCAGACAAGTACAATATGTATTTATAGTGTTTCTGATGAAATCCCTCCTTTTAATGCATTTTCTCACAGAAAACGAGTCTCTCGCCATGAGAACATGGCTTTTTTGAAAAAGCATATTCTCGTCGAGAAATCGTGTTTTACACAATAAAAACGACTCTCGGTCTTATTTAGTTCACATTTTTACTTTTGGTAACCTAGCCCATATGTATAAAGCACTAAACCTTTTTATCGCGTTAAACACATTTTGTCGACAAGGAAAGCACAATTTCATCAAAAACAAACACAACAAGAAAGATGAATCTATTCAACAAGTCTGCAACACGTCCTGAAGAGTTACATGATTTCACCCAATGTCAATGTGTAATTTCTCCAGTTCTGATCATTGTTTAGGTTGTTGGTAGCTCGGTCCAATGCCAAAACACAGTGAAATCTTTTTATGGCTTTAAACGCGTTTTCTCCTCGAGAGAAACATGATTTCACTAAAAACGTTATAGTTTAAACATGCTTGCTGTACATGTGTGCAAACACTCAGAGCCTTAAGATAGGGTTTTCACCAATGTGTTTTTTGGTGAGAAACCTTCTATTTCAAGGTTCTGTGCGTTTTCAGACAAGTACAATATGTATTTATAGTGTTTCTGATGAAATCCCTCCTTTTAATGCATTTTCTCACAGAAAATGAGTCTCGCCATGGGAACATGGCTTTTTTGAAAAAGCATATTCTCGTCGAGAAATCGTGTTTTAAACAATAAAAACGACTCCCGGTCTTATTTAGTTCACATTTTTACTTTTGGTAACCTAGCTCATATGTATAAAGCACTAAACGTTTTTATCGCGTTAAACGCATTTTCTCGACAAGGAAAGCACAATTTCATCAACAACAAACAAAACAAGAAAAATGAATCTATTCAACAAGTCTGCAACACGTCCTGAAGAGTTACATGATTTCACCCAATGTCAATGTGTAATTTCTCCAGTTCTGATCATTGTTTAGGTTGTTGGTAGCTTGGTCCAATGCCAAAACACAGTGAAATCTTTTTATGGCTTTAAACGCGTTTTCTCCTCGAGAGAAACATGATTTCACTAAAAACGTTATAGTTTAAACATGCCTGCTGTACATATGTGCAAACACTCAGAGCCTTAAGATAGGGTTTTCACCAATGTGTTTTTTGTTGAGAAACCTTCTATTTCAAGGTTCTGTGCGTTTTCAGACAAGTACAATATGTATTTATAGTGTTTCTGATGAAATCCCTCCTTATAATGCATTTTCTCACAGAAAATGAGTCTCTCGCCATGGGAACATGGCTTTTTTGAAAAAGCATATTCTCGTCGAGACATCGTGTTTTAACCAATAAAAACGACTCCCGGTCTTATTTAGTTCACATTTTTACTTTTGGTAACCTAGCTCATATGTATAAAGCACTAAACGTTTTTATCGCGTTAAACGCATTTTGTCGACAAGGAAAGCACAATTTCATCAAAAACAAACAAAACAAGAAAAATGAATCTATTCAACAAGTCTGCAGCACGTCCTGAAGAGTTACATGGTTTCATCCAATGTCAATGTGTAATTTCTCCAGTTCTGATCATTGTTTAGGTTGTTGGTAGCTTGGTCCAATGCCAAAACACAGTGAAATCTTTTTATGGCTTTAAACGCGTTTTCTCCTCGAGAGAAACATGATTTCACTAAAAACGTTATAGTTTAAACATGCCTGCTGTACATGTGTGCAAACACTCAGAGCCTTAAGATAGGGTTTTCACCAATGTGTTTTTTGGTGAGAAACCTTCTATTTCAAGGTTCTGTGCGTTTTCAGACAAGTACAATATGTATTTATAGTGTTTCTGATGAAATCCCTCCTTTTAATGCATTTTCTCACAGAAAATGAGTCTCTCGCCATGGGAACATGGCTTTTTTGAAAAAGCATATTCTCGTCGAGAAATCGTGTTTTAAACAATAAAAACGACTCCCGGTCTTATTTAGTTCACATTTTTACTTTTGGTAACCTAGCTCATATGTATAAAGCACTAAACGTTTTTATCGCGTTAAACGCATTTTCTCGACAAGGAAAGCACAATTTCATCAACAACAAACAAAACAAGAAAAATGAATCTATTCAACAAGTCTGCAACACGTCCTGAAGAGTTACATGATTTCACCCAATGTCAATGTGTAATTTCTCCAGTTCTGATCATTGTTTAGGTTGTTGGTAGCTTGGTCCAATGCCAAAACACAGTGAAATCTTTTTATGGCTTTAAACGCGTTTTCTCCTCGAGAGAAACATGATTTCACTAAAAACGTTATAGTTTAAACATGCCTGCTGTACATATGTGCAAACACTCAGAGCCTTAAGATAGGGTGTTCACCAGCGTGTTTTTTGTTGAGAAACCTTCTATTTCAAGGTTCTGTGCGTTTTCAGACAAGTACAATATGTATTTATAGTGTTTCTGATGAAATCCCTCCTTTTAATGCATTTTCTCACAGAAAACGAGTCTCTCGCCATGAGAACATGGCTTTTTTGAAAAAGCATATTCTCGTCGAGAAATCGTGTTTTACACAATAAAAACGACTCTCGGTCTTATTTAGTTCACATTTTTACTTTTGGTAACCTAGCCCATATGTATAAAGCACTAAACCTTTTTATCGCGTTAAACACATTTTGTCGACAAGGAAAGCACAATTTCATCAAAAACAAACAAAACAAGAAAAATGAATCTATTCAACAAGTCTGCAACACGTCCTTAAGAGTTACATGGTTTCACCCAATGTCAATGTGTAATTTCTCCAGTTCTGATCATTGTTTAGGTTGTTGGTAGCTTGGTCCAATGCCAAAACACAGTGAAATCTTTTTATGGCTTTAAACGCGTTTTCTCCTCGAGAGAAACATGATTTCACTAAAAACGTTATAGTTTAAACATGCCTGCTGTACATGTGTGCAAACACTCAGAGCCTTAAGATAGGGTTTTCACCAATGTGTTTTTTGGTGAGAAACCTTCTATTTCAAGGTTCTGTGCGTTTTCAGACAAGTACAATATGTATTTATAGTGTTTCTGATGAAATCCCTCCTTTTAATGCATTTTCTCACAGAAAACGAGTCTCTCGCCATGAGAACATGGCTTTTTTGAAAAAGCATATTCTCGTCGAGAAATCGTGTTTTACACAATAAAAACGACTCTCGGTCTTATTTAGTTCACATTTTTACTTTTGGTAACCTAGCCCATATGTATAAAGCACTAAACCTTTTTATCGCGTTAAACACATTTTGTCGACAAGGAAAGCACAATTTCATCAAAAACAAACACAACAAGAAAGATGAATCTATTCAACAAGTCTGCAACACGTCCTGAAGAGTTACATGATTTCACCCAATGTCAATGTGTAATTTCTCCAGTTCTGATCATTGTTTAGGTTGTTGGTAGCTCGGTCCAATGCCAAAACACAGTGAAATCTTTTTATGGCTTTAAACGCGTTTTCTCCTCGAGAGAAACATGATTTCACTAAAAACGTTATAGTTTAAACATGCTTGCTGTACATGTGTGCAAACACTCAGAGCCTTAAGATAGGGTTTTCACCAATGTGTTTTTTGGTGAGAAACCTTCTATTTCAAGGTTCTGTGCGTTTTCAGACAAGTACAATATGTATTTATAGTGTTTCTGATGAAATCCCTCCTTTTAATGCATTTTCTCACAGAAAATGAGTCTCGCCATGGGAACATGGCTTTTTTGAAAAAGCATATTCTCGTCGAGAAATCGTGTTTTAAACAATAAAAACGACTCCCGGTCTTATTTAGTTCACATTTTTACTTTTGGTAACCTAGCTCATATGTATAAAGCACTAAACGTTTTTATCGCGTTAAACGCATTTTCTCGACAAGGAAAGCACAATTTCATCAACAACAAACAAAACAAGAAAAATGAATCTATTCAACAAGTCTGCAACACGTCCTGAAGAGTTACATGATTTCACCCAATGTCAATGTGTAATTTCTCCAGTTCTGATCATTGTTTAGGTTGTTGGTAGCTTGGTCCAATGCCAAAACACAGTGAAATCTTTTTATGGCTTTAAACGCGTTTTCTCCTCGAGAGAAACATGATTTCACTAAAAACGTTATAGTTTAAACATGCCTGCTGTACATATGTGCAAACACTCAGAGCCTTAAGATAGGGTTTTCACCAATGTGTTTTTTGTTGAGAAACCTTCTATTTCAAGGTTCTGTGCGTTTTCAGACAAGTACAATATGTATTTATAGTGTTTCTGATGAAATCCCTCCTTTTAATGCATTTTCTCACAGAAAACGAGTCTCTCGCCATGAGAACATGGCTTTTTTGAAAAAGCATATTCTCGTCGAGAAATCGTGTTTTACACAATAAAAACGACTCTCGGTCTTATTTAGTTCACATTTTTACTTTTGGTAACCTAGCCCATATGTATAAAGCACTAAACCTTTTTATCGCGTTAAACACATTTTGTCGACAAGGAAAGCACAATTTCATCAAAAACAAACACAACAAGAAAGATGAATCTATTCAACAAGTCTGCAACACGTCCTGAAGAGTTACATGATTTCACCCAATGTCAATGTGTAATTTCTCCAGTTCTGATCATTGTTTAGGTTGTTGGTAGCTCGGTCCAATGCCAAAACACAGTGAAATCTTTTTATGGCTTTAAACGCGTTTTCTCCTCGAGAGAAACATGATTTCACTAAAAACGTTATAGTTTAAACATGCCTGCTGTACATATGTGCAAACACTCAGAGCCTTAAGATAGGGTTTTCACCAATGTGTTTTTTGGTGAGAAACCTTCTATTTCAAGGTTCTGTGCGTTTTCAGACAAGTACAATATATATTTACAGTGTTTCTGATGAAATCCCTCCTTTTAATGCATTTTCTCACAGAAAACGAGTCTCTCGCCATGAGAACATGGCTTTTTTGAAAAAGCATATTCTCGTCGAGAAATCGTGTTTTAAACAATAAAAACGACTCTCGGTCTTATTTAGTTCACATTTTTACTTTTGGTAGCCTAGCTCATATGTATAAAGCACTAAACGTTTTTATCGCTTTAAACGCATTTTCTCGACAAGGAAAGCACAATATCATCAAAAACAAACAAAACAAGAAAAATGAATCTATTCAACAAGTCTGCAACACGTCCTTAAGAGTTACATGGTTTCACCCAATGTCAATGTGTAATTTCTCCAGTTCTGATGATTGTTTAGGTTGTTGGTAGCTTGGTCCAATGCCAAAACACAGTGAAATCTTTTTATGGCTTTAAACGCGTTTTCTCCTCGAGAGAAACATGATTTCACTAAAAACGTTATAGTTTAAACATGCCTGCTGTACATGTGTGCAAACACTCAGAGCCTTAAGATAGGGTTTTCACCAATGTGTTTTTTGGTGAGAAACCTTCTATTTCAAGGTTCTGTGCGTTTTCAGACAAGTAAAATATGTATTTATAGTGTTTCTGATGAAATCCCTCCTTATAATGCATTTTCTCACAGAAAATGAGTCTCTCGCCATGGGAACATGGCTTTTTTGAAAAAGCATATTCTCGTCGAGAAATCGTGTTTTAACCAATAAAAACGACTCCCGGTCTTATTTAGTTCACATTTTTACTTTTGGTAACCTAGCTCATATGTATAAAGCACTAAACGTTTTTATCGCGTTAAACGCATTTTGTCGACAAGGAAAGCACAATTTCATCAAAAACAAACAAAACAAGAAAAATGAATCTATTCAACAAGTCTGCAGCACGTCCTGAAGAGTTACATGGTTTCATCCAATGTCAATGTGTAATTTCTCCAGTTCTGATCATTGTTTAGGTTGTTGGTAGCTTGGTCCAATGCCAAAACACAGTGAAATCTTTTTATGGCTTTAAACGCGTTTTCTCCTCGAGAGAAACATGATTTCACTAAAAACGTTATAGTTTAAACATGCCTGCTGTACATGTGTGCAAACACTCAGAGCCTTAAGATAGGGTTTTCACCAATGTGTTTTTTGGTGAGAAACCTTCTATTTCAAGGTTCTGTGCGTTTTCAGACAAGTACAATATGTATTTATAGTGTTTCTGATGAAATCCCTCCTTTTAATGCATTTTCTCACAGAAAATGAGTCTCTCGCCATGGGAACATGGCTTTTTTGAAAAAGCATATTCTCGTCGAGAAATCGTGTTTTAAACAATAAAAACGACTCCCGGTCTTATTTAGTTCACATTTTTACTTTTGGTAACCTAGCTCATATGTATAAAGCACTAAACGTTTTTATCGCGTTAAACGCATTTTCTCGACAAGGAAAGCACAATTTCATCAACAACAAACAAAACAAGAAAAATGAATCTATTCAACAAGTCTGCAACACGTCCTGAAGAGTTACATGATTTCACCCAATGTCAATGTGTAATTTCTCCAGTTCTGATCATTGTTTAGGTTGTTGGTAGCTTGGTCCAATGCCAAAACACAGTGAAATCTTTTTATGGCTTTAAACGCGTTTTCTCCTCGAGAGAAACATGATTTCACTAAAAACGTTATAGTTTAAACATGCCTGCTGTACATATGTGCAAACACTCAGAGCCTTAAGATAGGGTGTTCACCAGCGTGTTTTTTGTTGAGAAACCTTCTATTTCAAGGTTCTGTGCGTTTTCAGACAAGTACAATATGTATTTATAGTGTTTCTGATGAAATCCCTCCTTTTAATGCATTTTCTCACAGAAAACGAGTCTCTCGCCATGAGAACATGGCTTTTTTGAAAAAGCATATTCTCGTCTAGAAATCGTGTTTTACACAATAAAAACGACTCTCGGTCTTATTTAGTTCACATTTTTACTTTTGGTAACCTAGCCCATATGTATAAAGCACTAAACCTTTTTATCGCGTTAAACACATTTTGTCGACAAGGAAAGCACAATTTCATCAAAAACAAACACAACAAGAAAGATGAATCTATTCAACAAGTCTGCAACACGTCCTGAAGAGTTACATGATTTCACCCAATGTCAATGTGTAATTTCTCCAGTTCTGATCATTGTTTAGGTTGTTGGTAGCTCGGTCCAATGCCAAAACACAGTGAAATCTTTTTATGGCTTTAAACGCGTTTTCTCCTCGAGAGAAACATGATTTCACTAAAAACGTTATAGTTTAAACATGCCTGCTGTAAATATGTGCAAACACTCAGAGCCTTAAGATAGGGTTTTCACCAATGTGTTTTTTGGTGAGAAACCTTCTATTTCAAGGTTCTGTGCGTTTTCAGACAAGTACAATATGTATTTATAGTGTTTCTGATGAAATCCCTCCTTTTAATGCATTTTCTCACAGAAAACGAGTCTCTCGCCATGAGAACATGGCTTTTTTGAAAAAGCATATTCTCGTCGAGAAATCGTGTTTTAAACAATAAAAACGACTCTCGGTCTTATTTAGTTCACATTTTTACTTTTGGTAGCCTAGCTCATATGTATAAAGCACTAAACGTTTTTATCGCGTTAAACGCATTTTCTCGACAAGGAAAGCACAATTTCATCAAAAACAAACAAAACAAGAAAAATGAATCTATTCAACAAGTCTGCAACACGTCCTTAAGAGTTACATGGTTTCACCCAATGTCAATGTGTAATTTCTCCAGTTCTGATCATTGTTTAGGTTGTTGGTAGCTTGGTCCAATGCCAAAACACAGTGAAATCTTTTTATGGCTTTAAACGCGTTTTCTCCTCGAGAGAAACATGATTTCACTAAAAACGTTATAGTTTAAACATGCCTGCTGTACATGTGTGCAAACACTCAGAGCCCTAAGATAGGGTTTTCACCAATGTGTTTTTTGGTGAGAAACCTTCTATTTCAAGGTTCTGTGCGTTTTCAGACAAGTACAATATGTATTTATAGTGTTTCTGATGAAATCCCTCCTTTTAATGCATTTTCTCACAGAAAACGAGTCTCTCGCCATGAGAACATGGCTTTTTTTAAAAAGCATATTCTCGTCTAGAAATCGTGTTTTACACAATAAAAACGACTCTCGGTCTTATTTAGTTCACATTTTTACTTTTGGTAACCTAGCCCATATGTATAAAGCACTAAACCTTTTTATCGCGTTAAACGCATTTTCTCGACAAGGAAAGCACAATTTCATCAAAAACAAACACAACAAGAAAGATGAATCTATTCAACAAGTCTGCAACACGTCCTGAAGAGTTACATGATTTCACCCAATGTCAATGTGTAATTTCTCCAGTTCTGATCATTGTTTAGGTTGTTGGTAGCTCGGTCCAATGCCAAAACACAGTGAAATCTTTTTATGGCTTTAAACGCGTTTTCTCCTCGAGAGAAACATGATTTCACTAAAAACGTTATAGTTTAAACATGCCTGCTGTACATATGTGCAAACACTCAGAGCCTTAAGATAGGGTTTTCACCAATGTGTTTTTTGGTGAGAAACCTTCTATTTCAAGGTTCTGTGCGTTTTCAGACAAGTACAATATATATTTACAGTGTTTCTGATGAAATCCCTCCTTTTAATGCATTTTCTCACAGAAAACGAGTCTCTCGCCATGAGAACATGGCTTTTTTGAAAAAGCATATTCTCGTCGAGAAATCGTGTTTTAAACAATAAAAACGACTCTCGGTCTTATTTAGTTCACATTTTTACTTTTGGTAGCCTAGCTCATATGTATAAAGCACTAAACGTTTTTATCGCTTTAAACGCATTTTCTCGACAAGGAAAGCACAATATCATCAAAAACAAACAAAACAAGAAAAATGAATCTATTCAACAAGTCTGCAACACGTCCTTAAGAGTTACATGGTTTCACCCAATGTCAATGTGTAATTTCTCCAGTTCTGATGATTGTTTAGGTTGTTGGTAGCTTGGTCCAATGCCAAAACACAGTGAAATCTTTTTATGGCTTTAAACGCGTTTTCTCCTCGAGAGAAACATGATTTCACTAAAAACGTTATAGTTTAAACATGCCTGCTGTACATGTGTGCAAACACTCAGAGCCTTAAGATAGGGTTTTCACCAATGTGTTTTTTGGTGAGAAACCTTCTATTTCAAGGTTCTGTGCGTTTTCAGACAAGTAAAATATGTATTTATAGTGTTTCTGATGAAATCCCTCCTTATAATGCATTTTCTCACAGAAAATGAGTCTCTCGCCATGGGAACATGGCTTTTTTGAAAAAGCATATTCTCGTCGAGACATCGTGTTTTAACCAATAAAAACGACTCCCGGTCTTATTTAGTTCACATTTTTACTTTTGGTAACCTAGCTCATATGTATAAAGCACTAAACGTTTTTATCGCGTTAAACGCATTTTGTCGACAAGGAAAGCACAATTTCATCAAAAACAAACAAAACAAGAAAAATGAATCTATTCAACAAGTCTGCAGCACGTCCTGAAGAGTTACATGGTTTCATCCAATGTCAATGTGTAATTTCTCCAGTTCTGATCATTGTTTAGGTTGTTGGTAGCTTGGTCCAATGCCAAAACACAGTGAAATCTTTTTATGGCTTTAAACGCGTTTTCTCCTCGAGAGAAACATGATTTCACTAAAAACGTTATAGTTTAAACATGCCTGCTGTACATGTGTGCAAACACTCAGAGCCTTAAGATAGGGTTTTCACCAATGTGTTTTTTGGTGAGAAACCTTCTATTTCAAGGTTCTGTGCGTTTTCAGACAAGTACAATATGTATTTATAGTGTTTCTGATGAAATCCCTCCTTTTAATGCATTTTCTCACAGAAAATGAGTCTCTCGCCATGGGAACATGGCTTTTTTGAAAAAGCATATTCTCGTCGAGAAATCGTGTTTTAAACAATAAAAACGACTCCCGGTCTTATTTAGTTCACATTTTTACTTTTGGTAACCTAGCTCATATGTATAAAGCACTAAACGTTTTTATCGCGTTAAACGCATTTTCTCGACAAGGAAAGCACAATTTCATCAACAACAAACAAAACAAGAAAAATGAATCTATTCAACAAGTCTGCAACACGTCCTGAAGAGTTACATGATTTCACCCAATGTCAATGTGTAATTTCTCCAGTTCTGATCATTGTTTAGGTTGTTGGTAGCTTGGTCCAATGCCAAAACACAGTGAAATCTTTTTATGGCTTTAAACGCGTTTTCTCCTCGAGAGAAACATGATTTCACTAAAAACGTTATAGTTTAAACATGCCTGCTGTACATATGTGCAAACACTCAGAGCCTTAAGATAGGGTGTTCACCAGCGTGTTTTTTGTTGAGAAACCTTCTATTTCAAGGTTCTGTGCGTTTTCAGACAAGTACAATATGTATTTATAGTGTTTCTGATGAAATCCCTCCTTTTAATGCATTTTCTCACAGAAAACGAGTCTCTCGCCATGAGAACATGGCTTTTTTGAAAAAGCATATTCTCGTCTAGAAATCGTGTTTTACACAATAAAAACGACTCTCGGTCTTATTTAGTTCACATTTTTACTTTTGGTAACCTAGCCCATATGTATAAAGCACTAAACCTTTTTATCGCGTTAAACACATTTTGTCGACAAGGAAAGCACAATTTCATCAAAAACAAACACAACAAGAAAGATGAATCTATTCAACAAGTCTGCAACACGTCCTGAAGAGTTACATGATTTCACCCAATGTCAATGTGTAATTTCTCCAGTTCTGATCATTGTTTAGGTTGTTGGTAGCTCGGTCCAATGCCAAAACACAGTGAAATCTTTTTATGGCTTTAAACGCGTTTTCTCCTCGAGAGAAACATGATTTCACTAAAAACGTTATAGTTTAAACATGCCTGCTGTAAATATGTGCAAACACTCAGAGCCTTAAGATAGGGTTTTCACCAATGTGTTTTTTGGTGAGAAACCTTCTATTTCAAGGTTCTGTGCGTTTTCAGACAAGTACAATATGTATTTATAGTGTTTCTGATGAAATCCCTCCTTTTAATGCATTTTCTCACAGAAAACGAGTCTCTCGCCATGAGAACATGGCTTTTTTGAAAAAGCATATTCTCGTCGAGAAATCGTGTTTTAAACAATAAAAACGACTCTCGGTCTTATTTAGTTCACATTTTTACTTTTGGTAGCCTAGCTCATATGTATAAAGCACTAAACGTTTTTATCGCGTTAAACGCATTTTCTCGACAAGGAAAGCACAATTTCATCAAAAACAAACAAAACAAGAAAAATGAATCTATTCAACAAGTCTGCAACACGTCCTTAAGAGTTACATGGTTTCACCCAATGTCAATGTGTAATTTCTCCAGTTCTGATCATTGTTTAGGTTGTTGGTAGCTTGGTCCAATGCCAAAACACAGTGAAATCTTTTTATGGCTTTAAACGCGTTTTCTCCTCGAGAGAAACATGATTTCACTAAAAACGTTATAGTTTAAACATGCCTGCTGTACATGTGTGCAAACACTCAGAGCCCTAAGATAGGGTTTTCACCAATGTGTTTTTTGGTGAGAAACCTTCTATTTCAAGGTTCTGTGCGTTTTCAGACAAGTACAATATGTATTTATAGTGTTTCTGATGAAATCCCTCCTTTTAATGCATTTTCTCACAGAAAACGAGTCTCTCGCCATGAGAACATGGCTTTTTTTAAAAAGCATATTCTCGTCTAGAAATCGTGTTTTACACAATAAAAACGACTCTCGGTCTTATTTAGTTCACATTTTTACTTTTGGTAACCTAGCCCATATGTATAAAGCACTAAACCTTTTTATCGCGTTAAACGCATTTTCTCGACAAGGAAAGCACAATTTCATCAAAAACAAACACAACAAGAAAGATGAATCTATTCAACAAGTCTGCAACACGTCCTGAAGAGTTACATGATTTCACCCAATGTCAATGTGTAATTTCTCCAGTTCTGATCATTGTTTAGGTTGTTGGTAGCTCGGTCCAATGCCAAAACACAGTGAAATCTTTTTATGGCTTTAAACGCGTTTTCTCCTCGAGAGAAACATGATTTCACTAAAAACGTTATAGTTTAAACATGCCTGCTGTACATGTGTGCAAACACTCAGAGCCTTAAGATAGGGTTTTCACCAATGTGTTTTTTGGTGAGAAACCTTCTATTTCAAGGTTCTGTGCGTTTTCAGACAAGTACAATATGTATTTATAGTGTTTCTGATGAAATCCCTCCTTATAATGCATTTTCTCACAGAAAATGAGTCTCTCGCCATGGGAACATGGCTTTTTTGAAAAAGCATATTCTCGTCGAGACATCGTGTTTTAACCAATAAAAACGACTCCCGGTCTTATTTAGTTCACATTTTTACTTTTGGTAACCTAGCTCATATGTATAAAGCACTAAACGTTTTTATCGCGTTAAACGCATTTTCTCGACAAGGAAAGCACAATTTCATCAAAAACAAACAAAACAAGAAAAATGAATCTATTCAACAAGTCTGCAGCACGTCCTGAAGAGTTACATGGTTTCATCCAATGTCAATGTGTAATTTCTCCAGTTCTGATCATTGTTTAGGTTGTTGGTAGCTTGGTCCAATGCCAAAACACAGTGAAATCTTTTTATGGCTTTAAACGCGTTTTCTCCTCGAGAGAAACATGATTTCACTAAAAACGTTATAGTTTAAACATGCCTGCTGTACATGTGTGCAAACACTCAGAGCCTTAAGATAGGGTTTTCACCAATGTGTTTTTTGGTGAGAAACCTTCTATTTCAAGGTTCTGTGCGTTTTCAGACAAGTACAATATGTATTTATAGTGTTTCTGATGAAATCCCTCCTTTTAATGCATTTTCTCACAGAAAATGAGTCTCTCGCCATGGGAACATGGCTTTTTTGAAAAAGCATATTCTCGTCGAGAAATCGTGTTTTAAACAATAAAAACGACTCCCGGTCTTATTTAGTTCACATTTTTACTTTTGGTAACCTAGCTCATATGTATAAAGCACTAAACGTTTTTATCGCGTTAAACGCATTTTCTCGACAAGGAAAGCACAATTTCATCAACAACAAACAAAACAAGAACAATGAATCTATTCAACAAGTCTGCAACACGTCCTGAAGAGTTACATGATTTCACCCAATGTCAATGTGTAATTTCTCCAGTTCTGATCATTGTTTAGGTTGTTGGTAGCTTGGTCCAATGCCAAAACACAGTGAAATCTTTTTATGGCTTTAAACGCGTTTTCTCCTCGAGAGAAACATGATTTCACTAAAAACGTTATAGTTTAAACATGCCTGCTGTACATATGTGCAAACACTCAGAGCCTTAAGATAGGGTTTTCACCAATGTGTTTTTTGTTGAGAAACCTTCTATTTCAAGGTTCTGTGCGTTTTCAGACAAGTACAATATGTATTTATAGTGTTTCTGATGAAATCCCTCCTTTTAATGCATTTTCTCACAGAAAACGAGTCTCTCGCCATGAGAACATGGCTTTTTTGAAAAAGCATATTCTCGTCGAGAAATCGTGTTTTACACAATAAAAACGACTCTCGGTCTTATTTAGTTCACATTTTTACTTTTGGTAACCTAGCCCATATGTATAAAGCACTAAACCTTTTTATCGCGTTAAACACATTTTGTCGACAAGGAAAGCACAATTTCATCAAAAACAAACACAACAAGAAAGATGAATCTATTCAACAAGTCTGCAACACGTCCTGAAGAGTTACATGATTTCACCCAATGTCAATGTGTAATTTCTCCAGTTCTGATCATTGTTTAGGTTGTTGGTAGCTCGGTCCAATGCCAAAACACAGTGAAATCTTTTTATGGCTTTAAACGCGTTTTCTCCTCGAGAGAAACATGATTTCACTAAAAACGTTATAGTTTAAACATGCCTGCTGTACATGTGTGCAAACACTCAGAGCCTTAAGATAGGGTTTTCACCAATGTGTTTTTTGGTGAGAAACCTTCTATTTCAAGGTTCTGTGCGTTTTCAGACAAGTACAATATGTATTTATAGTGTTTCTGATGAAATCCCTCCTTATAATGCATTTTCTCACAGAAAATGAGTCTCGCCATGGGAACATGGCTTTTTTGAAAAAGCATATTCTCGTCGAGACATCGTGTTTTAACCAATAAAAACGACTCCCGGTCTTATTTAGTTCACATTTTTACTTTTGGTAACCTAGCTCATATGTATAAAGCACTAAACGTTTTTATCGCGTTAAACGCATTTTGTCGACAAGGAAAGCACAATTTCATCAAAAACAAACAAAACAAGAAAAATGAATCTATTCAACAAGTCTGCAGCACGTCCTGAAGAGTTACATGGTTTCATCCATAGTCAATGTGTAATTTCTCCAGTTCTGATCATTGTTTAGGTTGTTGGTAGCTTGGTCCAATGCCAAAACACAGTGAAATCTTTTTATGGCTTTAAACGCGTTTTCTCCTCGAGAGAAACATGATTTCACTAAAAACGTTATAGTTTAAACATGCCTGCTGTACATATGTGCAAACACTCAGAGCCTTAAGATAGGGTTTTCACCAATGTGTTTTTTGTTGAGAAACCTTCTATTTCAAGGTTCTGTGCGTTTTCAGACAAGTACAATATGTATTTATAGTGTTTCTGATGAAATCCCTCCTTTTAATGCATTTTCTCACAGAAAACGAGTCTCTCGCCATGGGAACATGGCTTTTTTGAAAAAGCATATTCTCGTCGAGACATCGTGTTTTAACCAATAAAAACGACTCCCGGTCTTATTTAGTTCACATTTTTACTTTTGGTAACCTAGCTCATATGTATAAAGCACTAAACGTTTTTATCGCGTTAAACGCATTTTGTCGACAAGGAAAGCACAATTTCATCAAAAACAAACAAAACAAGAAAAATGAATCTATTCAACAAGTCTGCAGCACGTCCTGAAGAGTTACATGGTTTCATCCAATGTCAATGTGTAATTTCTCCAGTTCTGATCATTGTTTAGGTTGTTGGTAGCTTGGTCCAATGCCAAAACACAGTGAAATCTTTTTATGGCTTTAAACGCGTTTTCTCCTCGAGAGAAACATGATTTCACTAAAAACGTTATAGTTTAAACATGCCTGCTGTACATGTGTGCAAACACTCAGAGCCTTAAGATAGGGTTTTCACCAATGTGTTTTTTGGTGAGAAACCTTCTATTTCAAGGTTCTGTGCGTTTTCAGACAAGTACAATATGTATTTATAGTGTTTCTGATGAAATCCCTCCTTTTAATGCATTTTCTCACAGAAAATGAGTCTCTCGCCATGGGAACATGGCTTTTTTGAAAAAGCATATTCTCGTCGAGAAATCGTGTTTTAAACAATAAAAACGACTCCCGGTCTTATTTAGTTCACATTTTTACTTTTGGTAACCTAGCTCATATGTATAAAGCACTAAACGTTTTTATCGCGTTAAACGCATTTTCTCGACAAGGAAAGCACAATTTCATCAACAACAAACAAAACAAGAAAAATGAATCTATTCAACAAGTCTGCAACACGTCCTGAAGAGTTACATGATTTCACCCAATGTCAATGTGTAATTTCTCCAGTTCTGATCATTGTTTAGGTTGTTGGTAGCTTGGTCCAATGCCAAAACACAGTGAAATCTTTTTATGGCTTTAAACGCGTTTTCTCCTCGAGAGAAACATGATTTCACTAAAAACGTTATAGTTTAAACATGCCTGCTGTACATATGTGCAAACACTCAGAGCCTTAAGATAGGGTGTTCACCAGCGTGTTTTTTGTTGAGAAACCTTCTATTTCAAGGTTCTGTGCGTTTTCAGACAAGTACAATATGTATTTATAGTGTTTCTGATGAAATCCCTCCTTTTAATGCATTTTCTCACAGAAAACGAGTCTCTCGCCATGAGAACATGGCTTTTTTGAAAAAGCATATTCTCGTCGAGAAATCGTGTTTTACACAATAAAAACGACTCTCGGTCTTATTTAGTTCACATTTTTACTTTTGGTAACCTAGCCCATATGTATAAAGCACTAAACCTTTTTATCGCGTTAAACACATTTTGTCGACAAGGAAAGCACAATTTCATCAAAAACAAACACAACAAGAAAGATGAATCTATTCAACAAGTCTGCAACACGTCCTGAAGAGTTACATGATTTCACCCAATGTCAATGTGTAATTTCTCCAGTTCTGATCATTGTTTAGGTTGTTGGTAGCTCGGTCCAATGCCAAAACACAGTGAAATCTTTTTATGGCTTTAAACGCGTTTTCTCCTCGAGAGAAACATGATTTCACTAAAAACGTTATAGTTTAAACATGCCTGCTGTACATATGTGCAAACACTCAGAGCCTTAAGATAGGGTTTTCACCAATGTGTTTTTTGGTGAGAAACCTTCTATTTCAAGGTTCTGTGCGTTTTCAGACAAGTACAATATGTATTTATAGTGTTTCTGATGAAATCCCTCCTTTTAATGCATTTTCTCACAGAAAACGAGTCTCTCGCCATGAGAACATGGCTTTTTTGAAAAAGCATATTCTCGTCGAGAAATCGTGTTTTAAACAATAAAAACGACTCTCGGTCTTATTTAGTTCACATTTTTACTTTTGGTAGCCTAGCTCATATGTATAAAGCACTAAACGTTTTTATCGCGTTAAACGCATTTTCTCGACAAGGAAAGCACAATTTCATCAAAAACAAACAAAACAAGAAAAATGAATCTATTCAACAAGTCTGCAACACGTCCTTAAGAGTTACATGGTTTCACCCAATGTCAATGTGTAATTTCTCCAGTTCTGATCATTGTTTAGGTTGTTGGTAGCTTGGTCCAATGCCAAAACACAGTGAAATCTTTTTATGGCTTTAAACGCGTTTTCTCCTCGAGAGAAACATGATTTCACTAAAAACGTTATAGTTTAAACATGCCTGCTGTACATGTGTGCAAACACTCAGAGCCTTAAGATAGGGTTTTCACCAATGTGTTTTTTGGTGAGAAACCTTCTATTTCAAGGTTCTGTGCGTTTTCAGACAAGTACAATATGTATTTATAGTGTTTCTGATGAAATCCCTCCTTTTAATGCATTTTCTCACAGAAAACGAGTCTCTCGCCATGAGAACATGGCTTTTTTTAAAAAGCATATTCTCGTCTAGAAATCGTGTTTTACACAATAAAAACGACTCTCGGTCTTATTTAGTTCACATTTTTACTTTTGGTAACCTAGCCCATATGTATAAAGCACTAAACCTTTTTATCGCGTTAAACGCATTTTCTCGACAAGGAAAGCACAATTTCATCAAAAACAAACACAACAAGAAAGATGAATCTATTCAACAAGTCTGCAACACGTCCTGAAGAGTTACATGATTTCACCCAATGTCAATGTGTAATTTCTCCAGTTCTGATCATTGTTTAGGTTGTTGGTAGCTCGGTCCAATGCCAAAACACAGTGAAATCTTTTTATGGCTTTAAACGCGTTTTCTCCTCGAGAGAAACATGATTTCACTAAAAACGTTATAGTTTAAACATGCCTGCTGTACATGTGTGCAAACACTCAGAGCCTTAAGATAGGGTTTTCACCAATGTGTTTTTTGGTGAGAAACCTTCTATTTCAAGGTTCTGTGCGTTTTCAGACAAGTACAATATGTATTTATAGTGTTTCTGATGAAATCCCTCCTTATAATGCATTTTCTCACAGAAAATGAGTCTCTCGCCATGGGAACATGGCTTTTTTGAAAAAGCATATTCTCGTCGAGACATCGTGTTTTAACCAATAAAAACGACTCCCGGTCTTATTTAGTTCACATTTTTACTTTTGGTAACCTAGCTCATATGTATAAAGCACTAAACGTTTTTATCGCGTTAAACGCATTTTCTCGACAAGGAAAGCACAATTTCATCAAAAACAAACAAAACAAGAAAAATGAATCTATTCAACAAGTCTGCAGCACGTCCTGAAGAGTTACATGGTTTCATCCAATGTCAATGTGTAATTTCTCCAGTTCTGATCATTGTTTAGGTTGTTGGTAGCTTGGTCCAATGCCAAAACACAGTGAAATCTTTTTATGGCTTTAAACGCGTTTTCTCCTCGAGAGAAACATGATTTCACTAAAAACGTTATAGTTTAAACATGCCTGCTGTACATGTGTGCAAACACTCAGAGCCTTAAGATAGGGTTTTCACCAATGTGTTTTTTGGTGAGAAACCTTCTATTTCAAGGTTCTGTGCGTTTTCAGACAAGTACAATATGTATTTATAGTGTTTCTGATGAAATCCCTCCTTTTAATGCATTTTCTCACAGAAAATGAGTCTCTCGCCATGGGAACATGGCTTTTTTGAAAAAGCATATTCTCGTCGAGAAATCGTGTTTTAAACAATAAAAACGACTCCCGGTCTTATTTAGTTCACATTTTTACTTTTGGTAACCTAGCTCATATGTATAAAGCACTAAACGTTTTTATCGCGTTAAACGCATTTTCTCGACAAGGAAAGCACAATTTCATCAACAACAAACAAAACAAGAAAAATGAATCTATTCAACAAGTCTGCAACACGTCCTGAAGAGTTACATGATTTCACCCAATGTCAATGTGTAATTTCTCCAGTTCTGATCATTGTTTAGGTTGTTGGTAGCTTGGTCCAATGCCAAAACACAGTGAAATCTTTTTATGGCTTTAAACGCGTTTTCTCCTCGAGAGAAACATGATTTCACTAAAAACGTTATAGTTTAAACATGCCTGCTGTACATATGTGCAAACACTCAGAGCCTTAAGATAGGGTTTTCACCAATGTGTTTTTTGTTGAGAAACCTTCTATTTCAAGGTTCTGTGCGTTTTCAGACAAGTACAATATGTATTTATAGTGTTTCTGATGAAATCCCTCCTTTTAATGCATTTTCTCACAGAAAACGAGTCTCTCGCCATGAGAACATGGCTTTTTTGAAAAAGCATATTCTCGTCGAGAAATCGTGTTTTACACAATAAAAACGACTCTCGGTCTTATTTAGTTCACATTTTTACTTTTGGTAACCTAGCCCATATGTATAAAGCACTAAACCTTTTTATCGCGTTAAACACATTTTGTCGACAAGGAAAGCACAATTTCATCAAAAACAAACACAACAAGAAAGATGAATCTATTCAACAAGTCTGCAACACGTCCTGAAGAGTTACATGATTTCACCCAATGTCAATGTGTAATTTCTCCAGTTCTGATCATTGTTTAGGTTGTTGGTAGCTCGGTCCAATGCCAAAACACAGTGAAATCTTTTTATGGCTTTAAACGCGTTTTCTCCTCGAGAGAAACATGATTTCACTAAAAACGTTATAGTTTAAACATGCCTGCTGTACATGTGTGCAAACACTCAGAGCCTTAAGATAGGGTTTTCACCAATTTGTTTTTTGGTGAGAAACCTTCTATTTCAAGGTTCTGTGCGTTTTCAGACAAGTACAATATGTATTTATAGTGTTTCTGATGAAATCCCTCCTTATAATGCATTTTCTCACAGAAAATGAGTCTCGCCATGGGAACATGGCTTTTTTGAAAAAGCATATTCTCGTCGAGACATCGTGTTTTAACCAATAAAAACGACTCCCGGTCTTATTTAGTTCACATTTTTACTTTTGGTAACCTAGCTCATATGTATAAAGCACTAAACGTTTTTATCGCGTTAAACGCATTTTGTCGACAAGGAAAGCACAATTTCATCAAAAACAAACAAAACAAGAAAAATGAATCTATTCAACAAGTCTGCAGCACGTCCTGAAGAGTTACATGGTTTCATCCATAGTCAATGTGTAATTTCTCCAGTTCTGATCATTGTTTAGGTTGTTGGTAGCTTGGTCCAATGCCAAAACACAGTGAAATCTTTTTATGGCTTTAAACGCGTTTTCTCCTCGAGAGAAACATGATTTCACTAAAAACGTTATAGTTTAAACATGCCTGCTGTACATATGTGCAAACACTCAGAGCCTTAAGATAGGGTTTTCACCAATGTGTTTTTTGTTGAGAAACCTTCTATTTCAAGGTTCTGTGCGTTTTCAGACAAGTACAATATGTATTTATAGTGTTTCTGATGAAATCCCTCCTTTTAATGCATTTTCTCACAGAAAACGAGTCTCTCGCCATGAGAACATGGCTTTTTTGAAAAAGCATATTCTCGTCGAGAAATCGTGTTTTACACAATAAAAACGACTCTCGGTCTTATTTAGTTCACATTTTTACTTTTGGTAACCTAGCCCATATGTATAAAGCACTAAACGTTTTTATCGCGTTAAACGCATTTTGTCGACAAGGAAAGCACAATTTCATCAAAAACAAACAAAACAAGAAAAATGAATCTATTCAACAAGTCTGCAGCACGTCCTGAAGAGTTACATGGTTTCATCCATAGTCAATGTGTAATTTCTCCAGTTCTGATCATTGTTTAGGTTGTTGGTAGCTTGGTCCAATGCCAAAACACAGTGAAATCTTTTTATGGCTTTAAACGCGTTTTCTCCTCGAGAGAAACATGATTTCACTAAAAACGTTATAGTTTAAACATGCCTGCTGTACATATGTGCAAACACTCAGAGCCTTAAGATAGGGTTTTCACCAATGTGTTTTTTGGTGAGAAACCTTCTATTTCAAGGTTCTGTGCGTTTTCAGACAAGTACAATATGTATTTACAGTGTTTCTGATGAGATCCCTCCTTTTAATGCATTTTCTCACAGAAAACGAGTCTCTCGCCATGAGAACATGGCTTTTTTGAAAAAGCATATTCTCGTCGAGAAATCGTGTTTTAAACAATAAAAACGACTCTCGGTCTTATTTAGTTCACATTTTTACTTTTGGTAGCCTAGCTCATATGTATAAAGCACTAAACGTTTTTATCGCTTTAAACGCATTTTCTCGACAAGGAAAGCACAATTTCATCAAAAACAAACAAAACAAGAAAAATGAATCTATTCAACAAGTCTGCAACACGTCCTTAAGAGTTACATGGTTTCACCCAATGTCAATGTGTAATTTCTCCAGTTCTGATCATTGTTTAGGTTGTTGGTAGCTTGGTCCAATGCCAAAACACAGTGAAATCTTTTTATGGCTTTAAACGCGTTTTCTCCTCGAGAGAAACATGATTTCACTAAAAACGTTATAGTTTAAACATGCCTGCTGTACATGTGTGCAAACACTCAGAGCCTTAAGATAGGGTTTTCACCAATGTGTTTTTTGGTGAGAAACCTTCTATTTCAAGGTTCTGTGCGTTTTCAGACAAGTACAATATGTATTTATAGTGTTTCTGATGAAATCCCTCCTTTTAATGCATTTTCTCACAGAAAACGAGTCTCTCGCCATGAGAACATGGCTTTTTTGAAAAAGCATATTCTCGTCGAGAAATCGTGTTTTACACAATAAAAACGACTCTCGGTCTTATTTAGTTCACATTTTTACTTTTGGTAACCTAGCCCATATGTATAAAGCACTAAACCTTTTTATCGCGTTAAACGCCTTTTCTCGACAAGGAAAGCACAATTTCATCAAAAACAAACACAACAAGAAAGATGAATCTATTCAACAAGTCTGCAACACGTCCTGAAGAGTTACATGATTTCACCCAATGTCAATGTGTAATTTCTCCAGTTCTGATCATTGTTTAGGTTGTTGGTAGCTCGGTCCAATGCCAAAACACAGTGAAATCTTTTTATGGCTTTAAACGCGTTTTCTCCTCGAGAGAAACATGATTTCACTAAAAACGTTATAGTTTAAACATGCCTGCTGTACATGTGTGCAAACACTCAGAGCCTTAAGATAGGGTTTTCACCAATGTGTTTTTTGGTGAGAAACCTTCTATTTCAAGGTTCTGTGCGTTTTCAGACAAGTAAAATATGTATTTATAGTGTTTCTGATGAAATCCCTCCTTATAATGCATTTTCTCAGAGAAAATGAGTCTCTCGCCATGGGAACATGGCTTTTTTGAAAAAGCATATTCTCGTCGAGACATCGTGTTTTAACCAATAAAAACGACTCCCGGTCTTATTTAGTTCACATTTTTACTTTTGGTAACCTAGCTCATATGTATAAAGCACTAAACGTTTTTATCGCGTTAAACGCATTTTGTCGACAAGGAAAGCACAATTTCATCAAAAACAAACAAAACAAGAAAAATGAATCTATTCAACAAGTCTGCAGCACGTCCTGAAGAGTTACATGGTTTCATCCAATGTCAATGTGTAATTTCTCCAGTTCTGATCATTGTTTAGGTTGTTGGTAGCTTGGTCCAATGCCAAAACACAGTGAAATCTTTTTATGGCTTTAAACGCGTTTTCTCCTCGAGAGAAACATGATTTCACTAAAAACGTTATAGTTTAAACATGCCTGCTGTACATGTGTGCAAACACTCAGAGCCTTAAGATAGGGTTTTCACCAATGTGTTTTTTGGTGAGAAACCTTCTATTTCAAGGTTCTGTCCGTTTTCAGACAAGTACAATATGTATTTATAGTGTTTCTGATGAAATCCCTCCTTTTAATGCATTTTCTCACAGAAAACGAGTCTCTCGCCATGAGAACATGGCTTTTTTGAAAAAGCATATTCTCGTCGAGACATCGTGTTTTAACCAATAAAAACGACTCCCGGTCTTATTTAGTTCACATTTTTACTTTTGGTAACCTAGCTCATATGTATAAAGCACTAAACGTTTTTATCGCGTTAAACACATTTTGTCGACAAGGAAAGCACAATTTCATCAAAAACAAACAAAACAAGAAAGATGAATCTATTCAACAAGTCTGCAAAACGTCCTGAAGAGTTACATGATTTCACCCAATGTCAATGTGTAATTTCTCCAGTTCTGATCATTGTTTAGGTTGTTGGTAGCTTGGTCCAATGCCAAAACACAGTGAAATCTTTTTATGGCTTTAAACGCGTTTTCTCCTCGAGAGAAACATGATTTCACTAAAAACGTTATAGTTTAAACATGCCTGCTGTACATGTGTGCAAACACTCAGAGCCTTAAGATAGGGTTTTCACCAATGTGTTTTTTGGTGAGAAACCTTCTATTTCAAGGTTCTGTCCGTTTTCAGACAAGTACAATATGTATTTATAGTGTTTCTGATGAAATCCCTCCTTTTAATGCATTTTCTCACAGAAAACGAGTCTCTCGCCATGAGAACATGGCTTTTTTGAAAAAGCATATTCTCGTCGAGAAATCGTGTTTTACACAATAAAAACGACTCTCGGTCTTATTTAGTTCACATTTTTACTTTTGGTAACCTAGCCCATATGTATAAAGCACTAAACCTTTTTATCGCGTTAAACGCATTTTCTCGACAAGGAAAGCACAATTTCATCAAAAACAAACACAACAAGAAAGATGAATCTATTCAACAAGTCTGCAACACGTCCTGAAGAGTTACATGATTTCACCCAATGTCAATGTGTAATTTCTCCAGTTCTGATCATTGTTTAGGTTGTTGGTAGCTCGGTCCAATGCCAAAACACAGTGAAATCTTTTTATGGCTTTAAACGCGTTTTCTCCTCGAGAGAAACATGATTTCACTAAAAACGTTATAGTTTAAACATGCCTGCTGTACATGTGTGCAAACACTCAGAGCCTTAAGATAGGGTTTTCACCAATGTGTTTTTTGGTGAGAAACCTTCTATTTCAAGGTTCTGTGCGTTTTCAGACAAGTACAATATGTATTTATAGTGTTTCTGATGAAATCCCTCCTTTTAATGCATTTTCTCACAGAAAACGAGTCTCTCGCCATGAGAATATGGCTTTTTTGAAAAAGCATATTCTCGTCGAGAAATCGTATTTTACACAATAAAAACGACTCTCGGTCTTATTTAGTTCACATTTTTACTTTTGGTAACCTAGCCCATATGTATAAAGCACTAAACCTTTTTATCGCGTTAAACGCCTTTTCTCGACAAGGAAAGCACAATTTCATCAAAAAAAAACACAACAAGAAAGATGAATCTATTCAACAAGTCTGCAACACGTCCTGAAGAGTTACATGATTTCACCCAATGTCAATGTGTAATTTCTCCAGTTCTGATCATTGTTTAGGTTGTTGGTAGCTCGGTCCAATGCCAAAACACAGTGAAATCTTTTTATGGCTTTAAACGCGTTTTCTCCTCGAGAGAAACATGATTTCACTAAAAACGTTATAGTTTAAACATGCCTGCTGTACATGTGTGCAAACACAAAGAGCCTTAAGATAGGGTTTTCACCAATGTGTTTTTTGGTGAGAAACCTTCTATTTCAAGGTTCTGTGCGTTTTCAGACAAGTACAATATGTATTTATAGTGTTTCTGATGAAATCCCTCCTTTTAATGCATTTTCTCACAGAAAACGAGTCTCTCGCCATGAGAACATGGCTTTTTTGAAAAAGCATATTCTCGTCAAGAAATCGTGTTTTACACAATAAAAACGACTCTCGGTCTTATTTAGTTCACATTTTTACTTTTGGTAACCTAGCCCATATGTATAAAGCACTAAACCTTTTTATCGCGTTAAACGCCTTTTCTCGACAAGGAAAGCACAATTTCATCAAAAACAAACACAACAAGAAAGATGAATCTATTCAACAAGTCTGCAACACGTCCTGAAGAGTTACATGATTTCACGCAATGTCAATGTGTAATTTCTCCAGTTCTGATCATTGTTTAGGTTGTTGGTAGCTCGGTCCAATGCCAAAACACAGTGAAATCTTTTTATGGCTTTAAACGCGTTTTCTCCTCGAGAGAAACATGATTTCACTAAAAACGTTATAGTTTAAACATGCCTGCTGTAGATGTGTGCAAACACTCAGAGCCTTAAGATAGGGTTTTCACCAATGTGTTTTTTGGTGAGAAACCTTCTATTTCAAGGTTCTGTGCGTTTTCAGACAAGTACAATATGTATTTATAGTGTTTCTGATGAAATCCCTCCTTTTAATGCATTTTCTCACAGAAAATGAGTCTCTCGCCATGGGAACATGGCTTTTTTGAAAAAGCATATTCTCGTCAAGAAATCGTGTTTTAAACAATAAAAACGACTCCCGGTCTTATTTAGTTCACATTTTTACTTTTGGTATTCCTAGCTCATATGTATAAAGCACTAAACGTTTTTATCGCTTTAAACGCATTTTCTCGACAAGGAAAGCACAATTTCATCAATAACAAACAAAACAAGAAAAATGAATCTATTCAACAAGTCTGCAACACGTCCTGAAGAGTTACATGATTTCACCCAATGTCAATGTGTAATTTCTCCAGTTCTGATCATTGTTTAGGTTGTTGGTAGCTTGGTCCAATGCCAAAACACAGTGAAATCTTTTTATGGCTTTAAACGCGTTTTCTCCTCGAGAGAAACATGATTTCACTAAAAACGTTATAGTTTAAACATGCCTGCTGTACATGTGTGCAAACACTCAGAGCCTTAAGATAGGGTTTTCACCAATGTGTTTTTTGGTGAGAAACCTTCTATTTCAAGGTTCTGTCCGTTTTCAGACAAGTACAATATGTATTTATAGTGTTTCTGATGAAATCCCTCCTTTTAATGCATTTTCTCACAGAAAACGAGTCTCTCGCCATGAGAACATGGCTTTTTTGAAAAAGCATATTCTCGTCGAGAAATCGTGTTTTACACAATAAAAACGACTCTCGGTCTTATTTAGTTCACATTTTTACTTTTGGTAACCTAGCCCATATGTATAAAGCAATAAACCTTTTTATCGCGTTAAACGCATTTTCTCGACAAGGAAAGCACAATTTCATCAAAAACAAACACAACAAGAAAGATGAATCTATTCAACAAGTCTGCAACACGTCCTGAAGAGTTACATGATTTCACCCAATGTCAATGTGTAATTTCTCCAGTTCTGATCATTGTTTAGGTTGTTGGTAGCTCGGTCCAATGCCAAAACACAGTGAAATCTTTTTATGGCTTTAAACGCGTTTTCTCCTCGAGAGAAACATGATTTCACTAAAAACGTTATAGTTTAAACATGCCTGCTGTACATGTGTGCAAACACTCAGAGCCTTAAGATAGGGTTTTCACCAATGTGTTTTTTGGTGAGAAACCTTCTATTTCAAGGTTCTGTGCGTTTTCAGACAAGTACAATATGTATTTATAGTGTTTCTGATGAAATCCCTCCTTTTAATGCATTTTCTCACAGAAAACGAGTCTCTCGCCATGAGAACATGGCTTTTTTGAAAAAGCATATTCTCGTCGAGAAATCGTGTTTTACACAATAAAAACGACTCTCGGTCTTATTTAGTTCACATTTTTACTTTTGGTAACCTAGCCCATATGTATAAAGCACTAAACGTTTTTATCGCGTTAAACGCATTTTCTCGACAAGGAAAGCACAATTTCATCAAAAACAAACACAACAAGAAAGATGAATCTATTCAACAAGTCTGCAACACGTCCTGAAGAGTTACATGATTTCACCCAATGTCAATGTGTAATTTCTCCAGTTCTGATCATTGTTTAGGTTTTGGTAGCTTGGTCCAATGCCAAAACACAGTGAAATCTTTTTATGGCTTTAAACGCGTTTTCTCCTCGAGAGAAACATGATTTCACTAAAAACGTTATAGTTTAAACATGCCTGCTGTACAAGTGTGCAAACACTCAGAGCCTTAAGATAGGGTTTTCACCAATGTGTTTTTTGGTGAGAAACCTTCTATTTCAAGGTTCTGTGCGTTTTCAGACAAGTACAATATGTATTTATAGTGTTTCTGATGAAATCCCTCCTTTTAATGCATTTTCTCACAGAAAATGAGTCTCTCGCCATGAGAACATGGCTTTTTTGAAAAAGCATATTCTCGTCGAGAAATCGTGTTTTACACAATAAAAACGACTCACGGTCTTATTTAGTTCACATTTTTACTTTTGGTAACCTAGCCCATATGTATAAAGCACTAAACCTTTTTATCGCGTTAAACGCATTTTCTCGACAAGGAAAGCACAATTTCATCAAAAACAAACAAAACAAGAAAGATGAATCTATTCAACAAGTCTGCAACACGTCCTGAAGAGTTACATGATTTCACCCAATGTCAATGTGTAATTTCTCCAGTTCTGATCATTGTTTAGGTTGTTGGTAGCTCGGTCCAATGCCAAAACACAGTGAAATCTTTTTATGGCTTTAAACGCGTTTTCTCCTCGAGAAAAACATGATTTCACTAAAAACGTTATAGTTTAAACATGCCTGCTGTACATGTGTGCAAACACTCAGAGCCTTAAGGTAGGGTTTTCACCAATGTGTTTTTTGGTGAGAAACCTTCTATTTCAAGGTTCTGTGCGTTTTCAGACAAGCAAAATATGTATTTATAGTGTTTCTGATGAAATCCCTCCTTATAATGCATTTTCTCACAGAAAATGAGTCTCTCGCCATGGGAACATGGCTTTTTTGAAAAAGCATATTCTCGTCGAGACATCGTGTTTTAACCAATAAAAACGACTCCCGGTCTTATTTAGTTCACATTTTTACTTTTGGTAGCCTAGCTCATATGTATAAAGCACTAAACGTTTTTATCGCTTTAAACGCATTTTCTCGACAAGGAAAGCACAATTTCATCAAAAACAAACACAAAAAGAAAGATGAATCTATTCAACAAGTCTGCAACACGTCCTGAAGAGTTACATGATTTCACCCAATGTCAATGTGTAATTTCTCCAGTTCTGATCATTGTTTAGGTTGTTGGTAGCTCGGTCCAATGCCAAAACACAGTGAAATCTTTTTATGGCTTTAAACGCGTTTTCTCCTCGAGAGAAACATGATTTCACTAAAAACGTTATAGTTTAAACATGCCTGCTGTACATGTGTGCAAACACTCAGAGCCTTAAGATAGGGTTTTCACCAATGTGTTTTTTGGTGAGAAACCTTCTATTTCAAGGTTCTGTGCGTTTTCAGACAAGTACAATATGTATTTATAGTGTTTCTGATGAATTCCCTCCTTTTAATGCATTTTCTCACAGAAAACGAGTCTCTCGCCATGAGAACATGGCTTTTTTGAAAAAGCATATTCTCGTCGAGAAATCGTGTTTTACACAATAAAAACGACTCTCGGTCTTATTTAGTTCACATTTTTACTTTTGGTAACCTAGCCCATATGTATAAAGCACTAAACCTTTTTATCGCGTTAAACGCCTTTTCTCGACAAGGAAAGCACAATTTCATCAAAAACAAACACAACAAGAAAGATGAATCTATTCAACAAGTCTGCAACACGTCCTGAAGAGTTACATGATTTCACCCAATGTCAATGTGTAATTTCTCCAGTTCTGATCATTGTTTAGGTTGTTGGTAGCTCGGTCCAATGCCAAAACACAGTGAAATCTTTTTATGGCTTTAAACGCGTTTTCTCCTCGAGAGAAACATGATTTCACTAAAAACGTTATAGTTTAAACATGCCTGCTGTACATGTGTGCAAACACTCAGAGCCTTAAGATAGGGTTTTCACCAATGTGTTTTTTGGTGAGAAACCTTCTATTTCAAGGTTCTGTGCGTTTTCAGACAAGTACAATATGTATTTATAGTGTTTCTGATGAAATCCCTCCTTTTAATGCATTTTCTCACAGAAAATGAGTCTCTCGCCATGAGAACATGGCTTTTTTGAAAAAGCATATTCTCGTCGAGAAATCGTGTTTTACACAATAAAAACGACTCACGGTCTTATTTAGTTCACATTTTTACTTTTGGTAACCTAGCCCATATGTATAAAGCACTAAACCTTTTTATCGCGTTAAACGCATTTTCTCGACAAGGAAAGCACAATTTCATCAAAAACAAACAAAACAAGAAAGATGAATCTATTCAACAAGTCTGCAACACGTCCTGAAGAGTTACATGATTTCACCCAATGTCAATGTGTAATTTCTCCAGTTCTGATCATTGTTTAGGTTGTTGGTAGCTCGGTCCAATGCCAAAACACAGTGAAATCTTTTTATGGCTTTAAACGCGTTTTCTCCTCGAGAGAAACATGATTTCACTAAAAACGTTATAGTTTAAACATGCCTGCTGTACATGTGTGCAAACACTCAGAGCCTTAAGATAGGGTTTTCACCAATGTGTTTTTTGGTGAGAAACCTTCTATTTCAAGGTTCTGTGCGTTTTCAGACAAGTAAAATATGTATTTATAGTGTTTCTGATGAAATCCCTCCTTATAATGCATTTTTTCACAGAAAATGAGTCTCTCGCCATGGGAACATGGCTTTTTTGAAAAAGCATATTCTCGTCGAGACATCGTGTTTTAACCAATAAAAACGACTCCCGGTCTTATTTAGTTCACATTTTTACTTTTGGTAGCCTAGCTCATATGTATAAAGCACTAAACGTTTTTATCGCTTTAAACGCATTTTCTCGACAAGGAAAGCACAATTTCATCAAAAACAAACACAAAAAGAAAGATGAATCTATTCAACAAGTCTGCAACACGTCCTGAAGAGTTACATGATTTCACCCAATGTCAATGTGTAATTTCTCCAGTTCTGATCATTGTTTAGGTTGTTGGTAGCTCGGTCCAATGCCAAAACACAGTGAAATCTTTTTATGGCTTTAAACGCGTTTTCTCCTCGAGAGAAACATGATTTCACTAAAAACGTTATAGTTTAAACATGCCTGCTGTACATGTGTGCAAACACTCAGAGCCTTAAGATAGGGTTTTCACCAATGTGTTTTTTGGTGAGAAACCTTCTATTTCAAGGTTCTGTGCGTTTTCAGACAAGTACAATATGTATTTATAGTGTTTCTGATGAATTCCCTCCTTTTAATGCATTTTCTCACAGAAAACGAGTCTCTCGCCATGAGAACATGGCTTTTTTGAAAAAGCATATTCTCGTCGAGAAATCGTGTTTTACACAATAAAAACGACTCTCGGTCTTATTTAGTTCACATTTTTACTTTTGGTAACCTAGCCCATATGTATAAAGCACTAAACCTTTTTATCGCGTTAAACGCCTTTTCTCGACAAGGAAAGCACAATTTCATCAAAAACAAACACAACAAGAAAGATGAATCTATTCAACAAGTCTGCAACACGTCCTGAAGAGTTACATGATTTCACCCAATGTCAATGTGTAATTTCTCCAGTTCTGATCATTGTTTAGGTTGTTGGTAGCTCGGTCCAATGCCAAAACACAGTGAAATCTTTTTATGGCTTTAAACGCGTTTTCTCCTCGAGAGAAACATGATTTCACTAAAAACGTTATAGTTTAAACATGCCTGCTGTACATGTGTGCAAACACTCAGAGCCTTAAGATAGGGTTTTCACCAATGTGTTTTTTGGTGAGAAACCTTCTATTTCAAGGTTCTGTGCGTTTTCAGACAAGTAAAATATGTATTTATAGTGTTTCTGATGAAATCCCTCCTTATAATGCATTTTTTCACAGAAAATGAGTCTCTCGCCATGGGAACATGGCTTTTTTGAAAAAGCATATTCTCGTCGAGACATCGTGTTTTACACAATAAAAACGACTCCCGGTCTTATTTAGTTCACATTTTTACTTTTGGTAGCCTAGCTCATATGTATAAAGCACTAAACGTTTTTATCGCTTTAAACGCATTTTCTCGACAAGGAAAGCACACTTTCATCAAAAACAAACACAAAAAGAAAGATGAATCTATTCAACAAGTCTGCAACACGTCCTGAAGAGTTACATGATTTCACCCAATGTCAATGTGTAATTTCTCCAGTTCTGATCATTGTTTAGGTTGTTGGTAGCTCGGTCCAATGCCAAAACACAGTGAAATCTTTTTATGGCTTTAAACGCGTTTTCTCCTCGAGAGAAACATGATTTCACTAAAAACGTTATAGTTTAAACATGCCTGCTGTACATGTGTGCAAACACTCAGAGCCTTAAGATAGGGTTTTCACCAATGTGTTTTTTGGTGAGAAACCTTCTATTTCAAGGTTCTGTGCGTTTTCAGACAAGTACAATATGTATTTATAGTGTTTCTGATGAATTCCCTCCTTTTAATGCATTTTCTCACAGAAAACGAGTCTCTCGCCATGAGAACATGGCTTTTTTGAAAAAGCATATTCTCGTCGAGAAATCGTGTTTTACACAATAAAAACGACTCTCGGTCTTATTTAGTTCACATTTTTACTTTTGGTAACCTAGCCCATATGTATAAAGCACTAAACCTTTTTATCGCGTTAAACGCCTTTTCTCGACAAGGAAAGCACAATTTCATCAAAAACAAACACAACAAGAAAGATGAATCTATTCAACAAGTCTGCAACACGTCCTGAAGAGTTACATGATTTCACCCAATGTCAATGTGTAATTTCTCCAGTTCTGATCATTGTTTAGGTTGTTGGTAGCTCGGTCCAATGCCAAAACACAGTGAAATCTTTTTATGGCTTTAAACGCGTTTTCTCCTCGAGAGAAACATGATTTCACTAAAAACGTTATAGTTTAAACATGCCTGCTGTACATGTGTGCAAACACTCAGAGCCTTAAGATAGGGTTTTCACCAATGTGTTTTTTGGTGAGAAACCTTCTATTTCAAGGTTCTGTGCGTTTTCAGACAAGTACAATATGTATTTATAGTGTTTCTGATGAAATCCCTCCTTTTAATGCATTTTCTCACAGAAAATGAGTCTCTCGCCATGAGAACATGGCTTTTTTGAAAAAGCATATTCTCGTCGAGAAATCGTGTTTTACACAATAAAAACGACTCACGGTCTTATTTAGTTCACATTTTTACTTTTGGTAACCTAGCCCATATGTATAAAGCACTAAACCTTTTTATCGCGTTAAACGCCTTTTCTCGACAAGGAAAGCACAATTTCATCAAAAACAAACACAACAAGAAAGATGAATCTATTCAACAAGTCTGCAACACGTCCTGAAGAGTTACATGATTTCACCCAATGTCAATGTGTAATTTCTCCAGTTCTGATCATTGTTTAGGTTGTTGGTAGCTCGGTCCAATGCCAAAACACAGTGAAATCTTTTTATGGCTTTAAACGCGTTTTCTCCTCGAGAGAAACATGATTTCACTAAAAACGTTATAGTTTAAACATGCCTGCTGTACATGTGTGCAAACACTCAGAGCCTTAAGATAGGGTTTTCACCAATGTGTTTTTTGGTGAGAAACCTTCTATTTCAAGGTTCTGTGCGTTTTCAGACAAGTAAAATATGTATTTATAGTGTTTCTGATGAAATCCCTCCTTATAATGCATTTTCTCACAGAAAATGAGTCTCTCGCCATGGGAACATGGCTTTTTTGAAAAAGCATATTCTCGTCGAGACATCGTGTTTTAACCAATAAAAACGACTCCCGGTCTTATTTAGTTCACATTTTTACTTTTGGTAGCCTAGCTCATATGTATAAAGCACTAAACGTTTTTATCGCTTTAAACGCATTTTCTCGACAAGGAAAGCACAATTTCATCAAAAACAAACACAAAAAGAAAGATGAATCTATTCAACAAGTCTGCAACACGTCCTGAAGAGTTACATGATTTCACCCAATGTCAATGTGTAATTTCTCCAGTTCTGATCATTGTTTAGGTTGTTGGTAGCTCGGTCCAATGCCAAAACACAGTGAAATCTTTTTATGGCTTTAAACGCGTTTTCTCCTCGAGAGAAACATGATTTCACTAAAAACGTTATAGTTTAAACATGCCTGCTGTACATGTGTGCAAACACTCAGAGCCTTAAGATAGGGTTTTCACCAATGTGTTTTTTGGTGAGAAACCTTCTATTTCAAGGTTCTGTGCGTTTTCAGACAAGTACAATATGTATTTATAGTGTTTCTGATGAATTCCCTCCTTTTAATGCATTTTCTCACAGAAAACGAGTCTCTCGCCATGAGAACATGGCTTTTTTGAAAAAGCATATTCTCGTCGAGAAATCGTGTTTTACACAATAAAAACGACTCTCGGTCTTATTTAGTTCACATTTTTACTTTTGGTAACCTAGCCCATATGTATAAAGCACTAAACCTTTTTATCGCGTTAAACGCATTTTCTCGACAAGGAAAGCACAATTTCATCAAAAACAAACACAACAAGAAAGATGAATCTATTCAACAAGTCTGCAACACGTCCTGAAGAGTTACATGATTTCACCCAATGTCAATGTGTAATTTCTCCAGTTCTGATCATTGTTTAGGTTGTTGGTAGCTCGGTCCAATGCCAAAACACAGTGAAATCTTTTTATGGCTTTAAACGCGTTTTCTCCTCGAGAGAAACATGATTTCACTAAAAACGTTATAGTTTAAACATGCCTGCTGTACATGTGTGCAAACACTCAGAGCCTTAAGATAGGGTTTTCACCAATGTGTTTTTTGGTGAGAAACCTTCTATTTCAAGGTTCTGTGCGTTTTCAGACAAGTAAAATATGTATTTATAGTGTTTCTGATGAAATCCCTCCTTATAATGCATTTTCTCACAGAAAATGAGTCTCTCGCCATGGGAACATGGCTTTTTTGAAAAAGCATATTCTCGTCGAGACATCGTGTTTTAACCAATAAAAACGACTCCCGGTCTTATTTAGTTCACATTTTTACTTTTGGTAACCTAGCTCATATGTATAAAGCACTAAACGTTTTTATCGCGTTAAACGCATTTTCTCGACAAGGAAAGCACAATTTCATCAAAAACAAACAAAACAAGAAAAATGAATCTATTCAACAAGTCTGCAGCACGTCCTGAAGAGTTACATGGTTTCATCCAATGTCAATGTGTAATTTCTCCAGTTCTGATCATTGTTTAGGTTGTTGGTAGCTTGGTCCATTGCCAAAACACAGTGAAATCTTTTTATGGCTTTAAACGCGTTTTCTCCTCGAGAGAAACATGATTTCACTAAAAACGTTATAGTTTAAACATGCCTGCTGTACATATGTGCAAACACTCAGAGCCTTAAGATAGGGTTTTCACCAATGTGTTTTTTGTTGAGAAACCTTCTATTTCAAGGTTCTGTGCGTTTTCAGACAAGTACAATATGTATTTATAGTGTTCCTGATGAAATCCCTCCTTTTAATGCATTTTCTCACAGAAATCGAGTCTCTCGCCATGAGAACATGGCTTTTTTGAAAAAGCATATTCTCGTCGTGAAATCGTGTTTTACACAATAAAAACGACTCTCGGTCTTATTTAGTTCACATTTTTACTTTTGGTAACCTAGCCCATATGTATAAAGCACTAAACCTTTTTATCGCGTTAAACACATTTTGTCGACAAGGAAAGCACAATTTCATCAAAAACAAACACAACAAGAAAGATGAATCTATTCAACAAGTCTGCAACACGTCCTGAAGAGTTACATGATTTCACCCAATGTCAATGTGTAATTTCTCCAGTTCTGATCATTGTTTAGGTTGTTTGTAGCTCGGTCCAATGCCAAAACACAGTGAAATCTTTTTATGGCTTTAAACGCGTTTTCTCCTCGAGAGAAACATGATTTCACTAAAAACGTTGTAGTTTAAACATGCCTGCTGTACATGTGTGCAAACACTCAGAGCCTTAAGATAGGGTTTTCACCAATGTGTTTTTTGGTGAGAAACCTTCTATTTCAAGGTTCTGTGCGTTTTCAGACAAGTACAATATGTATTTATAGTGTTTCTGATGAAATCCCTCCTTATAATGCATTTTCTCACAGAAAATGAGTCTCGCCATGGGAACATGGCTTTTTTGAAAAAGCATATTCTCGTCGAGACATCGTGTTTTAACCAATAAAAACGACTCCCGGTCTTATTTAGTTCACATTTTTACTTTTGGTAACCTAGCTCATATGTATAAAGCACTAAACGTTTTTATCGCGTTAAACGCATTTTGTCGACAAGGAAAGCACAATTTCATCAAAAACAAACAAAACAAGAAAAATGAATCTATTCAACAAGTCTGCAGCACGTCCTGAAGAGTTACATGGTTTCATCCATAGTCAATGTGTAATTTCTCCAGTTCTGATCATTGTTTAGGTTGTTGGTAGCTTGGTCCAATGCCAAAACACAGTGAAATCTTTTTATGGCTTTAAACGCGTTTTCTCCTCGAGAGAAACATGATTTCACTAAAAACGTTATAGTTTAAACATGCCTGCTGTACATATGTGCAAACACTCAGAGCCTTAAGATAGGGTTTTCACCAATGTGTTTTTTGGTGAGAAACCTTCTATTTCAAGGTTCTGTGCGTTTTCAGACAAGTACAATATGTATTTAAAGTGTTTCTGATGAAATCCCTCCTTTTAATGCATTTTCTCACAGAAAACGAGTCTCTCGCCATGAGAACATGGCTTTTTTGAAAAAGCATATTCTCGTCGAGAAATCGTGTTTTAAACAATAAAAACGACTCTCGGTCTTATTTAGTTCACATTTTTACTTTTGGTAGCCTAGCTCATATGTATAAAGCACTAAACGTTTTTATCGCGTTAAACGCATTTTCTCGACAAGGAAAGCACAATTTCATCAAAAACAAACAAAACAAGAAAAATGAATCTATTCAACAAGTCTGCAACACGTCCTTAAGAGTTACATGGTTTCACCCAATGTCAATGTGTAATTTCTCCAGTTCTGATCATTGTTTAGGTTGTTGGTAGCTTGGTCCAATGCCAAAACACAGTGAAATCTTTTTATGGCTTTAAACGCGTTTTCTCCTCGAGAGAAACATGATTTCACTAAAAACGTTATAGTTTAAACATGCCTGCTGTACATGTGTGCAAACACTCAGAGCCTTAAGATAGGGTTTTCACCAATGTGTTTTTTGGTGAGAAACCTTCTATTTCAAGGTTCTGTGCGTTTTCAGACAAGTACAATATGTATTTATAGTGTTTCTGATGAAATCCCTCCTTTTAATGCATTTTCTCACAGAAAACGAGTCTCTCGCCATGAGAACATGGCTTTTTTGAAAAAGCATATTCTCGTCGAGAAATCGTGTTTTACACAATAAAAACGACTCTCGGTCTTATTTAGTTCACATTTTTACTTTTGGTAACCTAGCCCATATGTATAAAGCACTAAACCTTTTTATCGCGTTAAACGCATTTTCTGGACAAGGAAAGCACAATTTCATCAAAAACAAACACAACAAGAAAGATGAATCTATTCAACAAGTCTGCAACACGTCCTGAAGAGTTACATGATTTCACCCAATGTCAATGTGTAATTTCTCCAGTTCTGATCATTGTTTAGGTTGTTGGTAGCTCGGTCCAATGCCAAAACACAGTGAAATCTTTTTATGGCTTTAAACGCGTTTTCTCCTCGAGAGAAACATGATTTCACTAAAAACGTTATAGTTTAAACATGCCTGCTGTACATGTGTGCAAACACTCAGAGCCTTAAGATAGGGTTTTCACCAATGTGTTTTTTGGTGAGAAACCTTCTATTTCAAAGTTCTGTGCGTTTTCAGACAAGTACAATATGTATTTATAGTGTTTCTGATGAAATCCCTCCTTTTAATGCATTTTCTCACAGAAAATGAGTCTCTCGCCATGGGAACATGGCTTTTTTGAAAAAGCATATTCTCGTCGAGACATCGTGTTTTAACCAATAAAAACGACTCCCGGTCTTATTTAGTTCACATTTTTACTTTTGGTAACCTAGCCCATATGTATAAAGCACTAAACCTTTTTATCGCGTTAAACGCATTTTCTCGACAAGGAAAGCACAATTTCATCAAAAACAAACACAACAAGAAAGATGAATCTATTCAACAAGTCTGCAACACGTCCTGAAGAGTTACATGATTTCACCCAATGTCAATGTGTAATTTCTCCAGTTCTGATCATTGTTTAGGTTTTGGTAGCTTGGTCCAATGCCAAAACACAGTGAAATCTTTTTATGGCTTTAAACGCGTTTTCTCCTCGAGAGAAACATGATTTCACTAAAAACGTTATAGTTTAAACATGCCTGCTGTACAAGTGTGCAAACACTCAGAGCCTTAAGATAGGGTTTTCACCAATGTGTTTTTTGGTGAGAAACCTTCTATTTCAAGGTTCTGTGCGTTTTCAGACAAGTACAATATGTATTTATAGTGTTTCTGATGAAATCCCTCCTTTTAATGCATTTTCTCACAGAAAACGAGTCTCTCGCCATGGGAACATGGCTTTTTTGAAAAAGCATATTCTCGTCAAGAAATCGTGTTTTAAACAATAAAAACGACTCCCGGTCTTATTTAGTTCACATTTTTACTTTTGGTAGCCTAGCTCATATGTATAAAGCACTAAACGTTTTTATCGCTTTAAACGCATTTTCTCGACAAGGAAAGCACAATTTCATCAAAAACAAACACAAAAAGAAAGATGAATCTATTCAACAAGTCTGCAACACGTCCTGAAGAGTTACATGATTTCACCCAATGTCAATGTGTAATTTCTCCAGTTCTGATCATTGTTTAGGTTGTTGGTAGCTCGGTCCAATGCCAAAACACAGTGAAATCTTTTTATGGCTTTAAACGCGTTTTCTCCTCGAGAGAAACATGATTTCACTAAAAACGTTATAGTTTAAACATGCCTGCTGTACATGTGTGCAAACACTCAGAGCCTTAAGATAGGGTTTTCACCAATGTGTTTTTTGGTGAGAAACCTTCTATTTCAAGGTTCTGTGCGTTTTCAGACAAGTACAATATGTATTTATAGTGTTTCTGATGAATTCCCTCCTTTTAATGCATTTTCTCACAGAAAACGAGTCTCTCGCCATGAGAACATGGCTTTTTTGAAAAAGCATATTCTCGTCGAGAAATCGTGTTTTACACAATAAAAACGACTCTCGGTCTTATTTAGTTCACATTTTTACTTTTGGTAACCTAGCCCATATGTATAAAGCACTAAACCTTTTTATCGCGTTAAACGCATTTTCTCGACAAGGAAAGCACAATTTCATCAAAAACAAACACAACAAGAAAGATGAATCTATTCAACAAGTCTGCAACACGTCCTGAAGAGTTACATGATTTCACCCAATGTCAATGTGTAATTTCTCCAGTTCTGATCATTGTTTAGGTTGTTGGTAGCTCGGTCCAATGCCAAAACACAGTGAAATCTTTTTATGGCTTTAAACGCGTTTTCTCCTCGAGAGAAACATGATTTCACTAAAAACGTTATAGTTTAAACATGCCTGCTGTACATGTGTGCAAACACTCAGAGCCTTAAGATAGGGTTTTCACCAATGTGTTTTTTGGTGAGAAACCTTCTATTTCAAGGTTCTGTGCGTTTTCAGACAAGTACAATATGTATTTATAGTGTTTCTGATGAAATCCCTCCTTTTAATGCATTTTCTCACAGAAAATGAGTCTCTCGCCATGAGAACATGGCTTTTTTGAAAAAGCATATTCTCGTCGAGAAATCGTGTTTTACACAATAAAAACGACTCACGGTCTTATTTAGTTCACATTTTTACTTTTGGTAACCTAGCCCATATGTATAAAGCACTAAACCTTTTTATCGCGTTAAACGCATTTTCTCGACAAGGAAAGCACAATTTCATCAAAAACAAACAAAACAAGAAAGATGAATCTATTCAACAAGTCTGCAACACGTCCTGAAGAGTTACATGATTTCACCCAATGTCAATGTGTAATTTCTCCAGTTCTGATCATTGTTTAGGTTGTTGGTAGCTCGGTCCAATGCCAAAACACAGTGAAATCTTTTTATGGCTTTAAACGCGTTTTCTCCTCGAGAGAAACATGATTTCACTAAAAACGTTATAGTTTAAACATGCCTGCTGTACATGTGTGCAAACACTCAGAGCCTTAAGATAGGGTTTTCACCAATGTGTTTTTTGGTGAGAAACCTTCTATTTCAAGGTTCTGTGCGTTTTCAGACAAGTACAATATGTATTTATAGTGTTTCTGATGAAATCCCTCCTTTTAATGCATTTTCTCACAGAAAACGAGTCTCTCGCCATGGGAACATGGCTTTTTTGAAAAAGCATATTCTCGTCAAGAAATCGTGTTTTAAACAATAAAAACGACTCCCGGTCTTATTTAGTTCACATTTTTACTTTTGGTAGCCTAGCTCATATGTATAAAGCACTAAACGTTTTTATCGCTTTAAACGCATTTTCTCGACAAGGAAAGCACAATTTCATCAAAAACAAACACAAAAAGAAAGATGAATCTATTCAACAAGTCTGCAACACGTCCTGAAGAGTTACATGATTTCACCCAATGTCAATGTGTAATTTCTCCAGTTCTGATCATTGTTTAGGTTGTTGGTAGCTCGGTCCAATGCCAAAACACAGTGAAATCTTTTTATGGCTTTAAACGCGTTTTCTCCTCGAGAGAAACATGATTTCACTAAAAACGTTATAGTTTAAACATGCCTGCTGTACATGTGTGCAAACACTCAGAGCCTTAAGATAGGGTTTTCACCAATGTGTTTTTTGGTGAGAAACCTTCTATTTCAAGGTTCTGTGCGTTTTCAGACAAGTACAATATGTATTTATAGTGTTTCTGATGAATTCCCTCCTTTTAATGCATTTTCTCACAGAAAACGAGTCTCTCGCCATGAGAACATGGCTTTTTTGAAAAAGCATATTCTCGTCGAGAAATCGTGTTTTACACAATAAAAACGACTCTCGGTCTTATTTAGTTCACATTTTTACTTTTGGTAACCTAGCCCATATGTATAAAGCACTAAACCTTTTTATCGCGTTAAACGCATTTTCTCGACAAGGAAAGCACAATTTCATCAAAAACAAACACAACAAGAAAGATGAATCTATTCAACAAGTCTGCAACACGTCCTGAAGAGTTACATGATTTCACCCAATGTCAATGTGTAATTTCTCCAGTTCTGATCATTGTTTAGGTTGTTGGTAGCTCGGTCCAATGCCAAAACACAGTGAAATCTTTTTATGGCTTTAAACGCGTTTTCTCCTCGAGAGAAACATGATTTCACTAAAAACGTTATAGTTTAAACATGCCTGCTGTACATGTGTGCAAACACTCAGAGCCTTAAGATAGGGTTTTCACCAATGTGTTTTTTGGTGAGAAACCTTCTATTTCAAGGTTCTGTGCGTTTTCAGACAAGTACAATATGTATTTATAGTGTTTCTGATGAAATCCCTCCTTTTAATGCATTTTCTCACAGAAAATGAGTCTCTCGCCATGAGAACATGGCTTTTTTGAAAAAGCATATTCTCGTCGAGAAATCGTGTTTTACACAATAAAAACGACTCACGGTCTTATTTAGTTCACATTTTTACTTTTGGTAACCTAGCCCATATGTATAAAGCACTAAACCTTTTTATCGCGTTAAACGCATTTTCTCGACAAGGAAAGCACAATTTCATCAAAAACAAACAAAACAAGAAAGATGAATCTATTCAACAAGTCTGCAACACGTCCTGAAGAGTTACATGATTTCACCCAATGTCAATGTGTAATTTCTCCAGTTCTGATCATTGTTTAGGTTGTTGGTAGCTCGGTCCAATGCCAAAACACAGTGAAATCTTTTTATGGCTTTAAACGCGTTTTCTCCTCGAGAGAAACATGATTTCACTAAAAACGTTATAGTTTAAACATGCCTGCTGTACATGTGTGCAAACACTCAGAGCCTTAAGATAGGGTTTTCACCAATGTGTTTTTTGGTGAGAAACCTTCTATTTCAAGGTTCTGTGCGTTTTCAGACAAGTAAAATATGTATTTATAGTGTTTCTGATGAAATCCCTCCTTATAATGCATTTTCTCACAGAAAATGAGTCTCTCGCCATGGGAACATGGCTTTTTTGAAAAAGCATATTCTCGTCGAGACATCGTGTTTTAACCAATAAAAACGACTCCCGGTCTTATTTAGTTCACATTTTTACTTTTGGTAACCTAGCTCATATGTATAAAGCACTAAACGTTTTTATCGCGTTAAACGCATTTTCTCGACAAGGAAAGCACAATTTCATCAAAAACAAACAAAACAAGAAAAATGAATCTATTCAACAAGTCTGCAGCACGTCCTGAAGAGTTACATGGTTTCATCCAATGTCAATGTGTAATTTCTCCAGTTCTGATCATTGTTTAGGTTGTTGGTAGCTTGGTCCAATGCCAAAACACAGTGAAATCTTTTTATGGCTTTAAACGCGTTTTCTCCTCGAGAGAAACATGATTTCACTAAAAACGTTATAGTTTAAACATGCCTGCTGTACATGTGTGCAAACACTCAGAGCCTTAAGATAGGGTTTTCACCAATGTGTTTTTTGGTGAGAAACCTTCTATTTCAAGGTTCTGTGCGTTTTCAGACAAGTACAATATGTATTTATAGTGTTTCTGATGAAATCCCTCCTTTTAATGCATTTTCTCACAGAAAATGAGTCTCTCGCCATGGGAACATGGCTTTTTTGAAAAAGCATATTCTCGTCGAGAAATCGTGTTTTAAACAATAAAAACGACTCCCGGTCTTATTTAGTTCACATTTTTACTTTTGGTAACCTAGCTCATATGTATAAAGCACTAAACGTTTTTATCGCGTTAAACGCATTTTCTCGACAAGGAAAGCACAATTTCATCAACAACAAACAAAACAAGAAAAATGAATCTATTCAACAAGTCTGCAACACGTCCTGAAGAGTTACATGATTTCACCCAATGTCAATGTGTAATTTCTCCAGTTCTGATCATTGTTTAGGTTGTTGGTAGCTTGGTCCAATGCCAAAACACAGTGAAATCTTTTTATGGCTTTAAACGCGTTTTCTCCTCGAGAGAAACATGATTTCACTAAAAACGTTATAGTTTAAACATGCCTGCTGTACATATGTGCAAACACTCAGAGCCTTAAGATAGGGTTTTCACCAATGTGTTTTTTGTTGAGAAACCTTCTATTTCAAGGTTCTGTGCGTTTTCAGACAAGTACAATATGTATTTATAGTGTTCCTGATGAAATCCCTCCTTTTAATGCATTTTCTCACAGAAATCGAGTCTCTCGCCATGAGAACATGGCTTTTTTGAAAAAGCATATTCTCGTCGAGAAATCGTGTTTTACACAATAAAAACGACTCTCGGTCTTATTTAGTTCACATTTTTACTTTTGGTAACCTAGCCCATATGTATAAAGCACTAAACCTTTTTATCGCGTTAAACACATTTTGTCGACAAGGAAAGCACAATTTCATCAAAAACAAACACAACAAGAAAGATGAATCTATTCAACAAGTCTGCAACACGTCCTGAAGAGTTACATGATTTCACCCAATGTCAATGTGTAATTTCTCCAGTTCTGATCATTGTTTAGGTTGTTGGTAGCTCGGTCCAATGCCAAAACACAGTGAAATCTTTTTATGGCTTTAAACGCGTTTTCTCCTCGAGAGAAACATGATTTCACTAAAAACGTTGTAGTTTAAACATGCCTGCTGTACATGTGTGCAAACACTCAGAGCCTTAAGATAGGGTTTTCACCAATGTGTTTTTTGGTGAGAAACCTTCTATTTCAAGGTTCTGTGCGTTTTCAGACAAGTACAATATGTATGTATAGTGTTTCTGATGAAATCCCTCCTTATAATGCATTTTCTCACAGAAAATGAGTCTCGCCATGGGAACATGGCTTTTTTGAAAAAGCATATTCTCGTCGAGACATCGTGTTTTAACCAATAAAAACGACTCCCGGTCTTATTTAGTTCACATTTTTACTTTTGGTAACCTAGCTCATATGTATAAAGCACTAAACGTTTTTATCGCGTTAAACGCATTTTGTCGACAAGGAAAGCACAATTTCATCAAAAACAAACAAAACAAGAAAAATGAATCTATTCAACAAGTCTGCAGCACGTCCTGAAGAGTTACATGGTTTCATCCATAGTCAATGTGTAATTTCTCCAGTTCTGATCATTGTTTAGGTTGTTGGTAGCTTGGTCCAATGCCAAAACACAGTGAAATCTTTTTATGGCTTTAAACGCGTTTTCTCCTCGAGAGAAACATGATTTCACTAAAAACGTTATAGTTTAAACATGCCTGCTGTACATATGTGCAAACACTCAGAGCCTTAAGATAGGGTTTTCACCAATGTGTTTTTTGGTGAGAAACCTTCTATTTCAAGGTTCTGTGCGTTTTCAGACAAGTACAATATGTATTTACAGTGTTTCTGATGAAATCCCTCCTTTTAATGCATTTTCTCACAGAAAACGAGTCTCTCGCCATGAGAACATGGCTTTTTTGAAAAAGCATATTCTCGTCGAGAAATCGTGTTTTAAACAATAAAAACGACTCTCGGTCTTATTTAGTTCACATTTTTACTTTTGGTAGCCTAGCTCATATGTATAAAGCACTAAACGTTTTTATCGCGTTAAACGCATTTTCTCGACAAGGAAAGCACAATTTCATCAAAAACAAACAAAACAAGAAAAATGAATCTATTCAACAAGTCTGCAACACGTCCTTAAGAGTTACATGGTTTCACCCAATGTCAATGTGTAATTTCTCCAGTTCTGATCATTGTTTAGGTTGTTGGTAGCTTGGTCCAATGCCAAAACACAGTGAAATCTTTTTATGGCTTTAAACGCGTTTTCTCCTCGAGAGAAACATGATTTCACTAAAAACGTTATAGTTTAAACATGCCTGCTGTACATGTGTGCAAACACTCAGAGCCTTAAGATAGGGTTTTCACCAATGTGTTTTTTGGTGAGAAACCTTCTATTTCAAGGTTCTGTGCGTTTTCAGACAAGTACAATATGTATTTATAGTGTTTCTGATGAAATCCCTCCTTTTAATGCATTTTCTCACAGAAAACGAGTCTCTCGCCATGAGAACATGGCTTTTTTGAAAAAGCATATTCTCGTCGAGAAATCGTGTTTTACACAATAAAAACGACTCTCGGTCTTATTTAGTTCACATTTTTACTTTTGGTAACCTAGCCCATATGTATAAAGCACTAAACCTTTTTATCGCGTTAAACGCATTTTCTCGACAAGGAAAGCACAATTTCATCAAAAACAAACACAACAAGAAAGATGAATCTATTCAACAAGTCTGCAACACGTCCTGAAGAGTTACATGATTTCATCCAATGTCAATGTGTAATTTCTCCAGTTCTGATCATTGTTTAGGTTGTTGGTAGCTCGGTCCAATGCCAAAACACAGTGAAATCTTTTTATGGCTTTAAACGCGTTTTCTCCTCGAGAGAAACATGATTTCACTAAAAACGTTATAGTTTAAACATGCCTGCTGTACATGTGTGCAAACACTCAGAGCCTTAAGATAGGGTTTTCACCAATGTGTTTTTTGGTGAGAAACCTTCTATTTCAAGGTTCTGTGCGTTTTCAGACAAGTACAATATGTATTTATAGTGTTTCTGATGAAATCCCTCCTTTTAATGCATTTTCTCACAGAAAATGAGTCTCTCGCCATGGGAACATGGCTTTTTTGAAAAAGCATATTCTCGTCGAGACATCGTGTTTTAACCAATAAAAACGACTCCCGGTCTTATTTAGTTCACATTTTTACTTTTGGTAACCTAGCTCATATGTATAAAGCACTAAACGTTTTTATCGCGTTAAACGCATTTTGTCGACAAGGAAAGCACAATTTCATCAAAAACAAACAAAACAAGAAAAATGAATCTATTCAACAAGTCTGCAGCACGTCCTGAAGAGTTACATGGTTTCATCCAATGTCAATGTGTAATTTCTCCAGTTCTGATCATTGTTTAGGTTGTTGGTAGCTCGGTCCAATGCCAAAACACAGTGAAATCTTTTTATGGCTTTAAACGCGTTTTCTCCTCGAGAGAAACATGATTTCACTAAAACGTTATAGTTTAAACATGCCTGCTGTACATGTGTGCAAACACTCAGAGCCTTAAGATAGGGTTTTCACCAATGTGTTTTTTGGTGAGAAACCTTCTATTTCAAGGTTCTGTCCGTTTTCAGACAAGTACAATATGTATTTATAGTGTTTCTGATGAAATCCCTCCTTTTAATGCATTTTCTCACAGAAAACGAGTCTCTCGCCATGAGAACATGGCTTTTTTGAAAAAGCATATTCTCGTCGAGACATCGTGTTTTAACCAATAAAAACGACTCCCGGTCTTATTTAGTTCACATTTTTACTTTTGGTAACCTAGCTCATATGTATAAAGCACTAAACGTTTTTATCGCGTTAAACACATTTTGTCGACAAGGAAAGCACAATTTCATCAAAAACAAAAAAAACAAGAAAGATGAATCTATTCAACAAGTCTGCAACACGTCCTGAAGAGTTACATGATTTCACCCAATGTCAATGTGTAATTTCTCCAGTTCTGATCATTGTTTAGGTTGTTGGTAGCTTGGTCCAATGCCAAAACACAGTGATATCTTTTTATGGCTTTAAACGCGTTTTCTCCTCGAGAGAAACATGATTTCACTAAAAACGTTATAGTTTAAACATGCCTGCTGTACATGTGTGCAAACACTCAGAGCCTTAAGATAGGGTTTTCACCAATGTGTTTTTTGGTGAGAAACCTTCTATTTCAAGGTTCTGTGCGTTTTCAGACAAGTACAATATGTATTTATAGTGTTTCTGATGAAATCCCTCCTTTTAATGCATTTTCTCACAGAAAATGAGTCTCTCGCCATGGGAACATGGCTTTTTTGAAAAAGCATATTCTCGTCGAGAAATCGTGTTTTAAACAATAAAAACGACTCCCGGTCTTATTTAGTTCACATTTTTACTTTTGGTAACCTAGCTCATATGTATAAAGCACTAAACGTTTTTATCGCGTTAAACGCATTTTCTCGACAAGGAAAGCACAATTTCATCAACAACAAACAAAACAAGAAAAATGAATCTATTCAACAAGTCTGCAACACGTCCTGAAGAGTTACATGATTTCACCCAATGTCAATGTGTAATTTCTCCAGTTCTGATCATTGTTTAGGTTGTTGGTAGCTTGGTCCAATGCCAAAACACAGTGAAATCTTTTTATGGCTTTAAACGCGTTTTCTCCTCGAGAGAAACATGATTTCACTAAAAACGTTATAGTTTAAACATGCCTGCTGTACATATGTGCAAACACTCAGAGCCTTAAGATAGGGTTTTCACCAATGTGTTTTTTGTTGAGAAACCTTCTATTTCAAGGTTCTGTGCGTTTTCAGACAAGTACAATATGTATTTATAGTGTTTCTGATGAAATCCCTCCTTTTAATGCATTTTCTCACAGAAAACGAGTCTCTCGCCATGAGAACATGGCTTTTTTGAAAAAGCATATTCTCGTCGAGAAATCGTGTTTTACACAATAAAAACGACTCTCGGTCTTATTTAGTTCACATTTTTACTTTTGGTAACCTAGCCCATATGTATAAAGCACTAAACGTTTTTATCGCGTTAAACACATTTTGTCGACAAGGAAAGCACAATTTCATCAAAAACAAACACAACAAGAAAGATGAATCTATTCAACAAGTCTGCAACACGTCCTGAAGAGTTACATGATTTCACCCAATGTCAATGTGTAATTTCTCCAGTTCTGATCATTGTTTAGGTTGTTGGTAGCTCGGTCCAATGCCAAAACACAGTGACATCTTTTTATGGCTTTAAACGCGTTTTCTCCTCGAGAGAAACATGATTTCACTAAAAACGTTGTAGTTTAAACATGCCTGCTGTACATGTGTGCAAACACTCAGAGCCTTAAGATAGGGTTTTCACCAATGTGTTTTTTGGTGAGAAACCTTCTATTTCAAGGTTCTGTGCGTTTTCAGACAAGTACAATATGTATTTATAGTGTTTCTGATGAAATCCCTCCTTTTAATGCATTTTCTCACAGAAAATGAGTCTCTCGCCATGGGAACATGGCTTTTTTGAAAAAGCATATTCTCGTCGAGACATCGTGTTTTAACCAATAAAAACGACTCCCGGTCTTATTTAGTTCACATTTTTACTTTTGGTAACCTAGCTCATATGTATAAAGCACTAAACGTTTTTATCGCGTTAAACGCATTTTGTCGACAAGGAAAGCACAATTTCATCAAAAACAAACAAAACAAGAAAAATGAATCTATTCAACAAGTCTGCAGCACGTCCTGAAGAGTTACATGGTTTCATCCAATGTCAATGTGTAATTTCTCCAGTTCTGATCATTGTTTAGGTTGTTGGTAGCTCGGTCCAATGCCAAAACACAGTGAAATCTTTTTATGGCTTTAAACGCGTTTTCTCCTCGAGAGAAACATGATTTCACTAAAACGTTATAGTTTAAACATGCCTGCTGTACATGTGTGCAAACACTCAGAGCCTTAAGATAGGGTTTTCACCAATGTGTTTTTTGGTGAGAAACCTTCTATTTCAAGGTTCTGTCCGTTTTCAGACAAGTACAATATGTATTTATAGTGTTTCTGATGAAATCCCTCCTTTTAATGCATTTTCTCACAGAAAACGAGTCTCTCGCCATGAGAACATGGCTTTTTTGAAAAAGCATATTCTCGTCGAGACATCGTGTTTTAACCAATAAAAACGACTCCCGGTCTTATTTAGTTCACATTTTTACTTTTGGTAACCTAGCTCATATGTATAAAGCACTAAACGTTTTTATCGCGTTAAACACATTTTGTCGACAAGGAAAGCACAATTTCATCAAAAACAAAAAAAACAAGAAAGATGAATCTATTCAACAAGTCTGCAACACGTCCTGAAGAGTTACATGATTTCACCCAATGTCAATGTGTAATTTCTCCAGTTCTGATCATTGTTTAGGTTGTTGGTAGCTTGGTCCAATGCCAAAACACAGTGATATCTTTTTATGGCTTTAAACGCGTTTTCTCCTCGAGAGAAACATGATTTCACTAAAAACGTTATAGTTTAAACATGCCTGCTGTACATGTGTGCAAACACTCAGAGCCTTAAGATAGGGTTTTCACCAATGTGTTTTTTGGTGAGAAACCTTCTATTTCAAGGTTCTGTGCGTTTTCAGACAAGTACAATATGTATTTATAGTGTTTCTGATGAAATCCCTCCTTTTAATGCATTTTCTCACAGAAAATGAGTCTCTCGCCATGGGAACATGGCTTTTTTGAAAAAGCATATTCTCGTCGAGAAATCGTGTTTTAAACAATAAAAACGACTCCCGGTCTTATTTAGTTCACATTTTTACTTTTGGTAACCTAGCTCATATGTATAAAGCACTAAACGTTTTTATCGCGTTAAACGCCTTTTCTCGACAAGGAAAGCACAATTTCATCAACAACAAACAAAACAAGAAAAATGAATCTATTCAACAAGTCTGCAACACGTCCTGAAGAGTTACATGATTTCACCCAATGTCAATGTGTAATTTCTCCAGTTCTGATCATTGTTTAGGTTGTTGGTAGCTTGGTCCAATGCCAAAACACAGTGAAATCTTTTTATGGCTTTAAACGCGTTTTCTCCTCGAGAGAAACATGATTTCACTAAAAACGTTATAGTTTAAACATGCCTGCTGTACATATGTGCAAACACTCAGAGCCTTAAGATAGGGTTTTCACCAATGTGTTTTTTGTTGAGAAACCTTCTATTTCAAGGTTCTGTGCGTTTTCAGACAAGTACAATATGTATTTATAGTGTTTCTGATGAAATCCCTCCTTTTAATGCATTTTCTCACAGAAAACGAGTCTCTCGCCATGAGAACATGGCTTTTTTGAAAAAGCATATTCTCGTCGAGAAATCGTGTTTTACACAATAAAAACGACTCTCGGTCTTATTTAGTTCACATTTTTACTTTTGGTAACCTAGCCCATATGTATAAAGCACTAAACGTTTTTATCGCGTTAAACACATTTTGTCGACAAGGAAAGCACAATTTCATCAAAAACAAACACAACAAGAAAGATGAATCTATTCAACAAGTCTGCAACACGTCCTGAAGAGTTACATGATTTCACCCAATGTCAATGTGTAATTTCTCCAGTTCTGATCATTGTTTAGGTTGTTGGTAGCTCGGTCCAATGCCAAAACACAGTGACATCTTTTTATGGCTTTAAACGCGTTTTCTCCTCGAGAGAAACATGATTTCACTAAAAACGTTGTAGTTTAAACATGCCTGCTGTACATGTGTGCAAACACTCAGAGCCTTAAGATAGGGTTTTCACCAATGTGTTTTTTGGTGAGAAACCTTCTATTTCAAGGTTCTGTGCGTTTTCAGACAAGTACAATATGTATTTATAGTGTTTCTGATGAAATCCCTCCTTATAATGCATTTTCTCACAGAAAATGAGTCTCGCCATGGGAACATGGCTTTTTTGAAAAAGCATATTCTCGTCGAGACATCGTGTTTTAACCAATAAAAACGACTCCCGGTCTTATTTAGTTCACATTTTTACTTTTGGTAACCTAGCTCATATGTATAAAGCACTAAACGTTTTTATCGCGTTAAACGCATTTTGTCGACAAGGAAAGCACAATTTCATCAAAAACAAACAAAACAAGAAAAATGAATCTATTCAACAAGTCTGCAGCACGTCCTGAAGAGTTACATGGTTTCATCCATAGTCAATGTGTAATTTCTCCAGTTCTGATCATTGTTTAGGTTGTTGGTAGCTTGGTCCAATGCCAAAACACAGTGAAATCTTTTTATGGCTTTAAACGCGTTTTCTCCTCGAGAGAAACATGATTTCACTAAAAACGTTATAGTTTAAACATGCCTGCTGTACATATGTGCAAACACTCAGAGCCTTAAGATAGGGTTTTCACCAATGTGTTTTTTGTTGAGAAACCTTCTATTTCAAGGTTCTGTGCGTTTTCAGACAAGTACAATATGTATTTATAGTGTTTCTGATGAAATCCCTCCTTTTAATGCATTTTCTCACAGAAAACGAGTCTCTCGCCATGAGAACATGGCTTTTTTGAAAAAGCATATTCTCGTCGAGAAATCGTGTTTTACACAATAAAAACGACTCTCGGTCTTATTTAGTTCACATTTTTACTTTTGGTAACCTAGCCCATATGTATAAAGCACTAAACGTTTTTATCGCGTTAAACACATTTTGTCGACAAGGAAAGCACAATTTCATCAAAAACAAACACAACAAGAAAGATGAATCTATTCAACAAGTCTGCAACACGTCCTGAAGAGTTACATGATTTCACCCAATGTCAATGTGTAATTTCTCCAGTTCTGATCATTGTTTAGGTTGTTGGTAGCTCGGTCCAATGCCAAAACACAGTGACATCTTTTTATGGCTTTAAACGCGTTTTCTCCTCGAGAGAAACATGATTTCACTAAAAACGTTGTAGTTTAAACATGCCTGCTGTACATGTGTGCAAACACTCAGAGCCTTAAGATAGGGTTTTCACCAATGTGTTTTTTGGTGAGAAACCTTCTATTTCAAGGTTCTGTGCGTTTTCAGACAAGTACAATATGTATTTATAGTGTTTCTGATGAAATCCCTCCTTATAATGCATTTTCTCACAGAAAATGAGTCTCGCCATGGGAACATGGCTTTTTTGAAAAAGCATATTCTCGTCGAGACATCGTGTTTTAACCAATAAAAACGACTCCCGGTCTTATTTAGTTCACATTTTTACTTTTGGTAACCTAGCTCATATGTATAAAGCACTAAACGTTTTTATCGCGTTAAACGCATTTTGTCGACAAGGAAAGCACAATTTCATCAAAAACAAACAAAACAAGAAAAATGAATCTATTCAACAAGTCTGCAGCACGTCCTGAAGAGTTACATGGTTTCATCCATAGTCAATGTGTAATTTCTCCAGTTCTGATCATTGTTTAGGTTGTTGGTAGCTTGGTCCAATGCCAAAACACAGTGAAATCTTTTTATGGCTTTAAACGCGTTTTCTCCTCGAGAGAAACATGATTTCACTAAAAACGTTATAGTTTAAACATGCCTGCTGTACATATGTGCAAACACTCAGAGCCTTAAGATAGGGTTTTCACCAATGTGTTTTTTGGTGAGAAACCTTCTATTTCAAGGTTCTGTGCGTTTTCAGACAAGTACAATATGTATTTACAGTGTTTCTGATGAAATCCCTCCTTTTAATGCATTTTCTCACAGAAAACGAGTCTCTCGCCATGAGAACATGGCTTTTTTGAAAAAGCATATTCTCGTCGAGAAATCGTGTTTTAAACAATAAAAACGACTCTCGGTCTTATTTAGTTCACATTTTTACTTTTGGTAGCCTAGCTCATATGTATAAAGCACTAAACGTTTTTATCGCGTTAAACGCATTTTCTCGACAAGGAAAGCACAATTTCATCAAAAACAAACAAAACAAGAAAAATGAATCTATTCAACAAGTCTGCAACACGTCCTTAAGAGTTACATGGTTTCACCCAATGTCAATGTGTAATTTCTCCAGTTCTGATCATTGTTTAGGTTGTTGGTAGCTTGGTCCAATGCCAAAACACAGTGAAATCTTTTTATGGCTTTAAACGCGTTTTCTCCTCGAGAGAAACATGATTTCACTAAAAACGTTATAGTTTAAACATGCCTGCTGTACATGTGTGCAAACACTCAGAGCCTTAAGATAGGGTTTTCACCAATGTGTTTTTTGGTGAGAAACCTTCTATTTCAAGGTTCTGTGCGTTTTCAGACAAGTACAATATGTATTTATAGTGTTTCTGATGAAATCCCTCCTTTTAATGCATTTTCTCACAGAAAACGAGTCTCTCGCCATGAGAACATGGCTTTTTTGAAAAAGCATATTCTCGTCGAGAAATCGTGTTTTACACAATAAAAACGACTCTCGGTCTTATTTAGTTCACATTTTTACTTTTGGTAACCTAGCCCATATGTATAAAGCACTAAACCTTTTTATCGCGTTAAACGCATTTTCTCGACAAGGAAAGCACAATTTCATCAAAAACAAACACAACAAGAAAGATGAATCTATTCAACAAGTCTGCAACACGTCCTGAAGAGTTACATGATTTCACCCAATGTCAATGTGTAATTTCTCCAGTTCTGATCATTGTTTAGGTTGTTGGTAGCTCGGTCCAATGCCAAAACACAGTGAAATCTTTTTATGGCTTTAAACGCGTTTTCTCCTCGAGAGAAACATGATTTCACTAAAAACGTTATAGTTTAAACATGCCTGCTGTACATGTGTGCAAACACTCAGAGCCTTAAGATAGGGTTTTCACCAATGTGTTTTTTGGTGAGAAACCTTCTATTTCAAGGTTCTGTGCGTTTTCAGACAAGTACAATATGTATTTATAGTGTTTCTGATGAATTCCCTCCTTTTAATGCATTTTCTCACAGAAAACGAGTCTCTCGCCATGAGAACATGGCTTTTTTGAAAAAGCATATTCTCGTCGAGAAATCGTGTTTTACACAATAAAAACGACTCTCGGTCTTATTTAGTTCACATTTTTACTTTTGGTAACCTAGCCCATATGTATAAAGCACTAAACCTTTTTATCGCGTTAAACGCATTTTCTCGACAAGGAAAGCACAATTTCATCAAAAACAAACACAACAAGAAAGATGAATCTATTCAACAAGTCTGCAACACGTCCTGAAGAGTTACATGATTTCACCCAATGTCAATGTGTAATTTCTCCAGTTCTGATCATTGTTTAGGTTGTTGGTAGCTCGGTCCAATGCCAAAACACAGTGAAATCTTTTTATGGCTTTAAACGCGTTTTCTCCTCGAGAGAAACATGATTTCACTAAAAACGTTATAGTTTAAACATGCCTGCTGTACATGTGTGCAAACACTCAGAGCCTTAAGATAGGGTTTTCACCAATGTGTTTTTTGGTGAGAAACCTTCTATTTCAAGGTTCTGTGCGTTTTCAGACAAGTACAATATGTATTTATAGTGTTTCTGATGAAATCCCTCCTTTTAATGCATTTTCTCACAGAAAATGAGTCTCTCGCCATGAGAACATGGCTTTTTTGAAAAAGCATATTCTCGTCGAGAAATCGTGTTTTACACAATAAAAACGACTCACGGTCTTATTTAGTTCACATTTTTACTTTTGGTAACCTAGCCCATATGTATAAAGCACTAAACCTTTTTATCGCGTTAAACGCATTTTCTCGACAAGGAAAGCACAATTTCATCAAAAACAAACAAAACAAGAAAGATGAATCTATTCAACAAGTCTGCAACACGTCCTGAAGAGTTACATGATTTCACCCAATGTCAATGTGTAATTTCTCCAGTTCTGATCATTGTTTAGGTTGTTGGTAGCTCGGTCCAATGCCAAAACACAGTGAAATCTTTTTATGGCTTTAAACGCGTTTTCTCCTCGAGAGAAACATGATTTCACTAAAAACGTTATAGTTTAAACATGCCTGCTGTACATGTGTGCAAACACTCAGAGCCTTAAGATAGGGTTTTCACCAATGTGTTTTTTGGTGAGAAACCTTCTATTTCAAGGTTCTGTGCGTTTTCAGACAAGTAAAATATGTATTTATAGTGTTTCTGATGAAATCCCTCCTTATAATGCATTTTCTCACAGAAAATGAGTCTCTCGCCATGGGAACATGGCTTTTTTGAAAAAGCATATTCTCGTCGAGACATCGTGTTTTAACCAATAAAAACGACTCCCGGTCTTATTTAGTTCACATTTTTACTTTTGGTAACCTAGCTCATATGTATAAAGCACTAAACGTTTTTATCGCGTTAAACGCATTTTCTCGACAAGGAAAGCACAATTTCATCAAAAACAAACAAAACAAGAAAAATGAATCTATTCAACAAGTCTGCAGCACGTCCTGAAGAGTTACATGGTTTCATCCAATGTCAATGTGTAATTTCTCCAGTTCTGATCATTGTTTAGGTTGTTGGTAGCTTGGTCCAATGCCAAAACACAGTGAAATCTTTTTATGGCTTTAAACGCGTTTTCTCCTCGAGAGAAACATGATTTCACTAAAAACGTTATAGTTTAAACATGCCTGCTGTACATGTGTGCAAACACTCAGAGCCTTAAGATAGGGTTTTCACCAATGTGTTTTTTGGTGAGAAACCTTCTATTTCAAGGTTCTGTGCGTTTTCAGACAAGTACAATATGTATTTATAGTGTTTCTGATGAAATCCCTCCTTTTAATGCATTTTCTCACAGAAAATGAGTCTCTCGCCATGGGAACATGGCTTTTTTGAAAAAGCATATTCTCGTCGAGAAATCGTGTTTTAAACAATAAAAACGACTCCCGGTCTTATTTAGTTCACATTTTTACTTTTGGTAACCTAGCTCATATGTATAAAGCACTAAACGTTTTTATCGCGTTAAACGCATTTTCTCGACAAGGAAAGCACAATTTCATCAACAACAAACAAAACAAGAAAAATGAATCTATTCAACAAGTCTGCAACACGTCCTGAAGAGTTACATGATTTCACCCAATGTCAATGTGTAATTTCTCCAGTTCTGATCATTGTTTAGGTTGTTGGTAGCTTGGTCCAATGCCAAAACACAGTGAAATCTTTTTATGGCTTTAAACGCGTTTTCTCCTCGAGAGAAACATGATTTCACTAAAAACGTTATAGTTTAAACATGCCTGCTGTACATATGTGCAAACACTCAGAGCCTTAAGATAGGGTTTTCACCAATGTGTTTTTTGTTGAGAAACCTTCTATTTCAAGGTTCTGTGCGTTTTCAGACAAGTACAATATGTATTTATAGTGTTCCTGATGAAATCCCTCCTTTTAATGCATTTTCTCACAGAAATCGAGTCTCTCGCCATGAGAACATGGCTTTTTTGAAAAAGCATATTCTCGTCGAGAAATCGTGTTTTACACAATAAAAACGACTCTCGGTCTTATTTAGTTCACATTTTTACTTTTGGTAACCTAGCCCATATGTATAAAGCACTAAACCTTTTTATCGCGTTAAACACATTTTGTCGACAAGGAAAGCACAATTTCATCAAAAACAAACACAACAAGAAAGATGAATCTATTCAACAAGTCTGCAACACGTCCTGAAGAGTTACATGATTTCACCCAATGTCAATGTGTAATTTCTCCAGTTCTGATCATTGTTTAGGTTGTTGGTAGCTCGGTCCAATGCCAAAACACAGTGAAATCTTTTTATGGCTTTAAACGCGTTTTCTCCTCGAGAGAAACATGATTTCACTAAAAACGTTGTAGTTTAAACATGCCTGCTGTACATGTGTGCAAACACTCAGAGCCTTAAGATAGGGTTTTCACCAATGTGTTTTTTGGTGAGAAACCTTCTATTTCAAGGTTCTGTGCGTTTTCAGACAAGTACAATATGTATGTATAGTGTTTCTGATGAAATCCCTCCTTATAATGCATTTTCTCACAGAAAATGAGTCTCGCCATGGGAACATGGCTTTTTTGAAAAAGCATATTCTCGTCGAGACATCGTGTTTTAACCAATAAAAACGACTCCCGGTCTTATTTAGTTCACATTTTTACTTTTGGTAACCTAGCTCATATGTATAAAGCACTAAACGTTTTTATCGCGTTAAACGCATTTTGTCGACAAGGAAAGCACAATTTCATCAAAAACAAACAAAACAAGACAAATGAATCTATTCAACAAGTCTGCAGCACGTCCTGAAGAGTTACATGGTTTCATCCATAGTCAATGTGTAATTTCTCCAGTTCTGATCATTGTTTAGGTTGTTGGTAGCTTGGTCCAATGCCAAAACACAGTGAAATCTTTTTATGGCTTTAAACGCGTTTTCTCCTCGAGAGAAACATGATTTCACTAAAAACGTTATAGTTTAAACATGCCTGCTGTACATATGTGCAAACACTCAGAGCCTTAAGATAGGGTTTTCACCAATGTGTTTTTTGGTGAGAAACCTTCTATTTCAAGGTTCTGTGCGTTTTCAGACAAGTACAATATGTATTTACAGTGTTTCTGATGAAATCCCTCCTTTTAATGCATTTTCTCACAGAAAACGAGTCTCTCGCCATGAGAACATGGCTTTTTTGAAAAAGCATATTCTCGTCGAGAAATCGTGTTTTAAACAATAAAAACGACTCTCGGTCTTATTTAGTTCACATTTTTACTTTTGGTAGCCTAGCTCATATGTATAAAGCACTAAACGTTTTTATCGCGTTAAACGCATTTTCTCGACAAGGAAAGCACAATTTCATCAAAAACAAACAAAACAAGAAAAATGAATCTATTCAACAAGTCTGCAACACGTCCTTAAGAGTTACATGGTTTCACCCAATGTCAATGTGTAATTTCTCCAGTTCTGATCATTGTTTAGGTTGTTGGTAGCTTGGTCCAATGCCAAAACACAGTGAAATCTTTTTATGGCTTTAAACGCGTTTTCTCCTCGAGAGAAACATGATTTCACTAAAAACGTTATAGTTTAAACATGCCTGCTGTACATGTGTGCAAACACTCAGAGCCTTAAGATAGGGTTTTCACCAATGTGTTTTTTGGTGAGAAACCTTCTATTTCAAGGTTCTGTGCGTTTTCAGACAAGTACAATATGTATTTATAGTGTTTCTGATGAAATCCCTCCTTTTAATGCATTTTCTCACAGAAAACGAGTCTCTCGCCATGAGAACATGGCTTTTTTGAAAAAGCATATTCTCGTCGAGAAATCGTGTTTTACACAATAAAAACGACTCTCGGTCTTATTTAGTTCACATTTTTACTTTTGGTAACCTAGCCCATATGTATAAAGCACTAAACCTTTTTATCGCGTTAAACGCATTTTCTCGACAAGGAAAGCACAATTTCATCAAAAACAAACACAACAAGAAAGATGAATCTATTCAACAAGTCTGCAACACGTCCTGAAGAGTTACATGATTTCATCCAATGTCAATGTGTAATTTCTCCAGTTCTGATCATTGTTTAGGTTGTTGGTAGCTCGGTCCAATGCCAAAACACAGTGAAATCTTTTTATGGCTTTAAACGCGTTTTCTCCTCGAGAGAAACATGATTTCACTAAAAACGTTATAGTTTAAACATGCCTGCTGTACATGTGTGCAAACACTCAGAGCCTTAAGATAGGGTTTTCACCAATGTGTTTTTTGGTGAGAAACCTTCTATTTCAAGGTTCTGTGCGTTTTCAGACAAGTACAATATGTATTTATAGTGTTTCTGATGAAATCCCTCCTTTTAATGCATTTTCTCACAGAAAATGAGTCTCTCGCCATGGGAACATGGCTTTTTTGAAAAAGCATATTCTCGTCGAGACATCGTGTTTTAACCAATAAAAACGACTCCCGGTCTTATTTAGTTCACATTTTTACTTTTGGTAACCTAGCTCATATGTATAAAGCACTAAACGTTTTTATCGCGTTAAACGCATTTTGTCGACAAGGAAAGCACAATTTCATCAAAAACAAACAAAACAAGAAAAATGAATCTATTCAACAAGTCTGCAGCACGTCCTGAAGAGTTACATGGTTTCATCCAATGTCAATGTGTAATTTCTCCAGTTCTGATCATTGTTTAGGTTGTTGGTAGCTCGGTCCAATGCCAAAACACAGTGAAATCTTTTTATGGCTTTAAACGCGTTTTCTCCTCGAGAGAAACATGATTTCACTAAAACGTTATAGTTTAAACATGCCTGCTGTACATGTGTGCAAACACTCAGAGCCTTAAGATAGGGTTTTCACCAATGTGTTTTTTGGTGAGAAACCTTCTATTTCAAGGTTCTGTCCGTTTTCAGACAAGTACAATATGTATTTATAGTGTTTCTGATGAAATCCCTCCTTTTAATGCATTTTCTCACAGAAAACGAGTCTCTCGCCATGAGAACATGGCTTTTTTGAAAAAGCATATTCTCGTCGAGACATCGTGTTTTAACCAATAAAAACGACTCCCGGTCTTATTTAGTTCACATTTTTACTTTTGGTAACCTAGCTCATATGTATAAAGCACTAAACGTTTTTATCGCGTTAAACACATTTTGTCGACAAGGAAAGCACAATTTCATCAAAAACAAAAAAAACAAGAAAGATGAATCTATTCAACAAGTCTGCAACACGTCCTGAAGAGTTACATGATTTCACCCAATGTCAATGTGTAATTTCTCCAGTTCTGATCATTGTTTAGGTTGTTGGTAGCTTGGTCCAATGCCAAAACACAGTGATATCTTTTTATGGCTTTAAACGCGTTTTCTCCTCGAGAGAAACATGATTTCACTAAAAACGTTATAGTTTAAACATGCCTGCTGTACATGTGTGCAAACACTCAGAGCCTTAAGATAGGGTTTTCACCAATGTGTTTTTTGGTGAGAAACCTTCTATTTCAAGGTTCTGTGCGTTTTCAGACAAGTACAATATGTATTTATAGTGTTTCTGATGAAATCCCTCCTTTTAATGCATTTTCTCACAGAAAATGAGTCTCTCGCCATGGGAACATGGCTTTTTTGAAAAAGCATATTCTCGTCGAGAAATCGTGTTTTAAACAATAAAAACGACTCCCGGTCTTATTTAGTTCACATTTTTACTTTTGGTAACCTAGCTCATATGTATAAAGCACTAAACGTTTTTATCGCGTTAAACGCATTTTCTCGACAAGGAAAGCACAATTTCATCAACAACAAACAAAACAAGAAAAATGAATCTATTCAACAAGTCTGCAACACGTCCTGAAGAGTTACATGATTTCACCCAATGTCAATGTGTAATTTCTCCAGTTCTGATCATTGTTTAGGTTGTTGGTAGCTTGGTCCAATGCCAAAACACAGTGAAATCTTTTTATGGCTTTAAACGCGTTTTCTCCTCGAGAGAAACATGATTTCACTAAAAACGTTATAGTTTAAACATGCCTGCTGTACATATGTGCAAACACTCAGAGCCTTAAGATAGGGTTTTCACCAATGTGTTTTTTGTTGAGAAACCTTCTATTTCAAGGTTCTGTGCGTTTTCAGACAAGTACAATATGTATTTATAGTGTTTCTGATGAAATCCCTCCTTTTAATGCATTTTCTCACAGAAAACGAGTCTCTCGCCATGAGAACATGGCTTTTTTGAAAAAGCATATTCTCGTCGAGAAATCGTGTTTTACACAATAAAAACGACTCTCGGTCTTATTTAGTTCACATTTTTACTTTTGGTAACCTAGCCCATATGTATAAAGCACTAAACGTTTTTATCGCGTTAAACACATTTTGTCGACAAGGAAAGCACAATTTCATCAAAAACAAACACAACAAGAAAGATGAATCTATTCAACAAGTCTGCAACACGTCCTGAAGAGTTACATGATTTCACCCAATGTCAATGTGTAATTTCTCCAGTTCTGATCATTGTTTAGGTTGTTGGTAGCTCGGTCCAATGCCAAAACACAGTGACATCTTTTTATGGCTTTAAACGCGTTTTCTCCTCGAGAGAAACATGATTTCACTAAAAACGTTGTAGTTTAAACATGCCTGCTGTACATGTGTGCAAACACTCAGAGCCTTAAGATAGGGTTTTCACCAATGTGTTTTTTGGTGAGAAACCTTCTATTTCAAGGTTCTGTGCGTTTTCAGACAAGTACAATATGTATTTATAGTGTTTCTGATGAAATCCCTCCTTATAATGCATTTTCTCACAGAAAATGAGTCTCGCCATGGGAACATGGCTTTTTTGAAAAAGCATATTCTCGTCGAGACATCGTGTTTTAACCAATAAAAACGACTCCCGGTCTTATTTAGTTCACATTTTTACTTTTGGTAACCTAGCTCATATGTATAAAGCACTAAACGTTTTTATCGCGTTAAACGCATTTTGTCGACAAGGAAAGCACAATTTCATCAAAAACAAACAAAACAAGAAAAATGAATCTATTCAACAAGTCTGCAGCACGTCCTGAAGAGTTACATGGTTTCATCCATAGTCAATGTGTAATTTCTCCAGTTCTGATCATTGTTTAGGTTGTTGGTAGCTTGGTCCAATGCCAAAACACAGTGAAATCTTTTTATGGCTTTAAACGCGTTTTCTCCTCGAGAGAAACATGATTTCACTAAAAACGTTATAGTTTAAACATGCCTGCTGTACATATGTGCAAACACTCAGAGCCTTAAGATAGGGTTTTCACCAATGTGTTTTTTGGTGAGAAACCTTCTATTTCAAGGTTCTGTGCGTTTTCAGACAAGTACAATATGTATTTACAGTGTTTCTGATGAAATCCCTCCTTTTAATGCATTTTCTCACAGAAAACGAGTCTCTCGCCATGAGAACATGGCTTTTTTGAAAAAGCATATTCTCGTCGAGAAATCGTGTTTTAAACAATAAAAACGACTCTCGGTCTTATTTAGTTCACATTTTTACTTTTGGTAGCCTAGCTCATATGTATAAAGCACTAAACGTTTTTATCGCGTTAAACGCATTTTCTCGACAAGGAAAGCACAATTTCATCAAAAACAAACAAAACAAGAAAAATGAATCTATTCAACAAGTCTGCAACACGTCCTTAAGAGTTACATGGTTTCACCCAATGTCAATGTGTAATTTCTCCAGTTCTGATCATTGTTTAGGTTGTTGGTAGCTTGGTCCAATGCCAAAACACAGTGAAATCTTTTTATGGCTTTAAACGCGTTTTCTCCTCGAGAGAAACATGATTTCACTAAAAACGTTATAGTTTAAACATGCCTGCTGTACATGTGTGCAAACACTCAGAGCCTTAAGATAGGGTTTTCACCAATGTGTTTTTTGGTGAGAAACCTTCTATTTCAAGGTTCTGTGCGTTTTCAGACAAGTACAATATGTATTTATAGTGTTTCTGATGAAATCCCTCCTTTTAATGCATTTTCTCACAGAAAACGAGTCTCTCGCCATGAGAACATGGCTTTTTTGAAAAAGCATATTCTCGTCGAGAAATCGTGTTTTACACAATAAAAACGACTCTCGGTCTTATTTAGTTCACATTTTTACTTTTGGTAACCTAGCCCATATGTATAAAGCACTAAACCTTTTTATCGCGTTAAACGCATTTTCTCGACAAGGAAAGCACAATTTCATCAAAAACAAACACAACAAGAAAGATGAATCTATTCAACAAGTCTGCAACACGTCCTGAAGAGTTACATGATTTCACCCAATGTCAATGTGTAATTTCTCCAGTTCTGATCATTGTTTAGGTTGTTGGTAGCTCGGTCCAATGCCAAAACACAGTGAAATCTTTTTATGGCTTTAAACGCGTTTTCTCCTCGAGAGAAACATGATTTCACTAAAAACGTTATAGTTTAAACATGCCTGCTGTACATGTGTGCAAACACTCAGAGCCTTAAGATAGGGTTTTCACCAATGTGTTTTTTGGTGAGAAACCTTCTATTTCAAGGTTCTGTGCGTTTTCAGACAAGTACAATATGTATTTATAGTGTTTCTGATGAAATCCCTCCTTTTAATGCATTTTCTCACAGAAAATGAGTCTCTCGCCATGGGAACATGGCTTTTTTGAAAAAGCATATTCTCGTCGAGACATCGTGTTTTAACCAATAAAAACGACTCCCGGTCTTATTTAGTTCACATTTTTACTTTTGGTAACCTAGCTCATATGTATAAAGCACTAAACGTTTTTATCGCGTTAAACGCATTTTGTCGACAAGGAAAGCACAATTTCATCAAAAACAAACAAAACAAGAAAAATGAATCTATTCAACAAGTCTGCAGCACGTCCTGAAGAGTTACATGGTTTCATCCAATGTCAATGTGTAATTTCTCCAGTTCTGATCATTGTTTAGGTTGTTGGTAGCTCGGTCCAATGCCAAAACACAGTGAAATCTTTTTATGGCTTTAAACGCGTTTTCTCCTCGAGAGAAACATGATTTCACTAAAAACGTTATAGTTTAAACATGCCTGCTGTACATGTGTGCAAACACTCAGAGCCTTAAGATAGGGTTTTCACCAATGTGTTTTTTGGTGAGAAACCTTCTATTTCAAGGTTCTGTCCGTTTTCAGACAAGTACAATATGTATTTATAGTGTTTCTGATGAAATCCCTCCTTTTAATGCATTTTCTCACAGAAAACGAGTCTCTCGCCATGAGAACATGGCTTTTTTGAAAAAGCATATTCTCGTCGAGACATCGTGTTTTAACCAATAAAAACGACTCCCGGTCCTATTTAGTTCACATTTTTACTTTTGGTAACCTAGCTCATATGTATAAAGCACTAAACGTTTTTATCGTGTTAAACACATTTTGTCGACAAGGAAAGCACAATTTCATCAAAAACAAAAAAAACAAGAAAGATGAATCTATTCAACAAGTCTGCAACACGTCCTGAAGAGTTACATGATTTCACCCAATGTCAATGTGTAATTTCTCCAGTTCTGATCATTGTTTAGGTTGTTGGTAGCTTGGTCCAATGCCAAAACACAGTGATATCTTTTTATGGCTTTAAACGCGTTTTCTCCTCGAGAGAAACATGATTTCACTAAAAACGTTATAGTTTAAACATGCCTGCTGTACATGTGTGCAAACACTCAGAGCCTTAAGATAGGGTTTTCACCAATGTGTTTTTTGGTGAGAAACCTTCTATTTCAAGGTTCTGTGCGTTTTCAGACAAGTACAATATGTATTTATAGTGTTTCTGATGAAATCCCTCCTTTTAATGCATTTTCTCACAGAAAATGAGTCTCTCGCCATGGGAACATGGCTTTTTTGAAAAAGCATATTCTCGTCGAGAAATCGTGTTTTAAACAATAAAAACGACTCCCGGTCTTATTTAGTTCACATTTTTACTTTTGGTAACCTAGCTCATATGTATAAAGCACTAAACGTTTTTATCGCGTTAAACGCATTTTCTCGACAAGGAAAGCACAATTTCATCAACAACAAACAAAACAAGAAAAATGAATCTATTCAACAAGTCTGCAACACGTCCTGAAGAGTTACATGATTTCACCCAATGTCAATGTGTAATTTCTCCAGTTCTGATCATTGTTTAGGTTGTTGGTAGCTTGGTCCAATGCCAAAACACAGTGAAATCTTTTTATGGCTTTAAACGCGTTTTCTCCTCGAGAGAAACATGATTTCACTAAAAACGTTATAGTTTAAACATGCCTGCTGTACATGTGTGCAAACACTCAGAGCCTTAAGATAGGGTTTTCACCAATGTGTTTTTTGGTGAGAAACCTTCTATTTCAAGGTTCTGTGCGTTTTCAGACAAGTACAATATGTATTTATAGTGTTTCTGATGAAATCCCTCCTTTTAATGCATTTTCTCACAGAAAACGAGTCTCTCGCCATGAGAACATGGCTTTTTTGAAAAAGCATATTCTCGTCGAGAAATCGTGTTTTACACAATAAAAACGACTCTCGGTCTTATTTAGTTCACATTTTTACTTTTGGTAACCTAGCCCATATGTATAAAGCACTAAACGTTTTTATCGCGTTAAACGCATTTTGTCGACAAGGAAAGCACAATTTCATCAAAAACAAACAAAACAAGAAAAATGAATCTATTCAACAAGTCTGCAGCACGTCCTGAAGAGTTACATGGTTTCATCCAATGTCAATGTGTAATTTCTCCAGTTCTGATCATTGTTTAGGTTGTTGGTAGCTCGGTCCAATGCCAAAACACAGTGAAATCTTTTTATGGCTTTAAACGCGTTTTCTCCTCGAGAGAAACATGATTTCACTAAAAACGTTATAGTTTAAACATGCCTGCTGTACATGTGTGCAAACACTCAGAGCCTTAAGATAGGGTTTTCACCAATGTGTTTTTTGGTGAGAAACCTTCTATTTCAAGGTTCTGTCCGTTTTCAGACAAGTACAATATGTATTTATAGTGTTTCTGATGAAATCCCTCCTTTTAATGCATTTTCTCACAGAAAACGAGTCTCTCGCCATGAGAACATGGCTTTTTTGAAAAAGCATATTCTCGTCGAGACATCGTGTTTTAACCAATAAAAACGACTCCCGGTCTTATTTAGTTCACATTTTTACTTTTGGTAACCTAGCTCATATGTATAAAGCACTAAACGTTTTTATCGCGTTAAACACATTTTGTCGACAAGGAAAGCACAATTTCATCAAAAACAAAAAAAACAAGAAAGATGAATCTATTCAACAAGTCTGCAACACGTCCTGAAGAGTTACATGATTTCACCCAATGTCAATGTGTAATTTCTCCAGTTCTGATCATTGTTTAGGTTGTTGGTAGCTTGGTCCAATGCCAAAACACAGTGATATCTTTTTATGGCTTTAAACGCGTTTTCTCCTCGAGAGAAACATGATTTCACTAAAAACGTTATAGTTTAAACATGCCTGCTGTACATGTGTGCAAACACTCAGAGCCTTAAGATAGGGTTTTCACCAATGTGTTTTTTGGTGAGAAACCTTCTATTTCAAGGTTCTGTGCGTTTTCAGACAAGTACAATATGTATTTATAGTGTTTCTGATGAAATCCCTCCTTTTAATGCATTTTCTCACAGAAAATGAGTCTCTCGCCATGGGAACATGGCTTTTTTGAAAAAGCATATTCTCGTCGAGAAATCGTGTTTTAAACAATAAAAACGACTCCCGGTCTTATTTAGTTCACATTTTTACTTTTGGTAACCTAGCTCATATGTATAAAGCACTAAACGTTTTTATCGCGTTAAACGCATTTTCTCGACAAGGAAAGCACAATTTCATCAACAACAAACAAAACAAGAAAAATGAATCTATTCAACAAGTCTGCAACACGTCCTGAAGAGTTACATGATTTCACCCAATGTCAATGTGTAATTTCTCCAGTTCTGATCATTGTTTAGGTTGTTGGTAGCTTGGTCCAATGCCAAAACACAGTGAAATCTTTTTATGGCTTTAAACGCGTTTTCTCCTCGAGAGAAACATGATTTCACTAAAAACGTTATAGTTTAAACATGCCTGCTGTACATATGTGCAAACACTCAGAGCCTTAAGATAGGGTTTTCACCAATGTGTTTTTTGTTGAGAAACCTTCTATTTCAAGGTTCTGTGCGTTTTCAGACAAGTACAATATGTATTTATAGTGTTTCTGATGAAATCCCTCCTTTTAATGCATTTTCTCACAGAAAACGAGTCTCTCGCCATGAGAACATGGCTTTTTTGAAAAAGCATATTCTCGTCGAGAAATCGTGTTTTACACAATAAAAACGACTCTCGGTCTTATTTAGTTCACATTTTTACTTTTGGTAACCTAGCCCATATGTATAAAGCACTAAACGTTTTTATCGCGTTAAACACATTTTGTCGACAAGGAAAGCACAATTTCATCAAAAACAAACACAACAAGAAAGATGAATCTATTCAACAAGTCTGCAACACGTCCTGAAGAGTTACATGATTTCACCCAATGTCAATGTGTAATTTCTCCAGTTCTGATCATTGTTTAGGTTGTTGGTAGCTCGGTCCAATGCCAAAACACAGTGACATCTTTTTATGGCTTTAAACGCGTTTTCTCCTCGAGAGAAACATGATTTCACTAAAAACGTTATAGTTTAAACATGCCTGCTGTACATGTGTGCAAACACTCAGAGCCTTAAGATAGGGTTTTCACCAATGTGTTTTTTGGTGAAAAACCTTCTATTTCAAGGTTCTGTCCGTTTTCAGACAAGTACAATATGTATTTATAGTGTTTCTGATGAAATCCCTCCTTTTAATGCATTTTCTCACAGAAAACGAGTCTCTCGCCATGAGAACATGGCTTTTTTGAAAAAGCATATTCTCGTCGAGACATCGTGTTTTAACCAATAAAAACGACTCCCGGTCTTATTTAGTTCACATTTTTACTTTTGGTAACCTAGCTCATATGTATAAAGCACTAAACGTTTTTATCGCGTTAAACACATTTTGTCGACAAGGAAAGCACAATTTCATCAAAAACAAAAAAAACAAGAAAGATGAATCTATTCAACAAGTCTGCAACACGTCCTGAAGAGTTACATGATTTCACCCAATGTCAATGTGTAATTTCTCCAGTTCTGATCATTGTTTAGGTTGTTGGTAGCTTGGTCCAATGCCAAAACACAGTGATATCTTTTTATGGCTTTAAACGCGTTTTCTCCTCGAGAGAAACATGAGTTCACTAAAAACGTTATAGTTTAAACATGCCTGCTGTACATGTGTGCAAACACTCAGAGCCTTAAGATAGGGTTTTCACCAATGTGTTTTTTGGTGAGAAACCTTCTATTTCAAGGTTCTGTGCGTTTTCAGACAAGTACAATATGTATTTATAGTGTTTCTGATGAAATCCCTCCTTTTAATGCATTTTCTCACAGAAAATGAGTCTCTCGCCATGGGAACATGGCTTTTTTGAAAAAGCATATTCTCGTCGAGAAATCGTGTTTTAAACAATAAAAACGACTCCCGGTCTTATTTAGTTCACATTTTTACTTTTGGTAACCTAGCTCATATGTATAAAGCACTAAACGTTTTTATCGCGTTAAACGCATTTTCTCGACAAGGAAAGCACAATTTCATCAAAAACAAACACAACAAGAAAGATGAATCTATTCAACAAGTCTGCAACACGTCCTGAAGAGTTACATGATTTCACCCAATGTCAATGTGTAATTTCTCCAGTTCTGATCATTGTTTAGGTTGTTGGTAGCTCGGTCCAATGCCAAAACACAGTGAAATCTTTTTATGGCTTTAAACGCGTTTTCTCCTCGAGAGAAACATGATTTCACTAAAAACGTTATAGTTTAAACATGCCTGCTGTACATGTGTGCAAACACACAGAGCCTTAAGATAGGGTTTTCACCAATGTGTTTTTTGGTGAGAAACCTTCTATTTCAAGGTTCTGTGCGTTTTCAGACAAGTACAATATGTATTTATAGTGTTTCTGATGAAATCCCTCCTTTTAATGCATTTTCTCACAGAAAACGAGTCTCTCGCCATGAGAACATGGCTTTTTTGAAAAAGCATATTCTCGTCAAGAAATCGTGTTTTACACAATAAAAACGACTCTCGGTCTTATTTAGTTCACATTTTTACTTTTGGTAACCTAGCCCATATGTATAAAGCACTAAACCTTTTTATCGCGTTAAACGCCTTTTCTCGACAAGGAAAGCACAATTTCATCAAAAACAAACACAACAAGAAAGATGAATCTATTCAACAAGTCTGCAACACGTCCTGAAGAGTTACATGATTTCACGCAATGTCAATGTGTAATTTCTCCAGTTCTGATCATTGTTTAGGTTGTTGGTAGCTCGGTCCAATGCCAAAACACAGTGAAATCTTTTTATGGCTTTAAACGCGTTTTCTCCTCGAGAGAAACATGATTTCACTAAAAACGTTATAGTTTAAACATGCCTGCTGTACATGTGTGCAAACACTCAGAGCCTTAAGATAGGGTTTTCACCAATGTGTTTTTTGGTGAGAAACCTTCTATTTCAAGGTTCTGTGCGTTTTCAGACAAGTACAATATGTATTTATAGTGTTTCTGATGAAATCCCTCCTTTTAATGCATTTTCTCACAGAAAATGAGTCTCTCGCCATGGGAACATGGCTTTTTTGAAAAAGCATATTCTCGTCAAGAAATCGTGTTTTAAACAATAAAAACGACTCCCGGTCTTATTTAGTTCACATTTTTACTTTTGGTATTCCTAGCTCATATGTATAAAGCACTAAACGTTTTTATCGCTTTAAACGCATTTTCTCGACAAGGAAAGCACAATTTCATCAAAAACAAACAAAACAAGAAAAATGAATCTATTCAACAAGTCTGCAACACGTCCTGAAGAGTTACATGATTTCACCCAATGTCAATGTGTAATTTCTCCAGTTCTGATCATTGTTTAGGTTGTTGGTAGCTTGGTCCAATGCCAAAACACAGTGAAATCGTTTTATGGCTTTAAACGCGTTTTCTCCTCGAGAAAAACATGATTTCACTAAAAACGTTGTAGTTTAAACATGCCTGCTGTACATGTGTGCAAACACTCAGAGCCTTAAGATAGGGTTTTCACCAATGTGTTTTTTGGTGAGAAACCTTCTATTTCAAGGTTCTGTCCGTTTTCAGACAAGTACAATATGTATTTATAGTGTTTCTGATGAAATCCCTCCTTTTAATGCATTTTCTCACAGAAAACGAGTCTCTCGCCATGAGAACATGGCTTTTTTGAAAAAGCATATTCTCGTCGAGAAATCGTGTTTTACACAATAAAAACGACTCTCGGTCTTATTTAGTTCACATTTTTACTTTTGGTATTCCTAGCTCATATGTATAAAGCACTAAACGTTTTTATCGCTTTAAACGCATTTTCTCGACAAGGAAAGCACAATTTCATCAAAAACAAACAAAACAAGAAAAATGAATCTATTCAACAAGTCTGCAACACGTCCTGAAGAGTTACATGATTTCACCCAATGTCAATGTGTAATTTCTCCAGTTCTGATCATTGTTTAGGTTGTTGGTAGCTCGGTCCAATGCCAAAACACAGTGAAATCGTTTTATGGCTTTAAACGCGTTTTCTCCTCGAGAAAAACATGATTTCACTAAAAACGTTATAGTTTAAACATGCCTGCTGTACATGTGTGCAAACACTCAGAGCCTTAAGATAGGGTTTTCACCAATGTGTTTTTTGGTGAGAAACCTTCTATTTCAAGGTTCTGTCCGTTTTCAGACAAGTACAATATGTATTTATAGTGTTTCTGATGAAATCCCTCCTTTTAATGCATTTTCTCACAGAAAACGAGTCTCTCGCCATGAGAACATGGCTTTTTTGAAAAAGCATATTCTCGTCGAGAAATCGTGTTTTACACAATAAAAACGACTCTCGGTCTTATTTAGTTCACATTTTTACTTTTGGTAACCTAGCCCATATGTATAAAGCACTAAACCTTTTTATCGCGTTAAACGCATTTTCTCGACAAGGAAAGCACAATTTCATCAAAAACAAACACAACAAGAAAGATGAATCTATTCAACAAGTCTGCAACACGTCCTGAAGAGTTACATGATTTCACCCAATGTCAATGTGTAATTTCTCCAGTTCTGATCATTGTTTAGGTTGTTGGTAGCTCGGTCCAATGCCAAAACACAGTGAAATCTTTTTATGGCTTTAAACGCGTTTTCTCCTCGAGAGAAACATGATTTCACTAAAAACGTTATAGTTTAAACATGCCTGCTGTACATGTGTGCAAACACTCAGAGCCTTAAGATAGGGTTTTCACCAATGTGTTTTTTGGTGAGAAACCTTCTATTTCAAGGTTCTGTGCGTTTTCAGACAAGTACAATATGTATTTATAGTGTTTCTGATGAAATCCCTCCTTTTAATGCATTTTCTCACAGAAAACGAGTCTCTCGCCATGAGAACATGGCTTTTTTGAAAAAGCATATTCTCGTCGAGAAATCGTATTTTACACAATAAAAACGACTCTCGGTCTTATTTAGTTCACATTTTTACTTTTGGTAACCTAGCCCATATGTATAAAGCACTAAACCTTTTTATCGCGTTAAACACATTTTGTCGACAAGGAAAGCACAATTTCATCAAAAACAAACACAACAAGAAAGATGAATCTATTCAACAAGTCTGCAACACGTCCTGAAGAGTTACATGATTTCACCCAATGTCAATGTGTAATTTCTCCAGTTCTGATCATTGTTTAGGTTGTTGGTAGCTCGGTCCAATGCCAAAACACAGTGAAATCTTTTTATGGCTTTAAACGCGTTTTCTCCTCGAGAGAAACATGATTTCACTAAAAACGTTGTAGTTTAAACATGCCTGCTGTACATGTGTGCAAACACTCAGAGCCTTAAGATAGGGTTTTCACCAATGTGTTTTTTGGTGAGAAACCTTCTATTTCAAGGTTCTGTGCGTTTTCAGACAAGTACAATATGTATTTATAGTGTTTCTGATGAAATCCCTCCTTATAATGCATTTTCTCACAGAAAATGAGTCTCGCCATGGGAACATGGCTTTTTTGAAAAAGCATATTCTCGTCGAGACATCGTGTTTTAACCAATAAAAACGACTCCCGGTCTTATTTAGTTCACATTTTTACTTTTGGTAACCTAGCTCATATGTATAAAGCACTAAACGTTTTTATCGCGTTAAACGCATTTTGTCGACAAGGAAAGCACAATTTCATCAAAAACAAACAAAACAAGAAAAATGAATCTATTCAACAAGTCTGCAGCACGTCCTGAAGAGTTACATGGTTTCATCCATAGTCAATGTGTAATTTCTCCAGTTCTGATCATTGTTTAGGTTGTTGGTAGCTTGGTCCAATGCCAAAACACAGTGAAATCTTTTTATGGCTTTAAACGCGTTTTCTCCTCGAGAGAAACATGATTTCACTAAAAACGTTATAGTTTAAACATGCCTGCTGTACATATGTGCAAACACTCAGAGCCTTAAGATAGGGTTTTCACCAATGTGTTTTTTGGTGAGAAACCTTCTATTTCAAGGTTCTGTGCGTTTTCAGACAAGTACAATATGTATTTACAGTGTTTCTGATGAAATCCCTCCTTTTAATGCATTTTCTCACAGAAAACGAGTCTCTCGCCATGAGAACATGGCTTTTTTGAAAAAGCATATTCTCGTCGAGAAATCGTGTTTTAAACAATAAAAACGACTCTCGGTCTTATTTAGTTCACATTTTTACTTTTGGTAGCCTAGCTCATATGTATAAAGCACTAAACGTTTTTATCGCGTTAAACGCATTTTCTCGACAAGGAAAGCACAATTTCATCAAAAACAAACAAAACAAGAAAAATGAATCTATTCAACAAGTCTGCAACACGTCCTTAAGAGTTACATGGTTTCACCCAATGTCAATGTGTAATTTCTCCAGTTCTGATCATTGTTTAGGTTGTTGGTAGCTTGGTCCAATGCCAAAACACAGTGAAATCTTTTTATGGCTTTAAACGCGTTTTCTCCTCGAGAGAAACATGATTTCACTAAAAACGTTATAGTTTAAACATGCCTGCTGTACATGTGTGCAAACACTCAGAGCCTTAAGATAGGGTTTTCACCAATGTGTTTTTTGGTGAGAAACCTTCTATTTCAAGGTTCTGTGCGTTTTCAGACAAGTACAATATGTATTTATAGTGTTTCTGATGAAATCCCTCCTTTTAATGCATTTTCTCACAGAAAACGAGTCTCTCGCCATGAGAACATGGCTTTTTTGAAAAAGCATATTCTCGTCGAGAAATCGTGTTTTACACAATAAAAACGACTCTCGGTCTTATTTAGTTCACATTTTTACTTTTGGTAACCTAGCCCATATGTATAAAGCACTAAACCTTTTTATCGCGTTAAACGCATTTTCTCGACAAGGAAAGCACAATTTCATCAAAAACAAACACAACAAGAAAGATGAATCTATTCAACAAGTCTGCAACACGTCCTGAAGAGTTACATGATTTCACCCAATGTCAATGTGTAATTTCTCCAGTTCTGATCATTGTTTAGGTTGTTGGTAGCTCGGTCCAATGCCAAAACACAGTGAAATCTTTTTATGGCTTTAAACGCGTTTTCTCCTCGAGAGAAACATGATTTCACTAAAAACGTTGTAGTTTAAACATGCCTGCTGTACATGTGTGCAAACACTCAGAGCCTTAAGATAGGGTTTTCACCAATGTGTTTTTTGGTGAGAAACCTTCTATTTCAAGGTTCTGTGCGTTTTCAGACAAGTACAATATGTATTTATAGTGTTTCTGATGAAATCCCTCCTTATAATGCATTTTCTCACAGAAAATGAGTCTCGCCATGGGAACATGGCTTTTTTGAAAAAGCATATTCTCGTCGAGACATCGTGTTTTAACCAATAAAAACGACTCCCGGTCTTATTTAGTTCACATTTTTACTTTTGGTAACCTAGCTCATATGTATAAAGCACTAAACGTTTTTATCGCGTTAAACGCATTTTGTCGACAAGGAAAGCACAATTTCATCAAAAACAAACAAAACAAGAAAAATGAATCTATTCAACAAGTCTGCAGCACGTCCTGAAGAGTTACATGGTTTCATCCATAGTCAATGTGTAATTTCTCCAGTTCTGATCATTGTTTAGGTTGTTGGTAGCTTGGTCCAATGCCAAAACACAGTGAAATCTTTTTATGGCTTTAAACGCGTTTTCTCCTCGAGAGAAACATGATTTCACTAAAAACGTTATAGTTTAAACATGCCTGCTGTACATATGTGCAAACACTCAGAGCCTTAAGATAGGGTTTTCACCAATGTGTTTTTTGGTGAGAAACCTTCTATTTCAAGGTTCTGTGCGTTTTCAGACAAGTACAATATGTATTTACAGTGTTTCTGATGAAATCCCTCCTTTTAATGCATTTTCTCACAGAAAACGAGTCTCTCGCCATGAGAACATGGCTTTTTTGAAAAAGCATATTCTCGTCGAGAAATCGTGTTTTAAACAATAAAAACGACTCTCGGTCTTATTTAGTTCACATTTTTACTTTTGGTAGCCTAGCTCATATGTATAAAGCACTAAACGTTTTTATCGCGTTAAACGCATTTTCTCGACAAGGAAAGCACAATTTCATCAAAAACAAACAAAACAAGAAAAATGAATCTATTCAACAAGTCTGCAACACGTCCTTAAGAGTTACATGGTTTCACCCAATGTCAATGTGTAATTTCTCCAGTTCTGATCATTGTTTAGGTTGTTGGTAGCTTGGTCCAATGCCAAAACACAGTGAAATCTTTTTATGGCTTTAAACGCGTTTTCTCCTCGAGAGAAACATGATTTCACTAAAAACGTTATAGTTTAAACATGCCTGCTGTACATGTGTGCAAACACTCAGAGCCTTAAGATAGGGTTTTCACCAATGTGTTTTTTGGTGAGAAACCTTCTATTTCAAGGTTCTGTGCGTTTTCAGACAAGTACAATATGTATTTATAGTGTTTCTGATGAAATCCCTCCTTTTAATGCATTTTCTCACAGAAAACGAGTCTCTCGCCATGAGAACATGGCTTTTTTGAAAAAGCATATTCTCGTCGAGACATCGTGTTTTAACCAATAAAAACGACTCCCGGTCTTATTTAGTTCACATTTTTACTTTTGGTAACCTAGCTCATATGTATAAAGCACTAAACGTTTTTATCGCGTTAAACACATTTTGTCGACAAGGAAAGCACAATTTCATCAAAAACAAAAAAAACAAGAAAGATGAATCTATTCAACAAGTCTGCAACACGTCCTGAAGAGTTACATGATTTCACCCAATGTCAATGTGTAATTTCTCCAGTTCTGATCATTGTTTAGGTTGTTGGTAGCTTGGTCCAATGCCAAAACACAGTGATATCTTTTTATGGCTTTAAACGCGTTTTCTCCTCGAGAGAAACATGATTTCACTAAAAACGTTATAGTTTAAACATGCCTGCTGTACATGTGTGCAAACACTCAGAGCCTTAAGATAGGGTTTTCACCAATGTGTTTTTTGGTGAGAAACCTTCTATTTCAAGGTTCTGTGCGTTTTCAGACAAGTACAATATGTATTTATAGTGTTTCTGATGAAATCCCTCCTTTTAATGCATTTTCTCACAGAAAATGAGTCTCTCGCCATGGGAACATGGCTTTTTTGAAAAAGCATATTCTCGTCGAGAAATCGTGTTTTAAACAATAAAAACGACTCCCGGTCTTATTTAGTTCACATTTTTACTTTTGGTAACCTAGCTCATATGTATAAAGCACTAAACGTTTTTATCGCGTTAAACGCATTTTCTCGACAAGGAAAGCACAATTTCATCAACAACAAACAAAACAAAAAAAATGAATCTATTCAACAAGTCTGCAACACGTCCTGAAGAGTTACATGATTTCACCCAATGTCAATGTGTAATTTCTCCAGTTCTGATCATTGTTTAGGTTGTTGGTAGCTTGGTCCAATGCCAAAACACAGTGAAATCTTTTTATGGCTTTAAACGCGTTTTCTCCTCGAGAAAAACATGATTTCACTAAAAACGTTATAGTTTAAACATGCCTGCTGTACATATGTGCAAACACTCAGAGCCTTAAGATAGGGTTTTCACCAATGTGTTTTTTGTTGAGAAACCTTCTATTTCAAGGTTCTGTGCGTTTTCAGACAAGTACAATATGTATTTATAGTGTTTCTGATGAAATCCCTCCTTTTAATGCATTTTCTCACAGAAAACGAGTCTCTCGCCATGAGAACATGGCTTTTTTGAAAAAGCATATTCTCGTCGAGAAATCGTGTTTTACACAATAAAAACGACTCTCGGTCTTATTTAGTTCACATTTTTACTTTTGGTAACCTAGCCCATATGTATAAAGCACTAAACCTTTTTATCGCGTTAAACACATTTTGTCGACAAGGAAAGCACAATTTCATCAAAAACAAACACAACAAGAAAGATGAATCTATTCAACAAGTCTGCAACACGTCCTGAAGAGTTACATGATTTCACCCAATGTCAATGTGTAATTTCTCCAGTTCTGATCATTGTTTAGGTTGTTGGTAGCTCGGTCCAATGCCAAAACACAGTGAAATCTTTTTATGGCTTTAAACGCGTTTTCTCCTCGAGAGAAACATGATTTCACTAAAAACGTTATAGTTTAAACATGCCTGCTGTACATGTGTGCAAACACTCAGAGCCTTAAGATAGGGTTTTCACCAATGTGTTTTTTGGTGAGAAACCTTCTATTTCAAGGTTCTCTGCGTTTTCAGACAAGTACAATATGTATTTATAGTGTTTCTGATGAAATCCCTCCTTATAATGCATTTTCTCACAGAAAATGAGTCTCGCCATGGGAACATGGCTTTTTTGAAAAAGCATATTCTCGTCGAGACATCGTGTTTTAACCAATAAAAACGACTCCCGGTCTTATTTAGTTCACATTTTTACTTTTGGTAACCTAGCTCATATGTATAAAGCACTAAACGTTTTTATCGCGTTAAACGCATTTTGTCGACAAGGAAAGCACAATTTCATCAAAAACAAACAAAACAAGAAAAATGAATCTATTCAACAAGTCTGCAGCACGTCCTGAAGAGTTACATGGTTTCATCCAATGTCAATGTGTAATTTCTCCAGTTCTGATCATTGTTTAGGTTGTTGGTAGCTCGGTCCAATGCCAAAACACAGTGAAATCTTTTTATGGCTTTAAACGCGTTTTCTCCTCGAGAGAAACATGATTTCACTAAAAACGTTATAGTTTAAACATGCCTGCTGTACATGTGTGCAAACACTCAGAGCCTTAAGATAGGGTTTTCACCAATGTGTTTTTTGGTGAGAAACCTTCTATTTCAAGGTTCTGTCCGTTTTCAGACAAGTACAATATGTATTTATAGTGTTTCTGATGAAATCCCTCCTTTTAATGCATTTTCTCACAGAAAACGAGTCTCTCGCCATGAGAACATGGCTTTTTTGAAAAAGCATATTCTCGTCGAGACATCGTGTTTTAACCAATAAAAACGACTCCCGGTCTTATTTAGTTCACATTTTTACTTTTGGTAACCTAGCTCATATGTATAAAGCACTAAACCTTTTTATCGCGTTAAACGCCTTTTCTCGACAAGGAAAGCACAATTTCATCAAAAACAAACACAACAAGAAAGATGAATCTATTCAACAAGTCTGCAACACGTCCTGAAGAGTTACATGATTTCACCCAATGTCAATGTGTAATTTCTCCAGTTCTGATCATTGTTTAGGTTGTTGGTAGCTTGGTCCAATGCCAAAACACAGTGATATCTTTTTATGGCTTTAAACGCGTTTTCTCCTCGAGAGAAACATGATTTCACTAAAAACGTTATAGTTTAAACATGCCTGCTGTACATGTGTGCAAACACTCAGAGCCTTAAGATAGGGTTTTCACCAATGTGTTTTTTGGTGAGAAACCTTCTATTTCAAGGTTCTGTGCGTTTTCAGACAAGTACAATATGTATTTATAGTGTTTCTGATGAAATCCCTCCTTTTAATGCATTTTCTCACAGAAAATGAGTCTCTCGCCATGGGAACATGGCTTTTTTGAAAAAGCATATTCTCGTCGAGAAATCGTGTTTTAAACAATAAAAACGACTCCCGGTCTTATTTAGTTCACATTTTTACTTTTGGTAACCTAGCTCATATGTATAAAGCACTAAACGTTTTTATCGCGTTAAACGCATTTTCTCGACAAGGAAAGCACAATTTCATCAACAACAAACAAAACAAGAAAAATGAATCTATTCAACAAGTCTGCAACACGTCCTGAAGAGTTACATGATTTCACCCAATGTCAATGTGTAATTTCTCCAGTTCTGATCATTGTTTAGGTTGTTGGTAGCTTGGTCCAATGCCAAAACACAGTGAAATCTTTTTATGGCTTTAAACGCGTTTTCTCCTCGAGAGAAACATGATTTCACTAAAAACGTTATAGTTTAAACATGCCTGCTGTACATATGTGCAAACACTCAGAGCCTTAAGATAGGGTTTTCACCAATGTGTTTTTTGTTGAGAAACCTTCTATTTCAAGGTTCTGTGCGTTTTCAGACAAGTACAATATGTATTTATAGTGTTTCTGATGAAATCCCTCCTTTTAATGCATTTTCTCACAGAAAACGAGTCTCTCGCCATGAGAACATGGCTTTTTTGAAAAAGCATATTCTCGTCGAGAAATCGTGTTTTACACAATAAAAACGACTCTCGGTCTTATTTAGTTCACATTTTTACTTTTGGTAACCTAGCCCATATGTATAAAGCACTAAACGTTTTTATCGCGTTAAACACATTTTGTCGACAAGGAAAGCACAATTTCATCAAAAACAAACACAACAAGAAAGATGAATCTATTCAACAAGTCTGCAACACGTCCTGAAGAGTTACATGATTTCACCCAATGTCAATGTGTAATTTCTCCAGTTCTGATCATTGTTTAGGTTGTTGGTAGCTCGGTCCAATGCCAAAACACAGTGAAATCTTTTTATGGCTTTAAACGCGTTTTCTCCTCGAGAGAAACATGATTTCACTAAAAACGTTATAGTTTAAACATGCCTGCTGTACATGTGTGCAAACACTCAGAGCCTTAAGATAGGGTTTTCACCAATGTGTTTTTTGGTGAGAAACCTTCTATTTCAAGGTTCTGTCCGTTTTCAGACAAGTACAATATGTATTTATAGTGTTTCTGATGAAATCCCTCCTTATAATGCATTTTCTCACAGAAAATGAGTCTCGCCATGGGAACATGGCTTTTTTGAAAAAGCATATTCTCGTCGAGACATCGTGTTTTAACCAATAAAAACGACTCCCGGTCTTATTTAGTTCACATTTTTACTTTTGGTAACCTAGCTCATATGTATAAAGCACTAAACGTTTTTATCGCGTTAAACGCATTTTGTCGACAAGGAAAGCACAATTTCATCAAAAACAAACAAAACAAGAAAAATGAATCTATTCAACAAGTCTGCAGCACGTCCTGAAGAGTTACATGGTTTCATCCAATGTCAATGTGTAATTTCTCCAGTTCTGATCATTGTTTAGGTTGTTGGTAGCTTGGTCCAATGCCAAAACACAGTGAAATCTTTTTATGGCTTTAAACGCGTTTTCTCCTCGAGAGAAACATGATTTCACTAAAAACGTTACAGTTTAAACATGCCTGCTGTACATATGTGCAAACACTCAGAGCCTTAAGATAGGGTTTTCACCAATGTGTTTTTTGGTGAGAAACCTTCTATTTCAAGGTTCTGTGCGTTTTCAGACAAGTACAATATGTATTTATAGTGTTTCTGATGAAATCCCTCCTTTTAATGCATTTTCTCACAGAAAACGAGTCTCTCGCCATGAGAACATGGCTTTTTTGAAAAAGCATATCTCGTCGAGAAATCGTGTTTTACACAATAAAAACGACTCTCGGTCTTATTTAGTTCACATTTTTACTTTTGGTAACCTAGCCCATATGTATAAAGCACTAAACCTTTTTATCGCGTTAAACACATTTTGTCGACAAGGAAAGCACAATTTCATCAAAAACAAACACAACAAGAAAGATGAATCTATTCAACAAGTCTGCAACACGTCCTGAAGAGTTACATGATTTCACCCAATGTCAATGTGTAATTTCTCCAGTTCTGATCATTGTTTAGGTTGTTGGTAGCTCGGTCCAATGCCAAAACACAGTGAAATCTTTTTATGGCTTTAAACGCGTTTTCTCCTCGAGAGAAACATGATTTCACTAAAAACGTTATAGTTTAAACATGCCTGCTGTACATGTGTGCAAACACTCAGAGCCTTAAGATAGGGTTTTCACCAATGTGTTTTTTGGTGAGAAACCTTCTATTTCAAGGTTCTGTGCGTTTTCAGACAAGTACAATATGTATTTATAGTGTTTCTGATGAAATCCCTCCTTATAATGCATTTTCTCACAGAAAATGAGTCTCGCCATGGGAACATGGCTTTTTTGAAAAAGCATATTCTCGTCGAGACATCGTGTTTTAACCAATAAAAACGACTCCCGGTCTTATTTAGTTCACATTTTTACTTTTGGTAACCTAGCTCATATGTATAAAGCACTAAACGTTTTTATCGCGTTAAACGCATTTTGTCGACAAGGAAAGCACAATTTCATCAAAAACAAACAAAACAAGAAAAATGAATCTATTCAACAAGTCTGCAGCACGTCCTGAAGAGTTACATGGTTTCATCCAATGTCAATGTGTAATTTCTCCAGTTCTGATCATTGTTTAGGTTGTTGGTAGCTTGGTCCAATGCCAAAACACAGTGAAATCTTTTTATGGCTTTAAACGCGTTTTCTCCTCGAGAGAAACATGATTTCACTAAAAACGTTATAGTTTAAACATGCCTGCTGTACATATGTGCAAACACTCAGAGCCTTAAGATAGGGTTTTCACCAATGTGTTTTTTGGTGAGAAACCTTCTATTTCAAGGTTCTGTGCGTTTTCAGACAAGTACAATATGTATTTACAGTGTTTCTGATGAAATCCCTCCTTTTAATGCATTTTCTCACAGAAAACGAGTCTCTCGCCATGAGAACATGGCTTTTTTGAAAAAGCATATTCTCGTCGAGAAATCGTGTTTTACACAATAAAAACGACTCTCGGTCTTATTTAGTTCACATTTTTACTTTTGGTAACCTAGCCCATATGTATAAAGCACTAAACCTTTTTATCGCGTTAAACGCATTTTCTCGACAAGGAAAGCACAATTTCATCAAAAACAAACACAACAAGAAAGATGAATCTATTCAACAAGTCTGCAACACGTCCTGAAGAGTTACATGATTTCACCCAATGTCAATGTGTAATTTCTCCAGTTCTGATCATTGTTTAGGTTGTTGGTAGCTCGGTCCAATGCCAAAACACAGTGAAATCTTTTTATGGCTTTAAACGCGTTTTCTCCTCGAGAGAAACATGATTTCACTAAAAACGTTATAGTTTAAACATGCCTGCTGTACATGTGTGCAAACACTCAGAGCCTTAAGATAGGGTTTTCACCAATGTGTTTTTTGGTGAGAAACCTTCTATTTCAAGGTTCTGTGCGTTTTCAGACAAGTAAAATATGTATTTATAGTGTTTCTGATGAAATCCCTCCTTATAATGCATTTTCTCACAGAAAATGAGTCTCTCGCCATGGGAACATGGCTTTTTTGAAAAAGCATATTCTCGTCGAGACATCGTGTTTTAACCAATAAAAACGACTCCCGGTCTTATTTAGTTCACATTTTTACTTTTGGTAACCTAGCTCATATGTATAAAGCACTAAACGTTTTTATCGCGTTAAACGCATTTTCTCGACAAGGAAAGCACAATTTCATCAAAAACAAACAAAACAAGAAAAATGAATCTATTCAACAAGTCTGCAGCACGTCCTGAAGAGTTACATGGTTTCATCCAATGTCAATGTGTAATTTCTCCAGTTCTGATCATTGTTTAGGTTGTTGGTAGCTTGGTCCAATGCCAAAACACAGTGAAATCTTTTTATGGCTTTAAACGCGTTTTCTCCTCGAGAGAAACATGAGTTCACTAAAAACGTTATAGTTTAAACATGCCTGCTGTACATGTGTGCAAACACTCAGAGCCTTAAGATAGGGTTTTCACCAATGTGTTTTTTGGTGAGAAACCTTCTATTTCAAGGTTCTGTCCGTTTTCAGACAAGTACAATATGTATTTATAGTGTTTCTGATGAAATCCCTCCTTTTAATGCATTTTCTCACAGAAAACGAGTCTCTCGCCATGAGAACATGGCTTTTTTGAAAAAGCATATTCTCGTCGAGACATCGTGTTTTAACCAATAAAAACGACTCCCGGTCTTATTTAGTTCACATTTTTACTTTTGGTAACCTAGCTCATATGTATAAAGCACTAAACGTTTTTATCGCGTTAAACACATTTTGTCGACAAGAAAAGCACAATTTCATCAAAAACAAACAAAACAAGAAAGATGAATCTATTCAACAAGTCTGCAAAACGTCCTGAAGAGTTACATGATTTCACCCAATGTCAATGTGTAATTTCTCCAGTTCTGATCATTGTTTAGGTTGTTGGTAGCTTGGTCCAATGCCAAAACACAGTGAAATCGTTTTATGGCTTTAAACGCGTTTTCTCCTCGAGAAAAACATGATTTCACTAAAAACGTTATAGTTTAAACATGCCTGCTGTACATGTGTGCAAACACTCAGAGCCTTAAGATAGGGTTTTCACCAATGTGTTTTTTGGTGAGAAACCTTCTATTTCAAGGTTCTGTCCGTTTTCAGACAAGTACAATATGTATGTATAGTGTTTCTGATGAAATCCCTCCTTTTAATGCATTTTCTCACAGAAAACGAGTCTCTCGCCATGAGAACATGGCTTTTTTGAAAAAGCATATTCTCGTCGAGAAATCGTGTTTTACACAATAAAAACGACTCTCGGTCTTATTTAGTTCACATTTTTACTTTTGGTAACCTAGCCCATATGTATAAAGCACTAAACCTTTTTATCGCGTTAAACGCATTTTCTCGACAAGGAAAGCACAATTTCATCAAAAACAAACACAACAAGAAAGATGAATCTATTCAACAAGTCTGCAACACGTCCTGAAGAGTTACATGATTTCACCCAATGTCAATGTGTAATTTCTCCAGTTCTGATCATTGTTTAGGTTGTTGGTAGCTCGGTCCAATGCCAAAACACAGTGAAATCTTTTTATGGCTTTAAACGCGTTTTCTCCTCGAGAGAAACATGATTTCACTAAAAACGTTATAGTTTAAACATGCCTGCTGTACATGTGTGCAAACACTCAGAGCCTTAAGATAGGGTTTTCACCAATGTGTTTTTTGGTGAGGAACCTTCTATTTCAAGGTTCTGTCCGTTTTCAGACAAGTACAATATGTATTTATAGTGTTTCTGATGAAATCCCTCCTTTTAATGCATTTTCTCACAGAAAACGAGTCTCTCGCCATGAGAACATGGCTTTTTTGAAAAAGCATATTCTCGTCGAGAAATCGTGTTTTACACAATAAAAACGACTCTCGGTCTTATTTAGTTCACATTTTTACTTTTGGTAACCTAGCCCATATGTATAAAGCACTAAACCTTTTTATCGCGTTAAACGCCTTTTCTCGACAAGGAAAGCACAATTTCATCAAAAACAAACACAACAAGAAAGATGAATCTATTCAACAAGTCTGCAACACGTCCTGAAGAGTTACATGATTTCACCCAATGTCAATGTGTAATTTCTCCAGTTCTGATCATTGTTTAGGTTGTTGGTAGCTTGGTCCAATGCCAAAACACAGTGAAATCTTTTTATGGCTTTAAACGCGTTTTCTCCTCGAGAGAAACATGATTTCACTAAAAACGTTATAGTTTAAACATGCCTGCTGTACATGTGTGCAAACACTCAGAGCCTTAAGATAGGGTTTTCACCAATGTGTTTTTTGGTGAGAAACCTTCTATTTCAAGGTTCTGTGCGTTTTCAGACAAGTACAATATGTATTTATAGTGTTTCTGATGAAATCCCTCCTTTTAATGCATTTTCTCACAGAAAACGAGTCTCTCGCCATGAGAACATGGCTTTTTTGAAAAAGTATATTCTCGTCGAGAAATCGTGTTTTACACAATAAAAACGACTCTCGGTCTTATTTAGTTCACATTTTTACTTTTGGTAACCTAGCCCATATGTATAAAGCACTAAACCTTTTTATCGCGTTAAACGCCTTTTCTCGACAAGGAAAGCACAATTTCATCAAAAACAAACACAACAAGAAAGATGAATCTATTCAACAAGTCTGCAACACGTCCTGAAGAGTTACATGATTTCACCCAATGTCAATGTGTAATTTCTCCAGTTCTGATCATTGTTTAGGTTGTTGGTAGCTCGGTCCAATGCCAAAACACAGTGAAATCTTTTTATGGCTTTAAACGCGTTTTCTCCTCGAGAGAAACATGATTTCACTAAAAACGTTATAGTTTAAACATGCCTGCTGTACATGTGTGCAAACACACAGAGCCTTAAGATAGGGTTTTCACCAATGTGTTTTTTGGTGAGAAACCTTCTATTTCAAGGTTCTGTGCGTTTTCAGACAAGTACAATATGTATTTATAGTGTTTCTGATGAAATCCCTCCTTTTAATGCATTTTCTCACAGAAAACGAGTCTCTCGCCATGAGAACATGGCTTTTTTGAAAAAGCATATTCTCGTCAAGAAATCGTGTTTTACACAATAAAAACGACTCTCGGTCTTATTTAGTTCACATTTTTACTTTTGGTAACCTAGCCCATATGTATAAAGCACTAAACCTTTTTATCGCGTTAAACGCCTTTTCTCGACAAGGAAAGCACAATTTCATCAAAAACAAACACAACAAGAAAGATGAATCTATTCAACAAGTCTGCAACACGTCCTGAAGAGTTACATGATTTCACGCAATGTCAATGTGTAATTTCTCCAGTTCTGATCATTGTTTAGGTTGTTGGTAGCTCGGTCCAATGCCAAAACACAGTGAAATCTTTTTATGGCTTTAAACGCGTTTTCTCCTCGAGAGAAACATGATTTCACTAAAAACGTTATAGTTTAAACATGCCTGCTGTAGATGTGTGCAAACACTCAGAGCCTTAAGATAGGGTTTTCACCAATGTGTTTTTTGGTGAGAAACCTTCTATTTCAAGGTTCTGTGCGTTTTCAGACAAGTACAATATGTATTTATAGTGTTTCTGATGAAATCCCTCCTTTTAATGCATTTTCTCACAGAAAATGAGTCTCTCGCCATGGGAACATGGCTTTTTTGAAAAAGCATATTCTCGTCAAGAAATCGTGTTTTAAACAATAAAAACGACTCCCGGTCTTATTTAGTTCACATTTTTACTTTTGGTATTCCTAGCTCATATGTATAAAGCACTAAACGTTTTTATCGCTTTAAACGCATTTTCTCGACAAGGAAAGCACAATTTCATCAAAAACAAACAAAACAAGAAAAATGAATCTATTCAACAAGTCTGCAACACGTCCTGAAGAGTTACATGATTTCACCCAATGTCAATGTGTAATTTCTCCAGTTCTGATCATTGTTTAGGTTGTTGGTAGCTTGGTCCAATGCCAAAACACAGTGAAATCGTTTTATGGCTTTAAACGCGTTTTCTCCTCGAGAAAAACATGATTTCACTAAAAACGTTATAGTTTAAACATGCCTGCTGTACATGTGTGCAAACACTCAGAGCCTTAAGATAGGGTTTTCACCAATGTGTTTTTTGGTGAGAAACCTTCTATTTCAAGGTTCTGTCCGTTTTCAGACAAGTACAATATGTATTTATAGTGTTTCTGATGAAATCCCTCCTTTTAATGCATTTTCTCACAGAAAACGAGTCTCTCGCCATGAGAACATGGCTTTTTTGAAAAAGCATATTCTCGTCGAGAAATCGTGTTTTACACAATAAAAACGACTCTCGGTCTTATTTAGTTCACATTTTTACTTTTGGTAACCTAGCCCATATGTATAAAGCACTAAACCTTTTTATCGCGTTAAACGCATTTTCTCGACAAGGAAAGCACAATTTCATCAAAAACAAACACAACAAGAAAGATGAATCTATTCAACAAGTCTGCAACACGTCCTGAAGAGTTACATGATTTCACCCAATGTCAATGTGTAATTTCTCCAGTTCTGATCATTGTTTAGGTTGTTGGTAGCTCGGTCCAATGCCAAAACACAGTGAAATCTTTTTATGGCTTTAAACGCGTTTTCTCCTCGAGAGAAACATGATTTCACTAAAAACGTTATAGTTTAAACATGCCTGCTGTACATGTGTGCAAACACTCAGAGCCTTAAGATAGGGTTTTCACCAATGTGTTTTTTGGTGAGAAACCTTCTATTTCAAGGTTCTGTGCGTTTTCAGACAAGTACAATATGTATTTATAGTGTTTCTGATGAAATCCCTCCTTTTAATGCATTTTCTCACAGAAAACGAGTCTCTCGCCATGAGAACATGGCTTTTTTGAAAAAGCATATTCTCGTCGAGAAATCGTGTTTTACACAATAAAAACGACTCCCGGTCTTATTTAGTTCACATTTTTACTTTTGGTATTCCTAGCTCATATGTATAAAGCACTAAACGTTTTTATCGCTTTAAACGCATTTTCTCGACAAGGAAAGCACAATTTCATCAAAAACAAACAAAACAAGAAAAATGAATCTATTCAACAAGTCTGCAACACGTCCTGAAGAGTTACATGATTTCACCCAATGTCAATGTGTAATTTCTCCAGTTCTGATCATTGTTTAGGTTGTTGGTAGCTTGGTCCAATGCCAAAACACAGTGAAATCTTTTTATGGCTTTAAACGCGTTTTCTCCTCGAGAGAAACATGATTTCACTAAAAACGTTATAGTTTAAACATGCCTGCTGTACATGTGTGCAAACACTCAGAGCCTTAAGATAGGGTTTTCACCAATGTGTTTTTTGGTGAGAAACCTTCTATTTCAAGGTTCTGTCCGTTTTCAGACAAGTACAATATGTATTTATAGTGTTTCTGATGAAATCCCTCCTTTTAATGCATTTTCTCACAGAAAACGAGTCTCTCGCCATGAGAACATGGCTTTTTTGAAAAAGCATATTCTCGTCGAGAAATCGTGTTTTACACAATAAAAACGACTCTCGGTCTTATTTAGTTCACATTTTTACTTTTGGTAACCTAGCCCATATGTATAAAGCAATAAACCTTTTTATCGCGTTAAACGCATTTTCTCGACAAGGAAAGCACAATTTCATCAAAAACAAACACAACAAGAAAGATGAATCTATTCAACAAGTCTGCAACACGTCCTGAAGAGTTACATGATTTCACCGAATGTCAATGTGTAATTTCTCCAGTTCTGATCATTGTTTAGGTTGTTGGTAGCTCGGTCCAATGCCAAAACACAGTGAAATCTTTTTATGGCTTTAAACGCGTTTTCTCCTCGAGAGAAACATGATTTCACTAAAAACGTTATAGTTTAAACATGCCTGCTATACATGTGTGCAAACACTCAGAGCCTTAAGATAGGGTTTTCACCAATGTGTTTTTTGGTGAGAAACCTTCTATTTCAAGGTTCTGTGCGTTTTCAGACAAGTACAATATGTATTTATAGTGTTTCTGATGAAATCCCTCCTTTTAATGCATTTTCTCACAGAAAACGAGTCTCTCGCCATGAGAACATGGCTTTTTTGAAAAAGCATATTCTCGTCGAGAAATCGTGTTTTACACAATAAAAACGACTCTCGGTCTTATTTAGTTCACATTTTTACTTTTGGTAACCTAGCCCATATGTATAAAGCACTAAACCTTTTTATCGCGTTAAACGCATTTTCTCGACAAGGAAAGCACAATTTCATCAAAAACAAACACAACAAGAAAGATGAATCTATTCAACAAGTCTGCAACACGTCCTGAAGAGTTACATGATTTCACCCAATGTCAATGTGTAATTTCTCCAGTTCTGATCATTGTTTAGGTTTTGGTAGCTTGGTCCAATGCCAAAACACAGTGAAATCTTTTTATGGCTTTAAACGCGTTTTCTCCTCGAGAGAAACATGATTTCACTAAAAACGTTATAGTTTAAACATGCCTGCTGTACAAGTGTGCAAACACTCAGAGCCTTAAGATAGGGTTTTCACCAATGTGTTTTTTGGTGAGAAACCTTCTATTTCAAGGTTCTGTGCGTTTTCAGACAAGTACAATATGTATTTATAGTGTTTCTGATGAAATCCCTCCTTTTAATGCATTTTCTCACAGAAAACGAGTCTCTCGCCATGGGAACATGGCTTTTTTGAAAAAGCATATTCTCGTCAAGAAATCGTGTTTTAAACAATAAAAACGACTCCCGGTCTTATTTAGTTCACATTTTTACTTTTGGTAGCCTAGCTCATATGTATAAAGCACTAAACGTTTTTATCGCTTTAAACGCATTTTCTCGACAAGGAAAGCACAATTTCATCAAAAACAAACACAACAAGAAAGATGAATCTATTCAACAAGTCTGCAACACGTCCTGAAGAGTTACATGATTTCACCCAATGTCAATGTGTAATTTTTCCAGTTCTGATCATTGTTTAGGTTGTTGGTAGCTCGGTCCAATGCCAAAACACAGTGAAATCTTTTTATGGCTTTAAACGCGTTTTCTCCTCGAGAGAAACATGATTTCACTAAAAACGTTATAGTTTAAACATGCCTGCTGTACATGTGTGCAAACACTCAGAGCCTTAAGATAGGGTTTTCACCAATGTGTTTTTTGGTGAGAAACCTTCTATTTCAAGGTTCTGTGCGTTTTCAGACAAGTACAATATGTATTTATAGTGTTTCTGATGAAATCCCTCCTTTTAATGCATTTTCTCACAGAAAACGAGTCTCTCGCCATGAGAACATGGCTTTTTTGAAAAAGCATATTCTCGTCGAGAAATCGTGTTTTACACAATAAAAACGACTCTCGGTCTTATTTAGTTCACATTTTTACTTTTGGTAACCTAGCCCATATGTATAAAGCACTAAACCTTTTTATCGCGTTAAACGCATTTTCTCGACAAGGAAAGCACAATTTCATCAAAAACAAACACAACAAGAAAGATGAATCTATTCAACAAGTCTGCAACACGTCCTGAAGAGTTACATGATTTCACCCAATGTCAATGTGTAATTTCTCCAGTTCTGATCATTGTTTAGGTTTTGGTAGCTTGGTCCAATGCCAAAACACAGTGAAATCTTTTTATGGCTTTAAACGCGTTTTCTCCTCGAGAGAAACATGATTTCACTAAAAACGTTATAGTTTAAACATGCCTGCTGTACAAGTGTGCAAACACTCAGAGCCTTAAGATACGGTTTTCACCAATGTGTTTTTTGGTGAGAAACCTTCTATTTCAAGGTTCTGTGCGTTTTCAGACAAGTACAATATGTATTTATAGTGTTTCTGATGAAATCCCTCCTTTTAATGCATTTTCTCACAGAAAACGAGTCTCTCGCCATGGGAACATGGCTTTTTTGAAAAAGCATATTCTCGTCAAGAAATCGTGTTTTAAACAATAAAAACGACTCCCGGTCTTATTTAGTTCACATTTTTACTTTTGGTAGCCTAGCTCATATGTATAAAGCACTAAACGTTTTTATCGCTTTAAACGCATTTTCTCGACAAGGAAAGCACAATTTCATCAAAAACAAACACAACAAGAAAGATGAATCTATTCAACAAGTCTGCAACACGTCCTGAAGAGTTACATGATTTCACCCAATGTCAATGTGTAATTTCTCCAGTTCTGATCATTGTTTAGGTTGTTGGTAGCTCGGTCCAATGCCAAAACACAGTGAAATCTTTTTATGGCTTTAAACGCGTTTTCTCCTCGAGAGAAACATGATTTCACTAAAAACGTTATAGTTTAAACATGCCTGCTGTACATGTGTGCAAACACTCAGAGCCTTAAGATAGGGTTTTCACCAATGTGTTTTTTGGTGAGAAACCTTCTATTTCAAGGTTCTGTGCGTTTTCAGACAAGTACAATATGTATTTATAGTGTTTCTGATGAAATCCCTCCTTTTAATGCATTTTCTCACAGAAAACGAGTCTCTCGCCATGAGAACATGGCTTTTTTGAAAAAGCATATTCTCGTCGAGAAATCGTGTTTTACACAATAAAAACGACTCCCGGTCTTATTTAGTTCACATTTTTACTTTTGGTAACCTAGCTCATATGTATAAAGCACTAAACGTTTTTATCGCGTTAAACGCATTTTGTCGACAAGGAAAGCACAATTTCATCAAAAACAAACAAAACAAGAAAAATGAATCTATTCAACAAGTCTGCAGCACGTCCTGAAGAGTTACATGGTTTCATCCAATGTCAATGTGTAATTTCTCCAGTTCTGATCATTGTTTAGGTTGTTGGTAGCTTGGTCCAATGCCAAAACACAGTGAAATCTTTTTATGGCTTTAAACGCGTTTTCTCCTCGAGAGAAACATGATTTCACTAAAAACGTTATAGTTTAAACATGCCTGCTGTACATATGTGCAAACACTCAGAGCCTTAAGATAGGGTTTTCACCAATGTGTTTTTTGGTGAGAAACCTTCTATTTCAAGGTTCTGTGCGTTTTCAGACAAGTACAATATGTATTTATAGTGTTTCTGATGAAATCCCTCCTTTTAATGCATTTTCTCACAGAAAACGAGTCTCTCGCCATGAGAACATGGCTTTTTTGAAAAAGCATATTCTCGTCAAGAAATCGTGTTTTACACAATAAAAACGACTCTCGGTTTTATTTAGTTCACATTTTTACTTTTGGTAACCTAGCCCATATGTATAAAGCACTAAACCTTTTTATCGCGTTAAACGCCTTTTCTCGACAAGGAAAGCACAATTTCATCAAAAACAAACACAACAAGAAAGATGAATCTATTCAACAAGTCTGCAACACGTCCTGAAGAGTTACATGATTTCACGCAATGTCAATGTGTAATTTCTCCAGTTCTGATCATTGTTTAGGTTGTTGGTAGCTCGGTCCAATGCCAAAACACAGTGAAATCTTTTTATGGCTTTAAACGCGTTTTCTCCTCGAGAGAAACATGATTTCACTAAAAACGTTATAGTTTAAACATGCCTGCTGTACATGTGTGCAAACACTCAGAGCCTTAAGATAGGGTTTTCACCAATGTGTTTTTTGGTGAGAAACCTTCTATTTCAAGGTTCTGTGCGTTTTCAGACAAGTACAATATGTATTTATAGTGTTTCTGATGAAATCCCTCCTTTTAATGCATTTTCTCACAGAAAATGAGTCTCTCGCCATGGGAACATGGCTTTTTTGAAAAAGCATATTCTCGTCAAGAAATCGTGTTTTAAACAATAAAAACGACTCCCGGTCTTATTTAGTTCACATTTTTACTTTTGGTATTCCTAGCTCATATGTATAAAGCACTAAACGTTTTTATCGCTTTAAACGCATTTTCTCGACAAGGAAAGCACAATTTCATCAAAAACAAACAAAACAAGAAAAATGAATCTATTCAACAAGTCTGCAACACGTCCTGAAGAGTTACATGATTTCACCCAATGTCAATGTGTAATTTCTCCAGTTCTGATCATTGTTTAGGTTGTTGGTAGCTTGGTCCAATGCCAAAACACAGTGAAATCTTTTTATGGCTTTAAACGCGTTTTCTCCTCGAGAGAAACATGATTTCACTAAAAACGTTATAGTTTAAACATGCCTGCTGTACATGTGTGCAAACACTCAGAGCCTTAAGATAGGGTTTTCACCAATGTGTTTTTTGGTGAGAAACCTTCTATTTCAAGGTTCTGTCCGTTTTCAGACAAGTACAATATGTATTTATAGTGTTTCTGATGAAATCCCTCCTTTTAATGCATTTTCTCACAGAAAACGAGTCTCTCGCCATGAGAACATGGCTTTTTTGAAAAAGCATATTCTCGTCGAGAAATCGTGTTTTACACAATAAAAACGACTCTCGGTCTTATTTAGTTCACATTTTTACTTTTGGTAACCTAGCCCATATGTATAAAGCAATAAACCTTTTTATCGCGTTAAACGCATTTTCTCGACAAGGAAAGCACAATTTCATCAAAAACAAACACAACAAGAAAGATGAATCTATTCAACAAGTCTGCAACACGTCCTGAAGAGTTACATGATTTCACCGAATGTCAATGTGTAATTTCTCCAGTTCTGATCATTGTTTAGGTTGTTGGTAGCTCGGTCCAATGCCAAAACACAGTGAAATCTTTTTATGGCTTTAAACGCGTTTTCTCCTCGAGAGAAACATGATTTCACTAAAAACGTTATAGTTTAAACATGCCTGCTATACATGTGTGCAAACACTCAGAGCCTTAAGATAGGGTTTTCACCAATGTGTTTTTTGGTGAGAAACCTTCTATTTCAAGGTTCTGTGCGTTTTCAGACAAGTACAATATGTATTTATAGTGTTTCTGATGAAATCCCTCCTTTTAATGCATTTTCTCACAGAAAACGAGTCTCTCGCCATGAGAACATGGCTTTTTTGAAAAAGCATATTCTCGTCGAGAAATCGTGTTTTACACAATAAAAACGACTCTCGGTCTTATTTAGTTCACATTTTTACTTTTGGTAACCTAGCCCATATGTATAAAGCACTAAACCTTTTTATCGCGTTAAACGCATTTTCTCGACAAGGAAAGCACAATTTCATCAAAAACAAACACAACAAGAAAGATGAATCTATTCAACAAGTCTGCAACACGTCCTGAAGAGTTACATGATTTCACCCAATGTCAATGTGTAATTTCTCCAGTTCTGATCATTGTTTAGGTTTTGGTAGCTTGGTCCAATGCCAAAACACAGTGAAATCTTTTTATGGCTTTAAACGCGTTTTCTCCTCGAGAGAAACATGATTTCACTAAAAACGTTATAGTTTAAACATGCCTGCTGTACAAGTGTGCAAACACTCAGAGCCTTAAGATACGGTTTTCACCAATGTGTTTTTTGGTGAGAAACCTTCTATTTCAAGGTTCTGTGCGTTTTCAGACAAGTACAATATGTATTTATAGTGTTTCTGATGAAATCCCTCCTTTTAATGCATTTTCTCACAGAAAACGAGTCTCTCGCCATGGGAACATGGCTTTTTTGAAAAAGCATATTCTCGTCAAGAAATCGTGTTTTAAACAATAAAAACGACTCCCGGTCTTATTTAGTTCACATTTTTACTTTTGGTAGCCTAGCTCATATGTATAAAGCACTAAACGTTTTTATCGCTTTAAACGCATTTTCTCGACAAGGAAAGCACAATTTCATCAAAAACAAACACAACAAGAAAGATGAATCTATTCAACAAGTCTGCAACACGTCCTGAAGAGTTACATGATTTCACCCAATGTCAATGTGTAATTTTTCCAGTTCTGATCATTGTTTAGGTTGTTGGTAGCTCGGTCCAATGCCAAAACACAGTGAAATCTTTTTATGGCTTTAAACGCGTTTTCTCCTCGAGAGAAACATGATTTCACTAAAAACGTTATAGTTTAAACATGCCTGCTGTACATGTGTGCAAACACTCAGAGCCTTAAGATAGGGTTTTCACCAATGTGTTTTTTGGTGAGAAACCTTCTATTTCAAGGTTCTGTGCGTTTTCAGACAAGTACAATATGTATTTATAGTGTTTCTGATGAAATCCCTCCTTTTAATGCATTTTCTCACAGAAAACGAGTCTCTCGCCATGAGAACATGGCTTTTTTGAAAAAGCATATTCTCGTCGAGAAATCGTGTTTTACACAATAAAAACGACTCTCGGTCTTATTTAGTTCACATTTTTACTTTTGGTAACCTAGCCCATATGTATAAAGCACTAAACCTTTTTATCGCGTTAAACGCATTTTCTCGACAAGGAAAGCACAATTTCATCAAAAACAAACACAACAAGAAAGATGAATCTATTCAACAAGTCTGCAACACGTCCTGAAGAGTTACATGATTTCACCCAATGTCAATGTGTAATTTCTCCAGTTCTGATCATTGTTTAGGTTTTGGTAGCTTGGTCCAATGCCAAAACACAGTGAAATCTTTTTATGGCTTTAAACGCGTTTTCTCCTCGAGAGAAACATGATTTCACTAAAAACGTTATAGTTTAAACATGCCTGCTGTACAAGTGTGCAAACACTCAGAGCCTTAAGATACGGTTTTCACCAATGTGTTTTTTGGTGAGAAACCTTCTATTTCAAGGTTCTGTGCGTTTTCAGACAAGTACAATATGTATTTATAGTGTTTCTGATGAAATCCCTCCTTTTAATGCATTTTCTCACAGAAAACGAGTCTCTCGCCATGGGAACATGGCTTTTTTGAAAAAGCATATTCTCGTCAAGAAATCGTGTTTTAAACAATAAAAACGACTCCCGGTCTTATTTAGTTCACATTTTTACTTTTGGTAGCCTAGCTCATATGTATAAAGCACTAAACGTTTTTATCGCTTTAAACGCATTTTCTCGACAAGGAAAGCACAATTTCATCAAAAACAAACACAACAAGAAAGATGAATCTATTCAACAAGTCTGCAACACGTCCTGAAGAGTTACATGATTTCACCCAATGTCAATGTGTAATTTCTCCAGTTCTGATCATTGTTTAGGTTGTTGGTAGCTCGGTCCAATGCCAAAACACAGTGAAATCTTTTTATGGCTTTAAACGCGTTTTCTCCTCGAGAGAAACATGATTTCACTAAAAACGTTATAGTTTAAACATGCCTGCTGTACATGTGTGCAAACACTCAGAGCCTTAAGATAGGGTTTTCACCAATGTGTTTTTTGGTGAGAAACCTTCTATTTCAAGGTTCTGTGCGTTTTCAGACAAGTACAATATGTATTTATAGTGTTTCTGATGAAATCCCTCCTTTTAATGCATTTTCTCACAGAAAACGAGTCTCTCGCCATGAGAACATGGCTTTTTTGAAAAAGCATATTCTCGTCGAGAAATCGTGTTTTACACAATAAAAACGACTCCCGGTCTTATTTAGTTCACATTTTTACTTTTGGTAACCTAGCTCATATGTATAAAGCACTAAACGTTTTTATCGCGTTAAACGCATTTTGTCGACAAGGAAAGCACAATTTCATCAAAAACAAACAAAACAAGAAAAATGAATCTATTCAACAAGTCTGCAGCACGTCCTGAAGAGTTACATGGTTTCATCCAATGTCAATGTGTAATTTCTCCAGTTCTGATCATTGTTTAGGTTGTTGGTAGCTTGGTCCAATGCCAAAACACAGTGAAATCTTTTTATGGCTTTAAACGCGTTTTCTCCTCGAGAGAAACATGATTTCACTAAAAACGTTATAGTTTAAACATGCCTGCTGTACATATGTGCAAACACTCAGAGCCTTAAGATAGGGTTTTCACCAATGTGTTTTTTGGTGAGAAACCTTCTATTTCAAGGTTCTGTGCGTTTTCAGACAAGTAAAATATGTATTTACAGTGTTTCTGATGAAATCCCTCCTTTTAATGCATTTTCTCACAGAAAACGAGTCTCTCGCCATGAGAACATGGCTTTTTTGAAAAAGCATATTCTCGTCGAGAAATCGTGTTTTACACAATAAAAACGACTCTCGGTCTTATTTAGTTCACATTTTTACTTTTGGTAACCTAGCCCATATGTATAAAGCACTAAACCTTTTTATCGCGTTAAACGCATTTTCTCGACAAGGAAAGCACAATTTCATCAAAAACAAACACAACAAGAAAGATGAATCTATTCAACAAGTCTGCAACACGTCCTGAAGAGTTACATGATTTCACCCAATGTCAATGTGTAATTTCTCCAGTTCTGATCATTGTTTAGGTTGTTGGTAGCTCGGTCCAATGCCAAAACACAGTGAAATCTTTTTATGGCTTTAAACGCGTTTTCTCCTCGAGAGAAACATGATTTCACTAAAAACGTTATAGTTTAAACATGCCTGCTGTACATGTGTGCAAACACTCAGAGCCTTAAGATAGGGTTTTCACCAATGTGTTTTTTGGTGAGAAACCTTCTATTTCAAGGTTCTGTGCGTTTTCAGACAAGTAAAATATGTATTTATAGTGTTTCTGATGAAATCCCTCCTTATAATGCATTTTCTCACAGAAAATGAGTCTCTCGCCATGGGAACATGGCTTTTTTGAAAAAGCATATTCTCGTCGAGACATCGTGTTTTAACCAATAAAAACGACTCCCGGTCTTATTTAGTTCACATTTTTACTTTTGGTAACCTAGCTCATATGTATAAAGCACTAAACGTTTTTATCGCGTTAAACGCATTTTCTCGACAAGGAAAGCACAATTTCATCAAAAACAAACAAAACAAGAAAAATGAATCTATTCAACAAGTCTGCAGCACGTCCTGAAGAGTTACATGGTTTCATCCAATGTCAATGTGTAATTTCTCCAGTTCTGATCATTGTTTAGGTTGTTGGTAGCTTGGTCCAATGCCAAAACACAGTGAAATCTTTTTATGGCTTTAAACGCGTTTTCTCCTCGAGAGAAACATGAGTTCACTAAAAACGTTATGGTTTAAACATGCCTACTGTACATGTGTGCAAACACTCAGAGCCTTAAGATAGGGTTTTCACCAATGTGTTTTTTGGTGAGAAACCTTCTATTTCAAGGTTCTGTCCGTTTTCAGACAAGTACAATATGTATTTATAGTGTTTCTGATGAAATCCCTCCTTTTAATGCATTTTCTCACAGAAAACGAGTCTCTCGCCATGAGAACATGGCTTTTTTGAAAAAGCATATTCTCGTCGAGAAATCGTGTTTTACACAATAAAAACGACTCTCGGTCTTATTTAGTTCACATTTTTACTTTTGGTAACCTAGCTCATATGTATAAAGCACTAAACGTTTTTATCGCGTTAAACACATTTTGTCGACAAGGAAAGCACAATTTCATCAAAAACAAACAAAACAAGAAAGATGAATCTATTCAACAAGTCTGCAAAACGTCCTGAAGAGTTACATGATTTCACCCAATGTCAATGTGTAATTTCTCCAGTTCTGATCATTGTTTAGGTTGTTGGTAGCTTGGTCCAATGCCAAAACACAGTGAAATCTTTTTATGGCTTTAAACGCGTTTTCTCCTCGAGAAAAACATGATTTCACTAAAAACGTTATAGTTTAAACATGCCTGCTGTACATGTGTGCAAACACTCAGAGCCTTAAGATAGGGTTTTCACCAATGTGTTTTTTGGTGAGAAACCTTCTATTTCAAGGTTCTGTCCGTTTTCAGACAAGTACAATATGTATTTATAGTGTTTCTGATGAAATCCCTCCTTTTAATGCATTTTCTCACAGAAAACGAGTCTCTCGCCATGAGAACATGGCTTTTTTGAAAAAGCATATTCTCGTCGAGAAATCGTATTTTACACAATAAAAACGACTCTCGGTCTTATTTAGTTCACATTTTTACTTTTGGTAACCTAGCCCATATGTATAAAGCACTAAACCTTTTTATCGCGTTAAACGCCTTTTCTCGACAAGGAAAGCACAATTTCATCAAAAACAAACACAACAAGAAAGATGAATCTATTCAACAAGTCTGCAACACGTCCTGAAGAGTTACATGATTTAACCCAATGTCAATGTGTAATTTCTCCAGTTCTGATCATTGTTTAGGTTGTTGGTAGCTCGGTCCAATGCCAAAACACAGTGAAATCTTTTTATGGCTTTAAACGCGTTTTCTCCTCGAGAGAAACATGATTTCACTAAAAACGTTATAGTTTAAACATGCCTGCTGTACATGTGTGCAAACACACAGAGCCTTAAGATAGGGTTTTCACCAATGTGTTTTTTGGTGAGAAACCTTCTATTTCAAGGTTCTGTGCGTTTTCAGACAAGTACAATATGTATTTATAGTGTTTCTGATGAAATCCCTCCTTTTAATGCATTTTCTCACAGAAAACGAGTCTCTCGCCATGAGAACATGGCTTTTTTGAAAAAGCATATTCTCGTCAAGAAATCGTGTTTTACACAATAAAAACGACTCTCGGTCTTATTTAGTTCACATTTTTACTTTTGGTAACCTAGCCCATATGTATAAAGCACTAAACCTTTTTATCGCGTTAAACGCCTTTTCTCGACAAGGAAAGCACAATTTCATCAAAAACAAACACAACAAGAAAGATGAATCTATTCAACAAGTCTGCAACACGTCCTGAAGAGTTACATGATTTCACGCAATGTCAATGTGTAATTTCTCCAGTTCTGATCATTGTTTAGGTTGTTGGTAGCTCGGTCCAATGCCAAAACACAGTGAAATCTTTTTATGGCTTTAAACGCGTTTTCTCCTCGAGAGAAACATGATTTCACTAAAAACGTTATAGTTTAAACATGCCTGCTGTAGATGTGTGCAAACACTCAGAGCCTTAAGATAGGGTTTTCACCAATGTGTTTTTTGGTGAGAAACCTTCTATTTCAAGGTTCTGTGCGTTTTCAGACAAGTACAATATGTATTTATAGTGTTTCTGATGAAATCCCTCCTTTTAATGCATTTTCTCACAGAAAATGAGTCTCTCGCCATGGGAACATGGCTTTTTTGAAAAAGCATATTCTCGTCAAGAAATCGTGTTTTAACCAATAAAAACGACTCCCGGTCTTATTTAGTTCACATTTTTACTTTTGGTAACCTAGCTCAAATGTATAAAGCACTAAACGTTTTTATCGCTTTAAACGCATTTTCTCGACAAGGAAAGCACAATTTCATCAAAAACAAACAAAACAAGAAAAATGAATCTATTCAACAAGTCTGCAACACGTCCTGAAGAGTTACATGATTTCACCCAATGTCAATGTGTAATTTCTCCAGTTCTGATCATTGTTTAGGTTGTTGGTAGCTTGGTCCAATGCCAAAACACAGTGAAATCGTTTTATGGCTTTAAACGCGTTTTCTCCTCGAGAGAAACATGAGTTCACTAAAAACGTTATAGTTTAAACATGCCTGCTGTACATGTGTGCAAACACTCAGAGCCTTAAGATAGGGTTTTCACCAATGTGTTTTTTGGTGAGAAACCTTCTATTTCAAGGTTCTGTCCGTTTTCAGACAAGTACAATATGTATTTATAGTGTTTCTGATGAAATCCCTCCTTTTAATGCATTTTCTCACAGAAAACGAGTCTCTCGCCATGAGAACATGGCTTTTTTGAAAAAGCATATTCTCGTCGAGACATCGTGTTTTAACCAATAAAAACGACTCCCGGTCTTATTTAGTTCACATTTTTACTTTTGGTAACCTAGCTCATATGTATAAAGCACTAAACGTTTTTATCGCGTTAAACACATTTTGTCGACAAGGAAAGCACAATTTCATCAAAAACAAACAAAACAAGAAAGATGAATCTATTCAACAAGTCTGCAAAACGTCCTGAAGAGTTACATGATTTCACCCAATGTCAATGTGTAATTTCTCCAGTTCTGATCATTGTTTAGGTTGTTGGTAGCTCGGTCCAATGCCAAAACACAGTGAAATCGTTTTATGGCTTTAAACGCGTTTTCTCCTCGAGAAAAACATGATTTCACTAAAAACGTTATAGTTTAAACATGCCTGCTGTACATGTGTGCAAACACTCAGAGCCTTAAGATAGGGTTTTCACCAATGTGTTTTTTGGTGAGAAACCTTCTATTTCAAGGTTCTGTCCGTTTTCAGACAAGTACAATATGTATTTATAGTGTTTCTGATGAAATCCCTCCTTTTAATGCATTTTCTCACAGAAAACGAGTCTCTCGCCATGAGAACATGGCTTTTTTGAAAAAGCATATTCTCGTCGAGAAATCGTGTTTTACACAATAAAAACGACTCTCGGTCTTATTTAGTTCACATTTTTACTTTTGGTAACCTAGCCCATATGTATAAAGCACTAAACCTTTTTATCGCGTTAAACGCCTTTTCTCGACAAGGAAAGCACAATTTCATCAAAAACAAACACAACAAGAAAGATGAATCTATTCAACAAGTCTGCAACACGTCCTGAAGAGTTACATGATTTCACCCAATGTCAATGTGTAATTTCTCCAGTTCTGATCATTGTTTAGGTTGTTGGTAGCTCGGTCCAATGCCAAAACACAGTGAAATCTTTTTATGGCTTTAAACGCGTTTTCTCCTCGAGAGAAACATGATTTCACTAAAAACGTTATAGTTTAAACATGCCTGCTGTACATGTGTGCAAACACTCAGAGCCTTAAGATAGGGTTTTCACCAATGTGTTTTTTGGTGAGAAACCTTCTATTTCAAGGTTCTGTGCGTTTTCAGACAAGTACAATATGTATTTATAGTGTTTCTGATGAAATCCCTCCTTTTAATGCATTTTCTCACAGAAAACGAGTCTCTCGCCATGAGAACATGGCTTTTTTGAAAAAGCATATTCTCGTCGAGAAATCGTATTTTACACAATAAAAACGACTCTCGGTCTTATTTAGTTCACATTTTTACTTTTGGTAACCTAGCCCATATGTATAAAGCACTAAACCTTTTTATCGCGTTAAACGCCTTTTCTCGACAAGGAAAGCACAATTTCATCAAAAACAAACACAACAAGAAAGATGAATCTATTCAACAAGTCTGCAACACGTCCTGAAGAGTTACATGAATTAACCCAATGTCAATGTGTAATTTCTCCAGTTCTGATCATTGTTTAGGTTGTTGGTAGCTCGGTCCAATGCCAAAACACAGTGAAATCTTTTTATGGCTTTAAACGCGTTTTCTCCTCGAGAGAAACATGATTTCACTAAAAACGTTATAGTTTAAACATGCCTGCTGTACATGTGTGCAAACACACAGAGCCTTAAGATAGGGTTTTCACCAATGTGTTTTTTGGTGAGAAACCTTCTATTTCAAGGTTCTGTGCGTTTTCAGACAAGTACAATATGTATTTATAGTGTTTCTGATGAAATCCCTCCTTTTAATGCATTTTCTCACAGAAAACGAGTCTCTCGCCATGAGAACATGGCTTTTTTGAAAAAGCATATTCTCGTCAAGAAATCGTGTTTTACACAATAAAAACGACTCTCGGTCTTATTTAGTTCACATTTTTACTTTTGGTAACCTAGCCCATATGTATAAAGCACTAAACCTTTTTATCGCGTTAAACGCCTTTTCTCGACAAGGAAAGCACAATTTCATCAAAAACAAACACAACAAGAAAGATGAATCTATTCAACAAGTCTGCAACACGTCCTGAAGAGTTACATGATTTCACGCAATGTCAATGTGTAATTTCTCCAGTTCTGATCATTGTTTAGGTTGTTGGTAGCTCGGTCCAATGCCAAAACACAGTGAAATCTTTTTATGGCTTTAAACGCGTTTTCTCCTCGAGAGAAACATGATTTCACTAAAAACGTTATAGTTTAAACATGCCTGCTGTAGATGTGTGCAAACACTCAGAGCCTTAAGATAGGGTTTTCACCAATGTGTTTTTTGGTGAGAAACCTTCTATTTCAAGGTTCTGTGCGTTTTCAGACAAGTACAATATGTATTTATAGTGTTTCTGATGAAATCCCTCCTTTTAATGCATTTTCTCACAGAAAATGAGTCTCTCGCCATGGGAACATGGCTTTTTTGAAAAAGCATATTCTCGTCAAGAAATCGTGTTTTAAACAATAAAAACGACTCCCGGTCTTATTTAGTTCACATTTTTACTTTTGGTATTCCTAGCTCATATGTATAAAGCACTAAACGTTTTTATCGCTTTAAACGCATTTTCTCGACAAGGACAGCACAATTTCATCAAAAACAAACAAAACAAGAAAAATGAATCTATTCAACAAGTCTGCAACACGTCCTGAAGAGTTACATGATTTCACCCAATGTCAATGTGTAATTTCTCCAGTTCTGATCATTGTTTAGGTTGTTGGTAGCTTGGTCCAATGCCAAAACACAGTGAAATCGTTTTATGGCTTTAAACGCGTTTTCTCCTCGAGAAAAACATGATTTCACTAAAAACGTTATAGTTTAAACATGCCTGCTGTACATGTGTGCAAACACTCAGAGCCTTAAGATAGGGTTTTCACCAATGTGTTTTTTGGTGAGAAACCTTCTATTTCAAGGTTCTGTCCGTTTTCAGACAAGTACAATATGTATTTATAGTGTTTCTGATGAAATCCCTCCTTTTAAAGCATTTTCTCACAGAAAACGAGTCTCTCGCCATGAGAACATGGCTTTTTTGAAAAAGCATATTCTCGTCGAGAAATCGTGTTTTACACAATAAAAACGACTCTCGGTCTTATTTAGTTCACATTTTTACTTTTGGTAACCTAGCCCATATGTATAAAGCACTAAACCTTTTTATCGCGTTAAACGCATTTTCTCGACAAGGAAAGCACAATTTCATCAAAAACAAACACAACAAGAAAGATGAATCTATTCAACAAGTCTGCAACACGTCCTGAAGAGTTACATGATTTCACCCAATGTCAATGTGTAATTTCTCCAGTTCTGATCATTGTTTAGGTTGTTGGTAGCTCGGTCCAATGCCAAAACACAGTGAAATCTTTTTATGGCTTTAAACGCGTTTTCTCCTCGAGAGAAACATGATTTCACTAAAAACGTTATAGTTTAAACATGCCTGCTGTACATGTGTGCAAACACTCAGAGCCTTAAGATAGGGTTTTCACCAATGTGTTTTTTGGTGAGAAACCTTCTATTTCAAGGTTCTGTGCGTTTTCAGACAAGTACAATATGTATTTATAGTGTTTCTGATGAAATCCCTCCTTTTAATGCATTTTCTCACAGAAAACGAGTCTCTCGCCATGAGAACATGGCTTTTTTGAAAAAGCATATTCTCGTCGAGAAATCGTGTTTTACACAATAAAAACGACTCTCGGTCTTATTTAGTTCACATTTTTACTTTTGGTAACCTAGCCCATATGTATAAAGCACTAAACCTTTTTATCGCGTTAAACGCCTTTTCTCGACAAGGAAAGCACAATTTCATCAAAAACAAACACAACAAGAAAGATGAATCTATTCAACAAGTCTGCAACACGTCCTGAAGAGTTACATGATTTCACCCAATGTCAATGTGTAATTTCTCCAGTTCTGATCATTGTTTAGGTTGTTGGTAGCTCGGTCCAATGCCAAAACACAGTGAAATCTTTTTATGGCTTTAAACGCGTTTTCTCCTCGAGAAAAACATGATTTCACTAAAAACGTTATAGTTTAAACATGCCTGCTGTACATGTGTGCAAACACACAGAGCCTTAAGATAGGGTTTTCACCAATGTGTTTTTTGGTGAGAAACCTTCTATTTCAAGGTTCTGTGCGTTTTCAGACAAGTACAATATGTATTTATAGTGTTTCTGATGAAATCCCTCCTTTTAATGCATTTTCTCACAGAAAACGAGTCTCTCGCCATGAGAACATGGCTTTTTTGAAAAAGCATATTCTCGTCAAGAAATCGTGTTTTACACAATAAAAACGACTCTCGGTCTTATTTAGTTCACATTTTTACTTTTGGTAACCTAGCCCATATGTATAAAGCACTAAACCTTTTTATCGCGTTAAACGCCTTTTCTCGACAAGGAAAGCACAATTTCATCAAAAACAAACACAACAAGAAAGATGAATCTATTCAACAAGTCTGCAACACGTCCTGAAGAGTTACATGATTTCACGCAATGTCAATGTGTAATTTCTCCAGTTCTGATCATTGTTTAGGTTGTTGGTAGCTCGGTCCAATGCCAAAACACAGTGAAATCTTTTTATGGCTTTAAACGCGTTTTCTCCTCGAGAGAAACATGATTTCACTAAAAACGTTATAGTTTAAACATGCCTGCTGTACATGTGTGCAAACACTCAGAGCCTTAAGATAGGGTTTTCACCAATGTGTTTTTTGGTGAGAAACCTTCTATTTCAAGGTTCTGTGCGTTTTCAGACAAGTACAATATGTATTTATAGTGTTTCTGATGAAATCCCTCCTTTTAATGCATTTTCTCACAGAAAATGAGTCTCTCGCCATGAGAACATGGCTTTTTTGAAAAAGCATATTCTCGTCGAGAAATCGTGTTTTACACAATAAAAACGACTCTCGGTCTTATTTAGTTCACATTTTTACTTTTGGTAACCTAGCCCATATGTATAAAGCAATAAACCTTTTTATCGCGTTAAACGCATTTTCTCGACAAGGAAAGCACAATTTCATCAAAAACAAACACAACAAGAAAGATGAATCTATTCAACAAGTCTGCAACACGTCCTGAAGAGTTACATGATTTCACCGAATGTCAATGTGTAATTTCTCCAGTTCTGATCATTGTTTAGGTTGTTGGTAGCTCGGTCCAATGCCAAAACACAGTGAAATCTTTTTATGGCTTTAAACGCGTTTTCTCCTCGAGAGAAACATGATTTCACTAAAAACGTTATAGTTTAAACATGCCTGCTGTACATGTGTGCAAACACTCAGAGCCTTAAGATAGGGTTTTCACCAATGTGTTTTTTGGTGAGAAACCTTCTATTTCAAGGTTCTGTGCGTTTTCAGACAAGTACAATATGTATTTATAGTGTTTCTGATGAAATCCCTCCTTTTAATGCATTTTCTCACAGAAAACGAGTCTCTCGCCATGAGAACATGGCTTTTTTGAAAAAGCATATTCTCGTCGAGAAATCGTGTTTTACACAATAAAAACGACTCTCGGTCTTATTTAGTTCACATTTTTACTTTTGGTAACCTAGCCCATATGTATAAAGCACTAAACCTTTTTATCGCGTTAAACGCATTTTCTCGACAAGGAAAGCACAATTTCATCAAAAACAAACACAACAAGAAAGATGAATCTATTCAACAAGTCTGCAACACGTCCTGAAGAGTTACATGATTTCACCCAATGTCAATGTGTAATTTCTCCAGTTCTGATCATTGTTTAGGTTTTGGTAGCTTGGTCCAATGCCAAAACACAGTGAAATCTTTTTATGGCTTTAAACGCGTTTTCTCCTCGAGAGAAACATGATTTCACTAAAAACGTTATAGTTTAAACATGCCTGCTGTACAAGTGTGCAAACACTCAGAGCCTTAAGATACGGTTTTCACCAATGTGTTTTTTGGTGAGAAACCTTCTATTTCAAGGTTCTGTGCGTTTTCAGACAAGTACAATATGTATTTATAGTGTTTCTGATGAAATCCCTCCTTTTAATGCATTTTCTCACAGAAAACGAGTCTCTCGCCATGGGAACATGGCTTTTTTGAAAAAGCATATTCTCGTCAAGAAATCGTGTTTTAAACAATAAAAACGACTCCCGGTCTTATTTAGTTCACATTTTTACTTTTGGTATTCCTAGCTCATATGTATAAAGCACTAAACGTTTTTATCGCTTTAAACGCATTTTCTCGACAAGGACAGCACAATTTCATCAAAAACAAACAAAACAAGAAAAATGAATCTATTCAACAAGTCTGCAACACGTCCTGAAGAGTTACATGATTTCACCCAATGTCAATGTGTAATTTCTCCAGTTCTGATCATTGTTTAGGTTGTTGGTAGCTTGGTCCAATGCCAAAACACAGTGAAATCGTTTTATGGCTTTAAACGCGTTTTCTCCTCGAGAAAAACATGATTTCACTAAAAACGTTATAGTTTAAACATGCCTGCTGTACATGTGTGCAAACACTCAGAGCCTTAAGATAGGGTTTTCACCAATGTGTTTTTTGGTGAGAAACCTTCTATTTCAAGGTTCTGTCCGTTTTCAGACAAGTACAATATGTATTTATAGTGTTTCTGATGAAATCCCTCCTTTTAATGCATTTTCTCACAGAAAACGAGTCTCTCGCCATGAGAACATGGCTTTTTTGAAAAAGCATATTCTCGTCGAGAAATCGTGTTTTACACAATAAAAACGACTCTCGGTCTTATTTAGTTCACATTTTTACTTTTGGTAACCTAGCCCATATGTATAAAGCACTAAACCTTTTTATCGCGTTAAACGCCTTTTCTCGACAAGGAAAGCACAATTTCATCAAAAACAAACACAACAAGAAAGATGAATCTATTCAACAAGTCTGCAACACGTCCTGAAGAGTTACATGATTTCACCCAATGTCAATGTGTAATTTCTCCAGTTCTGATCATTGTTTAGGTTGTTGGTAGCTCGGTCCAATGCCAAAACACAGTGAAATCTTTTTATGGCTTTAAACGCGTTTTCTCCTCGAGAGAAACATGATTTCACTAAAAACGTTATAGTTTAAACATGCCTGCTGTACATGTGTGCAAACACTCAGAGCCTTAAGATAGGGTTTTCACCAATGTGTTTTTTGGTGAGAAACCTTCTATTTCAAGGTTCTGTGCGTTTTCAGACAAGTACAATATGTATTTATAGTGTTTCTGATGAAATCCCTCCTTTTAATGCATTTTCTCACAGAAAACGAGTCTCTCGCCATGAGAACATGGCTTTTTTGAAAAAGCATATTCTCGTCGAGAAATCGTGTTTTACACAATAAAAACGACTCTCGGTCTTATTTAGTTCACATTTTTACTTTTGGTAACCTAGCCCATATGTATAAAGCACTAAACCTTTTTATCGCGTTAAACGCCTTTTCTCGACAAGGAAAGCACAATTTCATCAAAAACAAACACAACAAGAAAGATGAATCTATTCAACAAGTCTGCAACACGTCCTGAAGAGTTACATGATTTCACCCAATGTCAATGTGTAATTTCTCCAGTTCTGATCATTGTTTAGGTTGTTGGTAGCTCGGTCCAATGCCAAAACACAGTGAAATCTTTTTATGGCTTTAAACGCGTTTTCTCCTCGAGAGAAACATGATTTCACTAAAAACGTTATAGTTTAAACATGCCTGCTGTACATGTGTGCAAACACACAGAGCCTTAAGATAGGGTTTTCACCAATGTGTTTTTTGGTGAGAAACCTTCTATTTCAAGGTTCTGTGCGTTTTCAGACAAGTACAATATGTATTTATAGTGTTTCTGATGAAATCCCTCCTTTTAATGCATTTTCTCACAGAAAACGAGTCTCTCGCCATGAGAACATGGCTTTTTTGAAAAAGCATATTCTCGTCAAGAAATCGTGTTTTACACAATAAAAACGACTCTCGGTCTTATTTAGTTCACATTTTTACTTTTGGTAACCTAGCCCATATGTATAAAGCACTAAACCTTTTTATCGCGTTAAACGCCTTTTCTCGACAAGGAAAGCACAATTTCATCAAAAACAAACACAACAAGAAAGATGAATCTATTCAACAAGTCTGCAACACGTCCTGAAGAGTTACATGATTTCACGCAATGTCAATGTGTAATTTCTCCAGTTCTGATCATTGTTTAGGTTGTTGGTAGCTCGGTCCAATGCCAAAACACAGTGAAATCTTTTTATGGCTTTAAACGCGTTTTCTCCTCGAGAGAAACATGATTTCACTAAAAACGTTATAGTTTAAACATGCCTGCTGTACATGTGTGCAAACACTCAGAGCCTTAAGATAGGGTTTTCACCAATGTGTTTTTTGGTGAGAAACCTTCTATTTCAAGGTTCTGTGCGTTTTCAGACAAGTACAATATGTATTTATAGTGTTTCTGATGAAATCCCTCCTTTTAATGCATTTTCTCACAGAAAATGAGTCTCTCGCCATGGGAACATGGCTTTTTTGAAAAAGCATATTCTCGTCAAGAAATCGTGTTTTAAACAATAAAAACGACTCCCGGTCTTATTTAGTTCACATTTTTACTTTTGGTATTCCTAGCTCATATGTATAAAGCACTAAACCTTTTTATCGCTTTAAACGCATTTTCTCGACAAGGAAAGCACAATTTCATCAAAAACAAACAAAACAAGAAAAATGAATCTATTCAACAAGTCTGCAACACGTCCTGAAGAGTTACATGATTTCACCCAATGTCAATGTGTAATTTCTCCAGTTCTGATCATTGTTTAGGTTGTTGGTAGCTTGGTCCAATGCCAAAACACAGTGAAATCTTTTTATGGCTTTAAACGCGTTTTCTCCTCGAGAGAAACATGATTTCACTAAAAACGTTATAGTTTAAACATGCCTGCTGTACATGTGTGCAAACACTCAGAGCCTTAAGATAGGGTTTTCACCAATGTGTTTTTTGGTGAGAAACCTTCTATTTCAAGGTTCTGTCCGTTTTCAGACAAGTACAATATGTATTTATAGTGTTTCTGATGAAATCCCTCCTTTTAATGCATTTTCTCACAGAAAACGAGTCTCTCGCCATGAGAACATGGCTTTTTTGAAAAAGCATATTCTCGTCGAGAAATCGTGTTTTACACAATAAAAACGACTCTCGGTCTTATTTAGTTCACATTTTTACTTTTGGTAACCTAGCCCATATGTATAAAGCAATAAACCTTTTTATCGCGTTAAACGCATTTTCTCGACAAGGAAAGCACAATTTCATCAAAAACAAACACAACAAGAAAGATGAATCTATTCAACAAGTCTGCAACACGTCCTGAAGAGTTACATGATTTCACCGAATGTCAATGTGTAATTTCTCCAGTTCTGATCATTGTTTAGGTTGTTGGTAGCTCGGTCCAATGCCAAAACACAGTGAAATCTTTTTATGGCTTTAAACGCGTTTTCTCCTCGAGAGAAACATGATTTCACTAAAAACGTTATAGTTTAAACATGCCTGCTGTACATGTGTGCAAACACTCAGAGCCTTAAGATAGGGTTTTCACCAATGTGTTTTTTGGTGAGAAACCTTCTATTTCAAGGTTCTGTGCGTTTTCAGACAAGTACAATATGTATTTATAGTGTTTCTGATGAAATCCCTCCTTTTAATGCATTTTCTCACAGAAAACGAGTCTCTCGCCATGAGAACATGGCTTTTTTGAAAAAGCATATTCTCGTCGAGAAATCGTGTTTTACACAATAAAAACGACTCTCGGTCTTATTTAGTTCACATTTTTACTTTTGGTAACCTAGCCCATATGTATAAAGCACTAAACCTTTTTATCGCGTTAAACGCATTTTCTCGACAAGGAAAGCACAATTTCATCAAAAACAAACACAACAAGAAAGATGAATCTATTCAACAAGTCTGCAACACGTCCTGAAGAGTTACATGATTTCACCCAATGTCAATGTGTAATTTCTCCAGTTCTGATCATTGTTTAGGTTTTGGTAGCTTGGTCCAATGCCAAAACACAGTGAAATCTTTTTATGGCTTTAAACGCGTTTTCTCCTCGAGAGAAACATGATTTCACTAAAAACGTTATAGTTTAAACATGCCTGCTGTACAAGTGTGCAAACACTCAGAGCCTTAAGATACGGTTTTCACCAATGTGTTTTTTGGTGAGAAACCTTCTATTTCAAGGTTCTGTGCGTTTTCAGACAAGTACAATATGTATTTATAGTGTTTCTGATGAAATCCCTCCTTTTAATGCATTTTCTCACAGAAAACGAGTCTCTCGCCATGGGAACATGGCTTTTTTGAAAAAGCATATTCTCGTCAAGAAATCGTGTTTTAAACAATAAAAACGACTCCCGGTCTTATTTAGTTCACATTTTTACTTTTGGTAGCCTAGCTCATATGTATAAAGCACTAAACGTTTTTATCGCTTTAAACGCATTTTCTCGACAAGGAAAGCACAATTTCATCAAAAACAAACACAACAAGAAAGATGAATCTATTCAACAAGTCTGCAACACGTCCTGAAGAGTTACATGATTTCACCCAATGTCAATGTGTAATTTCTCCAGTTCTGATCATTGTTTAGGTTGTTGGTAGCTCGGTCCAATGCCAAAACACAGTGAAATCTTTTTATGGCTTTAAACGCGTTTTCTCCTCGAGAGAAACATGATTTCACTAAAAACGTTATAGTTTAAACATGCCTGCTGTACATGTGTGCAAACACTCAGAGCCTTAAGATAGGGTTTTCACCAATGTGTTTTTTGGTGAGAAACCTTCTATTTCAAGGTTCTGTGCGTTTTCAGACAAGTACAATATGTATTTATAGTGTTTCTGATGAAATCCCTCCTTTTAATGCATTTTCTCACAGAAAACGAGTCTCTCGCCATGAGAACATGGCTTTTTTGAAAAAGCATATTCTCGTCGAGAAATCGTGTTTTACACAATAAAAACGACTCTCGGTCTTATTTAGTTCACATTTTTACTTTTGGTAACCTAGCCCATATGTATAAAGCACTAAACCTTTTTATCGCGTTAAACGCATTTTCTCGACAAGGAAAGCACAATTTCATCAAAAACAAACACAACAAGAAAGATGAATCTATTCAACAAGTCTGCAACACGTCCTGAAGAGTTACATGATTTCACCCAATGTCAATGTGTAATTTCTCCAGTTCTGATCATTGTTTAGGTTGTTGGTAGCTCGGTCCAATGCCAAAACACAGTGAAATCTTTTTATGGCTTTAAACGCGTTTTCTCCTCGAGAGAAACATGATTTCACTAAAAACGTTGTAGTTTAAACATGCCTGCTGTACATGTGTGCAAACACTCAGAGCCTTAAGATAGGGTTTTCACCAATGTGTTTTTTGGTGAGAAACCTTCTATTTCAAGGTTCTGTGCGTTTTCAGACAAGTACAATATGTATTTATAGTGTTTCTGATGAAATCCCTCCTTTTAATGCATTTTCTCACAGAAAATGAGTCTCTCGCCATGGGAACATGGCTTTTTTGAAAAAGCATATTCTCGTCAAGAAATCGTGTTTTAAACAATAAAAACGACTCCCGGTCTTATTTAGTTCACATTTTTACTTTTGGTAGCCTAGCTCATATGTATAAAGCACTAAACGTTTTTATCGCGTTAAACGCATTTTCTCGACAAGGAAAGCACAATTTCATCAAAAACAAACAAAACAAGAAAAATGAATCTATTCAACAAGTCTGCAACACGTCCTGAAGAGTTACATGATTTCACCCAATGTCAATGTGTAATTTCTCCAGTTCTGATCATTGTTTAGGTTGTTGGTAGCTTGGTCCAATGCCAAAACACAGTGAAATCTTTTTATGGCTTTAAACGCGTTTTCTCCTCGAGAGAAACATGATTTCACTAAAAACGTTATAGTTTAAACATGCCTGCTGTACATGTGTGCAAACACTCAGAGCCTTAAGATAGGGTTTTCACCAATGTGTTTTTTGGTGAGAAACCTTCTATTTCAAGGTTCTGTCCGTTTTCAGACAAGTACAATATGTATTTATAGTGTTTCTGACGAAATCCCTCCTTTTAATGCATTTTCTCACAGAAAACGAGTCTCTCGCCATGAGAACATGGCTTTTTTGAAAAAGCATATTCTCGTCGAGAAATCGTGTTTTACACAATAAAAACGACTCTCGGTCTTATTTAGTTCACATTTTTACTTTTGGTAACCTAGCCCATATGTATAAAGCACTAAACCTTTTTATCGCGTTAAACGCATTTTCTCGACAAGGAAAGCACAATTTCATCAAAAACAAACACAACAAGAAAGATGAATCTATTCAACAAGTCTGCAACACGTCCTGAAGAGTTACATGATTTCACCCAATGTCAATGTGTAATTTCTCCAGTTCTGATCATTGTTTAGGTTGTTGGTAGCTCGGTCCAATGCCAAAACACAGTGAAATCTTTTTATGGCTTTAAACGCGTTTTCTCCTCGAGAGAAACATGATTTCACTGAAAACGTTATAGTTTAAACATGCCTGCTGTACATGTGTGCAAACACTCAGAGCCTTAAGATAGGGTTTTCACCAATGTGTTTTTTGGTGAGAAACCTTCTATTTCAAGGTTCTGTGCGTTTTCAGACAAGTACAATATGTATTTATAGTGTTTCTGATGAAATCCCTCCTTTTAATGCATTTTCTCACAGAAAACGAGTCTCTCGCCATGAGAACATGGCTTTTTTGAAAAAGCATATTCTCGTCGAGAAATCGTGTTTTACACAATAAAAACGACTCTCGGTCTTATTTAGTTCACATTTTTACTTTTGGTAACCTAGCCCATATGTATAAAGCACTAAACCTTTTTATCGCGTTAAACGCATTTTCTCGACAAGGAAAGCACAATTTCATCAAAAACAAACACAACAAGAAAGATGAATCTATTCAACAAGTCTTCAACACGTCCTGAAGAGTTACATGATTTCACCCAATGTCAATGTGTAATTTCTCCAGTTCTGATCATTGTTTAGGTTGTTGGTAGCTCGGTCCAATGCCAAAACACAGTGAAATCTTTTTATGGCTTTAAACGCGTTTTCTCCTCGAGAGAAACATGATTTCACTAAAAACGTTATAGTTTAAACATGCCTGCTGTACATGTGTGCAAACACTCAGAGCCTTAAGATAGGGTTTTCACCAATGTGTTTTTTGGTGAGAAACCTTCTATTTCAAGGTTCTGTGCGTTTTCAGACAAGTACAATATGTATTTATAGTGTTTCTGATGAAATCCCTCCTTTTAATGCATTTTCTCACAGAAAACGAGTCTCTCGCCATGAGAACATGGCTTTTTTGAAAAAGCATATTCTCGTCGAGAAATCGTGTTTTACACAATAAAAACGACTCTCGGTCTTATTTAGTTCACATTTTTACTTTTGGTAACCTAGCCCATATGTATAAAGCACTAAACCTTTTTATCGCGTTAAACGCCTTTTCTCGACAAGGAAAGCACAATTTCATCAAAAACAAACACAACAAGAAAGATGAATCTATTCAACAAGTCTTCAACACGTCCTGAAGAGTTACATGATTTCACCCAATGTCAATGTGTAATTTCTCCAGTTCTGATCATTGTTTAGGTTGTTGGTAGCTCGGTCCAATGCCAAAACACAGTGAAATCTTTTTATGGCTTTAAACGCGTTTTCTCCTCGAGAGAAACATGATTTCACTAAAAACGTTATAGTTTAAACATGCCTGCTGTACATGTGTGCAAACACTCAGAGCCTTAAGATAGGGTTTTCACCAATGTGTTTTTTGGTGAGAAACCTTCTATTTCAAGGTTCTGTGCGTTTTCAGACAAGTACAATATGTATTTATAGTGTTTCTGATGAAATCCCTCCTTTTAATGCATTTTCTCACAGAAAATGAGTCTCTCGCCATGGGAACATGGCTTTTTTGAAAAAGCATATTCTCGTCAAGAAATCGTGTTTTAAACAATAAAAACGACTCCCGGTCTTATTTAGTTCACATTTTTACTTTTGGTAGCCTAGCTCATATGTATAAAGCACTAAACGTTTTTATCGCGTTAAACGCATTTTCTCGACAAGGAAAGCACAATTTCATCAAAAACAAACAAAACAAGAAAAATGAATCTATTCAACAAGTCTGCAACACGTCCTGAAGAGTTACATGATTTCACCCAATGTCAATGTGTAATTTCTCCAGTTCTGATCATTGTTTAGGTTGTTGGTAGCTCGGTCCAATGCCAAAACACAGTGAAATCTTTTTATGGCTTTAAACGCGTTTTCTCCTCGAGAGAAACATGATTTCACTAAAAACGTTATAGTTTAAACATGCCTGCTGTACATGTGTGCAAACACTCAGAGCCTTAAGATAGGGTTTTCACCAATGTGTTTTTTGGTGAGAAACCTTCTATTTCAAGGTTCTGTCCGTTTTCAGACAAGTACAATATGTATTTATAGTGTTTCTGATGAAATCCCTCCTTTTAATGCATTTTCTCACAGAAAACGAGTCTCTCGCCATGAGAACATGGCTTTTTTGAAAAAGCATATTCTCGTCGAGAAATCGTGTTTTACACAATAAAAACGACTCTCGGTCTTATTTAGTTCACATTTTTACTTTTGGTAACCTAGCCCATATGTATAAAGCACTACACCTTTTTATCGCGTTAAACGCATTTTCTCGACAAGGAAAGCACAATTTCATCAAAAACAAACACAACAAGAAAGATGAATCTATTCAACAAGTCTTCAACACGTCCTGAAGAGTTACATGATTTCACCCAATGTCAATGTGTAATTTCTCCAGTTCTGATCATTGTTTAGGTTGTTGGTAGCTCGGTCCAATGCCAAAACACAGTGAAATCTTTTTATGGCTTTAAACGCGTTTTCTCCTCGAGAGAAACATGATTTCACTAAAAACGTTATAGTTTAAACATGCCTGCTGTACATGTGTGCAAACACTCAGAGCCTTAAGATAGGGTTTTCACCAATGTGTTTTTTGGTGAGAAACCTTCTATTTCAAGGTTCTGTCCGTTTTCAGACAAGTACAATATGTATTTATAGTGTTTCTGATGAAATCCCTCCTTTTAATGCATTTTCTCACAGAAAACGAGTCTCTCGCCATGAGAACATGGCTTTTTTGAAAAAGCATATTCTCGTCGAGAAATCGTGTTTTACACAATAAAAACGACTCTCGGTCTTATTTAGTTCACATTTTTACTTTTGGTAACCTAGCCCATATGTATAAAGCACTACACCTTTTTATCGCGTTAAACGCATTTTCTCGACAAGGAAAGCACAATTTCATCAAAAACAAACACAACAAGAAAGATGAATCTATTCAACAAGTCTTCAACACGTCCTGAAGAGTTACATGATTTCACCCAATGTCAATGTGTAATTTCTCCAGTTCTGATCATTGTTTAGGTTGTTGGTAGCTCGGTCCAATGCCAAAACACAGTGAAATCTTTTTATGGCTTTAAACGCGTTTTCTCCTCGAGAGAAACATGATTTCACTAAAAACGTTATAGTTTAAACATGCCTGCTGTACATGTGTGCAAACACACAGAGCCTTAAGATAGGGTTTTCACCAATGTGTTTTTTGGTGAGAAACCTTCTATTTCAAGGTTCTGTGCGTTTTCAGACAAGTACAATATGTATTTATAGTGTTTCTGATGAAATCCCTCCTTTTAATGCATTTTCTCACAGAAAACGAGTCTCTCGCCATGAGAACATGGCTTTTTTGAAAAAGCATATTCTCGTCAAGAAATCGTGTTTTACACAATAAAAACGACTCTCGGTCTTATTTAGTTCACATTTTTACTTTTGGTAACCTAGCCCATATGTATAAAGCACTAAACCTTTTTATCGCGTTAAACGCCTTTTCTCGACAAGGAAAGCACAATTTCATCAAAAACAAACACAACAAGAAAGATGAATCTATTCAACAAGTCTGCAACACGTCCTGAAGAGTTACATGATTTCACGCAATGTCAATGTGTAATTTCTCCAGTTCTGATCATTGTTTAGGTTGTTGGTAGCTCGGTCCAATGCCAAAACACAGTGAAATCTTTTTATGGCTTTAAACGCGTTTTCTCCTCGAGAGAAACATGATTTCACTAAAAACGTTATAGTTTAAACATGCCTGCTGTAGATGTGTGCAAACACTCAGAGCCTTAAGATAGGGTTTTCACCAATGTGTTTTTTGGTGAGAAACCTTCTATTTCAAGGTTCTGTGCGTTTTCAGACAAGTACAATATGTATTTATAGTGTTTCTGATGAAATCCCTCCTTTTAATGCATTTTCTCACAGAAAATGAGTCTCTCGCCATGGGAACATGGCTTTTTTGAAAAAGCATATTCTCGTCAAGAAATCGTGTTTTAACCAATAAAAACGACTCCCGGTCTTATTTAGTTCACATTTTTACTTTTGGTAACCTAGCTCAAATGTATAAAGCACTAAACGTTTTTATCGCTTTAAACGCATTTTCTCGACAAGGAAAGCACAATTTCATCAAAAACAAACAAAACAAGAAAAATGAATCTATTCAACAAGTCTGCAACACGTCCTGAAGAGTTACATGATTTCACCCAATGTCAATGCGTAATTTCTCCAGTTCTGATCATTGTTTAGGTTGTTGGTAGCTTGGTCCAATGCCAAAACACAGTGAAATCGTTTTATGGCTTTAAACGCGTTTTCTCCTCGAGAGAAACATGAGTTCACTAAAAACGTTATAGTTTAAACATGCCTGCTGTACATGTGTGCAAACACTCAGAGCCTTAAGATAGGGTTTTCACCAATGTGTTTTTTGGTGAGAAACCTTCTATTTCAAGGTTCTGTCCGTTTTCAGACAAGTACAATATGTATTTATAGTGTTTCTGATGAAATCCCTCCTTTTAATGCATTTTCTCACAGAAAACGAGTCTCTCGCCATGAGAACATGGCTTTTTTGAAAAAGCATATTCTCGTCGAGACATCGTGTTTTAACCAATAAAAACGACTCCCGGTCTTATTTAGTTCACATTTTTACTTTTGGTAACCTAGCTCATATGTATAAAGCACTAAACGTTTTTATCGCGTTAAACACATTTTGTCGACAAGGAAAGCACAATTTCATCAAAAACAAACAAAACAAGAAAGATGAATCTATTCAACAAGTCTGCAAAACGTCCTGAAGAGTTACATGATTTCACCCAATGTCAATGTGTAATTTCTCCAGTTCTGATCATTGTTTAGGTTGTTGGTAGCTCGGTCCAATGCCAAAACACAGTGAAATCGTTTTATGGCTTTAAACGCGTTTTCTCCTCGAGAAAAACATGATTTCACTAAAAACGTTATAGTTTAAACATGCCTGCTGTACATGTGTGCAAACACTCAGAGCCTTAAGATAGGGTTTTCACCAATGTGTTTTTTGGTGAGAAACCTTCTATTTCAAGGTTCTGTCCGTTTTCAGACAAGTACAATATGTATTTATAGTGTTTCTGATGAAATCCCTCCTTTTAATGCATTTTCTCACAGAATACGAGTCTCTCGCCATGAGAACATGGCTTTTTTGAAAAAGCATATTCTCGTCGAGAAATCGTGTTTTACACAATAAAAACGACTCTCGGTCTTATTTAGTTCACATTTTTACTTTTGGTAACCTAGCCCATATGTATAAAGCACTAAACCTTTTTATCGCGTTAAACGCCTTTTCTCGACAAGGAAAGCACAATTTCATCAAAAACAAACACAACAAGAAAGATGAATCTATTCAACAAGTCTGCAACACGTCCTGAAGAGTTACATGATTTCACCCAATGTCAATGTGTAATTTCTCCAGTTCTGATCATTGTTTAGGTTGTTGGTAGCTCGGTCCAATGCCAAAACACAGTGAAATCTTTTTATGGCTTTAAACGCGTTTTCTCCTCGAGAGAAACATGATTTCACTAAAAACGTTATAGTTTAAACATGCCTGCTGTACATGTGTGCAAACACTCAGAGCCTTAAGATAGGGTTTTCACCAATGTGTTTTTTGGTGAGAAACCTTCTATTTCAAGGTTCTGTGCGTTTTCAGACAAGTACAATATGTATTTATAGTGTTTCTGATGAAATCCCTCCTTTTAATGCATTTTCTCACAGAAAACGAGTCTCTCGCCATGAGAACATGGCTTTTTTGAAAAAGCATATTCTCGTCGAGACATCGTGTTTTAACCAATAAAAACGACTCCCGGTCTTATTTAGTTCACATTTTTACTTTTGGTAACCTAGCTCATATGTATAAAGCACTAAACGTTTTTATCGCGTTAAACACATTTTGTCGACAAGGAAAGCACAATTTCATCAAAAACAAACAAAACAAGAAAGATGAATCTATTCAACAAGTCTGCAAAACGTCCTGAAGAGTTACATGATTTCACCCAATGTCAATGTGTAATTTCTCCAGTTCTGATCATTGTTTAGGTTGTTGGTAGCTCGGTCCAATGCCAAAACACAGTGAAATCGTTTTATGGCTTTAAACGCGTTTTCTCCTCGAGAAAAACATGATTTCACTAAAAACGTTATAGTTTAAACATGCCTGCTGTACATGTGTGCAAACACTCAGAGCCTTAAGATAGGGTTTTCACCAATGTGTTTTTTGGTGAGAAACCTTCTATTTCAAGGTTCTGTCCGTTTTCAGACAAGTACAATATGTATTTATAGTGTTTCTGATGAAATCCCTCCTTTTAATGCATTTTCTCACAGAATACGAGTCTCTCGCCATGAGAACATGGCTTTTTTGAAAAAGCATATTCTCGTCGAGAAATCGTGTTTTACACAATAAAAACGACTCTCGGTCTTATTTAGTTCACATTTTTACTTTTGGTAACCTAGCCCATATGTATAAAGCACTAAACCTTTTTATCGCGTTAAACGCCTTTTCTCGACAAGGAAAGCACAATTTCATCAAAAACAAACACAACAAGAAAGATGAATCTATTCAACAAGTCTGCAACACGTCCTGAAGAGTTACATGATTTCACGCAATGTCAATGTGTAATTTCTCCAGTTCTGATCATTGTTTAGGTTGTTGGTAGCTCGGTCCAATGCCAAAACACAGTGAAATCTTTTTATGGCTTTAAACGCGTTTTCTCCTCGAGAGAAACATGATTTCACTAAAAACGTTATAGTTTAAACATGCCTGCTGTAGATGTGTGCAAACACTCAGAGCCTTAAGATAGGGTTTTCACCAATGTGTTTTTTGGTGAGAAACCTTCTATTTCAAGGTTCTGTGCGTTTTCAGACAAGTACAATATGTATTTATAGTGTTTCTGATGAAATCCCTCCTTTTAATGCATTTTCTCACAGAAAATGAGTCTCTCGCCATGGGAACATGGCTTTTTTTGAAAAAGCATATTCTCGTCAAGAAATCGTGTTTTACACAATAAAAACGACTCTCGGTCTTATTTAGTTCACATTTTTACTTTTGGTAACCTAGCCCATATGTATAAAGCACTAAACCTTTTTATCGCGTTAAACGCCTTTTCTCGACAAGGAAAGCACAATTTCATCAAAAACAAACACAACAAGAAAGATGAATCTATTCAACAAGTCTGCAACACGTCCTGAAGAGTTACATGATTTCACGCAATGTCAATGTGTAATTTCTCCAGTTCTGATCATTGTTTAGGTTGTTGGTAGCTCGGTCCAATGCCAAAACACAGTGAAATCTTTTTATGGCTTTAAACGCGTTTTCTCCTCGAGAGAAACATGATTTCACTAAAAACGTTATAGTTTAAACATGCCTGCTGTAGATGTGTGCAAACACTCAGAGCCTTAAGATAGGGTTTTCACCAATGTGTTTTTTGGTGAGAAACCTTCTATTTCAAGGTTCTGTGCGTTTTCAGACAAGTACAATATGTATTTATAGTGTTTCTGATGAAATCCCTCCTTTTAATGCATTTTCTCACAGAAAATGAGTCTCTCGCCATGGGAACATGGCTTTTTTGAAAAAGCATATTCTCGTCAAGAAATCGTGTTTTAACCAATAAAAACGACTCCCGGTCTTATTTAGTTCACATTTTTACTTTTGGTAACCTAGCTCAAATGTATAAAGCACTAAACGTTTTTATCGCTTTAAACGCATTTTCTCGACAAGGAAAGCACAATTTCATCAAAAACAAACAAAACAAGAAAAATGAATCTATTCAACAAGTCTGCAACACGTCCTGAAGAGTTACATGATTTCACCCAATGTCAATGCGTAATTTCTCCAGTTCTGATCATTGTTTAGGTTGTTGGTAGCTTGGTCCAATGCCAAAACACAGTGAAATCGTTTTATGGCTTTAAACGCGTTTTCTCCTCGAGAGAAACATGAGTTCACTAAAAACGTTATAGTTTAAACATGCCTGCTGTACATGTGTGCAAACACTCAGAGCCTTAAGATAGGGTTTTCACCAATGTGTTTTTTGGTGAGAAACCTTCTATTTCAAGGTTCTGTCCGTTTTCAGACAAGTACAATATGTATTTATAGTGTTTCTGATGAAATCCCTCCTTTTAATGCATTTTCTCACAGAAAACGAGTCTCTCGCCATGAGAACATGGCTTTTTTGAAAAAGCATATTCTCGTCGAGACATCGTGTTTTAACCAATAAAAACGACTCCCGGTCTTATTTAGTTCACATTTTTACTTTTGGTAACCTAGCTCATATGTATAAAGCACTAAACGTTTTTATCGCGTTAAACACATTTTGTCGACAAGGAAAGCACAATTTCATCAAAAACAAACAAAACAAGAAAGATGAATCTATTCAACAAGTCTGCAAAACGTCCTGAAGAGTTACATGATTTCACCCAATGTCAATGTGTAATTTCTCCAGTTCTGATCATTGTTTAGGTTGTTGGTAGCTCGGTCCAATGCCAAAACACAGTGAAATCGTTTTATGGCTTTAAACGCGTTTTCTCCTCGAGAAAAACATGATTTCACTAAAAACGTTATAGTTTAAACATGCCTGCTGTACATGTGTGCAAACACTCAGAGCCTTAAGATAGGGTTTTCACCAATGTGTTTTTTGGTGAGAAACCTTCTATTTCAAGGTTCTGTCCGTTTTCAGACAAGTACAATATGTATTTATAGTGTTTCTGATGAAATCCCTCCTTTTAATGCATTTTCTCACAGAATACGAGTCTCTCGCCATGAGAACATGGCTTTTTTGAAAAAGCATATTCTCGTCGAGAAATCGTGTTTTACACAATAAAAACGACTCTCGGTCTTATTTAGTTCACATTTTTACTTTTGGTAACCTAGCCCATATGTATAAAGCACTAAACCTTTTTATCGCGTTAAACGCCTTTTCTCGACAAGGAAAGCACAATTTCATCAAAAACAAACACAACAAGAAAGATGAATCTATTCAACAAGTCTGCAACACGTCCTGAAGAGTTACATGATTTCACCCAATGTCAATGTGTAATTTCTCCAGTTCTGATCATTGTTTAGGTTGTTGGTAGCTCGGTCCAATGCCAAAACACAGTGAAATCTTTTTATGGCTTTAAACGCGTTTTCTCCTCGAGAGAAACATGATTTCACTAAAAACGTTATAGTTTAAACATGCCTGCTGTACATGTGTGCAAACACTCAGAGCCTTAAGATAGGGTTTTCACCAATGTGTTTTTTGGTGAGAAACCTTCTATTTCAAGGTTCTGTGCGTTTTCAGACAAGTACAATATGTATTTATAGTGTTTCTGATGAAATCCCTCCTTTTAATGCATTTTCTCACAGAAAACGAGTCTCTCGCCATGAGAACATGGCTTTTTTGAAAAAGCATATTCTCGTCGAGACATCGTGTTTTAACCAATAAAAACGACTCCCGGTCTTATTTAGTTCACATTTTTACTTTTGGTAACCTAGCTCATATGTATAAAGCACTAAACGTTTTTATCGCGTTAAACACATTTTGTCGACAAGGAAAGCACAATTTCATCAAAAACAAACAAAACAAGAAAGATGAATCTATTCAACAAGTCTGCAAAACGTCCTGAAGAGTTACATGATTTCACCCAATGTCAATGTGTAATTTCTCCAGTTCTGATCATTGTTTAGGTTGTTGGTAGCTCGGTCCAATGCCAAAACACAGTGAAATCGTTTTATGGCTTTAAACGCGTTTTCTCCTCGAGAAAAACATGATTTCACTAAAAACGTTATAGTTTAAACATGCCTGCTGTACATGTGTGCAAACACTCAGAGCCTTAAGATAGGGTTTTCACCAATGTGTTTTTTGGTGAGAAACCTTCTATTTCAAGGTTCTGTCCGTTTTCAGACAAGTACAATATGTATTTATAGTGTTTCTGATGAAATCCCTCCTTTTAATGCATTTTCTCACAGAATACGAGTCTCTCGCCATGAGAACATGGCTTTTTTGAAAAAGCATATTCTCGTCGAGAAATCGTGTTTTACACAATAAAAACGACTCTCGGTCTTATTTAGTTCACATTTTTACTTTTGGTAACCTAGCCCATATGTATAAAGCACTAAACCTTTTTATCGCGTTAAACGCCTTTTCTCGACAAGGAAAGCACAATTTCATCAAAAACAAACACAACAAGAAAGATGAATCTATTCAACAAGTCTGCAACACGTCCTGAAGAGTTACATGATTTCACCCAATGTCAATGTGTAATTTCTCCAGTTCTGATCATTGTTTAGGTTGTTGGTAGCTCGGTCCAATGCCAAAACACAGTGAAATCTTTTTATGGCTTTAAACGCGTTTTCTCCTCGAGAGAAACATGATTTCACTAAAAACGTTATAGTTTAAACATGCCTGCTGTACATGTGTGCAAACACTCAGAGCCTTAAGATAGGGTTTTCACCAATGTGTTTTTTGGTGAGAAACCTTCTATTTCAAGGTTCTGTGCGTTTTCAGACAAGTACAATATGTATTTATAGTGTTTCTGATGAAATCCCTCCTTTTAATGCATTTTCTCACAGAAAACGAGTCTCTCGCCATGAGAACATGGCTTTTTTGAAAAAGCATATTCTCGTCGAGAAATCGTATTTTACACAATAAAAACGACTCTCGGTCTTATTTAGTTCACATTTTTACTTTTGGTAACCTAGCCCATATGTATAAAGCACTAAACCTTTTTATCGCGTTAAACGCCTTTTCTCGACAAGGAAAGCACAATTTCATCAAAAACAAACACAACAAGAAAGATGAATCTATTCAACAAGTCTGCAACACGTCCTGAAGAGTTACATGATTTCACCCAATGTCAATGTGTAATTTCTCCAGTTCTGATCATTGTTTAGGTTGTTGGTAGCTCGGTCCAATGCCAAAACACAGTGAAATCTTTTTATGGCTTTAAACGCGTTTTCTCCTCGAGAGAAACATGATTTCACTAAAAACGTTATAGTTTAAACATGCCTGCTGTACATGTGTGCAAACACACAGAGCCTTAAGATAGGGTTTTCACCAATGTGTTTTTTGGTGAGAAACCTTCTATTTCAAGGTTCTGTGCGTTTTCAGACAAGTACAATATGTATTTATAGTGTTTCTGATGAAATCCCTCCTTTTAATGCATTTTCTCACAGAAAACGAGTCTCTCGCCATGAGAACATGGCTTTTTTGAAAAAGCATATTCTCGTCAAGAAATCGTGTTTTACACAATAAAAACGACTCTCGGTCTTATTTAGTTCACATTTTTACTTTTGGTAACCTAGCCCATATGTATAAAGCACTAAACCTTTTTATCGCGTTAAACGCCTTTTCTCGACAAGGAAAGCACAATTTCATCAAAAACAAACACAACAAGAAAGATGAATCTATTCAACAAGTCTGCAACACGTCCTGAAGAGTTACATGATTTCACGCAATGTCAATGTGTAATTTCTCCAGTTCTGATCATTGTTTAGGTTGTTGGTAGCTCGGTCCAATGCCAAAACACAGTGAAATCTTTTTATGGCTTTAAACGCGTTTTCTCCTCGAGAGAAACATGATTTCACTAAAAACGTTATAGTTTAAACATGCCTGCTGTAGATGTGTGCAAACACTCAGAGCCTTAAGATAGGGTTTTCACCAATGTGTTTTTTGGTGAGAAACCTTCTATTTCAAGGTTCTGTGCGTTTTCAGACAAGTACAATATGTATTTATAGTGTTTCTGATGAAATCCCTCCTTTTAATGCATTTTCTCACAGAAAATGAGTCTCTCGCCATGGGAACATGGCTTTTTTGAAAAAGCATATTCTCGTCAAGAAATCGTGTTTTAAACAATAAAAACGACTCCCGGTCTTATTTAGTTCACATTTTTACTTTTGGTATTCCTAGCTCATATGTATAAAGCACTAAACGTTTTTATCGCTTTAAACGCATTTTCTCGACAAGGACAGCACAATTTCATCAAAAACAAACAAAACAAGAAAAATGAATCTATTCAACAAGTCTGCAACACGTCCTGAAGAGTTACATGATTTCACCCAATGTCAATGTGTAATTTCTCCAGTTCTGATCATTGTTTAGGTTGTTGGTAGCTTGGTCCAATGCCAAAACACAGTGAAATCTTTTTATGGCTTTAAACGCCTTTTCTCCTCGAGAGAAACATGATTTCACTAAAAACGTTATAGTTTAAACATGCCTGCTGTACATGTGTGCAAACACTCAGAGCCTTAAGATAGGGTTTTCACCAATGTGTTTTTTGGTGAGAAACCTTCTATTTCAAGGTTCTGTCCGTTTTCAGACAAGTACAATATGTATTTATAGTGTTTCTGATGAAATCCCTCCTTTTAATGCATTTTCTCACAGAAAACGAGTCTCTCGCCATGAGAACATGGCTTTTTTGAAAAAGCATATTCTCGTCAAGAAATCGTGTTTTACACAATAAAAACGACTCTCGGTCTTATTTAGTTCACATTTTTACTTTTGGTAACCTAGCCCATATGTATAAAGCACTAAACCTTTTTATCGCGTTAAACGCATTTTCTCGACAAGGAAAGCACAATTTCATCAAAAACAAACACAACAAGAAAGATGAATCTATTCAACAAGTCTTCAACACGTCCTGAAGAGTTACATGATTTCACCCAATGTCAATGTGTAATTTCTCCAGTTCTGATCATTGTTTAGGTTGTTGGTAGCTCGGTCCAATGCCAAAACACAGTGAAATCTTTTTATGGCTTTAAACGCGTTTTCTCCTCGAGAGAAACATGATTTCACTAAAAACGTTATAGTTTAAACATGCCTGCTGTACATGTGTGCAAACACTCAGAGCCTTAAGATAGGGTTTTCACCAATGTGTTTTTTGGTGAGAAACCTTCTATTTCAAGGTTCTGTGCGTTTTCAGACAAGTACAATATGTATTTATAGTGTTTCTGATGAAATCCCTCCTTTTAATGCATTTTCTCACAGAAAACGAGTCTCTCGCCATGAGAACATGGCTTTTTTGAAAAAGCATATTCTCGTCGAGAAATCGTGTTTTACACAATAAAAACGACTCTCGGTCTTATTTAGTTCACATTTTTACTTTTGGTAACCTAGCCCATATGTATAAAGCACTAAACCTTTTTATCGCGTTAAACGCCTTTTCTCGACAAGGAAAGCACAATTTCATCAAAAACAAACACAACAAGAAAGATGAATCTATTCAACAAGTCTGCAACACGTCCTGAAGAGTTACATGATTTCACCCAATGTCAATGTGTAATTTCTCCAGTTCTGATCATTGTTTAGGTTGTTGGTAGCTCGGTCCAATGCCAAAACACAGTGAAATCTTTTTATGGCTTTAAACGCGTTTTCTCCTCGAGAGAAACATGATTTCACTGAAAACGTTATAGTTTAAACATGCCTGCTGTACATGTGTGCAAACACTCAGAGCCTTAAGATAGGGTTTTCACCAATGTGTTTTTTGGTGAGAAACCTTCTATTTCAAGGTTCTGTCCGTTTTCAGACAAGTACAATATGTATTTATAGTGTTTCTGACGAAATCCCTCCTTTTAATGCATTTTCTCACAGAAAACGAGTCTCTCGCCATGAGAACATGGCTTTTTTGAAAAAGCATATTCTCGTCGAGAAATCGTGTTTTACACAATAAAAACGACTCTCGGTCTTATTTAGTTCACATTTTTACTTTTGGTAACCTAGCCCATATGTATAAAGCACTAAACCTTTTTATCGCGTTAAACGCATTTTCTCGACAAGGAAAGCACAATTTCATCAAAAACAAACACAACAAGAAAGATGAATCTATTCAACAAGTCTTCAACACGTCCTGAAGAGTTACATGATTTCACCCAATGTCAATGTGTAATTTCTCCAGTTCTGATCATTGTTTAGGTTGTTGGTAGCTCGGTCCAATGCCAAAACACAGTGAAATCTTTTTATGGCTTTAAACGCGTTTTCTCCTCGAGAGAAACATGATTTCACTAAAAACGTTATAGTTTAAACATGCCTGCTGTACATGTGTGCAAACACTCAGAGCCTTAAGATAGGGTTTTCACCAATGTGTTTTTTGGTGAGAAACCTTCTATTTCAAGGTTCTGTGCGTTTTCAGACAAGTACAATATGTATTTATAGTGTTTCTGATGAAATCCCTCCTTTTAATGCATTTTCTCACAGAAAACGAGTCTCTCGCCATGAGAACATGGCTTTTTTGAAAAAGCATATTCTCGTCGAGAAATCGTGTTTTACACAATAAAAACGACTCTCGGTCTTATTTAGTTCACATTTTTACTTTTGGTAACCTAGCCCATATGTATAAAGCACTAAACCTTTTTATCGCGTTAAACGCCTTTTCTCGACAAGGAAAGCACAATTTCATCAAAAACAAACACAACAAGAAAGATGAATCTATTCAACAAGTCTGCAACACGTCCTGAAGAGTTACATGATTTCACCCAATGTCAATGTGTAATTTCTCCAGTTCTGATCATTGTTTAGGTTGTTGGTAGCTCGGTCCAATGCCAAAACACAGTGAAATCTTTTTATGGCTTTAAACGCGTTTTCTCCTCGAGAGAAACATGATTTCACTAAAAACGTTATAGTTTAAACATGCCTGCTGTACATGTGTGCAAACACTCAGAGCCTTAAGATAGGGTTTTCACCAATGTGTTTTTTGGTGAGAAACCTTCTATTTCAAGGTTCTGTGCGTTTTCAGACAAGTACAATATGTATTTATAGTGTTTCTGATGAAATCCCTCCTTTTAATGCATTTTCTCACAGAAAATGAGTCTCTCGCCATGGGAACATGGCTTTTTTGAAAAAGCATATTCTCGTCAAGAAATCGTGTTTTAAACAATAAAAACGACTCCCGGTCTTATTTAGTTCACATTTTTACTTTTGGTAGCCTAGCTCATATGTATAAAGCACTAAACGTTTTTATCGCGTTAAACGCATTTTCTCGACAAGGAAAGCACAATTTCATCAAAAACAAACAAAACAAGAAAAATGAATCTATTCAACAAGTCTGCAACACGTCCTGAAGAGTTACATGATTTCACCCAATGTCAATGTGTAATTTCTCCAGTTCTGATCATTGTTTAGGTTGTTGGTAGCTCGGTCCAATGCCAAAACACAGTGAAATCTTTTTATGGCTTTAAACGCGTTTTCTCCTCGAGAGAAACATGATTTCACTAAAAACGTTATAGTTTAAACATGCCTGCTGTACATGTGTGCAAACACTCAGAGCCTTAAGATAGGGTTTTCACCAATGTGTTTTTTGGTGAGAAACCTTCTATTTCAAGGTTCTGTCCGTTTTCAGACAAGTACAATATGTATTTATAGTGTTTCTGATGAAATCCCTCCTTTTAATGCATTTTCTCACAGAAAACGAGTCTCTCGCCATGAAAACATGGCTTTTTTGAAAAAGCATATTCTCGTCGAGAAATCGTGTTTTACACAATAAAAACGACTCTCGGTCTTATTTAGTTCACATTTTTACTTTTGGTAACCTAGCCCATATGTATAAAGCACTACACCTTTTTATCGCTTTAAACGCATTTTCTCGACAAGGAAAGCACAATTTCATCAAAAACAAACACAACAAGAAAGATGAATCTATTCAACAAGTCTTCAACACGTCCTGAAGAGTTACATGATTTCACCCAATGTCAATGTGTAATTTCTCCAGTTCTGATCATTGTTTAGGTTGTTGGTAGCTCGGTCCAATGCCAAAACACAGTGAAATCTTTTTATGGCTTTAAACGCGTTTTCTCCTCGAGAGAAACATGATTTCACTAAAAACGTTATAGTTTAAACATGCCTGCTGTACATGTGTGCAAACACTCAGAGCCTTAAGATAGGGTTTTCACCAATGTGTTTTTTGGTGAGAAACCTTCTATTTCAAGGTTCTGTCCGTTTTCAGACAAGTACAATATGTATTTATAGTGTTTCTGATGAAATCCCTCCTTTTAATGCATTTTCTCACAGAAAACGAGTCTCTCGCCATGAGAACATGGCTTTTTTGAAAAAGCATATTCTCGTCGAGAAATCGTGTTTTACACAATAAAAACGACTCTCGGTCTTATTTAGTTCACATTTTTACTTTTGGTAACCTAGCCCATATGTATAAAGCACTACACCTTTTTATCGCGTTAAACGCATTTTCTCGACAAGGAAAGCACAATTTCATCAAAAACAAACACAACAAGAAAGATGAATCTATTCAACAAGTCTTCAACACGTCCTGAAGAGTTACATGATTTCACCCAATGTCAATGTGTAATTTCTCCAGTTCTGATCATTGTTTAGGTTGTTGGTAGCTCGGTCCAATGCCAAAACACAGTGAAATCTTTTTATGGCTTTAAACGCGTTTTCTCCTCGAGAGAAACATGATTTCACTAAAAACGTTATAGTTTAAACATGCCTGCTGTACATGTGTGCAAACACACAGAGCCTTAAGATAGGGTTTTCACCAATGTGTTTTTTGGTGAGAAACCTTCTATTTCAAGGTTCTGTGCGTTTTCAGACAAGTACAATATGTATTTATAGTGTTTCTGATGAAATCCCTCCTTTTAATGCATTTTCTCACAGAAAACGAGTCTCTCGCCATGAGAACATGGCTTTTTTGAAAAAGCATATTCTCGTCAAGAAATCGTGTTTTACACAATAAAAACGACTCTCGGTCTTATTTAGTTCACATTTTTACTTTTGGTAACCTAGCCCATATGTATAAAGCACTAAACCTTTTTATCGCGTTAAACGCCTTTTCTCGACAAGGAAAGCACAATTTCATCAAAAACAAACACAACAAGAAAGATGAATCTATTCAACAAGTCTGCAACACGTCCTGAAGAGTTACATGATTTCACGCAATGTCAATGTGTAATTTCTCCAGTTCTGATCATTGTTTAGGTTGTTGGTAGCTCGGTCCAATGCCAAAACACAGTGAAATCTTTTTATGGCTTTAAACGCGTTTTCTCCTCGAGAGAAACATGATTTCACTAAAAACGTTATAGTTTAAACATGCCTGCTGTAGATGTGTGCAAACACTCAGAGCCTTAAGATAGGGTTTTCACCAATGTGTTTTTTGGTGAGAAACCTTCTATTTCAAGGTTCTGTGCGTTTTCAGACAAGTACAATATGTATTTATAGTGTTTCTGATGAAATCCCTCCTTTTAATGCATTTTCTCACAGAAAATGAGTCTCTCGCCATGGGAACATGGCATTTTTGAAAAAGCATATTCTCGTCAAGAAATCGTGTTTTAACCAATAAAAACGACTCCCGGTCTTATTTAGTTCACATTTTTACTTTTGGTAACCTAGCTCAAATGTATAAAGCACTAAACGTTTTTATCGCTTTAAACGCATTTTCTCGACAAGGAAAGCACAATTTCATCAAAAACAAACAAAACAAGAAAAATGAATCTATTCAACAAGTCTGCAACACGTCCTGAAGAGTTACATGATTTCACCCAATGTCAATGTGTAATTTCTCCAGTTCTGATCATTGTTTAGGTTGTTGGTAGCTTGGTCCAATGCCAAAACACAGTGAAATCGTTTTATGGCTTTAAACGCGTTTTCTCCTCGAGAGAAACATGAGTTCACTAAAAACGTTATAGTTTAAACATGCCTGCTGTACATGTGTGCAAACACTCAGAGCCTTAAGATAGGGTTTTCACCAATGTGTTTTTTGGTGAGAAACCTTCTATTTCAAGGTTCTGTCCGTTTTCAGACAAGTACAATATGTATTTATAGTGTTTCTGATGAAATCCCTCCTTTTAATGCATTTTCTCACAGAAAACGAGTCTCTCGCCATGAGAACATGGCTTTTTTGAAAAAGCATATTCTCGTCGAGACATCGTGTTTTAACCAATAAAAACGACTCCCGGTCTTATTTAGTTCACATTTTTACTTTTGGTAACCTAGCTCATATGTATAAAGCACTAAACGTTTTTATCGCGTTAAACACATTTTGTCGACAAGGAAAGCACAATTTCATCAAAAACAAACAAAACAAGAAAGATGAATCTATTCAACAAGTCTGCAAAACGTCCTGAAGAGTTACATGATTTCACCCAATGTCAATGTGTAATTTCTCCAGTTCTGATCATTGTTTAGGTTGTTGGTAGCTCGGTCCAATGCCAAAACACAGTGAAATCGTTTTATGGCTTTAAACGCGTTTTCTCCTCGAGAAAAACATGATTTCACTAAAAACGTTATAGTTTAAACATGCCTGCTGTACATGTGTGCAAACACTCAGAGCCTTAAGATAGGGTTTTCACCAATGTGTTTTTTGGTGAGAAACCTTCTATTTCAAGGTTCTGTCCGTTTTCAGACAAGTACAATATGTATTTATAGTGTTTCTGATGAAATCCCTCCTTTTAATGCATTTTCTCACAGAAAACGAGTCTCTCGCCATGAGAACATGGCTTTTTTGAAAAAGCATATTCTCGTCGAGAAATCGTGTTTTACACAATAAAAACGACTCTCGGTCTTATTTAGTTCACATTTTTACTTTTGGTAACCTAGCCCATATGTATAAAGCACTAAACCTTTTTATCGCGTTAAACGCCTTTTCTCGACAAGGAAAGCACAATTTCATCAAAAACAAACACAACAAGAAAGATGAATCTATTCAACAAGTCTGCAACACGTCCTGAAGAGTTACATGATTTCACCCAATGTCAATGTGTAATTTCTCCAGTTCTGATCATTGTTTAGGTTGTTGGTAGCTCGGTCCAATGCCAAAACACAGTGAAATCTTTTTATGGCTTTAAACGCGTTTTCTCCTCGAGAGAAACATGATTTCACTAAAAACGTTATAGTTTAAACATGCCTGCTGTACATGTGTGCAAACACTCAGAGCCTTAAGATAGGGTTTTCACCAATGTGTTTTTTGGTGAGAAACCTTCTATTTCAAGGTTCTGTGCGTTTTCAGACAAGTACAATATGTATTTATAGTGTTTCTGATGAAATCCCTCCTTTTAATGCATTTTCTCACAGAAAACGAGTCTCTCGCCATGAGAACATGGCTTTTTTGAAAAAGCATATTCTCGTCGAGAAATCGTATTTTACACAATAAAAACGACTCTCGGTCTTATTTAGTTCACATTTTTACTTTTGGTAACCTAGCCCATATGTATAAAGCACTAAACCTTTTTATCGCGTTAAACGCCTTTTCTCGACAAGGAAAGCACAATTTCATCAAAAACAAACACAACAAGAAAGATGAATCTATTCAACAAGTCTGCAACACGTCCTGAAGAGTTACATGATTTCACCCAATGTCAATGTGTAATTTCTCCAGTTCTGATCATTGTTTAGGTTGTTGGTAGCTCGGTCCAATGCCAAAACACAGTGAAATCTTTTTATGGCTTTAAACGCGTTTTCTCCTCGAGAGAAACATGATTTCACTAAAAACGTTATAGTTTAAACATGCCTGCTGTACATGTGTGCAAACACACAGAGCCTTAAGATAGGGTTTTCACCAATGTGTTTTTTGGTGAGAAACCTTCTATTTCAAGGTTCTGTGCGTTTTCAGACAAGTACAATATGTATTTATAGTGTTTCTGATGAAATCCCTCCTTTTAATGCATTTTCTCACAGAAAACGAGTCTCTCGCCATGAGAACATGGCTTTTTTGAAAAAGCATATTCTCGTCAAGAAATCGTGTTTTACACAATAAAAACGACTCTCGGTCTTATTTAGTTCACATTTTTACTTTTGGTAACCTAGCCCATATGTATAAAGCACTAAACCTTTTTATCGCGTTAAACGCCTTTTCTCGACAAGGAAAGCACAATTTCATCAAAAACAAACACAACAAGAAAGATGAATCTATTCAACAAGTCTGCAACACGTCCTGAAGAGTTACATGATTTCACGCAATGTCAATGTGTAATTTCTCCAGTTCTGATCATTGTTTAGGTTGTTGGTAGCTCGGTCCAATGCCAAAACACAGTGAAATCTTTTTATGGCTTTAAACGCGTTTTCTCCTCGAGAGAAACATGATTTCACTAAAAACGTTATAGTTTAAACATGCCTGCTGTAGATGTGTGCAAACACTCAGAGCCTTAAGATAGGGTTTTCACCAATGTGTTTTTTGGTGAGAAACCTTCTATTTCAAGGTTCTGTGCGTTTTCAGACAAGTACAATATGTATTTATAGTGTTTCTGATGAAATCCCTCCTTTTAATGCATTTTCTCACAGAAAATGAGTCTCTCGCCATGGGAACATGGCTTTTTTGAAAAAGCATATTCTCGTCAAGAAATCGTGTTTTAAACAATAAAAACGACTCCCGGTCTTATTTAGTTCACATTTTTACTTTTGGTATTCCTAGCTCATATGTATAAAGCACTAAACGTTTTTATCGCTTTAAACGCATTTTCTCGACAAGGACAGCACAATTTCATCAAAAACAAACAAAACAAGAAAAATGAATCTATTCAACAAGTCTGCAACACGTCCTGAAGAGTTACATGATTTCACCCAATGTCAATGTGTAATTTCTCCAGTTCTGATCATTGTTTAGGTTGTTGGTAGCTTGGTCCAATGCCAAAACACAGTGAAATCTTTTTATGGCTTTAAACGCCTTTTCTCCTCGAGAGAAACATGATTTCACTAAAAACGTTATAGTTTAAACATGCCTGCTGTACATGTGTGCAAACACTCAGAGCCTTAAGATAGGGTTTTCACCAATGTGTTTTTTGGTGAGAAACCTTCTATTTCAAGGTTCTGTCCGTTTTCAGACAAGTACAATATGTATTTATAGTGTTTCTGATGAAATCCCTCCTTTTAATGCATTTTCTCACAGAAAACGAGTCTCTCGCCATGAGAACATGGCTTTTTTGAAAAAGCATATTCTCGTCAAGAAATCGTGTTTTACACAATAAAAACGACTCTCGGTCTTATTTAGTTCACATTTTTACTTTTGGTAACCTAGCCCATATGTATAAAGCACTAAACCTTTTTATCGCGTTAAACGCATTTTCTCGACAAGGAAAGCACAATTTCATCAAAAACAAACACAACAAGAAAGATGAATCTATTCAACAAGTCTTCAACACGTCCTGAAGAGTTACATGATTTCACCCAATGTCAATGTGTAATTTCTCCAGTTCTGATCATTGTTTAGGTTGTTGGTAGCTCGGTCCAATGCCAAAACACAGTGAAATCTTTTTATGGCTTTAAACGCGTTTTCTCCTCGAGAGAAACATGATTTCACTAAAAACGTTATAGTTTAAACATGCCTGCTGTACATGTGTGCAAACACTCAGAGCCTTAAGATAGGGTTTTCACCAATGTGTTTTTTGGTGAGAAACCTTCTATTTCAAGGTTCTGTGCGTTTTCAGACAAGTACAATATGTATTTATAGTGTTTCTGATGAAATCCCTCCTTTTAATGCATTTTCTCACAGAAAACGAGTCTCTCGCCATGAGAACATGGCTTTTTTGAAAAAGCATATTCTCGTCGAGAAATCGTGTTTTACACAATAAAAACGACTCTCGGTCTTATTTAGTTCACATTTTTACTTTTGGTAACCTAGCCCATATGTATAAAGCACTAAACCTTTTTATCGCGTTAAACGCCTTTTCTCGACAAGGAAAGCACAATTTCATCAAAAACAAACACAACAAGAAAGATGAATCTATTCAACAAGTCTGCAACACGTCCTGAAGAGTTACATGATTTCACCCAATGTCAATGTGTAATTTCTCCAGTTCTGATCATTGTTTAGGTTGTTGGTAGCTCGGTCCAATGCCAAAACACAGTGAAATCTTTTTATGGCTTTAAACGCGTTTTCTCCTCGAGAGAAACATGATTTCACTAAAAACGTTATAGTTTAAACATGCCTGCTGTACATGTGTGCAAACACACAGAGCCTTAAGATAGGGTTTTCACCAATGTGTTTTTTGGTGAGAAACCTTCTATTTCAAGGTTCTGTGCGTTTTCAGACAAGTACAATATGTATTTATAGTGTTTCTGATGAAATCCCTCCTTTTAATGCATTTTCTCACAGAAAACGAGTCTCTCGCCATGAGAACATGGCTTTTTTGAAAAAGCATATTCTCGTCAAGAAATCGTGTTTTACACAATAAAAACGACTCTCGGTCTTATTTAGTTCACATTTTTACTTTTGGTAACCTAGCCCATATGTATAAAGCACTAAACCTTTTTATCGCGTTAAACGCCTTTTCTCGACAAGGAAAGCACAATTTCATCAAAAACAAACACAACAAGAAAGATGAATCTATTCAACAAGTCTGCAACACGTCCTGAAGAGTTACATGATTTCACGCAATGTCAATGTGTAATTTCTCCAGTTCTGATCATTGTTTAGGTTGTTGGTAGCTCGGTCCAATGCCAAAACACAGTGAAATCTTTTTATGGCTTTAAACGCGTTTTCTCCTCGAGAGAAACATGATTTCACTAAAAACGTTATAGTTTAAACATGCCTGCTGTACATGTGTGCAAACACTCAGAGCCTTAAGATAGGGTTTTCACCAATGTGTTTTTTGGTGAGAAACCTTCTATTTCAAGGTTCTGTGCGTTTTCAGACAAGTACAATATGTATTTATAGTGTTTCTGATGAAATCCCTCCTTTTAATGCATTTTCTCACAGAAAATGAGTCTCTCGCCATGGGAACATGGCTTTTTTGAAAAAGCATATTCTCGTCAAGAAATCGTGTTTTAAACAATAAAAACGACTCCCGGTCTTATTTAGTTCACATTTTTACTTTTGGTATTCCTAGCTCATATGTATAAAGCACTAAACGTTTTTATCGCTTTAAACGCATTTTCTCGACAAGGAAAGCACAATTTCATCAAAAACAAACAAAACAAGAAAAATGAATCTATTCAACAAGTCTGCAACACGTCCTGAAGAGTTACATGATTTCACCCAATGTCAATGTGTAATTTCTCCAGTTCTGATCATTGTTTAGGTTGTTGGTAGCTTGGTCCAATGCCAAAACACAGTGAAATCTTTTTATGGCTTTAAACGCGTTTTCTCCTCGAGAGAAACATGATTTCACTAAAAACGTTATAGTTTAAACATGCCTGCTGTACATGTGTGCAAACACTCAGAGCCTTAAGATAGGGTTTTCACCAATGTGTTTTTTGGTGAGAAACCTTCTATTTCAAGGTTCTGTCCGTTTTCAGACAAGTACAATATGTATTTATAGTGTTTCTGATGAAATCCCTCCTTTTAATGCATTTTCTCACAGAAAACGAGTCTCTCGCCATGAGAACATGGCTTTTTTGAAAAAGCATATTCTCGTCGAGAAATCGTGTTTTACACAATAAAAACGACTCTCGGTCTTATTTAGTTCACATTTTTACTTTTGGTAACCTAGCCCATATGTATAAAGCAATAAACCTTTTTATCGCGTTAAACGCATTTTCTCGACAAGGAAAGCACAATTTCATCAAAAACAAACACAACAAGAAAGATGAATCTATTCAACAAGTCTGCAACACGTCCTGAAGAGTTACATGATTTCACCCAATGTCAATGTGTAATTTCTCCAGTTCTGATCATTGTTTAGGTTGTTGGTAGCTCGGTCCAATGCCAAAACACAGTGAAATCTTTTTATGGCTTTAAACGCGTTTTCTCCTCGAGAGAAACATGATTTCACTAAAAACGTTATAGTTTAAACATGCCTGCTGTACATGTGTGCAAACACTCAGAGCCTTAAGATAGGGTTTTCACCAATGTGTTTTTTGGTGAGAAACCTTCTATTTCAAGGTTCTGTGCGTTTTCAGACAAGTACAATATGTATTTATAGTGTTTCTGATGAAATCCCTCCTTTTAATGCATTTTCTCACAGAAAACGAGTCTCTCGCCATGAGAACATGGCTTTTTTGAAAAAGCATATTCTCGTCGAGAAATCGTGTTTTACACAATAAAAACGACTCTCGGTCTTATTTAGTTCACATTTTTACTTTTGGTAACCTAGCCCATATGTATAAAGCACTAAACCTTTTTATCGCGTTAAACGCCTTTTCTCGACAAGGAAAGCACAATTTCATCAAAAACAAACACAACAAGAAAGATGAATCTATTCAACAAGTCTGCAACACGTCCTGAAGAGTTACATGATTTCACCCAATGTCAATGTGTAATTTCTCCAGTTCTGATCATTGTTTAGGTTGTTGGTAGCTCGGTCCAATGCCAAAACACAGTGAAATCTTTTTATGGCTTTAAACGCGTTTTCTCCTCGAGAGAAACATGATTTCACTAAAAACGTTATAGTTTAAACATGCCTGCTGTACATGTGTGCAAACACACAGAGCCTTAAGATAGGGTTTTCACCAATGTGTTTTTTGGTGAGAAACCTTCTATTTCAAGGTTCTGTCCGTTTTCAGACAAGTACAATATGTATTTATAGTGTTTCTGATGAAATCCCTCCTTTTAATGCATTTTCTCACAGAAAACGAGTCTCTCGCCATGAGAACATGGCTTTTTTGAAAAAGCATATTCTCGTCGAGAAATCGTGTTTTACACAATAAAAACGACTCTCGGTCTTATTTAGTTCACATTTTTACTTTTGGTAACCTAGCCCATATGTATAAAGCAATAAACCTTTTTATCGCGTTAAACGCATTTTCTCGACAAGGAAAGCACAATTTCATCAAAAACAAACACAACAAGAAAGATGAATCTATTCAACAAGTCTGCAACACGTCCTGAAGAGTTACATGATTTCACCGAATGTCAATGTGTAATTTCTCCAGTTCTGATCATTGTTTAGGTTGTTGGTAGCTCGGTCCAATGCCAAAACACAGTGAAATCTTTTTATGGCTTTAAACGCGTTTTCTCCTCGAGAGAAACATGATTTCACTAAAAACGTTATAGTTTAAACATGCCTGCTGTACATGTGTGCAAACACTCAGAGCCTTAAGATAGGGTTTTCACCAATGTGTTTTTTGGTGAGAAACCTTCTATTTCAAGGTTCTGTGCGTTTTCAGACAAGTACAATATGTATTTATAGTGTTTCTGATGAAATCCCTCCTTATAATGCATTTTCTCACAGAAAATGAGTCTCGCCATGGGAACATGGCTTTTTTGAAAAAGCATATTCTCGTCGAGACATCGTGTTTTAACCAATAAAAACGACTCCCGGTCTTATTTAGTTCACATTTTTACTTTTGGTAACCTAGCTCATATGTATAAAGCACTAAACGTTTTTATCGCGTTAAACGCATTTTGTCGACAAGGAAAGCACAATTTCATCAAAAACAAACAAAACAAGAAAAATGAATCTATTCAACAAGTCTGCAGCACGTCCTGAAGAGTTACATGGTTTCATCCATAGTCAATGTGTAATTTCTCCAGTTCTGATCATTGTTTAGGTTGTTGGTAGCTTGGTCCAATGCCAAAACACAGTGAAATCTTTTTATGGCTTTAAACGCGTTTTCTCCTCGAGAGAAACATGATTTCACTAAAAACGTTATAGTTTAAACATGCCTGCTGTACATATGTGCAAACACTCAGAGCCTTAAGATAGGGTTTTCACCAATGTGTTTTTTGGTGAGAAACCTTCTATTTCAAGGTTCTGTGCGTTTTCAGACAAGTACAATATGTATTTACAGTGTTTCTGATGAGATCCCTCCTTTTAATGCATTTTCTCACAGAAAACGAGTCTCTCGCCATGAGAACATGGCTTTTTTGAAAAAGCATATTCTCGTCGAGAAATCGTGTTTTAAACAATAAAAACGACTCTCGGTCTTATTTAGTTCACATTTTTACTTTTGGTAGCCTAGCTCATATGTATAAAGCACTAAACGTTTTTATCGCTTTAAACGCATTTTCTCGACAAGGAAAGCACAATTTCATCAAAAACAAACAAAACAAGAAAAATGAATCTATTCAACAAGTCTGCAACACGTCCTTAAGAGTTACATGGTTTCACCCAATGTCAATGTGTAATTTCTCCAGTTCTGATCATTGTTTAGGTTGTTGGTAGCTTGGTCCAATGCCAAAACACAGTGAAATCTTTTTATGGCTTTAAACGCGTTTTCTCCTCGAGAGAAACATGATTTCACTAAAAACGTTATAGTTTAAACATGCCTGCTGTACATGTGTGCAAACACTCAGAGCCTTAAGATAGGGTTTTCACCAATGTGTTTTTTGGTGAGAAACCTTCTATTTCAAGGTTCTGTGCGTTTTCAGACAAGTACAATATGTATTTATAGTGTTTCTGATGAAATCCCTCCTTTTAATGCATTTTCTCACAGAAAACGAGTCTCTCGCCATGAGAACATGGCTTTTTTGAAAAAGCATATTCTCGTCGAGAAATCGTGTTTTACACAATAAAAACGACTCTCGGTCTTATTTAGTTCACATTTTTACTTTTGGTAACCTAGCCCATATGTATAAAGCACTAAACCTTTTTATCGCGTTAAACGCCTTTTCTCGACAAGGAAAGCACAATTTCATCAAAAACAAACACAACAAGAAAGATGAATCTATTCAACAAGTCTGCAACACGTCCTGAAGAGTTACATGATTTCACCCAATGTCAATGTGTAATTTCTCCAGTTCTGATCATTGTTTAGGTTGTTGGTAGCTCGGTCCAATGCCAAAACACAGTGAAATCTTTTTATGGCTTTAAACGCGTTTTCTCCTCGAGAGAAACATGATTTCACTAAAAACGTTATAGTTTAAACATGCCTGCTGTACATGTGTGCAAACACTCAGAGCCTTAAGATAGGGTTTTCACCAATGTGTTTTTTGGTGAGAAACCTTCTATTTCAAGGTTCTGTGCGTTTTCAGACAAGTACAATATGTATTTATAGTGTTTCTGATGAAATCCCTCCTTATAATGCATTTTCTCAGAGAAAATGAGTCTCTCGCCATGGGAACATGGCTTTTTTGAAAAAGCATATTCTCGTCGAGACATCGTGTTTTAACCAATAAAAACGACTCCCGGTCTTATTTAGTTCACATTTTTACTTTTGGTAACCTAGCTCATATGTATAAAGCACTAAACGTTTTTATCGCGTTAAACGCATTTTGTCGACAAGGAAAGCACAATTTCATCAAAAACAAACAAAACAAGAAAAATGAATCTATTCAACAAGTCTGCAGCACGTCCTGAAGAGTTACATGGTTTCATCCAATGTCAATGTGTAATTTCTCCAGTTCTGATCATTGTTTAGGTTGTTGGTAGCTTGGTCCAATGCCAAAACACAGTGAAATCTTTTTATGGCTTTAAACGCGTTTTCTCCTCGAGAGAAACATGATTTCACTAAAAACGTTATAGTTTAAACATGCCTGCTGTACATGTGTGCAAACACTCAGAGCCTTAAGATAGGGTTTTCACCAATGTGTTTTTTGGTGAGAAACCTTCTATTTCAAGGTTCTGTCCGTTTTCAGACAAGTACAATATGTATTTATAGTGTTTCTGATGAAATCCCTCCTTTTAATGCATTTTCTCACAGAAAACGAGTCTCTCGCCATGAGAACATGGCTTTTTTGAAAAAGCATATTCTCGTCGAGACATCGTGTTTTAACCAATAAAAACGACTCCCGGTCTTATTTAGTTCACATTTTTACTTTTGGTAACCTAGCTCATATGTATAAAGCACTAAACGTTTTTATCGCGTTAAACACATTTTGTCGACAAGGAAAGCACAATTTCATCAAAAACAAACAAAACAAGAAAGATGAATCTATTCAACAAGTCTGCAAAACGTCCTGAAGAGTTACATGATTTCACCCAATGTCAATGTGTAATTTCTCCAGTTCTGATCATTGTTTAGGTTGTTGGTAGCTTGGTCCAATGCCAAAACACAGTGAAATCTTTTTATGGCTTTAAACGCGTTTTCTCCTCGAGAGAAACATGATTTCACTAAAAACGTTATAGTTTAAACATGCCTGCTGTACATGTGTGCAAACACTCAGAGCCTTAAGATAGGGTTTTCACCAATGTGTTTTTTGGTGAGAAACCTTCTATTTCAAGGTTCTGTCCGTTTTCAGACAAGTACAATATGTATTTATAGTGTTTCTGATGAAATCCCTCCTTTTAATGCATTTTCTCACAGAAAACGAGTCTCTCGCCATGAGAACATGGCTTTTTTGAAAAAACATATTCTCGTCGAGAAATCGTGTTTTACACAATAAAAACGACTCTCGGTCTTATTTAGTTCACATTTTTACTTTTGGTAACCTAGCCCATATGTATAAAGCACTAAACCTTTTTATCGCGTTAAACGCATTTTCTCGACAAGGAAAGCACAATTTCATCAAAAACAAACACAACAAGAAAGATGAATCTATTCAACAAGTCTGCAACACGTCCTGAAGAGTTACATGATTTCACCCAATGTCAATGTGTAATTTCTCCAGTTCTGATCATTGTTTAGGTTGTTGGTAGCTCGGTCCAATGCCAAAACACAGTGAAATCTTTTTATGGCTTTAAACGCGTTTTCTCCTCGAGAGAAACATGATTTCACTAAAAACGTTATAGTTTAAACATGCCTGCTGTACATGTGTGCAAACACTCAGAGCCTTAAGATAGGGTTTTCACCAATGTGTTTTTTGGTGAGAAACCTTCTATTTCAAGGTTCTGTGCGTTTTCAGACAAGTACAATATGTATTTATAGTGTTTCTGATGAAATCCCTCCTTTTAATGCATTTTCTCACAGAAAACGAGTCTCTCGCCATGAGAATATGGCTTTTTTGAAAAAGCATATTCTCGTCGAGAAATCGTATTTTACACAATAAAAACGACTCTCGGTCTTATTTAGTTCACATTTTTACTTTTGGTAACCTAGCCCATATGTATAAAGCACTAAACCTTTTTATCGCGTTAAACGCCTTTTCTCGACAAGGAAAGCACAATTTCATCAAAAAAAAACACAACAAGAAAGATGAATCTATTCAACAAGTCTGCAACACGTCCTGAAGAGTTACATGATTTCACCCAATGTCAATGTGTAATTTCTCCAGTTCTGATCATTGTTTAGGTTGTTGGTAGCTCGGTCCAATGCCAAAACACAGTGAAATCTTTTTATGGCTTTAAACGCGTTTTCTCCTCGAGAGAAACATGATTTCACTAAAAACGTTATAGTTTAAACATGCCTGCTGTACATGTGTGCAAACACAAAGAGCCTTAAGATAGGGTTTTCACCAATGTGTTTTTTGGTGAGAAACCTTCTATTTCAAGGTTCTGTGCGTTTTCAGACAAGTACAATATGTATTTATAGTGTTTCTGATGAAATCCCTCCTTTTAATGCATTTTCTCACAGAAAACGAGTCTCTCGCCATGAGAACATGGCTTTTTTGAAAAAGCATATTCTCGTCAAGAAATCGTGTTTTACACAATAAAAACGACTCTCGGTCTTATTTAGTTCACATTTTTACTTTTGGTAACCTAGCCCATATGTATAAAGCACTAAACCTTTTTATCGCGTTAAACGCCTTTTCTCGACAAGGAAAGCACAATTTCATCAAAAACAAACACAACAAGAAAGATGAATCTATTCAACAAGTCTGCAACACGTCCTGAAGAGTTACATGATTTCACCCAATGTCAATGTGTAATTTCTCCAGTTCTGATCATTGTTTAGGTTGTTGGTAGCTCGGTCCAATGCCAAAACACAGTGAAATCTTTTTATGGCTTTAAACGCGTTTTCTCCTCGAGAGAAACATGATTTCACTAAAAACGTTATAGTTTAAACATGCCTGCTGTACATGTGTGCAAACACAAAGAGCCTTAAGATAGGGTTTTCACCAATGTGTTTTTTGGTGAGAAACCTTCTATTTCAAGGTTCTGTGCGTTTTCAGACAAGTACAATATGTATTTATAGTGTTTCTGATGAAATCCCTCCTTTTAATGCATTTTCTCACAGAAAACGAGTCTCTCGCCATGAGAACATGGCTTTTTTGAAAAAGCATATTCTCGTCAAGAAATCGTGTTTTACACAATAAAAACGACTCTCGGTCTTATTTAGTTCACATTTTTACTTTTGGTAACCTAGCCCATATGTATAAAGCACTAAACCTTTTTATCGCGTTAAACGCCTTTTCTCGACAAGGAAAGCACAATTTCATCAAAAACAAACACAACAAGAAAGATGAATCTATTCAACAAGTCTGCAACACGTCCTGAAGAGTTACATGATTTCACGCAATGTCAATGTGTAATTTCTCCAGTTCTGATCATTGTTTAGGTTGTTGGTAGCTCGGTCCAATGCCAAAACACAGTGAAATCTTTTTATGGCTTTAAACGCGTTTTCTCCTCGAGAGAAACATGATTTCACTAAAAACGTTATAGTTTAAACATGCCTGCTGTAGATGTGTGCAAACACTCAGAGCCTTAAGATAGGGTTTTCACCAATGTGTTTTTTGGTGAGAAACCTTCTATTTCAAGGTTCTGTGCGTTTTCAGACAAGTACAATATGTATTTATAGTGTTTCTGATGAAATCCCTCCTTTTAATGCATTTTCTCACAGAAAATGAGTCTCTCGCCATGGGAACATGGCTTTTTTGAAAAAGCATATTCTCGTCAAGAAATCGTGTTTTAAACAATAAAAACGACTCCCGGTCTTATTTAGTTCACATTTTTACTTTTGGTATTCCTAGCTCATATGTATAAAGCACTAAACGTTTTTATCGCTTTAAACGCATTTTCTCGACAAGGAAAGCACAATTTCATCAATAACAAACAAAACAAGAAAAATGAATCTATTCAACAAGTCTGCAACACGTCCTGAAGAGTTACATGATTTCACCCAATGTCAATGTGTAATTTCTCCAGTTCTGATCATTGTTTAGGTTGTTGGTAGCTTGGTCCAATGCCAAAACACAGTGAAATCTTTTTATGGCTTTAAACGCGTTTTCTCCTCGAGAGAAACATGATTTCACTAAAAACGTTATAGTTTAAACATGCCTGCTGTACATGTGTGCAAACACTCAGAGCCTTAAGATAGGGTTTTCACCAATGTGTTTTTTGGTGAGAAACCTTCTATTTCAAGGTTCTGTCCGTTTTCAGACAAGTACAATATGTATTTATAGTGTTTCTGATGAAATCCCTCCTTTTAATGCATTTTCTCACAGAAAACGAGTCTCTCGCCATGAGAACATGGCTTTTTTGAAAAAGCATATTCTCGTCGAGAAATCGTGTTTTACACAATAAAAACGACTCTCGGTCTTATTTAGTTCACATTTTTACTTTTGGTAACCTAGCCCATATGTATAAAGCAATAAACCTTTTTATCGCGTTAAACGCATTTTCTCGACAAGGAAAGCACAATTTCATCAAAAACAAACACAACAAGAAAGATGAATCTATTCAACAAGTCTGCAACACGTCCTGAAGAGTTACATGATTTCACCCAATGTCAATGTGTAATTTCTCCAGTTCTGATCATTGTTTAGGTTGTTGGTAGCTCGGTCCAATGCCAAAACACAGTGAAATCTTTTTATGGCTTTAAACGCGTTTTCTCCTCGAGAGAAACATGATTTCACTAAAAACGTTATAGTTTAAACATGCCTGCTGTACATGTGTGCAAACACTCAGAGCCTTAAGATAGGGTTTTCACCAATGTGTTTTTTGGTGAGAAACCTTCTATTTCAAGGTTCTGTGCGTTTTCAGACAAGTACAATATGTATTTATAGTGTTTCTGATGAAATCCCTCCTTTTAATGCATTTTCTCACAGAAAACGAGTCTCTCGCCATGAGAACATGGCTTTTTTGAAAAAGCATATTCTCGTCGAGAAATCGTGTTTTACACAATAAAAACGACTCTCGGTCTTATTTAGTTCACATTTTTACTTTTGGTAACCTAGCCCATATGTATAAAGCACTAAACCTTTTTATCGCGTTAAACGCATTTTCTCGACAAGGAAAGCACAATTTCATCAAAAACAAACACAACAAGAAAGATGAATCTATTCAACAAGTCTGCAACACGTCCTGAAGAGTTACATGATTTCACCCAATGTCAATGTGTAATTTCTCCAGTTCTGATCATTGTTTAGGTTTTGGTAGCTTGGTCCAATGCCAAAACACAGTGAAATCTTTTTATGGCTTTAAACGCGTTTTCTCCTCGAGAGAAACATGATTTCACTAAAAACGTTATAGTTTAAACATGCCTGCTGTACAAGTGTGCAAACACTCAGAGCCTTAAGATAGGGTTTTCACCAATGTGTTTTTTGGTGAGAAACCTTCTATTTCAAGGTTCTGTGCGTTTTCAGACAAGTACAATATGTATTTATAGTGTTTCTGATGAAATCCCTCCTTTTAATGCATTTTCTCACAGAAAATGAGTCTCTCGCCATGAGAACATGGCTTTTTTGAAAAAGCATATTCTCGTCGAGAAATCGTGTTTTACACAATAAAAACGACTCACGGTCTTATTTAGTTCACATTTTTACTTTTGGTAACCTAGCCCATATGTATAAAGCACTAAACCTTTTTATCGCGTTAAACGCATTTTCTCGACAAGGAAAGCACAATTTCATCAAAAACAAACAAAACAAGAAAGATGAATCTATTCAACAAGTCTGCAACACGTCCTGAAGAGTTACATGATTTCACCCAATGTCAATGTGTAATTTCTCCAGTTCTGATCATTGTTTAGGTTGTTGGTAGCTCGGTCCAATGCCAAAACACAGTGAAATCTTTTTATGGCTTTAAACGCGTTTTCTCCTCGAGAGAAACATGATTTCACTAAAAACGTTATAGTTTAAACATGCCTGCTGTACATGTGTGCAAACACTCAGAGCCTTAAGATAGGGTTTTCACCAATGTGTTTTTTGGTGAGAAACCTTCTATTTCAAGGTTCTGTGCGTTTTCAGACAAGCAAAATATGTATTTATAGTGTTTCTGATGAAATCCCTCCTTATAATGCATTTTCTCACAGAAAATGAGTCTCTCGCCATGGGAACATGGCTTTTTTGAAAAAGCATATTCTCGTCGAGACATCGTGTTTTAACCAATAAAAACGACTCCCGGTCTTATTTAGTTCACATTTTTACTTTTGGTAGCCTAGCTCATATGTATAAAGCACTAAACGTTTTTATCGCTTTAAACGCATTTTCTCGACAAGGAAAGCACAATTTCATCAAAAACAAACACAAAAAGAAAGATGAATCTATTCAACAAGTCTGCAACACGTCCTGAAGAGTTACATGATTTCACCCAATGTCAATGTGTAATTTCTCCAGTTCTGATCATTGTTTAGGTTGTTGGTAGCTCGGTCCAATGCCAAAACACAGTGAAATCTTTTTATGGCTTTAAACGCGTTTTCTCCTCGAGAGAAACATGATTTCACTAAAAACGTTATAGTTTAAACATGCCTGCTGTACATGTGTGCAAACACTCAGAGCCTTAAGATAGGGTTTTCACCAATGTGTTTTTTGGTGAGAAACCTTCTATTTCAAGGTTCTGTGCGTTTTCAGACAAGTACAATATGTATTTATAGTGTTTCTGATGAATTCCCTCCTTTTAATGCATTTTCTCACAGAAAACGAGTCTCTCGCCATGAGAACATGGCTTTTTTGAAAAAGCATATTCTCGTCGAGAAATCGTGTTTTACACAATAAAAACGACTCTCGGTCTTATTTAGTTCACATTTTTACTTTTGGTAACCTAGCCCATATGTATAAAGCACTAAACCTTTTTATCGCGTTAAACGCCTTTTCTCGACAAGGAAAGCACAATTTCATCAAAAACAAACACAACAAGAAAGATGAATCTATTCAACAAGTCTGCAACACGTCCTGAAGAGTTACATGATTTCACCCAATGTCAATGTGTAATTTCTCCAGTTCTGATCATTGTTTAGGTTGTTGGTAGCTCGGTCCAATGCCAAAACACAGTGAAATCTTTTTATGGCTTTAAACGCGTTTTCTCCTCGAGAGAAACATGATTTCACTAAAAACGTTATAGTTTAAACATGCCTGCTGTACATGTGTGCAAACACTCAGAGCCTTAAGATAGGGTTTTCACCAATGTGTTTTTTGGTGAGAAACCTTCTATTTCAAGGTTCTGTGCGTTTTCAGACAAGTACAATATGTATTTATAGTGTTTCTGATGAAATCCCTCCTTTTAATGCATTTTCTCACAGAAAATGAGTCTCTCGCCATGAGAACATGGCTTTTTTGAAAAAGCATATTCTCGTCGAGAAATCGTGTTTTACACAATAAAAACGACTCACGGTCTTATTTAGTTCACATTTTTACTTTTGGTAACCTAGCCCATATGTATAAAGCACTAAACCTTTTTATCGCGTTAAACGCATTTTCTCGACAAGGAAAGCACAATTTCATCAAAAACAAACAAAACAAGAAAGATGAATCTATTCAACAAGTCTGCAACACGTCCTGAAGAGTTACATGATTTCACCCAATGTCAATGTGTAATTTCTCCAGTTCTGATCATTGTTTAGGTTGTTGGTAGCTCGGTCCAATGCCAAAACACAGTGAAATCTTTTTATGGCTTTAAACGCGTTTTCTCCTCGAGAGAAACATGATTTCACTAAAAACGTTATAGTTTAAACATGCCTGCTGTACATGTGTGCAAACACTCAGAGCCTTAAGATAGGGTTTTCACCAATGTGTTTTTTGGTGAGAAACCTTCTATTTCAAGGTTCTGTGCGTTTTCAGACAAGTAAAATATGTATTTATAGTGTTTCTGATGAAATCCCTCCTTATAATGCATTTTTTCACAGAAAATGAGTCTCTCGCCATGGGAACATGGCTTTTTTGAAAAAGCATATTCTCGTCGAGACATCGTGTTTTAACCAATAAAAACGACTCCCGGTCTTATTTAGTTCACATTTTTACTTTTGGTAGCCTAGCTCATATGTATAAAGCACTAAACGTTTTTATCGCTTTAAACGCATTTTCTCGACAAGGAAAGCACAATTTCATCAAAAACAAACACAAAAAGAAAGATGAATCTATTCAACAAGTCTGCAACACGTCCTGAAGAGTTACATGATTTCACCCAATGTCAATGTGTAATTTCTCCAGTTCTGATCATTGTTTAGGTTGTTGGTAGCTCGGTCCAATGCCAAAACACAGTGAAATCTTTTTATGGCTTTAAACGCGTTTTCTCCTCGAGAGAAACATGATTTCACTAAAAACGTTATAGTTTAAACATGCCTGCTGTACATGTGTGCAAACACAAAGAGCCTTAAGATAGGGTTTTCACCAATGTGTTTTTTGGTGAGAAACCTTCTATTTCAAGGTTCTGTGCGTTTTCAGACAAGTACAATATGTATTTATAGTGTTTCTGATGAAATCCCTCCTTTTAATGCATTTTCTCACAGAAAACGAGTCTCTCGCCATGAGAACATGGCTTTTTTGAAAAAGCATATTCTCGTCAAGAAATCGTGTTTTACACAATAAAAACGACTCTCGGTCTTATTTAGTTCACATTTTTACTTTTGGTAACCTAGCCCATATGTATAAAGCACTAAACCTTTTTATCGCGTTAAACGCCTTTTCTCGACAAGGAAAGCACAATTTCATCAAAAACAAACACAACAAGAAAGATGAATCTATTCAACAAGTCTGCAACACGTCCTGAAGAGTTACATGATTTCACGCAATGTCAATGTGTAATTTCTCCAGTTCTGATCATTGTTTAGGTTGTTGGTAGCTCGGTCCAATGCCAAAACACAGTGAAATCTTTTTATGGCTTTAAACGCGTTTTCTCCTCGAGAGAAACATGATTTCACTAAAAACGTTATAGTTTAAACATGCCTGCTGTAGATGTGTGCAAACACTCAGAGCCTTAAGATAGGGTTTTCACCAATGTGTTTTTTGGTGAGAAACCTTCTATTTCAAGGTTCTGTGCGTTTTCAGACAAGTACAATATGTATTTATAGTGTTTCTGATGAAATCCCTCCTTTTAATGCATTTTCTCACAGAAAATGAGTCTCTCGCCATGGGAACATGGCTTTTTTGAAAAAGCATATTCTCGTCAAGAAATCGTGTTTTAAACAATAAAAACGACTCCCGGTCTTATTTAGTTCACATTTTTACTTTTGGTATTCCTAGCTCATATGTATAAAGCACTAAACGTTTTTATCGCTTTAAACGCATTTTCTCGACAAGGAAAGCACAATTTCATCAATAACAAACAAAACAAGAAAAATGAATCTATTCAACAAGTCTGCAACACGTCCTGAAGAGTTACATGATTTCACCCAATGTCAATGTGTAATTTCTCCAGTTCTGATCATTGTTTAGGTTGTTGGTAGCTTGGTCCAATGCCAAAACACAGTGAAATCTTTTTATGGCTTTAAACGCGTTTTCTCCTCGAGAGAAACATGATTTCACTAAAAACGTTATAGTTTAAACATGCCTGCTGTACATGTGTGCAAACACTCAGAGCCTTAAGATAGGGTTTTCACCAATGTGTTTTTTGGTGAGAAACCTTCTATTTCAAGGTTCTGTCCGTTTTCAGACAAGTACAATATGTATTTATAGTGTTTCTGATGAAATCCCTCCTTTTAATGCATTTTCTCACAGAAAACGAGTCTCTCGCCATGAGAACATGGCTTTTTTGAAAAAGCATATTCTCGTCGAGAAATCGTGTTTTACACAATAAAAACGACTCTCGGTCTTATTTAGTTCACATTTTTACTTTTGGTAACCTAGCCCATATGTATAAAGCAATAAACCTTTTTATCGCGTTAAACGCATTTTCTCGACAAGGAAAGCACAATTTCATCAAAAACAAACACAACAAGAAAGATGAATCTATTCAACAAGTCTGCAACACGTCCTGAAGAGTTACATGATTTCACCCAATGTCAATGTGTAATTTCTCCAGTTCTGATCATTGTTTAGGTTGTTGGTAGCTCGGTCCAATGCCAAAACACAGTGAAATCTTTTTATGGCTTTAAACGCGTTTTCTCCTCGAGAGAAACATGATTTCACTAAAAACGTTATAGTTTAAACATGCCTGCTGTACATGTGTGCAAACACTCAGAGCCTTAAGATAGGGTTTTCACCAATGTGTTTTTTGGTGAGAAACCTTCTATTTCAAGGTTCTGTGCGTTTTCAGACAAGTACAATATGTATTTATAGTGTTTCTGATGAAATCCCTCCTTTTAATGCATTTTCTCACAGAAAACGAGTCTCTCGCCATGAGAACATGGCTTTTTTGAAAAAGCATATTCTCGTCGAGAAATCGTGTTTTACACAATAAAAACGACTCTCGGTCTTATTTAGTTCACATTTTTACTTTTGGTAACCTAGCCCATATGTATAAAGCACTAAACCTTTTTATCGCGTTAAACGCATTTTCTCGACAAGGAAAGCACAATTTCATCAAAAACAAACACAACAAGAAAGATGAATCTATTCAACAAGTCTGCAACACGTCCTGAAGAGTTACATGATTTCACCCAATGTCAATGTGTAATTTCTCCAGTTCTGATCATTGTTTAGGTTTTGGTAGCTTGGTCCAATGCCAAAACACAGTGAAATCTTTTTATGGCTTTAAACGCGTTTTCTCCTCGAGAGAAACATGATTTCACTAAAAACGTTATAGTTTAAACATGCCTGCTGTACAAGTGTGCAAACACTCAGAGCCTTAAGATAGGGTTTTCACCAATGTGTTTTTTGGTGAGAAACCTTCTATTTCAAGGTTCTGTGCGTTTTCAGACAAGTACAATATGTATTTATAGTGTTTCTGATGAAATCCCTCCTTTTAATGCATTTTCTCACAGAAAATGAGTCTCTCGCCATGAGAACATGGCTTTTTTGAAAAAGCATATTCTCGTCGAGAAATCGTGTTTTACACAATAAAAACGACTCACGGTCTTATTTAGTTCACATTTTTACTTTTGGTAACCTAGCCCATATGTATAAAGCACTAAACCTTTTTATCGCGTTAAACGCATTTTCTCGACAAGGAAAGCACAATTTCATCAAAAACAAACAAAACAAGAAAGATGAATCTATTCAACAAGTCTGCAACACGTCCTGAAGAGTTACATGATTTCACCCAATGTCAATGTGTAATTTCTCCAGTTCTGATCATTGTTTAGGTTGTTGGTAGCTCGGTCCAATGCCAAAACACAGTGAAATCTTTTTATGGCTTTAAACGCGTTTTCTCCTCGAGAGAAACATGATTTCACTAAAAACGTTATAGTTTAAACATGCCTGCTGTACATGTGTGCAAACACTCAGAGCCTTAAGATAGGGTTTTCACCAATGTGTTTTTTGGTGAGAAACCTTCTATTTCAAGGTTCTGTGCGTTTTCAGACAAGCAAAATATGTATTTATAGTGTTTCTGATGAAATCCCTCCTTATAATGCATTTTCTCACAGAAAATGAGTCTCTCGCCATGGGAACATGGCTTTTTTGAAAAAGCATATTCTCGTCGAGACATCGTGTTTTAACCAATAAAAACGACTCCCGGTCTTATTTAGTTCACATTTTTACTTTTGGTAGCCTAGCTCATATGTATAAAGCACTAAACGTTTTTATCGCTTTAAACGCATTTTCTCGACAAGGAAAGCACAATTTCATCAAAAACAAACACAAAAAGAAAGATGAATCTATTCAACAAGTCTGCAACACGTCCTGAAGAGTTACATGATTTCACCCAATGTCAATGTGTAATTTCTCCAGTTCTGATCATTGTTTAGGTTGTTGGTAGCTCGGTCCAATGCCAAAACACAGTGAAATCTTTTTATGGCTTTAAACGCGTTTTCTCCTCGAGAGAAACATGATTTCACTAAAAACGTTATAGTTTAAACATGCCTGCTGTACATGTGTGCAAACACTCAGAGCCTTAAGATAGGGTTTTCACCAATGTGTTTTTTGGTGAGAAACCTTCTATTTCAAGGTTCTGTGCGTTTTCAGACAAGTACAATATGTATTTATAGTGTTTCTGATGAATTCCCTCCTTTTAATGCATTTTCTCACAGAAAACGAGTCTCTCGCCATGAGAACATGGCTTTTTTGAAAAAGCATATTCTCGTCGAGAAATCGTGTTTTACACAATAAAAACGACTCTCGGTCTTATTTAGTTCACATTTTTACTTTTGGTAACCTAGCCCATATGTATAAAGCACTAAACCTTTTTATCGCGTTAAACGCCTTTTCTCGACAAGGAAAGCACAATTTCATCAAAAACAAACACAACAAGAAAGATGAATCTATTCAACAAGTCTGCAACACGTCCTGAAGAGTTACATGATTTCACCCAATGTCAATGTGTAATTTCTCCAGTTCTGATCATTGTTTAGGTTGTTGGTAGCTCGGTCCAATGCCAAAACACAGTGAAATCTTTTTATGGCTTTAAACGCGTTTTCTCCTCGAGAGAAACATGATTTCACTAAAAACGTTATAGTTTAAACATGCCTGCTGTACATGTGTGCAAACACTCAGAGCCTTAAGATAGGGTTTTCACCAATGTGTTTTTTGGTGAGAAACCTTCTATTTCAAGGTTCTGTGCGTTTTCAGACAAGTACAATATGTATTTATAGTGTTTCTGATGAAATCCCTCCTTTTAATGCATTTTCTCACAGAAAATGAGTCTCTCGCCATGAGAACATGGCTTTTTTGAAAAAGCATATTCTCGTCGAGAAATCGTGTTTTACACAATAAAAACGACTCACGGTCTTATTTAGTTCACATTTTTACTTTTGGTAACCTAGCCCATATGTATAAAGCACTAAACCTTTTTATCGCGTTAAACGCATTTTCTCGACAAGGAAAGCACAATTTCATCAAAAACAAACAAAACAAGAAAGATGAATCTATTCAACAAGTCTGCAACACGTCCTGAAGAGTTACATGATTTCACCCAATGTCAATGTGTAATTTCTCCAGTTCTGATCATTGTTTAGGTTGTTGGTAGCTCGGTCCAATGCCAAAACACAGTGAAATCTTTTTATGGCTTTAAACGCGTTTTCTCCTCGAGAGAAACATGATTTCACTAAAAACGTTATAGTTTAAACATGCCTGCTGTACATGTGTGCAAACACTCAGAGCCTTAAGATAGGGTTTTCACCAATGTGTTTTTTGGTGAGAAACCTTCTATTTCAAGGTTCTGTGCGTTTTCAGACAAGTAAAATATGTATTTATAGTGTTTCTGATGAAATCCCTCCTTATAATGCATTTTTTCACAGAAAATGAGTCTCTCGCCATGGGAACATGGCTTTTTTGAAAAAGCATATTCTCGTCGAGACATCGTGTTTTAACCAATAAAAACGACTCCCGGTCTTATTTAGTTCACATTTTTACTTTTGGTAGCCTAGCTCATATGTATAAAGCACTAAACGTTTTTATCGCTTTAAACGCATTTTCTCGACAAGGAAAGCACAATTTCATCAAAAACAAACACAAAAAGAAAGATGAATCTATTCAACAAGTCTGCAACACGTCCTGAAGAGTTACATGATTTCACCCAATGTCAATGTGTAATTTCTCCAGTTCTGATCATTGTTTAGGTTGTTGGTAGCTCGGTCCAATGCCAAAACACAGTGAAATCTTTTTATGGCTTTAAACGCGTTTTCTCCTCGAGAGAAACATGATTTCACTAAAAACGTTATAGTTTAAACATGCCTGCTGTACATGTGTGCAAACACTCAGAGCCTTAAGATAGGGTTTTCACCAATGTGTTTTTTGGTGAGAAACCTTCTATTTCAAGGTTCTGTGCGTTTTCAGACAAGTACAATATGTATTTATAGTGTTTCTGATGAATTCCCTCCTTTTAATGCATTTTCTCACAGAAAACGAGTCTCTCGCCATGAGAACATGGCTTTTTTGAAAAAGCATATTCTCGTCGAGAAATCGTGTTTTACACAATAAAAACGACTCTCGGTCTTATTTAGTTCACATTTTTACTTTTGGTAACCTAGCCCATATGTATAAAGCACTAAACCTTTTTATCGCGTTAAACGCCTTTTCTCGACAAGGAAAGCACAATTTCATCAAAAACAAACACAACAAGAAAGATGAATCTATTCAACAAGTCTGCAACACGTCCTGAAGAGTTACATGATTTCACCCAATGTCAATGTGTAATTTCTCCAGTTCTGATCATTGTTTAGGTTGTTGGTAGCTCGGTCCAATGCCAAAACACAGTGAAATCTTTTTATGGCTTTAAACGCGTTTTCTCCTCGAGAGAAACATGATTTCACTAAAAACGTTATAGTTTAAACATGCCTGCTGTACATGTGTGCAAACACTCAGAGCCTTAAGATAGGGTTTTCACCAATGTGTTTTTTGGTGAGAAACCTTCTATTTCAAGGTTCTGTGCGTTTTCAGACAAGTAAAATATGTATTTATAGTGTTTCTGATGAAATCCCTCCTTATAATGCATTTTTTCACAGAAAATGAGTCTCTCGCCATGGGAACATGGCTTTTTTGAAAAAGCATATTCTCGTCGAGACATCGTGTTTTACACAATAAAAACGACTCCCGGTCTTATTTAGTTCACATTTTTACTTTTGGTAGCCTAGCTCATATGTATAAAGCACTAAACGTTTTTATCGCTTTAAACGCATTTTCTCGACAAGGAAAGCACACTTTCATCAAAAACAAACACAAAAAGAAAGATGAATCTATTCAACAAGTCTGCAACACGTCCTGAAGAGTTACATGATTTCACCCAATGTCAATGTGTAATTTCTCCAGTTCTGATCATTGTTTAGGTTGTTGGTAGCTCGGTCCAATGCCAAAACACAGTGAAATCTTTTTATGGCTTTAAACGCGTTTTCTCCTCGAGAGAAACATGATTTCACTAAAAACGTTATAGTTTAAACATGCCTGCTGTACATGTGTGCAAACACTCAGAGCCTTAAGATAGGGTTTTCACCAATGTGTTTTTTGGTGAGAAACCTTCTATTTCAAGGTTCTGTGCGTTTTCAGACAAGTACAATATGTATTTATAGTGTTTCTGATGAATTCCCTCCTTTTAATGCATTTTCTCACAGAAAACGAGTCTCTCGCCATGAGAACATGGCTTTTTTGAAAAAGCATATTCTCGTCGAGAAATCGTGTTTTACACAATAAAAACGACTCTCGGTCTTATTTAGTTCACATTTTTACTTTTGGTAACCTAGCCCATATGTATAAAGCACTAAACCTTTTTATCGCGTTAAACGCCTTTTCTCGACAAGGAAAGCACAATTTCATCAAAAACAAACACAACAAGAAAGATGAATCTATTCAACAAGTCTGCAACACGTCCTGAAGAGTTACATGATTTCACCCAATGTCAATGTGTAATTTCTCCAGTTCTGATCATTGTTTAGGTTGTTGGTAGCTCGGTCCAATGCCAAAACACAGTGAAATCTTTTTATGGCTTTAAACGCGTTTTCTCCTCGAGAGAAACATGATTTCACTAAAAACGTTATAGTTTAAACATGCCTGCTGTACATGTGTGCAAACACTCAGAGCCTTAAGATAGGGTTTTCACCAATGTGTTTTTTGGTGAGAAACCTTCTATTTCAAGGTTCTGTGCGTTTTCAGACAAGTACAATATGTATTTATAGTGTTTCTGATGAAATCCCTCCTTTTAATGCATTTTCTCACAGAAAATGAGTCTCTCGCCATGAGAACATGGCTTTTTTGAAAAAGCATATTCTCGTCGAGAAATCGTGTTTTACACAATAAAAACGACTCACGGTCTTATTTAGTTCACATTTTTACTTTTGGTAACCTAGCCCATATGTATAAAGCACTAAACCTTTTTATCGCGTTAAACGCCTTTTCTCGACAAGGAAAGCACAATTTCATCAAAAACAAACACAACAAGAAAGATGAATCTATTCAACAAGTCTGCAACACGTCCTGAAGAGTTACATGATTTCACCCAATGTCAATGTGTAATTTCTCCAGTTCTGATCATTGTTTAGGTTGTTGGTAGCTCGGTCCAATGCCAAAACACAGTGAAATCTTTTTATGGCTTTAAACGCGTTTTCTCCTCGAGAGAAACATGATTTCACTAAAAACGTTATAGTTTAAACATGCCTGCTGTACATGTGTGCAAACACTCAGAGCCTTAAGATAGGGTTTTCACCAATGTGTTTTTTGGTGAGAAACCTTCTATTTCAAGGTTCTGTGCGTTTTCAGACAAGTAAAATATGTATTTATAGTGTTTCTGATGAAATCCCTCCTTATAATGCATTTTCTCACAGAAAATGAGTCTCTCGCCATGGGAACATGGCTTTTTTGAAAAAGCATATTCTCGTCGAGACATCGTGTTTTAACCAATAAAAACGACTCCCGGTCTTATTTAGTTCACATTTTTACTTTTGGTAGCCTAGCTCATATGTATAAAGCACTAAACGTTTTTATCGCTTTAAACGCATTTTCTCGACAAGGAAAGCACAATTTCATCAAAAACAAACACAAAAAGAAAGATGAATCTATTCAACAAGTCTGCAACACGTCCTGAAGAGTTACATGATTTCACCCAATGTCAATGTGTAATTTCTCCAGTTCTGATCATTGTTTAGGTTGTTGGTAGCTCGGTCCAATGCCAAAACACAGTGAAATCTTTTTATGGCTTTAAACGCGTTTTCTCCTCGAGAGAAACATGATTTCACTAAAAACGTTATAGTTTAAACATGCCTGCTGTACATGTGTGCAAACACTCAGAGCCTTAAGATAGGGTTTTCACCAATGTGTTTTTTGGTGAGAAACCTTCTATTTCAAGGTTCTGTGCGTTTTCAGACAAGTACAATATGTATTTATAGTGTTTCTGATGAATTCCCTCCTTTTAATGCATTTTCTCACAGAAAACGAGTCTCTCGCCATGAGAACATGGCTTTTTTGAAAAAGCATATTCTCGTCGAGAAATCGTGTTTTACACAATAAAAACGACTCTCGGTCTTATTTAGTTCACATTTTTACTTTTGGTAACCTAGCCCATATGTATAAAGCACTAAACCTTTTTATCGCGTTAAACGCATTTTCTCGACAAGGAAAGCACAATTTCATCAAAAACAAACACAACAAGAAAGATGAATCTATTCAACAAGTCTGCAACACGTCCTGAAGAGTTACATGATTTCACCCAATGTCAATGTGTAATTTCTCCAGTTCTGATCATTGTTTAGGTTGTTGGTAGCTCGGTCCAATGCCAAAACACAGTGAAATCTTTTTATGGCTTTAAACGCGTTTTCTCCTCGAGAGAAACATGATTTCACTAAAAACGTTATAGTTTAAACATGCCTGCTGTACATGTGTGCAAACACTCAGAGCCTTAAGATAGGGTTTTCACCAATGTGTTTTTTGGTGAGAAACCTTCTATTTCAAGGTTCTGTGCGTTTTCAGACAAGTAAAATATGTATTTATAGTGTTTCTGATGAAATCCCTCCTTATAATGCATTTTCTCACAGAAAATGAGTCTCTCGCCATGGGAACATGGCTTTTTTGAAAAAGCATATTCTCGTCGAGACATCGTGTTTTAACCAATAAAAACGACTCCCGGTCTTATTTAGTTCACATTTTTACTTTTGGTAACCTAGCTCATATGTATAAAGCACTAAACGTTTTTATCGCGTTAAACGCATTTTCTCGACAAGGAAAGCACAATTTCATCAAAAACAAACAAAACAAGAAAAATGAATCTATTCAACAAGTCTGCAGCACGTCCTGAAGAGTTACATGGTTTCATCCAATGTCAATGTGTAATTTCTCCAGTTCTGATCATTGTTTAGGTTGTTGGTAGCTTGGTCCATTGCCAAAACACAGTGAAATCTTTTTATGGCTTTAAACGCGTTTTCTCCTCGAGAGAAACATGATTTCACTAAAAACGTTATAGTTTAAACATGCCTGCTGTACATATGTGCAAACACTCAGAGCCTTAAGATAGGGTTTTCACCAATGTGTTTTTTGTTGAGAAACCTTCTATTTCAAGGTTCTGTGCGTTTTCAGACAAGTACAATATGTATTTATAGTGTTCCTGATGAAATCCCTCCTTTTAATGCATTTTCTCACAGAAATCGAGTCTCTCGCCATGAGAACATGGCTTTTTTGAAAAAGCATATTCTCGTCGTGAAATCGTGTTTTACACAATAAAAACGACTCTCGGTCTTATTTAGTTCACATTTTTACTTTTGGTAACCTAGCCCATATGTATAAAGCACTAAACCTTTTTATCGCGTTAAACACATTTTGTCGACAAGGAAAGCACAATTTCATCAAAAACAAACACAACAAGAAAGATGAATCTATTCAACAAGTCTGCAACACGTCCTGAAGAGTTACATGATTTCACCCAATGTCAATGTGTAATTTCTCCAGTTCTGATCATTGTTTAGGTTGTTTGTAGCTCGGTCCAATGCCAAAACACAGTGAAATCTTTTTATGGCTTTAAACGCGTTTTCTCCTCGAGAGAAACATGATTTCACTAAAAACGTTGTAGTTTAAACATGCCTGCTGTACATGTGTGCAAACACTGAGAGCCTTAAGATAGGGTTTTCACCAATGTGTTTTTTGGTGAGAAACCTTCTATTTCAAGGTTCTGTGCGTTTTCAGACAAGTACAATATGTATTTATAGTGTTTCTGATGAAATCCCTCCTTATAATGCATTTTCTCACAGAAAATGAGTCTCGCCATGGGAACATGGCTTTTTTGAAAAAGCATATTCTCGTCGAGACATCGTGTTTTAACCAATAAAAACGACTCCCGGTCTTATTTAGTTCACATTTTTACTTTTGGTAACCTAGCTCATATGTATAAAGCACTAAACGTTTTTATCGCGTTAAACGCATTTTGTCGACAAGGAAAGCACAATTTCATCAAAAACAAACAAAACAAGAAAAATGAATCTATTCAACAAGTCTGCAGCACGTCCTGAAGAGTTACATGGTTTCATCCATAGTCAATGTGTAATTTCTCCAGTTCTGATCATTGTTTAGGTTGTTGGTAGCTTGGTCCAATGCCAAAACACAGTGAAATCTTTTTATGGCTTTAAACGCGTTTTCTCCTCGAGAGAAACATGATTTCACTAAAAACGTTATAGTTTAAACATGCCTGCTGTACATATGTGCAAACACTCAGAGCCTTAAGATAGGGTTTTCACCAATGTGTTTTTTGGTGAGAAACCTTCTATTTCAAGGTTCTGTGCGTTTTCAGACAAGTACAATATGTATTTAAAGTGTTTCTGATGAAATCCCTCCTTTTAATGCATTTTCTCACAGAAAACGAGTCTCTCGCCATGAGAACATGGCTTTTTTGAAAAAGCATATTCTCGTCGAGAAATCGTGTTTTAAACAATAAAAACGACTCTCGGTCTTATTTAGTTCACATTTTTACTTTTGGTAGCCTAGCTCATATGTATAAAGCACTAAACGTTTTTATCGCGTTAAACGCATTTTCTCGACAAGGAAAGCACAATTTCATCAAAAACAAACAAAACAAGAAAAATGAATCTATTCAACAAGTCTGCAACACGTCCTTAAGAGTTACATGGTTTCACCCAATGTCAATGTGTAATTTCTCCAGTTCTGATCATTGTTTAGGTTGTTGGTAGCTTGGTCCAATGCCAAAACACAGTGAAATCTTTTTATGGCTTTAAACGCGTTTTCTCCTCGAGAGAAACATGATTTCACTAAAAACGTTATAGTTTAAACATGCCTGCTGTACATGTGTGCAAACACTCAGAGCCTTAAGATAGGGTTTTCACCAATGTGTTTTTTGGTGAGAAACCTTCTATTTCAAGGTTCTGTGCGTTTTCAGACAAGTACAATATGTATTTATAGTGTTTCTGATGAAATCCCTCCTTTTAATGCATTTTCTCACAGAAAACGAGTCTCTCGCCATGAGAACATGGCTTTTTTGAAAAAGCATATTCTCGTCGAGAAATCGTGTTTTACACAATAAAAACGACTCTCGGTCTTATTTAGTTCACATTTTTACTTTTGGTAACCTAGCCCATATGTATAAAGCACTAAACCTTTTTATCGCGTTAAACGCATTTTCTGGACAAGGAAAGCACAATTTCATCAAAAACAAACACAACAAGAAAGATGAATCTATTCAACAAGTCTGCAACACGTCCTGAAGAGTTACATGATTTCACCCAATGTCAATGTGTAATTTCTCCAGTTCTGATCATTGTTTAGGTTGTTGGTAGCTCGGTCCAATGCCAAAACACAGTGAAATCTTTTTATGGCTTTAAACGCGTTTTCTCCTCGAGAGAAACATGATTTCACTAAAAACGTTATAGTTTAAACATGCCTGCTGTACATGTGTGCAAACACTCAGAGCCTTAAGATAGGGTTTTCACCAATGTGTTTTTTGGTGAGAAACCTTCTATTTCAAAGTTCTGTGCGTTTTCAGACAAGTACAATATGTATTTATAGTGTTTCTGATGAAATCCCTCCTTTTAATGCATTTTCTCACAGAAAATGAGTCTCTCGCCATGGGAACATGGCTTTTTTGAAAAAGCATATTCTCGTCGAGACATCGTGTTTTAACCAATAAAAACGACTCCCGGTCTTATTTAGTTCACATTTTTACTTTTGGTAACCTAGCCCATATGTATAAAGCACTAAACCTTTTTATCGCGTTAAACGCATTTTCTCGACAAGGAAAGCACAATTTCATCAAAAACAAACACAACAAGAAAGATGAATCTATTCAACAAGTCTGCAACACGTCCTGAAGAGTTACATGATTTCACCCAATGTCAATGTGTAATTTCTCCAGTTCTGATCATTGTTTAGGTTTTGGTAGCTTGGTCCAATGCCAAAACACAGTGAAATCTTTTTATGGCTTTAAACGCGTTTTCTCCTCGAGAGAAACATGATTTCACTAAAAACGTTATAGTTTAAACATGCCTGCTGTACAAGTGTGCAAACACTCAGAGCCTTAAGATAGGGTTTTCACCAATGTGTTTTTTGGTGAGAAACCTTCTATTTCAAGGTTCTGTGCGTTTTCAGACAAGTACAATATGTATTTATAGTGTTTCTGATGAAATCCCTCCTTTTAATGCATTTTCTCACAGAAAACGAGTCTCTCGCCATGGGAACATGGCTTTTTTGAAAAAGCATATTCTCGTCAAGAAATCGTGTTTTAAACAATAAAAACGACTCCCGGTCTTATTTAGTTCACATTTTTACTTTTGGTAGCCTAGCTCATATGTATAAAGCACTAAACGTTTTTATCGCTTTAAACGCATTTTCTCGACAAGGAAAGCACAATTTCATCAAAAACAAACACAAAAAGAAAGATGAATCTATTCAACAAGTCTGCAACACGTCCTGAAGAGTTACATGATTTCACCCAATGTCAATGTGTAATTTCTCCAGTTCTGATCATTGTTTAGGTTGTTGGTAGCTCGGTCCAATGCCAAAACACAGTGAAATCTTTTTATGGCTTTAAACGCGTTTTCTCCTCGAGAGAAACATGATTTCACTAAAAACGTTATAGTTTAAACATGCCTGCTGTACATGTGTGCAAACACTCAGAGCCTTAAGATAGGGTTTTCACCAATGTGTTTTTTGGTGAGAAACCTTCTATTTCAAGGTTCTGTGCGTTTTCAGACAAGTACAATATGTATTTATAGTGTTTCTGATGAATTCCCTCCTTTTAATGCATTTTCTCACAGAAAACGAGTCTCTCGCCATGAGAACATGGCTTTTTTGAAAAAGCATATTCTCGTCGAGAAATCGTGTTTTACACAATAAAAACGACTCTCGGTCTTATTTAGTTCACATTTTTACTTTTGGTAACCTAGCCCATATGTATAAAGCACTAAACCTTTTTATCGCGTTAAACGCATTTTCTCGACAAGGAAAGCACAATTTCATCAAAAACAAACACAACAAGAAAGATGAATCTATTCAACAAGTCTGCAACACGTCCTGAAGAGTTACATGATTTCACCCAATGTCAATGTGTAATTTCTCCAGTTCTGATCATTGTTTAGGTTGTTGGTAGCTCGGTCCAATGCCAAAACACAGTGAAATCTTTTTATGGCTTTAAACGCGTTTTCTCCTCGAGAGAAACATGATTTCACTAAAAACGTTATAGTTTAAACATGCCTGCTGTACATGTGTGCAAACACTCAGAGCCTTAAGATAGGGTTTTCACCAATGTGTTTTTTGGTGAGAAACCTTCTATTTCAAGGTTCTGTGCGTTTTCAGACAAGTACAATATGTATTTATAGTGTTTCTGATGTAATCCCTCCTTTTAATGCATTTTCTCACAGAAAATGAGTCTCTCGCCATGAGAACATGGCTTTTTTGAAAAAGCATATTCTCGTCGAGAAATCGTGTTTTACACAATAAAAACGACTCACGGTCTTATTTAGTTCACATTTTTACTTTTGGTAACCTAGCCCATATGTATAAAGCACTAAACCTTTTTATTGCGTTAAACGCATTTTCTCGACAAGGAAAGCACAATTTCATCAAAAACAAACAAAACAAGAAAGATGAATCTATTCAACAAGTCTGCAACACGTCCTGAAGAGTTACATGATTTCACCCAATGTCAATGTGTAATTTCTCCAGTTCTGATCATTGTTTAGGTTGTTGGTAGCTCGGTCCAATGCCAAAACACAGTGAAATCTTTTTATGGCTTTAAACGCGTTTTCTCCTCGAGAGAAACATGATTTCACTAAAAACGTTATAGTTTAAACATGCCTGCTGTACATGTGTGCAAACACTCAGAGCCTTAAGATAGGGTTTTCACCAATGTGTTTTTTGGTGAGAAACCTTCTATTTCAAGGTTCTGTGCGTTTTCAGACAAGTAAAATATGTATTTATAGTGTTTCTGATGAAATCCCTCCTTATAATGCATTTTCTCACAGAAAATGAGTCTCTCGCCATGGGAACATGGCTTTTTTGAAAAAGCATATTCTCGTCGAGACATCGTGTTTTAACCAATAAAAACGACTCCCGGTCTTATTTAGTTCACATTTTTACTTTTGGTAACCTAGCTCATATGTATAAAGCACTAAACGTTTTTATCGCGTTAAACGCATTTTCTCGACAAGGAAAGCACAATTTCATCAAAAACAAACAAAACAAGAAAAATGAATCTATTCAACAAGTCTGCAGCACGTCCTGAAGAGTTACATGGTTTCATCCAATGTCAATGTGTAATTTCTCCAGTTCTGATCATTGTTTAGGTTGTTGGTAGCTTGGTCCAATGCCAAAACACAGTGAAATCTTTTTATGGCTTTAAACGCGTTTTCTCCTCGAGAGAAACATGATTTCACTAAAAACGTTATAGTTTAAACATGCCTGCTGTACATGTGTGCAAACACTCAGAGCCTTAAGATAGGGTTTTCACCAATGTGTTTTTTGGTGAGAAACCTTCTATTTCAAGGTTCTGTGCGTTTTCAGACAAGTACAATATGTATTTATAGTGTTTCTGATGAAATCCCTCCTTTTAATGCATTTTCTCACAGAAAATGAGTCTCTCGCCATGGGAACATGGCTTTTTTGAAAAAGCATATTCTCGTCGAGAAATCGTGTTTTAAACAATAAAAACGACTCCCGGTCTTATTTAGTTCACATTTTTACTTTTGGTAACCTAGCTCATATGTATAAAGCACTAAACGTTTTTATCGCGTTAAACGCATTTTCTCGACAAGGAAAGCACAATTTCATCAACAACAAACAAAACAAGAAAAATGAATCTATTCAACAAGTCTGCAACACGTCCTGAAGAGTTACATGATTTCACCCAATGTCAATGTGTAATTTCTCCAGTTCTGATCATTGTTTAGGTTGTTGGTAGCTTGGTCCAATGCCAAAACACAGTGAAATCTTTTTATGGCTTTAAACGCGTTTTCTCCTCGAGAGAAACATGATTTCACTAAAAACGTTATAGTTTAAACATGCCTGCTGTACATATGTGCAAACACTCAGAGCCTTAAGATAGGGTTTTCACCAATGTGTTTTTTGTTGAGAAACCTTCTATTTCAAGGTTCTGTGCGTTTTCAGACAAGTACAATATGTATTTATAGTGTTCCTGATGAAATCCCTCCTTTTAATGCATTTTCTCACAGAAATCGAGTCTCTCGCCATGAGAACATGGCTTTTTTGAAAAAGCATATTCTCGTCGAGAAATCGTGTTTTACACAATAAAAACGACTCTCGGTCTTATTTAGTTCACATTTTTACTTTTGGTAACCTAGCCCATATGTATAAAGCACTAAACCTTTTTATCGCGTTAAACACATTTTGTCGACAAGGAAAGCACAATTTCATCAAAAACAAACACAACAAGAAAGATGAATCTATTCAACAAGTCTGCAACACGTCCTGAAGAGTTACATGATTTCACCCAATGTCAATGTGTAATTTCTCCAGTTCTGATCATTGTTTAGGTTGTTGGTAGCTCGGTCCAATGCCAAAACACAGTGAAATCTTTTTATGGCTTTAAACGCGTTTTCTCCTCGAGAGAAACATGATTTCACTAAAAACGTTGTAGTTTAAACATGCCTGCTGTACATGTGTGCAAACACTCAGAGCCTTAAGATAGGGTTTTCACCAATGTGTTTTTTGGTGAGAAACCTTCTATTTCAAGGTTCTGTGCGTTTTCAGACAAGTACAATATGTATGTATAGTGTTTCTGATGAAATCCCTCCTTATAATGCATTTTCTCACAGAAAATGAGTCTCGCCATGGGAACATGGCTTTTTTGAAAAAGCATATTCTCGTCGAGACATCGTGTTTTAACCAATAAAAACGACTCCCGGTCTTATTTAGTTCACATTTTTACTTTTGGTAACCTAGCTCATATGTATAAAGCACTAAACGTTTTTATCGCGTTAAACGCATTTTGTCGACAAGGAAAGCACAATTTCATCAAAAACAAACAAAACAAGAAAAATGAATCTATTCAACAAGTCTGCAGCACGTCCTGAAGAGTTACATGGTTTCATCCATAGTCAATGTGTAATTTCTCCAGTTCTGATCATTGTTTAGGTTGTTGGTAGCTTGGTCCAATGCCAAAACACAGTGAAATCTTTTTATGGCTTTAAACGCGTTTTCTCCTCGAGAGAAACATGATTTCACTAAAAACGTTATAGTTTAAACATGCCTGCTGTACATATGTGCAAACACTCAGAGCCTTAAGATAGGGTTTTCACCAATGTGTTTTTTGGTGAGAAACCTTCTATTTCAAGGTTCTGTGCGTTTTCAGACAAGTACAATATGTATTTACAGTGTTTCTGATGAAATCCCTCCTTTTAATGCATTTTCTCACAGAAAACGAGTCTCTCGCCATGAGAACATGGCTTTTTTGAAAAAGCATATTCTCGTCGAGAAATCGTGTTTTAAACAATAAAAACGACTCTCGGTCTTATTTAGTTCACATTTTTACTTTTGGTAGCCTAGCTCATATGTATAAAGCACTAAACGTTTTTATCGCGTTAAACGCATTTTCTCGACAAGGAAAGCACAATTTCATCAAAAACAAACAAAACAAGAAAAATGAATCTATTCAACAAGTCTGCAACACGTCCTTAAGAGTTACATGGTTTCACCCAATGTCAATGTGTAATTTCTCCAGTTCTGATCATTGTTTAGGTTGTTGGTAGCTTGGTCCAATGCCAAAACACAGTGAAATCTTTTTATGGCTTTAAACGCGTTTTCTCCTCGAGAGAAACATGATTTCACTAAAAACGTTATAGTTTAAACATGCCTGCTGTACATGTGTGCAAACACTCAGAGCCTTAAGATAGGGTTTTCACCAATGTGTTTTTTGGTGAGAAACCTTCTATTTCAAGGTTCTGTGCGTTTTCAGACAAGTACAATATGTATTTATAGTGTTTCTGATGAAATCCCTCCTTTTAATGCATTTTCTCACAGAAAACGAGTCTCTCGCCATGAGAACATGGCTTTTTTGAAAAAGCATATTCTCGTCGAGAAATCGTGTTTTACACAATAAAAACGACTCTCGGTCTTATTTAGTTCACATTTTTACTTTTGGTAACCTAGCCCATATGTATAAAGCACTAAACCTTTTTATCGCGTTAAACGCATTTTCTCGACAAGGAAAGCACAATTTCATCAAAAACAAACACAACAAGAAAGATGAATCTATTCAACAAGTCTGCAACACGTCCTGAAGAGTTACATGATTTCATCCAATGTCAATGTGTAATTTCTCCAGTTCTGATCATTGTTTAGGTTGTTGGTAGCTCGGTCCAATGCCAAAACACAGTGAAATCTTTTTATGGCTTTAAACGCGTTTTCTCCTCGAGAGAAACATGATTTCACTAAAAACGTTATAGTTTAAACATGCCTGCTGTACATGTGTGCAAACACTCAGAGCCTTAAGATAGGGTTTTCACCAATGTGTTTTTTGGTGAGAAACCTTCTATTTCAAGGTTCTGTGCGTTTTCAGACAAGTACAATATGTATTTATAGTGTTTCTGATGAAATCCCTCCTTTTAATGCATTTTCTCACAGAAAATGAGTCTCTCGCCATGGGAACATGGCTTTTTTGAAAAAGCATATTCTCGTCGAGACATCGTGTTTTAACCAATAAAAACGACTCCCGGTCTTATTTAGTTCACATTTTTACTTTTGGTAACCTAGCTCATATGTATAAAGCACTAAACGTTTTTATCGCGTTAAACGCATTTTGTCGACAAGGAAAGCACAATTTCATCAAAAACAAACAAAACAAGAAAAATGAATCTATTCAACAAGTCTGCAGCACGTCCTGAAGAGTTACATGGTTTCATCCAATGTCAATGTGTAATTTCTCCAGTTCTGATCATTGTTTAGGTTGTTGGTAGCTCGGTCCAATGCCAAAACACAGTGAAATCTTTTTATGGCTTTAAACGCGTTTTCTCCTCGAGAGAAACATGATTTCACTAAAACGTTATAGTTTAAACATGCCTGCTGTACATGTGTGCAAACACTCAGAGCCTTAAGATAGGGTTTTCACCAATGTGTTTTTTGGTGAGAAACCTTCTATTTCAAGGTTCTGTCCGTTTTCAGACAAGTACAATATGTATTTATAGTGTTTCTGATGAAATCCCTCCTTTTAATGCATTTTCTCACAGAAAACGAGTCTCTCGCCATGAGAACATGGCTTTTTTGAAAAAGCATATTCTCGTCGAGACATCGTGTTTTAACCAATAAAAACGACTCCCGGTCTTATTTAGTTCACATTTTTACTTTTGGTAACCTAGCTCATATGTATAAAGCACTAAACGTTTTTATCGCGTTAAACACATTTTGTCGACAAGGAAAGCACAATTTCATCAAAAACAAAAAAAACAAGAAAGATGAATCTATTCAACAAGTCTGCAACACGTCCTGAAGAGTTACATGATTTCACCCAATGTCAATGTGTAATTTCTCCAGTTCTGATCATTGTTTAGGTTGTTGGTAGCTTGGTCCAATGCCAAAACACAGTGATATCTTTTTATGGCTTTAAACGCGTTTTCTCCTCGAGAGAAACATGATTTCACTAAAAACGTTATAGTTTAAACATGCCTGCTGTACATGTGTGCAAACACTCAGAGCCTTAAGATAGGGTTTTCACCAATGTGTTTTTTGGTGAGAAACCTTCTATTTCAAGGTTCTGTGCGTTTTCAGACAAGTACAATATGTATTTATAGTGTTTCTGATGAAATCCCTCCTTTTAATGCATTTTCTCACAGAAAATGAGTCTCTCGCCATGGGAACATGGCTTTTTTGAAAAAGCATATTCTCGTCGAGAAATCGTGTTTTAAACAATAAAAACGACTCCCGGTCTTATTTAGTTCACATTTTTACTTTTGGTAACCTAGCTCATATGTATAAAGCACTAAACGTTTTTATCGCGTTAAACGCATTTTCTCGACAAGGAAAGCACAATTTCATCAACAACAAACAAAACAAGAAAAATGAATCTATTCAACAAGTCTGCAACACGTCCTGAAGAGTTACATGATTTCACCCAATGTCAATGTGTAATTTCTCCAGTTCTGATCATTGTTTAGGTTGTTGGTAGCTTGGTCCAATGCCAAAACACAGTGAAATCTTTTTATGGCTTTAAACGCGTTTTCTCCTCGAGAGAAACATGATTTCACTAAAAACGTTATAGTTTAAACATGCCTGCTGTACATATGTGCAAACACTCAGAGCCTTAAGATAGGGTTTTCACCAATGTGTTTTTTGTTGAGAAACCTTCTATTTCAAGGTTCTGTGCGTTTTCAGACAAGTACAATATGTATTTATAGTGTTTCTGATGAAATCCCTCCTTTTAATGCATTTTCTCACAGAAAACGAGTCTCTCGCCATGAGAACATGGCTTTTTTGAAAAAGCATATTCTCGTCGAGAAATCGTGTTTTACACAATAAAAACGACTCTCGGTCTTATTTAGTTCACATTTTTACTTTTGGTAACCTAGCCCATATGTATAAAGCACTAAACGTTTTTATCGCGTTAAACACATTTTGTCGACAAGGAAAGCACAATTTCATCAAAAACAAACACAACAAGAAAGATGAATCTATTCAACAAGTCTGCAACACGTCCTGAAGAGTTACATGATTTCACCCAATGTCAATGTGTAATTTCTCCAGTTCTGATCATTGTTTAGGTTGTTGGTAGCTCGGTCCAATGCCAAAACACAGTGACATCTTTTTATGGCTTTAAACGCGTTTTCTCCTCGAGAGAAACATGATTTCACTAAAAACGTTGTAGTTTAAACATGCCTGCTGTACATGTGTGCAAACACTCAGAGCCTTAAGATAGGGTTTTCACCAATGTGTTTTTTGGTGAGAAACCTTCTATTTCAAGGTTCTGTGCGTTTTCAGACAAGTACAATATGTATTTATAGTGTTTCTGATGAAATCCCTCCTTATAATGCATTTTCTCACAGAAAATGAGTCTCGCCATGGGAACATGGCTTTTTTGAAAAAGCATATTCTCGTCGAGACATCGTGTTTTAACCAATAAAAACGACTCCCGGTCTTATTTAGTTCACATTTTTACTTTTGGTAACCTAGCTCATATGTATAAAGCACTAAACGTTTTTATCGCGTTAAACGCATTTTGTCGACAAGGAAAGCACAATTTCATCAAAAACAAACAAAACAAGAAAAATGAATCTATTCAACAAGTCTGCAGCACGTCCTGAAGAGTTACATGGTTTCATCCATAGTCAATGTGTAATTTCTCCAGTTCTGATCATTGTTTAGGTTGTTGGTAGCTTGGTCCAATGCCAAAACACAGTGAAATCTTTTTATGGCTTTAAACGCGTTTTCTCCTCGAGAGAAACATGATTTCACTAAAAACGTTATAGTTTAAACATGCCTGCTGTACATATGTGCAAACACTCAGAGCCTTAAGATAGGGTTTTCACCAATGTGTTTTTTGGTGAGAAACCTTCTATTTCAAGGTTCTGTGCGTTTTCAGACAAGTACAATATGTATTTACAGTGTTTCTGATGAAATCCCTCCTTTTAATGCATTTTCTCACAGAAAACGAGTCTCTCGCCATGAGAACATGGCTTTTTTGAAAAAGCATATTCTCGTCGAGAAATCGTGTTTTAAACAATAAAAACGACTCTCGGTCTTATTTAGTTCACATTTTTACTTTTGGTAGCCTAGCTCATATGTATAAAGCACTAAACGTTTTTATCGCGTTAAACGCATTTTCTCGACAAGGAAAGCACAATTTCATCAAAAACAAACAAAACAAGAAAAATGAATCTATTCAACAAGTCTGCAACACGTCCTTAAGAGTTACATGGTTTCACCCAATGTCAATGTGTAATTTCTCCAGTTCTGATCATTGTTTAGGTTGTTGGTAGCTTGGTCCAATGCCAAAACACAGTGAAATCTTTTTATGGCTTTAAACGCGTTTTCTCCTCGAGAGAAACATGATTTCACTAAAAACGTTATAGTTTAAACATGCCTGCTGTACATGTGTGCAAACACTCAGAGCCTTAAGATAGGGTTTTCACCAATGTGTTTTTTGGTGAGAAACCTTCTATTTCAAGGTTCTGTGCGTTTTCAGACAAGTACAATATGTATTTATAGTGTTTCTGATGAAATCCCTCCTTTTAATGCATTTTCTCACAGAAAACGAGTCTCTCGCCATGAGAACATGGCTTTTTTGAAAAAGCATATTCTCGTCGAGAAATCGTGTTTTACACAATAAAAACGACTCTCGGTCTTATTTAGTTCACATTTTTACTTTTGGTAACCTAGCCCATATGTATAAAGCACTAAACCTTTTTATCGCGTTAAACGCATTTTCTCGACAAGGAAAGCACAATTTCATCAAAAACAAACACAACAAGAAAGATGAATCTATTCAACAAGTCTGCAACACGTCCTGAAGAGTTACATGATTTCACCCAATGTCAATGTGTAATTTCTCCAGTTCTGATCATTGTTTAGGTTGTTGGTAGCTCGGTCCAATGCCAAAACACAGTGAAATCTTTTTATGGCTTTAAACGCGTTTTCTCCTCGAGAGAAACATGATTTCACTAAAAACGTTATAGTTTAAACATGCCTGCTGTACATGTGTGCAAACACTCAGAGCCTTAAGATAGGGTTTTCACCAATGTGTTTTTTGGTGAGAAACCTTCTATTTCAAGGTTCTGTGCGTTTTCAGACAAGTACAATATGTATTTATAGTGTTTCTGATGAATTCCCTCCTTTTAATGCATTTTCTCACAGAAAACGAGTCTCTCGCCATGAGAACATGGCTTTTTTGAAAAAGCATATTCTCGTCGAGAAATCGTGTTTTACACAATAAAAACGACTCTCGGTCTTATTTAGTTCACATTTTTACTTTTGGTAACCTAGCCCATATGTATAAAGCACTAAACCTTTTTATCGCGTTAAACGCATTTTCTCGACAAGGAAAGCACAATTTCATCAAAAACAAACACAACAAGAAAGATGAATCTATTCAACAAGTCTGCAACACGTCCTGAAGAGTTACATGATTTCACCCAATGTCAATGTGTAATTTCTCCAGTTCTGATCATTGTTTAGGTTGTTGGTAGCTCGGTCCAATGCCAAAACACAGTGAAATCTTTTTATGGCTTTAAACGCGTTTTCTCCTCGAGAGAAACATGATTTCACTAAAAACGTTATAGTTTAAACATGCCTGCTGTACATGTGTGCAAACACTCAGAGCCTTAAGATAGGGTTTTCACCAATGTGTTTTTTGGTGAGAAACCTTCTATTTCAAGGTTCTGTGCGTTTTCAGACAAGTACAATATGTATTTATAGTGTTTCTGATGAATTCCCTCCTTTTAATGCATTTTCTCACAGAAAACGAGTCTCTCGCCATGAGAACATGGCTTTTTTGAAAAAGCATATTCTCGTCGAGAAATCGTGTTTTACACAATAAAAACGACTCTCGGTCTTATTTAGTTCACATTTTTACTTTTGGTAACCTAGCCCATATGTATAAAGCACTAAACCTTTTTATCGCGTTAAACGCATTTTCTCGACAAGGAAAGCACAATTTCATCAAAAACAAACACAACAAGAAAGATGAATCTATTCAACAAGTCTGCAACACGTCCTGAAGAGTTACATGATTTCACCCAATGTCAATGTGTAATTTCTCCAGTTCTGATCATTGTTTAGGTTGTTGGTAGCTCGGTCCAATGCCAAAACACAGTGAAATCTTTTTATGGCTTTAAACGCGTTTTCTCCTCGAGAGAAACATGATTTCACTAAAAACGTTATAGTTTAAACATGCCTGCTGTACATGTGTGCAAACACTCAGAGCCTTAAGATAGGGTTTTCACCAATGTGTTTTTTGGTGAGAAACCTTCTATTTCAAGGTTCTGTGCGTTTTCAGACAAGTACAATATGTATTTATAGTGTTTCTGATGAAATCCCTCCTTTTAATGCATTTTCTCACAGAAAATGAGTCTCTCGCCATGAGAACATGGCTTTTTTGAAAAAGCATATTCTCGTCGAGAAATCGTGTTTTACACAATAAAAACGACTCACGGTCTTATTTAGTTCACATTTTTACTTTTGGTAACCTAGCCCATATGTATAAAGCACTAAACCTTTTTATCGCGTTAAACGCATTTTCTCGACAAGGAAAGCACAATTTCATCAAAAACAAACAAAACAAGAAAGATGAATCTATTCAACAAGTCTGCAACACGTCCTGAAGAGTTACATGATTTCACCCAATGTCAATGTGTAATTTCTCCAGTTCTGATCATTGTTTAGGTTGTTGGTAGCTCGGTCCAATGCCAAAACACAGTGAAATCTTTTTATGGCTTTAAACGCGTTTTCTCCTCGAGAGAAACATGATTTCACTAAAAACGTTATAGTTTAAACATGCCTGCTGTACATGTGTGCAAACACTCAGAGCCTTAAGATAGGGTTTTCACCAATGTGTTTTTTGGTGAGAAACCTTCTATTTCAAGGTTCTGTGCGTTTTCAGACAAGTAAAATATGTATTTATAGTGTTTCTGATGAAATCCCTCCTTATAATGCATTTTCTCACAGAAAATGAGTCTCTCGCCATGGGAACATGGCTTTTTTGAAAAAGCATATTCTCGTCGAGACATCGTGTTTTAACCAATAAAAACGACTCCCGGTCTTATTTAGTTCACATTTTTACTTTTGGTAACCTAGCTCATATGTATAAAGCACTAAACGTTTTTATCGCGTTAAACGCATTTTCTCGACAAGGAAAGCACAATTTCATCAAAAACAAACAAAACAAGAAAAATGAATCTATTCAACAAGTCTGCAGCACGTCCTGAAGAGTTACATGGTTTCATCCAATGTCAATGTGTAATTTCTCCAGTTCTGATCATTGTTTAGGTTGTTGGTAGCTTGGTCCAATGCCAAAACACAGTGAAATCTTTTTATGGCTTTAAACGCGTTTTCTCCTCGAGAGAAACATGATTTCACTAAAAACGTTATAGTTTAAACATGCCTGCTGTACATGTGTGCAAACACTCAGAGCCTTAAGATAGGGTTTTCACCAATGTGTTTTTTGGTGAGAAACCTTCTATTTCAAGGTTCTGTGCGTTTTCAGACAAGTACAATATGTATTTATAGTGTTTCTGATGAAATCCCTCCTTTTAATGCATTTTCTCACAGAAAATGAGTCTCTCGCCATGGGAACATGGCTTTTTTGAAAAAGCATATTCTCGTCGAGAAATCGTGTTTTAAACAATAAAAACGACTCCCGGTCTTATTTAGTTCACATTTTTACTTTTGGTAACCTAGCTCATATGTATAAAGCACTAAACGTTTTTATCGCGTTAAACGCATTTTCTCGACAAGGAAAGCACAATTTCATCAACAACAAACAAAACAAGAAAAATGAATCTATTCAACAAGTCTGCAACACGTCCTGAAGAGTTACATGATTTCACCCAATGTCAATGTGTAATTTCTCCAGTTCTGATCATTGTTTAGGTTGTTGGTAGCTTGGTCCAATGCCAAAACACAGTGAAATCTTTTTATGGCTTTAAACGCGTTTTCTCCTCGAGAGAAACATGATTTCACTAAAAACGTTATAGTTTAAACATGCCTGCTGTACATATGTGCAAACACTCAGAGCCTTAAGATAGGGTTTTCACCAATGTGTTTTTTGTTGAGAAACCTTCTATTTCAAGGTTCTGTGCGTTTTCAGACAAGTACAATATGTATTTATAGTGTTCCTGATGAAATCCCTCCTTTTAATGCATTTTCTCACAGAAATCGAGTCTCTCGCCATGAGAACATGGCTTTTTTGAAAAAGCATATTCTCGTCGAGAAATCGTGTTTTACACAATAAAAACGACTCTCGGTCTTATTTAGTTCACATTTTTACTTTTGGTAACCTAGCCCATATGTATAAAGCACTAAACCTTTTTATCGCGTTAAACACATTTTGTCGACAAGGAAAGCACAATTTCATCAAAAACAAACACAACAAGAAAGATGAATCTATTCAACAAGTCTGCAACACGTCCTGAAGAGTTACATGATTTCACCCAATGTCAATGTGTAATTTCTCCAGTTCTGATCATTGTTTAGGTTGTTGGTAGCTCGGTCCAATGCCAAAACACAGTGAAATCTTTTTATGGCTTTAAACGCGTTTTCTCCTCGAGAGAAACATGATTTCACTAAAAACGTTGTAGTTTAAACATGCCTGCTGTACATGTGTGCAAACACTCAGAGCCTTAAGATAGGGTTTTCACCAATGTGTTTTTTGGTGAGAAACCTTCTATTTCAAGGTTCTGTGCGTTTTCAGACAAGTACAATATGTATGTATAGTGTTTCTGATGAAATCCCTCCTTATAATGCATTTTCTCACAGAAAATGAGTCTCGCCATGGGAACATGGCTTTTTTGAAAAAGCATATTCTCGTCGAGACATCGTGTTTTAACCAATAAAAACGACTCCCGGTCTTATTTAGTTCACATTTTTACTTTTGGTAACCTAGCTCATATGTATAAAGCACTAAACGTTTTTATCGCGTTAAACGCATTTTGTCGACAAGGAAAGCACAATTTCATCAAAAACAAACAAAACAAGACAAATGAATCTATTCAACAAGTCTGCAGCACGTCCTGAAGAGTTACATGGTTTCATCCATAGTCAATGTGTAATTTCTCCAGTTCTGATCATTGTTTAGGTTGTTGGTAGCTTGGTCCAATGCCAAAACACAGTGAAATCTTTTTATGGCTTTAAACGCGTTTTCTCCTCGAGAGAAACATGATTTCACTAAAAACGTTATAGTTTAAACATGCCTGCTGTACATATGTGCAAACACTCAGAGCCTTAAGATAGGGTTTTCACCAATGTGTTTTTTGGTGAGAAACCTTCTATTTCAAGGTTCTGTGCGTTTTCAGACAAGTACAATATGTATTTACAGTGTTTCTGATGAAATCCCTCCTTTTAATGCATTTTCTCACAGAAAACGAGTCTCTCGCCATGAGAACATGGCTTTTTTGAAAAAGCATATTCTCGTCGAGAAATCGTGTTTTAAACAATAAAAACGACTCTCGGTCTTATTTAGTTCACATTTTTACTTTTGGTAGCCTAGCTCATATGTATAAAGCACTAAACGTTTTTATCGCGTTAAACGCATTTTCTCGACAAGGAAAGCACAATTTCATCAAAAACAAACAAAACAAGAAAAATGAATCTATTCAACAAGTCTGCAACACGTCCTTAAGAGTTACATGGTTTCACCCAATGTCAATGTGTAATTTCTCCAGTTCTGATCATTGTTTAGGTTGTTGGTAGCTTGGTCCAATGCCAAAACACAGTGAAATCTTTTTATGGCTTTAAACGCGTTTTCTCCTCGAGAGAAACATGATTTCACTAAAAACGTTATAGTTTAAACATGCCTGCTGTACATGTGTGCAAACACTCAGAGCCTTAAGATAGGGTTTTCACCAATGTGTTTTTTGGTGAGAAACCTTCTATTTCAAGGTTCTGTGCGTTTTCAGACAAGTACAATATGTATTTATAGTGTTTCTGATGAAATCCCTCCTTTTAATGCATTTTCTCACAGAAAACGAGTCTCTCGCCATGAGAACATGGCTTTTTTGAAAAAGCATATTCTCGTCGAGAAATCGTGTTTTACACAATAAAAACGACTCTCGGTCTTATTTAGTTCACATTTTTACTTTTGGTAACCTAGCCCATATGTATAAAGCACTAAACCTTTTTATCGCGTTAAACGCATTTTCTCGACAAGGAAAGCACAATTTCATCAAAAACAAACACAACAAGAAAGATGAATCTATTCAACAAGTCTGCAACACGTCCTGAAGAGTTACATGATTTCATCCAATGTCAATGTGTAATTTCTCCAGTTCTGATCATTGTTTAGGTTGTTGGTAGCTCGGTCCAATGCCAAAACACAGTGAAATCTTTTTATGGCTTTAAACGCGTTTTCTCCTCGAGAGAAACATGATTTCACTAAAAACGTTATAGTTTAAACATGCCTGCTGTACATGTGTGCAAACACTCAGAGCCTTAAGATAGGGTTTTCACCAATGTGTTTTTTGGTGAGAAACCTTCTATTTCAAGGTTCTGTGCGTTTTCAGACAAGTACAATATGTATTTATAGTGTTTCTGATGAAATCCCTCCTTTTAATGCATTTTCTCACAGAAAATGAGTCTCTCGCCATGGGAACATGGCTTTTTTGAAAAAGCATATTCTCGTCGAGACATCGTGTTTTAACCAATAAAAACGACTCCCGGTCTTATTTAGTTCACATTTTTACTTTTGGTAACCTAGCTCATATGTATAAAGCACTAAACGTTTTTATCGCGTTAAACGCATTTTGTCGACAAGGAAAGCACAATTTCATCAAAAACAAACAAAACAAGAAAAATGAATCTATTCAACAAGTCTGCAGCACGTCCTGAAGAGTTACATGGTTTCATCCAATGTCAATGTGTAATTTCTCCAGTTCTGATCATTGTTTAGGTTGTTGGTAGCTCGGTCCAATGCCAAAACACAGTGAAATCTTTTTATGGCTTTAAACGCGTTTTCTCCTCGAGAGAAACATGATTTCACTAAAACGTTATAGTTTAAACATGCCTGCTGTACATGTGTGCAAACACTCAGAGCCTTAAGATAGGGTTTTCACCAATGTGTTTTTTGGTGAGAAACCTTCTATTTCAAGGTTCTGTCCGTTTTCAGACAAGTACAATATGTATTTATAGTGTTTCTGATGAAATCCCTCCTTTTAATGCATTTTCTCACAGAAAACGAGTCTCTCGCCATGAGAACATGGCTTTTTTGAAAAAGCATATTCTCGTCGAGACATCGTGTTTTAACCAATAAAAACGACTCCCGGTCTTATTTAGTTCACATTTTTACTTTTGGTAACCTAGCTCATATGTATAAAGCACTAAACGTTTTTATCGCGTTAAACACATTTTGTCGACAAGGAAAGCACAATTTCATCAAAAACAAAAAAAACAAGAAAGATGAATCTATTCAACAAGTCTGCAACACGTCCTGAAGAGTTACATGATTTCACCCAATGTCAATGTGTAATTTCTCCAGTTCTGATCATTGTTTAGGTTGTTGGTAGCTTGGTCCAATGCCAAAACACAGTGATATCTTTTTATGGCTTTAAACGCGTTTTCTCCTCGAGAGAAACATGATTTCACTAAAAACGTTATAGTTTAAACATGCCTGCTGTACATGTGTGCAAACACTCAGAGCCTTAAGATAGGGTTTTCACCAATGTGTTTTTTGGTGAGAAACCTTCTATTTCAAGGTTCTGTGCGTTTTCAGACAAGTACAATATGTATTTATAGTGTTTCTGATGAAATCCCTCCTTTTAATGCATTTTCTCACAGAAAATGAGTCTCTCGCCATGGGAACATGGCTTTTTTGAAAAAGCATATTCTCGTCGAGAAATCGTGTTTTAAACAATAAAAACGACTCCCGGTCTTATTTAGTTCACATTTTTACTTTTGGTAACCTAGCTCATATGTATAAAGCACTAAACGTTTTTATCGCGTTAAACGCATTTTGTCGACAAGGAAAGCACAATTTCATCAAAAACAAACAAAACAAGAAAAATGAATCTATTCAACAAGTCTGCAGCACGTCCTGAAGAGTTACATGGTTTCATCCAATGTCAATGTGTAATTTCTCCAGTTCTGATCATTGTTTAGGTTGTTGGTAGCTCGGTCCAATGCCAAAACACAGTGAAATCTTTTTATGGCTTTAAACGCGTTTTCTCCTCGAGAGAAACATGATTTCACTAAAACGTTATAGTTTAAACATGCCTGCTGTACATGTGTGCAAACACTCAGAGCCTTAAGATAGGGTTTTCACCAATGTGTTTTTTGGTGAGAAACCTTCTATTTCAAGGTTCTGTCCGTTTTCAGACAAGTACAATATGTATTTATAGTGTTTCTGATGAAATCCCTCCTTTTAATGCATTTTCTCACAGAAAACGAGTCTCTCGCCATGAGAACATGGCTTTTTTGAAAAAGCATATTCTCGTCGAGACATCGTGTTTTAACCAATAAAAACGACTCCCGGTCTTATTTAGTTCACATTTTTACTTTTGGTAACCTAGCTCATATGTATAAAGCACTAAACGTTTTTATCGCGTTAAACACATTTTGTCGACAAGGAAAGCACAATTTCATCAAAAACAAAAAAAACAAGAAAGATGAATCTATTCAACAAGTCTGCAACACGTCCTGAAGAGTTACATGATTTCACCCAATGTCAATGTGTAATTTCTCCAGTTCTGATCATTGTTTAGGTTGTTGGTAGCTTGGTCCAATGCCAAAACACAGTGATATCTTTTTATGGCTTTAAACGCGTTTTCTCCTCGAGAGAAACATGATTTCACTAAAAACGTTATAGTTTAAACATGCCTGCTGTACATGTGTGCAAACACTCAGAGCCTTAAGATAGGGTTTTCACCAATGTGTTTTTTGGTGAGAAACCTTCTATTTCAAGGTTCTGTGCGTTTTCAGACAAGTACAATATGTATTTATAGTGTTTCTGATGAAATCCCTCCTTTTAATGCATTTTCTCACAGAAAATGAGTCTCTCGCCATGGGAACATGGCTTTTTTGAAAAAGCATATTCTCGTCGAGAAATCGTGTTTTAAACAATAAAAACGACTCCCGGTCTTATTTAGTTCACATTTTTACTTTTGGTAACCTAGCTCATATGTATAAAGCACTAAACGTTTTTATCGCGTTAAACGCATTTTCTCGACAAGGAAAGCACAATTTCATCAACAACAAACAAAACAAGAAAAATGAATCTATTCAACAAGTCTGCAACACGTCCTGAAGAGTTACATGATTTCACCCAATGTCAATGTGTAATTTCTCCAGTTCTGATCATTGTTTAGGTTGTTGGTAGCTTGGTCCAATGCCAAAACACAGTGAAATCTTTTTATGGCTTTAAACGCGTTTTCTCCTCGAGAGAAACATGATTTCACTAAAAACGTTATAGTTTAAACATGCCTGCTGTACATATGTGCAAACACTCAGAGCCTTAAGATAGGGTTTTCACCAATGTGTTTTTTGTTGAGAAACCTTCTATTTCAAGGTTCTGTGCGTTTTCAGACAAGTACAATATGTATTTATAGTGTTTCTGATGAAATCCCTCCTTTTAATGCATTTTCTCACAGAAAACGAGTCTCTCGCCATGAGAACATGGCTTTTTTGAAAAAGCATATTCTCGTCGAGAAATCGTGTTTTACACAATAAAAACGACTCTCGGTCTTATTTAGTTCACATTTTTACTTTTGGTAACCTAGCCCATATGTATAAAGCACTAAACGTTTTTATCGCGTTAAACACATTTTGTCGACAAGGAAAGCACAATTTCATCAAAAACAAACACAACAAGAAAGATGAATCTATTCAACAAGTCTGCAACACGTCCTGAAGAGTTACATGATTTCACCCAATGTCAATGTGTAATTTCTCCAGTTCTGATCATTGTTTAGGTTGTTGGTAGCTCGGTCCAATGCCAAAACACAGTGACATCTTTTTATGGCTTTAAACGCGTTTTCTCCTCGAGAGAAACATGATTTCACTAAAAACGTTGTAGTTTAAACATGCCTGCTGTACATGTGTGCAAACACTCAGAGCCTTAAGATAGGGTTTTCACCAATGTGTTTTTTGGTGAGAAACCTTCTATTTCAAGGTTCTGTGCGTTTTCAGACAAGTACAATATGTATTTATAGTGTTTCTGATGAAATCCCTCCTTATAATGCATTTTCTCACAGAAAATGAGTCTCGCCATGGGAACATGGCTTTTTTGAAAAAGCATATTCTCGTCGAGACATCGTGTTTTAACCAATAAAAACGACTCCCGGTCTTATTTAGTTCACATTTTTACTTTTGGTAACCTAGCTCATATGTATAAAGCACTAAACGTTTTTATCGCGTTAAACGCATTTTGTCGACAAGGAAAGCACAATTTCATCAAAAACAAACAAAACAAGAAAAATGAATCTATTCAACAAGTCTGCAGCACGTCCTGAAGAGTTACATGGTTTCATCCATAGTCAATGTGTAATTTCTCCAGTTCTGATCATTGTTTAGGTTGTTGGTAGCTTGGTCCAATGCCAAAACACAGTGAAATCTTTTTATGGCTTTAAACGCGTTTTCTCCTCGAGAGAAACATGATTTCACTAAAAACGTTATAGTTTAAACATGCCTGCTGTACATATGTGCAAACACTCAGAGCCTTAAGATAGGGTTTTCACCAATGTGTTTTTTGGTGAGAAACCTTCTATTTCAAGGTTCTGTGCGTTTTCAGACAAGTACAATATGTATTTACAGTGTTTCTGATGAAATCCCTCCTTTTAATGCATTTTCTCACAGAAAACGAGTCTCTCGCCATGAGAACATGGCTTTTTTGAAAAAGCATATTCTCGTCGAGAAATCGTGTTTTAAACAATAAAAACGACTCTCGGTCTTATTTAGTTCACATTTTTACTTTTGGTAGCCTAGCTCATATGTATAAAGCACTAAACGTTTTTATCGCGTTAAACGCATTTTCTCGACAAGGAAAGCACAATTTCATCAAAAACAAACAAAACAAGAAAAATGAATCTATTCAACAAGTCTGCAACACGTCCTTAAGAGTTACATGGTTTCACCCAATGTCAATGTGTAATTTCTCCAGTTCTGATCATTGTTTAGGTTGTTGGTAGCTTGGTCCAATGCCAAAACACAGTGAAATCTTTTTATGGCTTTAAACGCGTTTTCTCCTCGAGAGAAACATGATTTCACTAAAAACGTTATAGTTTAAACATGCCTGCTGTACATGTGTGCAAACACTCAGAGCCTTAAGATAGGGTTTTCACCAATGTGTTTTTTGGTGAGAAACCTTCTATTTCAAGGTTCTGTGCGTTTTCAGACAAGTACAATATGTATTTATAGTGTTTCTGATGAAATCCCTCCTTTTAATGCATTTTCTCACAGAAAACGAGTCTCTCGCCATGAGAACATGGCTTTTTTGAAAAAGCATATTCTCGTCGAGAAATCGTGTTTTACACAATAAAAACGACTCTCGGTCTTATTTAGTTCACATTTTTACTTTTGGTAACCTAGCCCATATGTATAAAGCACTAAACCTTTTTATCGCGTTAAACGCATTTTCTCGACAAGGAAAGCACAATTTCATCAAAAACAAACACAACAAGAAAGATGAATCTATTCAACAAGTCTGCAACACGTCCTGAAGAGTTACATGATTTCACCCAATGTCAATGTGTAATTTCTCCAGTTCTGATCATTGTTTAGGTTGTTGGTAGCTCGGTCCAATGCCAAAACACAGTGAAATCTTTTTATGGCTTTAAACGCGTTTTCTCCTCGAGAGAAACATGATTTCACTAAAAACGTTATAGTTTAAACATGCCTGCTGTACATGTGTGCAAACACTCAGAGCCTTAAGATAGGGTTTTCACCAATGTGTTTTTTGGTGAGAAACCTTCTATTTCAAGGTTCTGTGCGTTTTCAGACAAGTACAATATGTATTTATAGTGTTTCTGATGAAATCCCTCCTTTTAATGCATTTTCTCACAGAAAATGAGTCTCTCGCCATGGGAACATGGCTTTTTTGAAAAAGCATATTCTCGTCGAGACATCGTGTTTTAACCAATAAAAACGACTCCCGGTCTTATTTAGTTCACATTTTTACTTTTGGTAACCTAGCTCATATGTATAAAGCACTAAACGTTTTTATCGCGTTAAACGCATTTTGTCGACAAGGAAAGCACAATTTCATCAAAAACAAACAAAACAAGAAAAATGAATCTATTCAACAAGTCTGCAGCACGTCCTGAAGAGTTACATGGTTTCATCCAATGTCAATGTGTAATTTCTCCAGTTCTGATCATTGTTTAGGTTGTTGGTAGCTCGGTCCAATGCCAAAACACATTGAAATCTTTTTATGGCTTTAAACGCGTTTTCTCCTCGAGAGAAACATGATTTCACTAAAAACGTTATAGTTTAAACATGCCTGCTGTACATGTGTGCAAACACTCAGAGCCTTAAGATAGGGTTTTCACCAATGTGTTTTTTGGTGAGAAACCTTCTATTTCAAGGTTCTGTCCGTTTTCAGACAAGTACAATATGTATTTATAGTGTTTCTGATGAAATCCCTCCTTTTAATGCATTTTCTCACAGAAAACGAGTCTCTCGCCATGAGAACATGGCTTTTTTGAAAAAGCATATTCTCGTCGAGACATCGTGTTTTAACCAATAAAAACGACTCCCGGTCCTATTTAGTTCACATTTTTACTTTTGGTAACCTAGCTCATATGTATAAAGCACTAAACGTTTTTATCGTGTTAAACACATTTTGTCGACAAGGAAAGCACAATTTCATCAAAAACAAAAAAAACAAGAAAGATGAATCTATTCAACAAGTCTGCAACACGTCCTGAAGAGTTACATGATTTCACCCAATGTCAATGTGTAATTTCTCCAGTTCTGATCATTGTTTAGGTTGTTGGTAGCTTGGTCCAATGCCAAAACACAGTGATATCTTTTTATGGCTTTAAACGCGTTTTCTCCTCGAGAGAAACATGATTTCACTAAAAACGTTATAGTTTAAACATGCCTGCTGTACATGTGTGCAAACACTCAGAGCCTTAAGATAGGGTTTTCACCAATGTGTTTTTTGGTGAGAAACCTTCTATTTCAAGGTTCTGTGCGTTTTCAGACAAGTACAATATGTATTTATAGTGTTTCTGATGAAATCCCTCCTTTTAATGCATTTTCTCACAGAAAATGAGTCTCTCGCCATGGGAACATGGCTTTTTTGAAAAAGCATATTCTCGTCGAGAAATCGTGTTTTAAACAATAAAAACGACTCCCGGTCTTATTTAGTTCACATTTTTACTTTTGGTAACCTAGCTCATATGTATAAAGCACTAAACGTTTTTATCGCGTTAAACGCATTTTCTCGACAAGGAAAGCACAATTTCATCAACAACAAACAAAACAAGAAAAATGAATCTATTCAACAAGTCTGCAACACGTCCTGAAGAGTTACATGATTTCACCCAATGTCAATGTGTAATTTCTCCAGTTCTGATCATTGTTTAGGTTGTTGGTAGCTTGGTCCAATGCCAAAACACAGTGAAATCTTTTTATGGCTTTAAACGCGTTTTCTCCTCGAGAGAAACATGATTTCACTAAAAACGTTATAGTTTAAACATGCCTGCTGTACATGTGTGCAAACACTCAGAGCCTTAAGATAGGGTTTTCACCAATGTGTTTTTTGGTGAGAAACCTTCTATTTCAAGGTTCTGTGCGTTTTCAGACAAGTACAATATGTATTTATAGTGTTTCTGATGAAATCCCTCCTTTTAATGCATTTTCTCACAGAAAACGAGTCTCTCGCCATGAGAACATGGCTTTTTTGAAAAAGCATATTCTCGTCGAGAAATCGTGTTTTACACAATAAAAACGACTCTCGGTCTTATTTAGTTCACATTTTTACTTTTGGTAACCTAGCCCATATGTATAAAGCACTAAACGTTTTTATCGCGTTAAACGCATTTTGTCGACAAGGAAAGCACAATTTCATCAAAAACAAACAAAACAAGAAAAATGAATCTATTCAACAAGTCTGCAGCACGTCCTGAAGAGTTACATGGTTTCATCCAATGTCAATGTGTAATTTCTCCAGTTCTGATCATTGTTTAGGTTGTTGGTAGCTCGGTCCAATGCCAAAACACAGTGAAATCTTTTTATGGCTTTAAACGCGTTTTCTCCTCGAGAGAAACATGATTTCACTAAAAACGTTATAGTTTAAACATGCCTGCTGTACATGTGTGCAAACACTCAGAGCCTTAAGATAGGGTTTTCACCAATGTGTTTTTTGGTGAGAAACCTTCTATTTCAAGGTTCTGTGCGTTTTCAGACAAGTACAATATGTATTTATAGTGTTTCTGATGAAATCCCTCCTTTTAATGCATTTTCTCACAGAAAACGAGTCTCTCGCCATGAGAACATGGCTTTTTTGAAAAAGCATATTCTCGTCGAGAAATCGTGTTTTACACAATAAAAACGACTCTCGGTCTTATTTAGTTCACATTTTTACTTTTGGTAACCTAGCCCATATGTATAAAGCACTAAACCTTTATATCGCGTTAAACGCATTTTGTCGACAAGGAAAGCACAATTTCATCAAAAACAAACACAACAAGAAAGATGAATCTATTCAACAAGTCTGCAACACGTCCTGAAGAGTTACATGATTTCACCCAATGTCAATGTGTAATTTCTCCAGTTCTGATCATTGTTTAGGTTGTTGGTAGCTCGGTCCAATGCCAAAACACAGTGAAATCGTTTTATGGCTTTAAACGCGTTTTCTCCTCGAGAGAAACATGATTTCACTAAAAACGTTATAGTTTAAACATGCCTGCTGTACATGTGTGCAAACACTCAGAGCCTTAAGATAGGGTTTTCACCAATGTGTTTTTTGGTGAGAAACCTTCTATTTCAAGGTTCTGTGCGTTTTCAGACAAGTACAATATGTATTTATAGTGTTTCTGATGAAATCCCTCCTTTTAATGCATTTTCTCACAGAAAATGAGTCTCTCGCCATGGGAACATGGCTTTTTTGAAAAAGCATATTCTCGTCGAGACATCGTGTTTTAACCAATAAAAACGACTCTCGGTCTTATTTAGTTCACATTTTTACTTTTGGTAACCTAGCCCATATGTATAAAGCACTAAACCTTTATATCGCGTTAAACGCATTTTGTCGACAAGGAAAGCACAATTTCATCAAAAACAAACACAACAAGAAAGATGAATCTATTCAACAAGTCTGCAACACGTCCTGAAGAGTTACATGATTTCACCCAATGTCAATGTGTAATTTCTCCAGTTCTGATCATTGTTTAGGTTGTTGGTAGCTCGGTCCAATGCCAAAACACAGTGAAATCTTTTTATGGCTTTAAACGCGTTTTCTCCTCGAGAGAAACATGATTTCACTAAAAACGTTATAGTTTAAACATGCCTGCTGTACATGTGTGCAAACACTCAGAGCCTTAAGATAGGGTTTTCACCAATGTGTTTTTTGGTGAGAAACCTTCTATTTCAAGGTTCTGTCCGTTTTCAGACAAGTACAATATGTATTTATAGTGTTTCTGATGAAATCCCTCCTTTTAATGCATTTTCTCACAGAAAACGAGTCTCTCGCCATGAGAACATGGCTTTTTTGAAAAAGCATATTCTCGTCGAGACATCGTGTTTTAACCAATAAAAACGACTCCCGGTCCTATTTAGTTCACATTTTTACTTTTGGTAACCTAGCTCATATGTATAAAGCACTAAACGTTTTTATCGTGTTAAACACATTTTGTCGACAAGGAAAGCACAATTTCATCAAAAACAAAAAAAACAAGAAAGATGAATCTATTCAACAAGTCTGCAACACGTCCTGAAGAGTTACATGATTTCACCCAATGTCAATGTGTAATTTCTCCAGTTCTGATCATTGTTTAGGTTGTTGGTAGCTTGGTCCAATGCCAAAACACAGTGATATCTTTTTATGGCTTTAAACGCGTTTTCTCCTCGAGAGAAACATGATTTCACTAAAAACGTTATAGTTTAAACATGCCTGCTGTACATGTGTGCAAACACTCAGAGCCTTAAGATAGGGTTTTCACCAATGTGTTTTTTGGTGAGAAACCTTCTATTTCAAGGTTCTGTGCGTTTTCAGACAAGTACAATATGTATTTATAGTGTTTCTGATGAAATCCCTCCTTTTAATGCATTTTCTCACAGAAAATGAGTCTCTCGCCATGGGAACATGGCTTTTTTGAAAAAGCATATTCTCGTCGAGAAATCGTGTTTTAAACAATAAAAACGACTCCCGGTCTTATTTAGTTCACATTTTTACTTTTGGTAACCTAGCTCATATGTATAAAGCACTAAACGTTTTTATCGCGTTAAACGCATTTTCTCGACAAGGAAAGCACAATTTCATCAACAACAAACAAAACAAGAAAAATGAATCTATTCAACAAGTCTGCAACACGTCCTGAAGAGTTACATGATTTCACCCAATGTCAATGTGTAATTTCTCCAGTTCTGATCATTGTTTAGGTTGTTGGTAGCTTGGTCCAATGCCAAAACACAGTGAAATCTTTTTATGGCTTTAAACGCGTTTTCTCCTCGAGAGAAACATGATTTCACTAAAAACGTTATAGTTTAAACATGCCTGCTGTACATGTGTGCAAACACTCAGAGCCTTAAGATAGGGTTTTCACCAATGTGTTTTTTGGTGAGAAACCTTCTATTTCAAGGTTCTGTGCGTTTTCAGACAAGTACAATATGTATTTATAGTGTTTCTGATGAAATCCCTCCTTTTAATGCATTTTCTCACAGAAAACGAGTCTCTCGCCATGAGAACATGGCTTTTTTGAAAAAGCATATTCTCGTCGAGAAATCGTGTTTTACACAATAAAAACGACTCTCGGTCTTATTTAGTTCACATTTTTACTTTTGGTAACCTAGCCCATATGTATAAAGCACTAAACGTTTTTATCGCGTTAAACGCATTTTGTCGACAAGGAAAGCACAATTTCATCAAAAACAAACAAAACAAGAAAAATGAATCTATTCAACAAGTCTGCAGCACGTCCTGAAGAGTTACATGGTTTCATCCAATGTCAATGTGTAATTTCTCCAGTTCTGATCATTGTTTAGGTTGTTGGTAGCTCGGTCCAATGCCAAAACACAGTGAAATCTTTTTATGGCTTTAAACGCGTTTTCTCCTCGAGAGAAACATGATTTCACTAAAAACGTTATAGTTTAAACATGCCTGCTGTACATGTGTGCAAACACTCAGAGCCTTAAGATAGGGTTTTCACCAATGTGTTTTTTGGTGAGAAACCTTCTATTTCAAGGTTCTGTCCGTTTTCAGACAAGTACAATATGTATTTATAGTGTTTCTGATGAAATCCCTCCTTTTAATGCATTTTCTCACAGAAAATGAGTCTCTCGCCATGGGAACATGGCTTTTTTGAAAAAGCATATTCTCGTCGAGAAATCGTGTTTTAAACAATAAAAACGACTCCCGGTCTTATTTAGTTCACATTTTTACTTTTGGTAACCTAGCTCATATGTATAAAGCACTAAACGTTTTTATCGCGTTAAACGCATTTTCTCGACAAGGAAAGCACAATTTCATCAACAACAAACAAAACAAGAAAAATGAATCTATTCAACAAGTCTGCAACACGTCCTGAAGAGTTACATGATTTCACCCAATGTCAATGTGTAATTTCTCCAGTTCTGATCATTGTTTAGGTTGTTGGTAGCTTGGTCCAATGCCAAAACACAGTGAAATCTTTTTATGGCTTTAAACGCGTTTTCTCCTCGAGAGAAACATGATTTCACTAAAAACGTTATAGTTTAAACATGCCTGCTGTACATATGTGCAAACACTCAGAGCCTTAAGATAGGGTTTTCACCAATGTGTTTTTTGTTGAGAAACCTTCTATTTCAAGGTTCTGTGCGTTTTCAGACAAGTACAATATGTATTTATAGTGTTTCTGATGAAATCCCTCCTTTTAATGCATTTTCTCACAGAAAACGAGTCTCTCGCCATGAGAACATGGCTTTTTTGAAAAAGCATATTCTCGTCGAGAAATCGTGTTTTACACAATAAAAACGACTCTCGGTCTTATTTAGTTCACATTTTTACTTTTGGTAACCTAGCCCATATGTATAAAGCACTAAACGTTTTTATCGCGTTAAACACATTTTGTCGACAAGGAAAGCACAATTTCATCAAAAACAAACACAACAAGAAAGATGAATCTATTCAACAAGTCTGCAACACGTCCTGAAGAGTTACATGATTTCACCCAATGTCAATGTGTAATTTCTCCAGTTCTGATCATTGTTTAGGTTGTTGGTAGCTCGGTCCAATGCCAAAACACAGTGACATCTTTTTATGGCTTTAAACGCGTTTTCTCCTCGAGAGAAACATGATTTCACTAAAAACGTTATAGTTTAAACATGCCTGCTGTACATGTGTGCAAACACTCAGAGCCTTAAGATAGGGTTTTCACCAATGTGTTTTTTGGTGAAAAACCTTCTATTTCAAGGTTCTGTCCGTTTTCAGACAAGTACAATATGTATTTATAGTGTTTCTGATGAAATCCCTCCTTTTAATGCATTTTCTCACAGAAAACGAGTCTCTCGCCATGAGAACATGGCTTTTTTGAAAAAGCATATTCTCGTCGAGACATCGTGTTTTAACCAATAAAAACGACTCCCGGTCTTATTTAGTTCACATTTTTACTTTTGGTAACCTAGCTCATATGTATAAAGCACTAAACGTTTTTATCGCGTTAAACACATTTTGTCGACAAGGAAAGCACAATTTCATCAAAAACAAAAAAACAAGAAAGATGAATCTATTCAACAAGTCTGCAACACGTCCTGAAGAGTTACATGATTTCACCCAATGTCAATGTGTAATTTCTCCAGTTCTGATCATTGTTTAGGTTGTTGGTAGCTTGGTCCAATGCCAAAACACAGTGATATCTTTTTATGGCTTTAAACGCGTTTTCTCCTCGAGAGAAACATGAGTTCACTAAAAACGTTATAGTTTAAACATGCCTGCTGTACATGTGTGCAAACACTCAGAGCCTTAAGATAGGGTTTTCACCAATGTGTTTTTTGGTGAGAAACCTTCTATTTCAAGGTTCTGTGCGTTTTCAGACAAGTACAATATGTATTTATAGTGTTTCTGATGAAATCCCTCCTTTTAATGCATTTTCTCACAGAAAATGAGTCTCTCGCCATGGGAACATGGCTTTTTTGAAAAAGCATATTCTCGTCGAGAAATCGTGTTTTAAACAATAAAAACGACTCCCGGTCTTATTTAGTTCACATTTTTACTTTTGGTAACCTAGCTCATATGTATAAAGCACTAAACGTTTTTATCGCGTTAAACGCATTTTCTCGACAAGGAAAGCACAATTTCATCAAAAACAAACACAACAAGAAAGATGAATCTATTCAACAAGTCTGCAACACGTCCTGAAGAGTTACATGATTTCACCCAATGTCAATGTGTAATTTCTCCAGTTCTGATCATTGTTTAGGTTGTTGGTAGCTCGGTCCAATGCCAAAACACAGTGAAATCTTTTTATGGCTTTAAACGCGTTTTCTCCTCGAGAGAAACATGATTTCACTAAAAACGTTATAGTTTAAACATGCCTGCTGTACATGTGTGCAAACACACAGAGCCTTAAGATAGGGTTTTCACCAATGTGTTTTTTGGTGAGAAACCTTCTATTTCAAGGTTCTGTGCGTTTTCAGACAAGTACAATATGTATTTATAGTGTTTCTGATGAAATCCCTCCTTTTAATGCATTTTCTCACAGAAAACGAGTCTCTCGCCATGAGAACATGGCTTTTTTGAAAAAGCATATTCTCGTCAAGAAATCGTGTTTTACACAATAAAAACGACTCTCGGTCTTATTTAGTTCACATTTTTACTTTTGGTAACCTAGCCCATATGTATAAAGCACTAAACCTTTTTATCGCGTTAAACGCCTTTTCTCGACAAGGAAAGCACAATTTCATCAAAAACAAACACAACAAGAAAGATGAATCTATTCAACAAGTCTGCAACACGTCCTGAAGAGTTACATGATTTCACGCAATGTCAATGTGTAATTTCTCCAGTTCTGATCATTGTTTAGGTTGTTGGTAGCTCGGTCCAATGCCAAAACACAGTGAAATCTTTTTATGGCTTTAAACGCGTTTTCTCCTCGAGAGAAACATGATTTCACTAAAAACGTTATAGTTTAAACATGCCTGCTGTAGATGTGTGCAAACACTCAGAGCCTTAAGATAGGGTTTTCACCAATGTGTTTTTTGGTGAGAAACCTTCTATTTCAAGGTTCTGTGCGTTTTCAGACAAGTACAATATGTATTTATAGTGTTTCTGATGAAATCCCTCCTTTTAATGCATTTTCTCACAGAAAATGAGTCTCTCGCCATGGGAACATGGCTTTTTTGAAAAAGCATATTCTCGTCAAGAAATCGTGTTTTAAACAATAAAAACGACTCCCGGTCTTATTTAGTTCACATTTTTACTTTTGGTATTCCTAGCTCATATGTATAAAGCACTAAACGTTTTTATCGCTTTAAACGCATTTTCTCGACAAGGAAAGCACAATTTCATCAAAAACAAACAAAACAAGAAAAATGAATCTATTCAACAAGTCTGCAACACGTCCTGAAGAGTTACATGATTTCACCCAATGTCAATGTGTAATTTCTCCAGTTCTGATCATTGTTTAGGTTGTTGGTAGCTTGGTCCAATGCCAAAACACAGTGAAATCGTTTTATGGCTTTAAACGCGTTTTCTCCTCGAGAAAAACATGATTTCACTAAAAACGTTGTAGTTTAAACATGCCTGCTGTACATGTGTGCAAACACTCAGAGCCTTAAGATAGGGTTTTCACCAATGTGTTTTTTGGTGAGAAACCTTCTATTTCAAGGTTCTGTCCGTTTTCAGACAAGTACAATATGTATTTATAGTGTTTCTGATGAAATCCCTCCTTTTAATGCATTTTCTCACAGAAAACGAGTCTCTCGCCATGAGAACATGGCTTTTTTGAAAAAGCATATTCTCGTCGAGAAATCGTGTTTTACACAATAAAAACGACTCTCGGTCTTATTTAGTTCACATTTTTACTTTTGGTATTCCTAGCTCATATGTATAAAGCACTAAACGTTTTTATCGCTTTAAACGCATTTTCTCGACAAGGAAAGCACAATTTCATCAAAAACAAACAAAACAAGAAAAATGAATCTATTCAACAAGTCTGCAACACGTCCTGAAGAGTTACATGATTTCACCCAATGTCAATGTGTAATTTCTCCAGTTCTGATCATTGTTTAGGTTGTTGGTAGCTCGGTCCAATGCCAAAACACAGTGAAATCGTTTTATGGCTTTAAACGCGTTTTCTCCTCGAGAAAAACATGATTTCACTAAAAACGTTATAGTTTAAACATGCCTGCTGTACATGTGTGCAAACACTCAGAGCCTTAAGATAGGGTTTTCACCAATGTGTTTTTTGGTGAGAAACCTTCTATTTCAAGGTTCTGTCCGTTTTCAGACAAGTACAATATGTATTTATAGTGTTTCTGATGAAATCCCTCCTTTTAATGCATTTTCTCACAGAAAACGAGTCTCTCGCCATGAGAACATGGCTTTTTTGAAAAAGCATATTCTCGTCGAGAAATCGTGTTTTACACAATAAAAACGACTCTCGGTCTTATTTAGTTCACATTTTTACTTTTGGTAACCTAGCCCATATGTATAAAGCACTAAACCTTTTTATCGCGTTAAACGCATTTTCTCGACAAGGAAAGCACAATTTCATCAAAAACAAACACAACAAGAAAGATGAATCTATTCAACAAGTCTGCAACACGTCCTGAAGAGTTACATGATTTCACCCAATGTCAATGTGTAATTTCTCCAGTTCTGATCATTGTTTAGGTTGTTGGTAGCTCGGTCCAATGCCAAAACACAGTGAAATCTTTTTATGGCTTTAAACGCGTTTTCTCCTCGAGAGAAACATGATTTCACTAAAAACGTTATAGTTTAAACATGCCTGCTGTACATGTGTGCAAACACTCAGAGCCTTAAGATAGGGTTTTCACCAATGTGTTTTTTGGTGAGAAACCTTCTATTTCAAGGTTCTGTGCGTTTTCAGACAAGTACAATATGTATTTATAGTGTTTCTGATGAAATCCCTCCTTTTAATGCATTTTCTCACAGAAAACGAGTCTCTCGCCATGAGAACATGGCTTTTTTGAAAAAGCATATTCTCGTCGAGAAATCGTATTTTACACAATAAAAACGACTCTCGGTCTTATTTAGTTCACATTTTTACTTTTGGTAACCTAGCCCATATGTATAAAGCACTAAACCTTTTTATCGCGTTAAACACATTTTGTCGACAAGGAAAGCACAATTTCATCAAAAACAAACACAACAAGAAAGATGAATCTATTCAACAAGTCTGCAACACGTCCTGAAGAGTTACATGATTTCACCCAATGTCAATGTGTAATTTCTCCAGTTCTGATCATTGTTTAGGTTGTTGGTAGCTCGGTCCAATGCCAAAACACAGTGAAATCTTTTTATGGCTTTAAACGCGTTTTCTCCTCGAGAGAAACATGATTTCACTAAAAACGTTGTAGTTTAAACATGCCTGCTGTACATGTGTGCAAACACTCAGAGCCTTAAGATAGGGTTTTCACCAATGTGTTTTTTGGTGAGAAACCTTCTATTTCAAGGTTCTGTGCGTTTTCAGACAAGTACAATATGTATTTATAGTGTTTCTGATGAAATCCCTCCTTATAATGCATTTTCTCACAGAAAATGAGTCTCGCCATGGGAACATGGCTTTTTTGAAAAAGCATATTCTCGTCGAGACATCGTGTTTTAACCAATAAAAACGACTCCCGGTCTTATTTAGTTCACATTTTTACTTTTGGTAACCTAGCTCATATGTATAAAGCACTAAACGTTTTTATCGCGTTAAACGCATTTTGTCGACAAGGAAAGCACAATTTCATCAAAAACAAACAAAACAAGAAAAATGAATCTATTCAACAAGTCTGCAGCACGTCCTGAAGAGTTACATGGTTTCATCCATAGTCAATGTGTAATTTCTCCAGTTCTGATCATTGTTTAGGTTGTTGGTAGCTTGGTCCAATGCCAAAACACAGTGAAATCTTTTTATGGCTTTAAACGCGTTTTCTCCTCGAGAGAAACATGATTTCACTAAAAACGTTATAGTTTAAACATGCCTGCTGTACATATGTGCAAACACTCAGAGCCTTAAGATAGGGTTTTCACCAATGTGTTTTTTGGTGAGAAACCTTCTATTTCAAGGTTCTGTGCGTTTTCAGACAAGTACAATATGTATTTACAGTGTTTCTGATGAAATCCCTCCTTTTAATGCATTTTCTCACAGAAAACGAGTCTCTCGCCATGAGAACATGGCTTTTTTGAAAAAGCATATTCTCGTCGAGAAATCGTGTTTTAAACAATAAAAACGACTCTCGGTCTTATTTAGTTCACATTTTTACTTTTGGTAGCCTAGCTCATATGTATAAAGCACTAAACGTTTTTATCGCGTTAAACGCATTTTCTCGACAAGGAAAGCACAATTTCATCAAAAACAAACAAAACAAGAAAAATGAATCTATTCAACAAGTCTGCAACACGTCCTTAAGAGTTACATGGTTTCACCCAATGTCAATGTGTAATTTCTCCAGTTCTGATCATTGTTTAGGTTGTTGGTAGCTTGGTCCAATGCCAAAACACAGTGAAATCTTTTTATGGCTTTAAACGCGTTTTCTCCTCGAGAGAAACATGATTTCACTAAAAACGTTATAGTTTAAACATGCCTGCTGTACATGTGTGCAAACACTCAGAGCCTTAAGATAGGGTTTTCACCAATGTGTTTTTTGGTGAGAAACCTTCTATTTCAAGGTTCTGTGCGTTTTCAGACAAGTACAATATGTATTTATAGTGTTTCTGATGAAATCCCTCCTTTTAATGCATTTTCTCACAGAAAACGAGTCTCTCGCCATGAGAACATGGCTTTTTTGAAAAAGCATATTCTCGTCGAGAAATCGTGTTTTACACAATAAAAACGACTCTCGGTCTTATTTAGTTCACATTTTTACTTTTGGTAACCTAGCCCATATGTATAAAGCACTAAACCTTTTTATCGCGTTAAACGCATTTTCTCGACAAGGAAAGCACAATTTCATCAAAAACAAACACAACAAGAAAGATGAATCTATTCAACAAGTCTGCAACACGTCCTGAAGAGTTACATGATTTCACCCAATGTCAATGTGTAATTTCTCCAGTTCTGATCATTGTTTAGGTTGTTGGTAGCTCGGTCCAATGCCAAAACACAGTGAAATCTTTTTATGGCTTTAAACGCGTTTTCTCCTCGAGAGAAACATGATTTCACTAAAAACGTTGTAGTTTAAACATGCCTGCTGTACATGTGTGCAAACACTCAGAGCCTTAAGATAGGGTTTTCACCAATGTGTTTTTTGGTGAGAAACCTTCTATTTCAAGGTTCTGTGCGTTTTCAGACAAGTACAATATGTATTTATAGTGTTTCTGATGAAATCCCTCCTTATAATGCATTTTCTCACAGAAAATGAGTCTCGCCATGGGAACATGGCTTTTTTGAAAAAGCATATTCTCGTCGAGACATCGTGTTTTAACCAATAAAAACGACTCCCGGTCTTATTTAGTTCACATTTTTACTTTTGGTAACCTAGCTCATATGTATAAAGCACTAAACGTTTTTATCGCGTTAAACGCATTTTGTCGACAAGGAAAGCACAATTTCATCAAAAACAAACAAAACAAGAAAAATGAATCTATTCAACAAGTCTGCAGCACGTCCTGAAGAGTTACATGGTTTCATCCATAGTCAATGTGTAATTTCTCCAGTTCTGATCATTGTTTAGGTTGTTGGTAGCTTGGTCCAATGCCAAAACACAGTGAAATCTTTTTATGGCTTTAAACGCGTTTTCTCCTCGAGAGAAACATGATTTCACTAAAAACGTTATAGTTTAAACATGCCTGCTGTACATATGTGCAAACACTCAGAGCCTTAAGATAGGGTTTTCACCAATGTGTTTTTTGGTGAGAAACCTTCTATTTCAAGGTTCTGTGCGTTTTCAGACAAGTACAATATGTATTTACAGTGTTTCTGATGAAATCCCTCCTTTTAATGCATTTTCTCACAGAAAACGAGTCTCTCGCCATGAGAACATGGCTTTTTTGAAAAAGCATATTCTCGTCGAGAAATCGTGTTTTAAACAATAAAAACGACTCTCGGTCTTATTTAGTTCACATTTTTACTTTTGGTAGCCTAGCTCATATGTATAAAGCACTAAACGTTTTTATCGCGTTAAACGCATTTTCTCGACAAGGAAAGCACAATTTCATCAAAAACAAACAAAACAAGAAAAATGAATCTATTCAACAAGTCTGCAACACGTCCTTAAGAGTTACATGGTTTCACCCAATGTCAATGTGTAATTTCTCCAGTTCTGATCATTGTTTAGGTTGTTGGTAGCTTGGTCCAATGCCAAAACACAGTGAAATCTTTTTATGGCTTTAAACGCGTTTTCTCCTCGAGAGAAACATGATTTCACTAAAAACGTTATAGTTTAAACATGCCTGCTGTACATGTGTGCAAACACTCAGAGCCTTAAGATAGGGTTTTCACCAATGTGTTTTTTGGTGAGAAACCTTCTATTTCAAGGTTCTGTGCGTTTTCAGACAAGTACAATATGTATTTATAGTGTTTCTGATGAAATCCCTCCTTTTAATGCATTTTCTCACAGAAAACGAGTCTCTCGCCATGAGAACATGGCTTTTTTGAAAAAGCATATTCTCGTCGAGAAATCGTGTTTTACACAATAAAAACGACTCTCGGTCTTATTTAGTTCACATTTTTACTTTTGGTAACCTAGCCCATATGTATAAAGCACTAAACCTTTTTATCGCGTTAAACGCATTTTCTCGACAAGGAAAGCACAATTTCATCAAAAACAAACACAACAAGAAAGATGAATCTATTCAACAAGTCTGCAACACGTCCTGAAGAGTTACATGATTTCACCCAATGTCAATGTGTAATTTCTCCAGTTCTGATCATTGTTTAGGTTGTTGGTAGCTCGGTCCAATGCCAAAACACAGTGAAATCTTTTTATGGCTTTAAACGCGTTTTCTCCTCGAGAGAAACATGATTTCACTAAAAACGTTATAGTTTAAACATGCCTGCTGTACATGTGTGCAAACACTCAGAGCCTTAAGATAGGGTTTTCACCAATGTGTTTTTTGGTGAGAAACCTTCTATTTCAAGGTTCTGTGCGTTTTCAGACAAGTACAATATGTATTTATAGTGTTTCTGATGAAATCCCTCCTTTTAATGCATTTTCTCACAGAAAATGAGTCTCTCGCCATGGGAACATGGCTTTTTTGAAAAAGCATATTCTCGTCGAGACATCGTGTTTTAACCAATAAAAACGACTCCCGGTCTTATTTAGTTCACATTTTTACTTTTGGTAACCTAGCTCATATGTATAAAGCACTAAACGTTTTTATCGCGTTAAACGCATTTTGTCGACAAGGAAAGCACAATTTCATCAAAAACAAACAAAACAAGAAAAATGAATCTATTCAACAAGTCTGCAGCACGTCCTGAAAGAGTTACATGGTTTCATCCAATGTCAATGTGTAATTTCTCCAGTTCTGATCATTGTTTAGGTTGTTGGTAGCTTGGTCCAATGCCAAAACACAGTGAAATCTTTTTATGGCTTTAAACGCGTTTTCTCCTCGAGAGAAACATGATTTCACTAAAAACGTTATAGTTTAAACATGCCTGCTGTACATGTGTGCAAACACTCAGAGCCTTAAGATAGGGTTTTCACCAATGTGTTTTTTGGTGAGAAACCTTCTATTTCAAGGTTCTGTCCGTTTTCAGACAAGTACAATATGTATTTATAGTGTTTCTGATGAAATCCCTCCTTTTAATGCATTTTCTCACAGAAAACGAGTCTCTCGCCATGAGAACATGGCTTTTTTGAAAAAGCATATTCTCGTCGAGACATCGTGTTTTAACCAATAAAAACGACTCCCGGTCTTATTTAGTTCACATTTTTACTTTTGGTAACCTAGCTCATATGTATAAAGCACTAAACGTTTTTATCGCGTTAAACACATTTTGTCGACAAGGAAAGCACAATTTCATCAAAAACAAAAAAAACAAGAAAGATGAATCTATTCAACAAGTCTGCAACACGTCCTGAAGAGTTACATGATTTCACCCAATGTCAATGTGTAATTTCTCCAGTTCTGATCATTGTTTAGGTTGTTGGTAGCTTGGTCCAATGCCAAAACACAGTGATATCTTTTTATGGCTTTAAACGCGTTTTCTCCTCGAGAGAAACATGATTTCACTAAAAACGTTATAGTTTAAACATGCCTGCTGTACATGTGTGCAAACACTCAGAGCCTTAAGATAGGGTTTTCACCAATGTGTTTTTTGGTGAGAAACCTTCTATTTCAAGGTTCTGTGCGTTTTCAGACAAGTACAATATGTATTTATAGTGTTTCTGATGAAATCCCTCCTTTTAATGCATTTTCTCACAGAAAATGAGTCTCTCGCCATGGGAACATGGCTTTTTTGAAAAAGCATATTCTCGTCGAGAAATCGTGTTTTAAACAATAAAAACGACTCCCGGTCTTATTTAGTTCACATTTTTACTTTTGGTAACCTAGCTCATATGTATAAAGCACTAAACGTTTTTATCGCGTTAAACGCATTTTCTCGACAAGGAAAGCACAATTTCATCAACAACAAACAAAACAAAAAAAATGAATCTATTCAACAAGTCTGCAACACGTCCTGAAGAGTTACATGATTTCACCCAATGTCAATGTGTAATTTCTCCAGTTCTGATCATTGTTTAGGTTGTTGGTAGCTTGGTCCAATGCCAAAACACAGTGAAATCTTTTTATGGCTTTAAACGCGTTTTCTCCTCGAGAAAAACATGATTTCACTAAAAACGTTATAGTTTAAACATGCCTGCTGTACATATGTGCAAACACTCAGAGCCTTAAGATAGGGTTTTCACCAATGTGTTTTTTGTTGAGAAACCTTCTATTTCAAGGTTCTGTGCGTTTTCAGACAAGTACAATATGTATTTATAGTGTTTCTGATGAAATCCCTCCTTTTAATGCATTTTCTCACAGAAAACGAGTCTCTCGCCATGAGAACATGGCTTTTTTGAAAAAGCATATTCTCGTCGAGAAATCGTGTTTTACACAATAAAAACGACTCTCGGTCTTATTTAGTTCACATTTTTACTTTTGGTAACCTAGCCCATATGTATAAAGCACTAAACCTTTTTATCGCGTTAAACACATTTTGTCGACAAGGAAAGCACAATTTCATCAAAAACAAACACAACAAGAAAGATGAATCTATTCAACAAGTCTGCAACACGTCCTGAAGAGTTACATGATTTCACCCAATGTCAATGTGTAATTTCTCCAGTTCTGATCATTGTTTAGGTTGTTGGTAGCTCGGTCCAATGCCAAAACACAGTGAAATCTTTTTATGGCTTTAAACGCGTTTTCTCCTCGAGAGAAACATGATTTCACTAAAAACGTTATAGTTTAAACATGCCTGCTGTACATGTGTGCAAACACTCAGAGCCTTAAGATAGGGTTTTCACCAATGTGTTTTTTGGTGAGAAACCTTCTATTTCAAGGTTCTCTGCGTTTTCAGACAAGTACAATATGTATTTATAGTGTTTCTGATGAAATCCCTCCTTATAATGCATTTTCTCACAGAAAATGAGTCTCGCCATGGGAACATGGCTTTTTTGAAAAAGCATATTCTCGTCGAGACATCGTGTTTTAACCAATAAAAACGACTCCCGGTCTTATTTAGTTCACATTTTTACTTTTGGTAACCTAGCTCATATGTATAAAGCACTAAACGTTTTTATCGCGTTAAACGCATTTTGTCGACAAGGAAAGCACAATTTCATCAAAAACAAACAAAACAAGAAAAATGAATCTATTCAACAAGTCTGCAGCACGTCCTGAAGAGTTACATGGTTTCATCCAATGTCAATGTGTAATTTCTCCAGTTCTGATCATTGTTTAGGTTGTTGGTAGCTCGGTCCAATGCCAAAACACAGTGAAATCTTTTTATGGCTTTAAACGCGTTTTCTCCTCGAGAGAAACATGATTTCACTAAAAACGTTATAGTTTAAACATGCCTGCTGTACATGTGTGCAAACACTCAGAGCCTTAAGATAGGGTTTTCACCAATGTGTTTTTTGGTGAGAAACCTTCTATTTCAAGGTTCTGTCCGTTTTCAGACAAGTACAATATGTATTTATAGTGTTTCTGATGAAATCCCTCCTTTTAATGCATTTTCTCACAGAAAACGAGTCTCTCGCCATGAGAACATGGCTTTTTTGAAAAAGCATATTCTCGTCGAGACATCGTGTTTTAACCAATAAAAACGACTCCCGGTCTTATTTAGTTCACATTTTTACTTTTGGTAACCTAGCTCATATGTATAAAGCACTAAACCTTTTTATCGCGTTAAACGCCTTTTCTCGACAAGGAAAGCACAATTTCATCAAAAACAAACACAACAAGAAAGATGAATCTATTCAACAAGTCTGCAACACGTCCTGAAGAGTTACATGATTTCACCCAATGTCAATGTGTAATTTCTCCAGTTCTGATCATTGTTTAGGTTGTTGGTAGCTTGGTCCAATGCCAAAACACAGTGATATCTTTTTATGGCTTTAAACGCGTTTTCTCCTCGAGAGAAACATGATTTCACTAAAAACGTTATAGTTTAAACATGCCTGCTGTACATGTGTGCAAACACTCAGAGCCTTAAGATAGGGTTTTCACCAATGTGTTTTTTGGTGAGAAACCTTCTATTTCAAGGTTCTGTGCGTTTTCAGACAAGTACAATATGTATTTATAGTGTTTCTGATGAAATCCCTCCTTTTAATGCATTTTCTCACAGAAAATGAGTCTCTCGCCATGGGAACATGGCTTTTTTGAAAAAGCATATTCTCGTCGAGAAATCGTGTTTTAAACAATAAAAACGACTCCCGGTCTTATTTAGTTCACATTTTTACTTTTGGTAACCTAGCTCATATGTATAAAGCACTAAACGTTTTTATCGCGTTAAACGCATTTTCTCGACAAGGAAAGCACAATTTCATCAACAACAAACAAAACAAGAAAAATGAATCTATTCAACAAGTCTGCAACACGTCCTGAAGAGTTACATGATTTCACCCAATGTCAATGTGTAATTTCTCCAGTTCTGATCATTGTTTAGGTTGTTGGTAGCTTGGTCCAATGCCAAAACACAGTGAAATCTTTTTATGGCTTTAAACGCGTTTTCTCCTCGAGAGAAACATGATTTCACTAAAAACGTTATAGTTTAAACATGCCTGCTGTACATATGTGCAAACACTCAGAGCCTTAAGATAGGGTTTTCACCAATGTGTTTTTTGTTGAGAAACCTTCTATTTCAAGGTTCTGTGCGTTTTCAGACAAGTACAATATGTATTTATAGTGTTTCTGATGAAATCCCTCCTTTTAATGCATTTTCTCACAGAAAACGAGTCTCTCGCCATGAGAACATGGCTTTTTTGAAAAAGCATATTCTCGTCGAGAAATCGTGTTTTACACAATAAAAACGACTCTCGGTCTTATTTAGTTCACATTTTTACTTTTGGTAACCTAGCCCATATGTATAAAGCACTAAACGTTTTTATCGCGTTAAACACATTTTGTCGACAAGGAAAGCACAATTTCATCAAAAACAAACACAACAAGAAAGATGAATCTATTCAACAAGTCTGCAACACGTCCTGAAGAGTTACATGATTTCACCCAATGTCAATGTGTAATTTCTCCAGTTCTGATCATTGTTTAGGTTGTTGGTAGCTCGGTCCAATGCCAAAACACAGTGAAATCTTTTTATGGCTTTAAACGCGTTTTCTCCTCGAGAGAAACATGATTTCACTAAAAACGTTATAGTTTAAACATGCCTGCTGTACATGTGTGCAAACACTCAGAGCCTTAAGATAGGGTTTTCACCAATGTGTTTTTTGGTGAGAAACCTTCTATTTCAAGGTTCTGTCCGTTTTCAGACAAGTACAATATGTATTTATAGTGTTTCTGATGAAATCCCTCCTTATAATGCATTTTCTCACAGAAAATGAGTCTCGCCATGGGAACATGGCTTTTTTGAAAAAGCATATTCTCGTCGAGACATCGTGTTTTAACCAATAAAAACGACTCCCGGTCTTATTTAGTTCACATTTTTACTTTTGGTAACCTAGCTCATATGTATAAAGCACTAAACGTTTTTATCGCGTTAAACGCATTTTGTCGACAAGGAAAGCACAATTTCATCAAAAACAAACAAAACAAGAAAAATGAATCTATTCAACAAGTCTGCAGCACGTCCTGAAGAGTTACATGGTTTCATCCAATGTCAATGTGTAATTTCTCCAGTTCTGATCATTGTTTAGGTTGTTGGTAGCTTGGTCCAATGCCAAAACACAGTGAAATCTTTTTATGGCTTTAAACGCGTTTTCTCCTCGAGAGAAACATGATTTCACTAAAAACGTTACAGTTTAAACATGCCTGCTGTACATATGTGCAAACACTCAGAGCCTTAAGATAGGGTTTTCACCAATGTGTTTTTTGGTGAGAAACCTTCTATTTCAAGGTTCTGTGCGTTTTCAGACAAGTACAATATGTATTTATAGTGTTTCTGATGAAATCCCTCCTTTTAATGCATTTTCTCACAGAAAACGAGTCTCTCGCCATGAGAACATGGCTTTTTTGAAAAAGCATATCTCGTCGAGAAATCGTGTTTTACACAATAAAAACGACTCTCGGTCTTATTTAGTTCACATTTTTACTTTTGGTAACCTAGCCCATATGTATAAAGCACTAAACCTTTTTATCGCGTTAAACACATTTTGTCGACAAGGAAAGCACAATTTCATCAAAAACAAACACAACAAGAAAGATGAATCTATTCAACAAGTCTGCAACACGTCCTGAAGAGTTACATGATTTCACCCAATGTCAATGTGTAATTTCTCCAGTTCTGATCATTGTTTAGGTTGTTGGTAGCTCGGTCCAATGCCAAAACACAGTGAAATCTTTTTATGGCTTTAAACGCGTTTTCTCCTCGAGAGAAACATGATTTCACTAAAAACGTTATAGTTTAAACATGCCTGCTGTACATGTGTGCAAACACTCAGAGCCTTAAGATAGGGTTTTCACCAATGTGTTTTTTGGTGAGAAACCTTCTATTTCAAGGTTCTGTGCGTTTTCAGACAAGTACAATATGTATTTATAGTGTTTCTGATGAAATCCCTCCTTATAATGCATTTTCTCACAGAAAATGAGTCTCGCCATGGGAACATGGCTTTTTTGAAAAAGCATATTCTCGTCGAGACATCGTGTTTTAACCAATAAAAACGACTCCCGGTCTTATTTAGTTCACATTTTTACTTTTGGTAACCTAGCTCATATGTATAAAGCACTAAACGTTTTTATCGCGTTAAACGCATTTTGTCGACAAGGAAAGCACAATTTCATCAAAAACAAACAAAACAAGAAAAATGAATCTATTCAACAAGTCTGCAGCACGTCCTGAAGAGTTACATGGTTTCATCCAATGTCAATGTGTAATTTCTCCAGTTCTGATCATTGTTTAGGTTGTTGGTAGCTTGGTCCAATGCCAAAACACAGTGAAATCTTTTTATGGCTTTAAACGCGTTTTCTCCTCGAGAGAAACATGATTTCACTAAAAACGTTATAGTTTAAACATGCCTGCTGTACATATGTGCAAACACTCAGAGCCTTAAGATAGGGTTTTCACCAATGTGTTTTTTGGTGAGAAACCTTCTATTTCAAGGTTCTGTGCGTTTTCAGACAAGTACAATATGTATTTACAGTGTTTCTGATGAAATCCCTCCTTTTAATGCATTTTCTCACAGAAAACGAGTCTCTCGCCATGAGAACATGGCTTTTTTGAAAAAGCATATTCTCGTCGAGAAATCGTGTTTTACACAATAAAAACGACTCTCGGTCTTATTTAGTTCACATTTTTACTTTTGGTAACCTAGCCCATATGTATAAAGCACTAAACCTTTTTATCGCGTTAAACGCATTTTCTCGACAAGGAAAGCACAATTTCATCAAAAACAAACACAACAAGAAAGATGAATCTATTCAACAAGTCTGCAACACGTCCTGAAGAGTTACATGATTTCACCCAATGTCAATGTGTAATTTCTCCAGTTCTGATCATTGTTTAGGTTGTTGGTAGCTCGGTCCAATGCCAAAACACAGTGAAATCTTTTTATGGCTTTAAACGCGTTTTCTCCTCGAGAGAAACATGATTTCACTAAAAACGTTATAGTTTAAACATGCCTGCTGTACATGTGTGCAAACACTCAGAGCCTTAAGATAGGGTTTTCACCAATGTGTTTTTTGGTGAGAAACCTTCTATTTCAAGGTTCTGTGCGTTTTCAGACAAGTAAAATATGTATTTATAGTGTTTCTGATGAAATCCCTCCTTATAATGCATTTTCTCACAGAAAATGAGTCTCTCGCCATGGGAACATGGCTTTTTTGAAAAAGCATATTCTCGTCGAGACATCGTGTTTTAACCAATAAAAACGACTCCCGGTCTTATTTAGTTCACATTTTTACTTTTGGTAACCTAGCTCATATGTATAAAGCACTAAACGTTTTTATCGCGTTAAACGCATTTTCTCGACAAGGAAAGCACAATTTCATCAAAAACAAACAAAACAAGAAAAATGAATCTATTCAACAAGTCTGCAGCACGTCCTGAAGAGTTACATGGTTTCATCCAATGTCAATGTGTAATTTCTCCAGTTCTGATCATTGTTTAGGTTGTTGGTAGCTTGGTCCAATGCCAAAACACAGTGAAATCTTTTTATGGCTTTAAACGCGTTTTCTCCTCGAGAGAAACATGAGTTCACTAAAAACGTTATAGTTTAAACATGCCTGCTGTACATGTGTGCAAACACTCAGAGCCTTAAGATAGGGTTTTCACCAATGTGTTTTTTGGTGAGAAACCTTCTATTTCAAGGTTCTGTCCGTTTTCAGACAAGTACAATATGTATTTATAGTGTTTCTGATGAAATCCCTCCTTTTAATGCATTTTCTCACAGAAAACGAGTCTCTCGCCATGAGAACATGGCTTTTTTGAAAAAGCATATTCTCGTCGAGACATCGTGTTTTAACCAATAAAAACGACTCCCGGTCTTATTTAGTTCACATTTTTACTTTTGGTAACCTAGCTCATATGTATAAAGCACTAAACGTTTTTATCGCGTTAAACACATTTTGTCGACAAGAAAAGCACAATTTCATCAAAAACAAACAAAACAAGAAAGATGAATCTATTCAACAAGTCTGCAAAACGTCCTGAAGAGTTACATGATTTCACCCAATGTCAATGTGTAATTTCTCCAGTTCTGATCATTGTTTAGGTTGTTGGTAGCTTGGTCCAATGCCAAAACACAGTGAAATCGTTTTATGGCTTTAAACGCGTTTTCTCCTCGAGAAAAACATGATTTCACTAAAAACGTTATAGTTTAAACATGCCTGCTGTACATGTGTGCAAACACTCAGAGCCTTAAGATAGGGTTTTCACCAATGTGTTTTTTGGTGAGAAACCTTCTATTTCAAGGTTCTGTCCGTTTTCAGACAAGTACAATATGTATGTATAGTGTTTCTGATGAAATCCCTCCTTTTAATGCATTTTCTCACAGAAAACGAGTCTCTCGCCATGAGAACATGGCTTTTTTGAAAAAGCATATTCTCGTCGAGAAATCGTGTTTTACACAATAAAAACGACTCTCGGTCTTATTTAGTTCACATTTTTACTTTTGGTAACCTAGCCCATATGTATAAAGCACTAAACCTTTTTATCGCGTTAAACGCATTTTCTCGACAAGGAAAGCACAATTTCATCAAAAACAAACACAACAAGAAAGATGAATCTATTCAACAAGTCTGCAACACGTCCTGAAGAGTTACATGATTTCACCCAATGTCAATGTGTAATTTCTCCAGTTCTGATCATTGTTTAGGTTGTTGGTAGCTCGGTCCAATGCCAAAACACAGTGAAATCTTTTTATGGCTTTAAACGCGTTTTCTCCTCGAGAGAAACATGATTTCACTAAAAACGTTATAGTTTAAACATGCCTGCTGTACATGTGTGCAAACACTCAGAGCCTTAAGATAGGGTTTTCACCAATGTGTTTTTTGGTGAGGAACCTTCTATTTCAAGGTTCTGTCCGTTTTCAGACAAGTACAATATGTATTTATAGTGTTTCTGATGAAATCCCTCCTTTTAATGCATTTTCTCACAGAAAACGAGTCTCTCGCCATGAGAACATGGCTTTTTTGAAAAAGCATATTCTCGTCGAGAAATCGTGTTTTACACAATAAAAACGACTCTCGGTCTTATTTAGTTCACATTTTTACTTTTGGTAACCTAGCCCATATGTATAAAGCACTAAACCTTTTTATCGCGTTAAACGCCTTTTCTCGACAAGGAAAGCACAATTTCATCAAAAACAAACACAACAAGAAAGATGAATCTATTCAACAAGTCTGCAACACGTCCTGAAGAGTTACATGATTTCACCCAATGTCAATGTGTAATTTCTCCAGTTCTGATCATTGTTTAGGTTGTTGGTAGCTTGGTCCAATGCCAAAACACAGTGAAATCTTTTTATGGCTTTAAACGCGTTTTCTCCTCGAGAGAAACATGATTTCACTAAAAACGTTATAGTTTAAACATGCCTGCTGTACATGTGTGCAAACAGTCAGAGCCTTAAGATAGGGTTTTCACCAATGTGTTTTTTGGTGAGAAACCTTCTATTTCAAGGTTCTGTGCGTTTTCAGACAAGTACAATATGTATTTATAGTGTTTCTGATGAAATCCCTCCTTTTAATGCATTTTCTCACAGAAAACGAGTCTCTCGCCATGAGAACATGGCTTTTTTGAAAAAGCATATTCTCGTCGAGAAATCGTGTTTTACACAATAAAAACGACTCTCGGTCTTATTTAGTTCACATTTTTACTTTTGGTAACCTAGCCCATATGTATAAAGCACTAAACCTTTTTATCGCGTTAAACGCCTTTTCTCGACAAGGAAAGCACAATTTCATCAAAAACAAACACAACAAGAAAGATGAATCTATTCAACAAGTCTGCAACACGTCCTGAAGAGTTACATGATTTCACCCAATGTCAATGTGTAATTTCTCCAGTTCTGATCATTGTTTAGGTTGTTGGTAGCTCGGTCCAATGCCAAAACACAGTGAAATCTTTTTATGGCTTTAAACGCGTTTTCTCCTCGAGAGAAACATGATTTCACTAAAAACGTTATAGTTTAAACATGCCTGCTGTAGATGTGTGCAAACACTCAGAGCCTTAAGATAGGGTTTTCACCAATGTGTTTTTTGGTGAGAAACCTTCTATTTCAAGGTTCTGTGCGTTTTCAGACAAGTACAATATGTATTTATAGTGTTTCTGATGAAATCCCTCCTTTTAATGCATTTTCTCACAGAAAATGAGTCTCTCGCCATGGGAACATGGCTTTTTTGAAAAAGCATATTCTCGTCAAGAAATCGTGTTTTAAACAATAAAAACGACTCCCGGTCTTATTTAGTTCACATTTTTACTTTTGGTATTCCTAGCTCATATGTATAAAGCACTAAACGTTTTTATCGCTTTAAACGCATTTTCTCGACAAGGAAAGCACAATTTCATCAAAAACAAACAAAACAAGAAAAATGAATCTATTCAACAAGTCTGCAACACGTCCTGAAGAGTTACATGATTTCACCCAATGTCAATGTGTAATTTCTCCAGTTCTGATCATTGTTTAGGTTGTTGGTAGCTTGGTCCAATGCCAAAACACAGTGAAATCGTTTTATGGCTTTAAACGCGTTTTCTCCTCGAGAAAAACATGATTTCACTAAAAACGTTATAGTTTAAACATGCCTGCTGTACATGTGTGCAAACACTCAGAGCCTTAAGATAGGGTTTTCACCAATGTGTTTTTTGGTGAGAAACCTTCTATTTCAAGGTTCTGTCCGTTTTCAGACAAGTACAATATGTATTTATAGTGTTTCTGATGAAATCCCTCCTTTTAATGCATTTTCTCACAGAAAACGAGTCTCTCGCCATGAGAACATGGCTTTTTTGAAAAAGCATATTCTCGTCGAGAAATCGTGTTTTACACAATAAAAACGACTCTCGGTCTTATTTAGTTCACATTTTTACTTTTGGTAACCTAGCTCATATGTATAAAGCACTAAACGTTTTTATCGCGTTAAACACATTTTGTCGACAAGAAAAGCACAATTTCATCAAAAACAAACAAAACAAGAAAGATGAATCTATTCAACAAGTCTGCAAAACGTCCTGAAGAGTTACATGATTTCACCCAATGTCAATGTGTAATTTCTCCAGTTCTGATCATTGTTTAGGTTGTTGGTAGCTTGGTCCAATGCCAAAACACAGTGAAATCGTTTTATGGCTTTAAACGCGTTTTCTCCTCGAGAAAAACATGATTTCACTAAAAACGTTATAGTTTAAACATGCCTGCTGTACATGTGTGCAAACACTCAGAGCCTTAAGATAGGGTTTTCACCAATGTGTTTTTTGGTGAGAAACCTTCTATTTCAAGGTTCTGTCCGTTTTCAGACAAGTACAATATGTATGTATAGTGTTTCTGATGAAATCCCTCCTTTTAATGCATTTTCTCACAGAAAACGAGTCTCTCGCCATGAGAACATGGCTTTTTTGAAAAAGCATATTCTCGTCGAGAAATCGTGTTTTACACAATAAAAACGACTCTCGGTCTTATTTAGTTCACATTTTTACTTTTGGTAACCTAGCCCATATGTATAAAGCACTAAACCTTTTTATCGCGTTAAACGCATTTTCTCGACAAGGAAAGCACAATTTCATCAAAAACAAACACAACAAGAAAGATGAATCTATTCAACAAGTCTGCAACACGTCCTGAAGAGTTACATGATTTCACCCAATGTCAATGTGTAATTTCTCCAGTTCTGATCATTGTTTAGGTTGTTGGTAGCTCGGTCCAATGCCAAAACACAGTGAAATCTTTTTATGGCTTTAAACGCGTTTTCTCCTCGAGAGAAACATGATTTCACTAAAAACGTTATAGTTTAAACATGCCTGCTGTACATGTGTGCAAACACTCAGAGCCTTAAGATAGGGTTTTCACCAATGTGTTTTTTGGTGAGGAACCTTCTATTTCAAGGTTCTGTCCGTTTTCAGACAAGTACAATATGTATTTATAGTGTTTCTGATGAAATCCCTCCTTTTAATGCATTTTCTCACAGAAAACGAGTCTCTCGCCATGAGAACATGGCTTTTTTGAAAAAGCATATTCTCGTCGAGAAATCGTGTTTTACACAATAAAAACGACTCTCGGTCTTATTTAGTTCACATTTTTACTTTTGGTAACCTAGCCCATATGTATAAAGCACTAAACCTTTTTATCGCGTTAAACGCCTTTTCTCGACAAGGAAAGCACAATTTCATCAAAAACAAACACAACAAGAAAGATGAATCTATTCAACAAGTCTGCAACACGTCCTGAAGAGTTACATGATTTCACCCAATGTCAATGTGTAATTTCTCCAGTTCTGATCATTGTTTAGGTTGTTGGTAGCTTGGTCCAATGCCAAAACACAGTGAAATCTTTTTATGGCTTTAAACGCGTTTTCTCCTCGAGAGAAACATGATTTCACTAAAAACGTTATAGTTTAAACATGCCTGCTGTACATGTGTGCAAACACTCAGAGCCTTAAGATAGGGTTTTCACCAATGTGTTTTTTGGTGAGAAACCTTCTATTTCAAGGTTCTGTGCGTTTTCAGACAAGTACAATATGTATTTATAGTGTTTCTGATGAAATCCCTCCTTTTAATGCATTTTCTCACAGAAAACGAGTCTCTCGCCATGAGAACATGGCTTTTTTGAAAAAGCATATTCTCGTCGAGAAATCGTGTTTTACACAATAAAAACGACTCTCGGTCTTATTTAGTTCACATTTTTACTTTTGGTAACCTAGCCCATATGTATAAAGCACTAAACCTTTTTATCGCGTTAAACGCCTTTTCTCGACAAGGAAAGCACAATTTCATCAAAAACAAACACAACAAGAAAGATGAATCTATTCAACAAGTCTGCAACACGTCCTGAAGAGTTACATGATTTCACCCAATGTCAATGTGTAATTTCTCCAGTTCTGATCATTGTTTAGGTTGTTGGTAGCTCGGTCCAATGCCAAAACACAGTGAAATCTTTTTATGGCTTTAAACGCGTTTTCTCCTCGAGAGAAACATGATTTCACTAAAAACGTTATAGTTTAAACATGCCTGCTGTACATGTGTGCAAACACACAGAGCCTTAAGATAGGGTTTTCACCAATGTGTTTTTTGGTGAGAAACCTTCTATTTCAAGGTTCTGTGCGTTTTCAGACAAGTACAATATGTATTTATAGTGTTTCTGATGAAATCCCTCCTTTTAATGCATTTTCTCACAGAAAACGAGTCTCTCGCCATGAGAACATGGCTTTTTTGAAAAAGCATATTCTCGTCAAGAAATCGTGTTTTACACAATAAAAACGACTCTCGGTCTTATTTAGTTCACATTTTTACTTTTGGTAACCTAGCCCATATGTATAAAGCACTAAACCTTTTTATCGCGTTAAACGCCTTTTCTCGACAAGGAAAGCACAATTTCATCAAAAACAAACACAACAAGAAAGATGAATCTATTCAATAAGTCTGCAACACGTCCTGAAGAGTTACATGATTTCACGCAATGTCAATGTGTAATTTCTCCAGTTCTGATCATTGTTTAGGTTGTTGGTAGCTCGGTCCAATGCCAAAACACAGTGAAATCTTTTTATGGCTTTAAACGCGTTTTCTCCTCGAGAGAAACATGATTTCACTAAAAACGTTATAGTTTAAACATGCCTGCTGTAGATGTGTGCAAACACTCAGAGCCTTAAGATAGGGTTTTCACCAATGTGTTTTTTGGTGAGAAACCTTCTATTTCAAGGTTCTGTGCGTTTTCAGACAAGTACAATATGTATTTATAGTGTTTCTGATGAAATCCCTCCTTTTAATGCATTTTCTCACAGAAAATGAGTCTCTCGCCATGAGAACATGGCTTTTTTGAAAAAGCATATTCTCGTCGAGAAATCGTGTTTTACACAATAAAAACGACTCTCGGTCTTATTTAGTTCACATTTTTACTTTTGGTAACCTAGCCCATATGTATAAAGCACTAAACCTTTTTATCGCGTTAAACGCCTTTTCTCGACAAGGAAAGCACAATTTCATCAAAAACAAACACAACAAGAAAGATGAATCTATTCAACAAGTCTGCAACACGTCCTGAAGAGTTACATGATTTCACCCAATGTCAATGTGTAATTTCTCCAGTTCTGATCATTGTTTAGGTTGTTGGTAGCTCGGTCCAATGCCAAAACACAGTGAAATCTTTTTATGGCTTTAAACGCGTTTTCTCCTCGAGAGAAACATGATTTCACTAAAAACGTTATAGTTTAAACATGCCTGCTGTACATGTGTGCAAACACACAGAGCCTTAAGATAGGGTTTTCACCAATGTGTTTTTTGGTGAGAAACCTTCTATTTCAAGGTTCTGTGCGTTTTCAGACAAGTACAATATGTATTTATAGTGTTTCTGATGAAATCCCTCCTTTTAATGCATTTTCTCACAGAAAACGAGTCTCTCGCCATGAGAACATGGCTTTTTTGAAAAAGCATATTCTCGTCAAGAAATCGTGTTTTACACAATAAAAACGACTCTCGGTTTTATTTAGTTCACATTTTTACTTTTGGTAACCTAGCCCATATGTATAAAGCACTAAACCTTTTTATCGCGTTAAACGCCTTTTCTCGACAAGGAAAGCACAATTTCATCAAAAACAAACACAACAAGAAAGATGAATCTATTCAACAAGTCTGCAACACGTCCTGAAGAGTTACATGATTTCACGCAATGTCAATGTGTAATTTCTCCAGTTCTGATCATTGTTTAGGTTGTTGGTAGCTCGGTCCAATGCCAAAACACAGTGAAATCTTTTTATGGCTTTAAACGCGTTTTCTCCTCGAGAGAAACATGATTTCACTAAAAACGTTATAGTTTAAACATGCCTGCTGTACATGTGTGCAAACACTCAGAGCCTTAAGATAGGGTTTTCACCAATGTGTTTTTTGGTGAGAAACCTTCTATTTCAAGGTTCTGTGCGTTTTCAGACAAGTACAATATGTATTTATAGTGTTTCTGATGAAATCCCTCCTTTTAATGCATTTTCTCACAGAAAATGAGTCTCTCGCCATGGGAACATGGCTTTTTTGAAAAAGCATATTCTCGTCAAGAAATCGTGTTTTAAACAATAAAAACGACTCCCGGTCTTATTTAGTTCACATTTTTACTTTTGGTATTCCTAGCTCATATGTATAAAGCACTAAACGTTTTTATCGCTTTAAACGCATTTTCTCGACAAGGAAAGCACAATTTCATCAAAAACAAACAAAACAAGAAAAATGAATCTATTCAACAAGTCTGCAACACGTCCTGAAGAGTTACATGATTTCACCCAATGTCAATGTGTAATTTCTCCAGTTCTGATCATTGTTTAGGTTGTTGGTAGCTTGGTCCAATGCCAAAACACAGTGAAATCTTTTTATGGCTTTAAACGCGTTTTCTCCTCGAGAGAAACATGATTTCACTAAAAACGTTATAGTTTAAACATGCCTGCTGTACATGTGTGCAAACACTCAGAGCCTTAAGATAGGGTTTTCACCAATGTGTTTTTTGGTGAGAAACCTTCTATTTCAAGGTTCTGTCCGTTTTCAGACAAGTACAATATGTATTTATAGTGTTTCTGATGAAATCCCTCCTTTTAATGCATTTTCTCACAGAAAACGAGTCTCTCGCCATGAGAACATGGCTTTTTTGAAAAAGCATATTCTCGTCGAGAAATCGTGTTTTACACAATAAAAACGACTCTCGGTCTTATTTAGTTCACATTTTTACTTTTGGTAACCTAGCCCATATGTATAAAGCAATAAACCTTTTTATCGCGTTAAACGCATTTTCTCGACAAGGAAAGCACAATTTCATCAAAAACAAACACAACAAGAAAGATGAATCTATTCAACAAGTCTGCAACACGTCCTGAAGAGTTACATGATTTCACCGAATGTCAATGTGTAATTTCTCCAGTTCTGATCATTGTTTAGGTTGTTGGTAGCTCGGTCCAATGCCAAAACACAGTGAAATCTTTTTATGGCTTTAAACGCGTTTTCTCCTCGAGAGAAACATGATTTCACTAAAAACGTTATAGTTTAAACATGCCTGCTATACATGTGTGCAAACACTCAGAGCCTTAAGATAGGGTTTTCACCAATGTGTTTTTTGGTGAGAAACCTTCTATTTCAAGGTTCTGTGCGTTTTCAGACAAGTACAATATGTATTTATAGTGTTTCTGATGAAATCCCTCCTTTTAATGCATTTTCTCACAGAAAACGAGTCTCTCGCCATGAGAACATGGCTTTTTTGAAAAAGCATATTCTCGTCGAGAAATCGTGTTTTACACAATAAAAACGACTCTCGGTCTTATTTAGTTCACATTTTTACTTTTGGTAACCTAGCCCATATGTATAAAGCACTAAACCTTTTTATCGCGTTAAACGCATTTTCTCGACAAGGAAAGCACAATTTCATCAAAAACAAACACAACAAGAAAGATGAATCTATTCAACAAGTCTGCAACACGTCCTGAAGAGTTACATGATTTCACCCAATGTCAATGTGTAATTTCTCCAGTTCTGATCATTGTTTAGGTTTTGGTAGCTTGGTCCAATGCCAAAACACAGTGAAATCTTTTTATGGCTTTAAACGCGTTTTCTCCTCGAGAGAAACATGATTTCACTAAAAACGTTATAGTTTAAACATGCCTGCTGTACAAGTGTGCAAACACTCAGAGCCTTAAGATACGGTTTTCACCAATGTGTTTTTTGGTGAGAAACCTTCTATTTCAAGGTTCTGTGCGTTTTCAGACAAGTACAATATGTATTTATAGTGTTTCTGATGAAATCCCTCCTTTTAATGCATTTTCTCACAGAAAACGAGTCTCTCGCCATGGGAACATGGCTTTTTTGAAAAAGCATATTCTCGTCAAGAAATCGTGTTTTAAACAATAAAAACGACTCCCGGTCTTATTTAGTTCACATTTTTACTTTTGGTAGCCTAGCTCATATGTATAAAGCACTAAACGTTTTTATCGCTTTAAACGCATTTTCTCGACAAGGAAAGCACAATTTCATCAAAAACAAACACAACAAGAAAGATGAATCTATTCAACAAGTCTGCAACACGTCCTGAAGAGTTACATGATTTCACCCAATGTCAATGTGTAATTTTTCCAGTTCTGATCATTGTTTAGGTTGTTGGTAGCTCGGTCCAATGCCAAAACACAGTGAAATCTTTTTATGGCTTTAAACGCGTTTTCTCCTCGAGAGAAACATGATTTCACTAAAAACGTTATAGTTTAAACATGCCTGCTGTACATGTGTGCAAACACTCAGGGCCTTAAGATAGGGTTTTCACCAATGTGTTTTTTGGTGAGAAACCTTCTATTTCAAGGTTCTGTGCGTTTTCAGACAAGTACAATATGTATTTATAGTGTTTCTGATGAAATCCCTCCTTTTAATGCATTTTCTCACAGAAAACGAGTCTCTCGCCATGAGAACATGGCTTTTTTGAAAAAGCATATTCTCGTCGAGAAATCGTGTTTTACACAATAAAAACGACTCTCGGTCTTATTTAGTTCACATTTTTACTTTTGGTAACCTAGCCCATATGTATAAAGCACTAAACCTTTTTATCGCGTTAAACGCATTTTCTCGACAAGGAAAGCACAATTTCATCAAAAACAAACACAACAAGAAAGATGAATCTATTCAACAAGTCTGCAACACGTCCTGAAGAGTTACATGATTTCACCCAATGTCAATGTGTAATTTCTCCAGTTCTGATCATTGTTTAGGTTTTGGTAGCTTGGTCCAATGCCAAAACACAGTGAAATCTTTTTATGGCTTTAAACGCGTTTTCTCCTCGAGAGAAACATGATTTCACTAAAAACGTTATAGTTTAAACATGCCTGCTGTACAAGTGTGCAAACACTCAGAGCCTTAAGATACGGTTTTCACCAATGTGTTTTTTGGTGAGAAACCTTCTATTTCAAGGTTCTGTGCGTTTTCAGACAAGTACAATATGTATTTATAGTGTTTCTGATGAAATCCCTCCTTTTAATGCATTTTCTCACAGAAAACGAGTCTCTCGCCATGGGAACATGGCTTTTTTGAAAAAGCATATTCTCGTCAAGAAATCGTGTTTTAAACAATAAAAACGACTCCCGGTCTTATTTAGTTCACATTTTTACTTTTGGTAGCCTAGCTCATATGTATAAAGCACTAAACGTTTTTATCGCTTTAAACGCATTTTCTCGACAAGGAAAGCACAATTTCATCAAAAACAAACACAACAAGAAAGATGAATCTATTCAACAAGTCTGCAACACGTCCTGAAGAGTTACATGATTTCACCCAATGTCAATGTGTAATTTCTCCAGTTCTGATCATTGTTTAGGTTGTTGGTAGCTCGGTCCAATGCCAAAACACAGTGAAATCTTTTTATGGCTTTAAACGCGTTTTCTCCTCGAGAGAAACATGATTTCACTAAAAACGTTATAGTTTAAACATGCCTGCTGTACATGTGTGCAAACACTCAGAGCCTTAAGATAGGGTTTTCACCAATGTGTTTTTTGGTGAGAAACCTTCTATTTCAAGGTTCTGTGCGTTTTCAGACAAGTACAATATGTATTTATAGTGTTTCTGATGAAATCCCTCCTTTTAATGCATTTTCTCACAGAAAACGAGTCTCTCGCCATGAGAACATGGCTTTTTTGAAAAAGCATATTCTCGTCGAGAAATCGTGTTTTACACAATAAAAACGACTCCCGGTCTTATTTAGTTCACATTTTTACTTTTGGTAACCTAGCTCATATGTATAAAGCACTAAACGTTTTTATCGCGTTAAACGCATTTTGTCGACAAGGAAAGCACAATTTCATCAAAAACAAACAAAACAAGAAAAATGAATCTATTCAACAAGTCTGCAGCACGTCCTGAAGAGTTACATGGTTTCATCCAATGTCAATGTGTAATTTCTCCAGTTCTGATCATTGTTTAGGTTGTTGGTAGCTTGGTCCAATGCCAAAACACAGTGAAATCTTTTTATGGCTTTAAACGCGTTTTCTCCTCGAGAGAAACATGATTTCACTAAAAACGTTATAGTTTAAACATGCCTGCTGTACATATGTGCAAACACTCAGAGCCTTAAGATAGGGTTTTCACCAATGTGTTTTTTGGTGAGAAACCTTCTATTTCAAGGTTCTGTGCGTTTTCAGACAAGTAAAATATGTATTTACAGTGTTTCTGATGAAATCCCTCCTTTTAATGCATTTTCTCACAGAAAACGAGTCTCTCGCCATGAGAACATGGCTTTTTTGAAAAAGCATATTCTCGTCGAGAAATCGTGTTTTACACAATAAAAACGACTCTCGGTCTTATTTAGTTCACATTTTTACTTTTGGTAACCTAGCCCATATGTATAAAGCACTAAACCTTTTTATCGCGTTAAACGCATTTTCTCGACAAGGAAAGCACAATTTCATCAAAAACAAACACAACAAGAAAGATGAATCTATTCAACAAGTCTGCAACACGTCCTGAAGAGTTACATGATTTCACCCAATGTCAATGTGTAATTTCTCCAGTTCTGATCATTGTTTAGGTTGTTGGTAGCTCGGTCCAATGCCAAAACACAGTGAAATCTTTTTATGGCTTTAAACGCGTTTTCTCCTCGAGAGAAACATGATTTCACTAAAAACGTTATAGTTTAAACATGCCTGCTGTACATGTGTGCAAACACTCAGAGCCTTAAGATAGGGTTTTCACCAATGTGTTTTTTGGTGAGAAACCTTCTATTTCAAGGTTCTGTGCGTTTTCAGACAAGTAAAATATGTATTTATAGTGTTTCTGATGAAATCCCTCCTTATAATGCATTTTCTCACAGAAAATGAGTCTCTCGCCATGGGAACATGGCTTTTTTGAAAAAGCATATTCTCGTCGAGACATCGTGTTTTAACCAATAAAAACGACTCCCGGTCTTATTTAGTTCACATTTTTACTTTTGGTAACCTAGCTCATATGTATAAAGCACTAAACGTTTTTATCGCGTTAAACGCATTTTCTCGACAAGGAAAGCACAATTTCATCAAAAACAAACAAAACAAGAAAAATGAATCTATTCAACAAGTCTGCAGCACGTCCTGAAGAGTTACATGGTTTCATCCAATGTCAATGTGTAATTTCTCCAGTTCTGATCATTGTTTAGGTTGTTGGTAGCTTGGTCCAATGCCAAAACACAGTGAAATCTTTTTATGGCTTTAAACGCGTTTTCTCCTCGAGAGAAACATGAGTTCACTAAAAACGTTATGGTTTAAACATGCCTACTGTACATGTGTGCAAACACTCAGAGCCTTAAGATAGGGTTTTCACCAATGTGTTTTTTGGTGAGAAACCTTCTATTTCAAGGTTCTGTCCGTTTTCAGACAAGTACAATATGTATTTATAGTGTTTCTGATGAAATCCCTCCTTTTAATGCATTTTCTCACAGAAAACGAGTCTCTCGCCATGAGAACATGGCTTTTTTGAAAAAGCATATTCTCGTCGAGAAATCGTGTTTTACACAATAAAAACGACTCTCGGTCTTATTTAGTTCACATTTTTACTTTTGGTAACCTAGCTCATATGTATAAAGCACTAAACGTTTTTATCGCGTTAAACACATTTTGTCGACAAGGAAAGCACAATTTCATCAAAAACAAACAAAACAAGAAAGATGAATCTATTCAACAAGTCTGCAAAACGTCCTGAAGAGTTACATGATTTCACCCAATGTCAATGTGTAATTTCTCCAGTTCTGATCATTGTTTAGGTTGTTGGTAGCTTGGTCCAATGCCAAAACACAGTGAAATCTTTTTATGGCTTTAAACGCGTTTTCTCCTCGAGAAAAACATGATTTCACTAAAAACGTTATAGTTTAAACATGCCTGCTGTACATGTGTGCAAACACTCAGAGCCTTAAGATAGGGTTTTCACCAATGTGTTTTTTGGTGAGAAACCTTCTATTTCAAGGTTCTGTGCGTTTTCAGACAAGTACAATATGTATTTATAGTGTTTCTGATGAAATCCCTCCTTTTAATGCATTTTCTCACAGAAAACGAGTCTCTCGCCATGAGAACATGGCTTTTTTGAAAAAGCATATTCTCGTCGAGAAATCGTGTTTTACACAATAAAAACGACTCTCGGTCTTATTTAGTTCACATTTTTACTTTTGGTAACCTAGCCCATATGTATAAAGCACTAAACCTTTTTATCGCGTTAAACGCCTTTTCTCGACAAGGAAAGCACAATTTCATCAAAAACAAACACAACAAGAAAGATGAATCTATTCAACAAGTCTGCAACACGTCCTGAAGAGTTACATGATTTCACCCAATGTCAATGTGTAATTTCTCCAGTTCTGATCATTGTTTAGGTTGTTGGTAGCTCGGTCCAATGCCAAAACACAGTGAAATCTTTTTATGGCTTTAAACGCGTTTTCTCCTCGAGAGAAACATGATTTCACTAAAAACGTTATAGTTTAAACATGCCTGCTGTACATGTGTGCAAACACACAGAGCCTTAAGATAGGGTTTTCACCAATGTGTTTTTTGGTGAGAAACCTTCTATTTCAAGGTTCTGTGCGTTTTCAGACAAGTACAATATGTATTTATAGTGTTTCTGATGAAATCCCTCCTTTTAATGCATTTTCTCACAGAAAACGAGTCTCTCGCCATGAGAACATGGCTTTTTTGAAAAAGCATATTCTCGTCAAGAAATCGTGTTTTACACAATAAAAACGACTCTCGGTCTTATTTAGTTCACATTTTTACTTTTGGTAACCTAGCCCATATGTATAAAGCACTAAACCTTTTTATCGCGTTAAACGCCTTTTCTCGACAAGGAAAGCACAATTTCATCAAAAACAAACACAACAAGAAAGATGAATCTATTCAACAAGTCTGCAACACGTCCTGAAGAGTTACATGATTTCACGCAATGTCAATGTGTAATTTCTCCAGTTCTGATCATTGTTTAGGTTGTTGGTAGCTCGGTCCAATGCCAAAACACAGTGAAATCTTTTTATGGCTTTAAACGCGTTTTCTCCTCGAGAGAAACATGATTTCACTAAAAACGTTATAGTTTAAACATGCCTGCTGTAGATGTGTGCAAACACTCAGAGCCTTAAGATAGGGTTTTCACCAATGTGTTTTTTGGTGAGAAACCTTCTATTTCAAGGTTCTGTGCGTTTTCAGACAAGTACAATATGTATTTATAGTGTTTCTGATGAAATCCCTCCTTTTAATGCATTTTCTCACAGAAAATGAGTCTCTCGCCATGGGAACATGGCTTTTTTGAAAAAGCATATTCTCGTCAAGAAATCGTGTTTTAACCAATAAAAACGACTCCCGGTCTTATTTAGTTCACATTTTTACTTTTGGTAACCTAGCTCAAATGTATAAAGCACTAAACGTTTTTATCGCTTTAAACGCATTTTCTCGACAAGGAAAGCACAATTTCATCAAAAACAAACAAAACAAGAAAAATGAATCTATTCAACAAGTCTGCAACACGTCCTGAAGAGTTACATGATTTCACCCAATGTCAATGTGTAATTTCTCCAGTTCTGATCATTGTTTAGGTTGTTGGTAGCTTGGTCCAATGCCAAAACACAGTGAAATCGTTTTATGGCTTTAAACGCGTTTTCTCCTCGAGAGAAACATGAGTTCACTAAAAACGTTATAGTTTAAACATGCCTGCTGTACATGTGTGCAAACACTCAGAGCCTTAAGATAGGGTTTTCACCAATGTGTTTTTTGGTGAGAAACCTTCTATTTCAAGGTTCTGTCCGTTTTCAGACAAGTACAATATGTATTTATAGTGTTTCTGATGAAATCCCTCCTTTTAATGCATTTTCTCACAGAAAACGAGTCTCTCGCCATGAGAACATGGCTTTTTTGAAAAAGCATATTCTCGTCGAGACATCGTGTTTTAACCAATAAAAACGACTCCCGGTCTTATTTAGTTCACATTTTTACTTTTGGTAACCTAGCTCATATGTATAAAGCACTAAACGTTTTTATCGCGTTAAACACATTTTGTCGACAAGGAAAGCACAATTTCATCAAAAACAAACAAAACAAGAAAGATGAATCTATTCAACAAGTCTGCAAAACGTCCTGAAGAGTTACATGATTTCACCCAATGTCAATGTGTAATTTCTCCAGTTCTGATCATTGTTTAGGTTGTTGGTAGCTCGGTCCAATGCCAAAAGACAGTGAAATCGTTTTATGGCTTTAAACGCGTTTTCTCCTCGAGAAAAACATGATTTCACTAAAAACGTTATAGTTTAAACATGCCTGCTGTACATGTGTGCAAACACTCAGAGCCTTAAGATAGGGTTTTCACCAATGTGTTTTTTGGTGAGAAACCTTCTATTTCAAGGTTCTGTCCGTTTTCAGACAAGTACAATATGTATTTATAGTGTTTCTGATGAAATCCCTCCTTTTAATGCATTTTCTCACAGAAAACGAGTCTCTCGCCATGAGAACATGGCTTTTTTGAAAAAGCATATTCTCGTCGAGAAATCGTGTTTTACACAATAAAAACGACTCTCGGTCTTATTTAGTTCACATTTTTACTTTTGGTAACCTAGCCCATATGTATAAAGCACTAAACCTTTTTATCGCGTTAAACGCCTTTTCTCGACAAGGAAAGCACAATTTCATCAAAAACAAACACAACAAGAAAGATGAATCTATTCAACAAGTCTGCAACACGTCCTGAAGAGTTACATGATTTCACCCAATGTCAATGTGTAATTTCTCCAGTTCTGATCATTGTTTAGGTTGTTGGTAGCTCGGTCCAATGCCAAAACACAGTGAAATCTTTTTATGGCTTTAAACGCGTTTTCTCCTCGAGAGAAACATGATTTCACTAAAAACGTTATAGTTTAAACATGCCTGCTGTACATGTGTGCAAACACTCAGAGCCTTAAGATAGGGTTTTCACCAATGTGTTTTTTGGTGAGAAACCTTCTATTTCAAGGTTCTGTGCGTTTTCAGACAAGTACAATATGTATTTATAGTGTTTCTGATGAAATCCCTCCTTTTAATGCATTTTCTCACAGAAAACGAGTCTCTCGCCATGAGAACATGGCTTTTTTGAAAAAGCATATTCTCGTCGAGAAATCGTATTTTACACAATAAAAACGACTCTCGGTCTTATTTAGTTCACATTTTTACTTTTGGTAACCTAGCCCATATGTATAAAGCACTAAACCTTTTTATCGCGTTAAACGCCTTTTCTCGACAAGGAAAGCACAATTTCATCAAAAACAAACACAACAAGAAAGATGAATCTATTCAACAAGTCTGCAACACGTCCTGAAGAGTTACATGATTTCACGCAATGTCAATGTGTAATTTCTCCAGTTCTGATCATTGTTTAGGTTGTTGGTAGCTCGGTCCAATGCCAAAACACAGTGAAATCTTTTTATGGCTTTAAACGCGTTTTCTCCTCGAGAGAAACATGATTTCACTAAAAACGTTATAGTTTAAACATGCCTGCTGTAGATGTGTGCAAACACTCAGAGCCTTAAGATAGGGTTTTCACCAATGTGTTTTTTGGTGAGAAACCTTCTATTTCAAGGTTCTGTGCGTTTTCAGACAAGTACAATATGTATTTATAGTGTTTCTGATGAAATCCCTCCTTTTAATGCATTTTCTCACAGAAAATGAGTCTCTCGCCATGGGAACATGGCTTTTTTGAAAAAGCATATTCTCGTCAAGAAATCGTGTTTTAAACAATAAAAACGACTCCCGGTCTTATTTAGTTCACATTTTTACTTTTGGTATTCCTAGCTCATATGTATAAAGCACTAAACGTTTTTATCGCTTTAAACGCATTTTCTCGACAAGGACAGCACAATTTCATCAAAAACAAACAAAACAAGAAAAATGAATCTATTCAACAAGTCTGCAACACGTCCTGAAGAGTTACATGATTTCACCCAATGTCAATGTGTAATTTCTCCAGTTCTGATCATTGTTTAGGTTGTTGGTAGCTTGGTCCAATGCCAAAACACAGTGAAATCGTTTTATGGCTTTAAACGCGTTTTCTCCTCGAGAAAAACATGATTTCACTAAAAACGTTATAGTTTAAACATGCCTGCTGTACATGTGTGCAAACACTCAGAGCCTTAAGATAGGGTTTTCACCAATGTGTTTTTTGGTGAGAAACCTTCTATTTCAAGGTTCTGTCCGTTTTCAGACAAGTACAATATGTATTTATAGTGTTTCTGATGAAATCCCTCCTTTTAAAGCATTTTCTCACAGAAAACGAGTCTCTCGCCATGAGAACATGGCTTTTTTGAAAAAGCATATTCTCGTCGAGAAATCGTGTTTTACACAATAAAAACGACTCTCGGTCTTATTTAGTTCACATTTTTACTTTTGGTAACCTAGCCCATATGTATAAAGCACTAAACCTTTTTATCGCGTTAAACGCATTTTCTCGACAAGGAAAGCACAATTTCATCAAAAACAAACACAACAAGAAAGATGAATCTATTCAACAAGTCTGCAACACGTCCTGAAGAGTTACATGATTTCACCCAATGTCAATGTGTAATTTCTCCAGTTCTGATCATTGTTTAGGTTGTTGGTAGCTCGGTCCAATGCCAAAACACAGTGAAATCTTTTTATGGCTTTAAACGCGTTTTCTCCTCGAGAGAAACATGATTTCACTAAAAACGTTATAGTTTAAACATGCCTGCTGTACATGTGTGCAAACACTCAGAGCCTTAAGATAGGGTTTTCACCAATGTGTTTTTTGGTGAGAAACCTTCTATTTCAAGGTTCTGTGCGTTTTCAGACAAGTACAATATGTATTTATAGTGTTTCTGATGAAATCCCTCCTTTTAATGCATTTTCTCACAGAAAACGAGTCTCTCGCCATGAGAACATGGCTTTTTTGAAAAAGCATATTCTCGTCGAGAAATCGTGTTTTACACAATAAAAACGACTCTCGGTCTTATTTAGTTCACATTTTTACTTTTGGTAACCTAGCCCATATGTATAAAGCACTAAACCTTTTTATCGCGTTAAACGCCTTTTCTCGACAAGGAAAGCACAATTTCATCAAAAACAAACACAACAAGAAAGATGAATCTATTCAACAAGTCTGCAACACGTCCTGAAGAGTTACATGATTTCACCCAATGTCAATGTGTAATTTCTCCAGTTCTGATCATTGTTTAGGTTGTTGGTAGCTCGGTCCAATGCCAAAACACAGTGAAATCTTTTTATGGCTTTAAACGCGTTTTCTCCTCGAGAAAAACATGATTTCACTAAAAACGTTATAGTTTAAACATGCCTGCTGTACATGTGTGCAAACACACAGAGCCTTAAGATAGGGTTTTCACCAATGTGTTTTTTGGTGAGAAACCTTCTATTTCAAGGTTCTGTGCGTTTTCAGACAAGTACAATATGTATTTATAGTGTTTCTGATGAAATCCCTCCTTTTAATGCATTTTCTCACAGAAAACGAGTCTCTCGCCATGAGAACATGGCTTTTTTGAAAAAGCATATTCTCGTCAAGAAATCGTGTTTTACACAATAAAAACGACTCTCGGTCTTATTTAGTTCACATTTTTACTTTTGGTAACCTAGCCCATATGTATAAAGCACTAAACCTTTTTATCGCGTTAAACGCCTTTTCTCGACAAGGAAAGCACAATTTCATCAAAAACAAACACAACAAGAAAGATGAATCTATTCAACAAGTCTGCAACACGTCCTGAAGAGTTACATGATTTCACGCAATGTCAATGTGTAATTTCTCCAGTTCTGATCATTGTTTAGGTTGTTGGTAGCTCGGTCCAATGCCAAAACACAGTGAAATCTTTTTATGGCTTTAAACGCGTTTTCTCCTCGAGAGAAACATGATTTCACTAAAAACGTTATAGTTTAAACATGCCTGCTGTACATGTGTGCAAACACTCAGAGCCTTAAGATAGGGTTTTCACCAATGTGTTTTTTGGTGAGAAACCTTCTATTTCAAGGTTCTGTGCGTTTTCAGACAAGTACAATATGTATTTATAGTGTTTCTGATGAAATCCCTCCTTTTAATGCATTTTCTCACAGAAAATGAGTCTCTCGCCATGAGAACATGGCTTTTTTGAAAAAGCATATTCTCGTCGAGAAATCGTGTTTTACACAATAAAAACGACTCTCGGTCTTATTTAGTTCACATTTTTACTTTTGGTAACCTAGCCCATATGTATAAAGCAATAAACCTTTTTATCGCGTTAAACGCATTTTCTCGACAAGGAAAGCACAATTTCATCAAAAACAAACACAACAAGAAAGATGAATCTATTCAACAAGTCTGCAACACGTCCTGAAGAGTTACATGATTTCACCGAATGTCAATGTGTAATTTCTCCAGTTCTGATCATTGTTTAGGTTGTTGGTAGCTCGGTCCAATGCCAAAACACAGTGAAATCTTTTTATGGCTTTAAACGCGTTTTCTCCTCGAGAGAAACATGATTTCACTAAAAACGTTATAGTTTAAACATGCCTGCTGTACATGTGTGCAAACACTCAGAGCCTTAAGATAGGGTTTTCACCAATGTGTTTTTTGGTGAGAAACCTTCTATTTCAAGGTTCTGTGCGTTTTCAGACAAGTACAATATGTATTTATAGTGTTTCTGATGAAATCCCTCCTTTTAATGCATTTTCTCACAGAAAACGAGTCTCTCGCCATGAGAACATGGCTTTTTTGAAAAAGCATATTCTCGTCGAGAAATCGTGTTTTACACAATAAAAACGACTCTCGGTCTTATTTAGTTCACATTTTTACTTTTGGTAACCTAGCCCATATGTATAAAGCACTAAACCTTTTTATCGCGTTAAACGCATTTTCTCGACAAGGAAAGCACAATTTCATCAAAAACAAACACAACAAGAAAGATGAATCTATTCAACAAGTCTGCAACACGTCCTGAAGAGTTACATGATTTCACCCAATGTCAATGTGTAATTTCTCCAGTTCTGATCATTGTTTAGGTTTTGGTAGCTTGGTCCAATGCCAAAACACAGTGAAATCTTTTTATGGCTTTAAACGCGTTTTCTCCTCGAGAGAAACATGATTTCACTAAAAACGTTATAGTTTAAACATGCCTGCTGTACAAGTGTGCAAACACTCAGAGCCTTAAGATACGGTTTTCACCAATGTGTTTTTTGGTGAGAAACCTTCTATTTCAAGGTTCTGTGCGTTTTCAGACAAGTACAATATGTATTTATAGTGTTTCTGATGAAATCCCTCCTTTTAATGCATTTTCTCACAGAAAACGAGTCTCTCGCCATGGGAACATGGCTTTTTTGAAAAAGCATATTCTCGTCAAGAAATCGTGTTTTAAACAATAAAAACGACTCCCGGTCTTATTTAGTTCACATTTTTACTTTTGGTATTCCTAGCTCATATGTATAAAGCACTAAACGTTTTTATCGCTTTAAACGCATTTTCTCGACAAGGACAGCACAATTTCATCAAAAACAAACAAAACAAGAAAAATGAATCTATTCAACAAGTCTGCAACACGTCCTGAAGAGTTACATGATTTCACCCAATGTCAATGTGTAATTTCTCCAGTTCTGATCATTGTTTAGGTTGTTGGTAGCTTGGTCCAATGCCAAAACACAGTGAAATCGTTTTATGGCTTTAAACGCGTTTTCTCCTCGAGAAAAACATGATTTCACTAAAAACGTTATAGTTTAAACATGCCTGCTGTACATGTGTGCAAACACTCAGAGCCTTAAGATAGGGTTTTCACCAATGTGTTTTTTGGTGAGAAACCTTCTATTTCAAGGTTCTGTCCGTTTTCAGACAAGTACAATATGTATTTATAGTGTTTCTGATGAAATCCCTCCTTTTAATGCATTTTCTCACAGAAAACGAGTCTCTCGCCATGAGAACATGGCTTTTTTGAAAAAGCATATTCTCGTCGAGAAATCGTGTTTTACACAATAAAAACGACTCTCGGTCTTATTTAGTTCACATTTTTACTTTTGGTAACCTAGCCCATATGTATAAAGCACTAAACCTTTTTATCGCGTTAAACGCATTTTCTCGACAAGGAAAGCACAATTTCATCAAAAACAAACACAACAAGAAAGATGAATCTATTCAACAAGTCTGCAACACGTCCTGAAGAGTTACATGATTTCACCCAATGTCAATGTGTAATTTCTCCAGTTCTGATCATTGTTTAGGTTGTTGGTAGCTCGGTCCAATGCCAAAACACAGTGAAATCTTTTTATGGCTTTAAACGCGTTTTCTCCTCGAGAGAAACATGATTTCACTAAAAACGTTATAGTTTAAACATGCCTGCTGTACATGTGTGCAAACACTCAGAGCCTTAAGATAGGGTTTTCACCAATGTGTTTTTTGGTGAGAAACCTTCTATTTCAAGGTTCTGTGCGTTTTCAGACAAGTACAATATGTATTTATAGTGTTTCTGATGAAATCCCTCCTTTTAATGCATTTTCTCACAGAAAACGAGTCTCTCGCCATGAGAACATGGCTTTTTTGAAAAAGCATATTCTCGTCGAGAAATCGTGTTTTACACAATAAAAACGACTCTCGGTCTTATTTAGTTCACATTTTTACTTTTGGTAACCTAGCCCATATGTATAAAGCACTAAACCTTTTTATCGCGTTAAACGCCTTTTCTCGACAAGGAAAGCACAATTTCATCAAAAACAAACACAACAAGAAAGATGAATCTATTCAACAAGTCTGCAACACGTCCTGAAGAGTTACATGATTTCACCCAATGTCAATGTGTAATTTCTCCAGTTCTGATCATTGTTTAGGTTGTTGGTAGCTCGGTCCAATGCCAAAACACAGTGAAATCTTTTTATGGCTTTAAACGCGTTTTCTCCTCGAGAGAAACATGATTTCACTAAAAACGTTATAGTTTAAACATGCCTGCTGTACATGTGTGCAAACACACAGAGCCTTAAGATAGGGTTTTCACCAATGTGTTTTTTGGTGAGAAACCTTCTATTTCAAGGTTCTGTGCGTTTTCAGACAAGTACAATATGTATTTATAGTGTTTCTGATGAAATCCCTCCTTTTAATGCATTTTCTCACAGAAAACGAGTCTCTCGCCATGAGAACATGGCTTTTTTGAAAAAGCATATTCTCGTCAAGAAATCGTGTTTTACACAATAAAAACGACTCTCGGTCTTATTTAGTTCACATTTTTACTTTTGGTAACCTAGCCCATATGTATAAAGCACTAAACCTTTTTATCGCGTTAAACGCCTTTTCTCGACAAGGAAAGCACAATTTCATCAAAAACAAACACAACAAGAAAGATGAATCTATTCAACAAGTCTGCAACACGTCCTGAAGAGTTACATGATTTCACGCAATGTCAATGTGTAATTTCTCCAGTTCTGATCATTGTTTAGGTTGTTGGTAGCTCGGTCCAATGCCAAAACACAGTGAAATCTTTTTATGGCTTTAAACGCGTTTTCTCCTCGAGAGAAACATGATTTCACTAAAAACGTTATAGTTTAAACATGCCTGCTGTACATGTGTGCAAACACTCAGAGCCTTAAGATAGGGTTTTCACCAATGTGTTTTTTGGTGAGAAACCTTCTATTTCAAGGTTCTGTGCGTTTTCAGACAAGTACAATATGTATTTATAGTGTTTCTGATGAAATCCCTCCTTTTAATGCATTTTCTCACAGAAAATGAGTCTCTCGCCATGGGAACATGGCTTTTTTGAAAAAGCATATTCTCGTCAAGAAATCGTGTTTTAAACAATAAAAACGACTCCCGGTCTTATTTAGTTCACATTTTTACTTTTGGTATTCCTAGCTCATATGTATAAAGCACTAAACGTTTTTATCGCTTTAAACGCATTTTCTCGACAAGGAAAGCACAATTTCATCAAAAACAAACAAAACAAGAAAAATGAATCTATTCAACAAGTCTGCAACACGTCCTGAAGAGTTACATGATTTCACCCAATGTCAATGTGTAATTTCTCCAGTTCTGATCATTGTTTAGGTTGTTGGTAGCTTGGTCCAATGCCAAAACACAGTGAAATCTTTTTATGGCTTTAAACGCGTTTTCTCCTCGAGAGAAACATGATTTCACTAAAAACGTTATAGTTTAAACATGCCTGCTGTACATGTGTGCAAACACTCAGAGCCTTAAGATAGGGTTTTCACCAATGTGTTTTTTGGTGAGAAACCTTCTATTTCAAGGTTCTGTCCGTTTTCAGACAAGTACAATATGTATTTATAGTGTTTCTGATGAAATCCCTCCTTTTAATGCATTTTCTCACAGAAAACGAGTCTCTCGCCATGAGAACATGGCTTTTTTGAAAAAGCATATTCTCGTCGAGAAATCGTGTTTTACACAATAAAAACGACTCTCGGTCTTATTTAGTTCACATTTTTACTTTTGGTAACCTAGCCCATATGTATAAAGCAATAAACCTTTTTATCGCGTTAAACGCATTTTCTCGACAAGGAAAGCACAATTTCATCAAAAACAAACACAACAAGAAAGATGAATCTATTCAACAAGTCTGCAACACGTCCTGAAGAGTTACATGATTTCACCGAATGTCAATGTGTAATTTCTCCAGTTCTGATCATTGTTTAGGTTGTTGGTAGCTCGGTCCAATGCCAAAACACAGTGAAATCTTTTTATGGCTTTAAACGCGTTTTCTCCTCGAGAGAAACATGATTTCACTAAAAACGTTATAGTTTAAACATGCCTGCTGTACATGTGTGCAAACACTCAGAGCCTTAAGATAGGGTTTTCACCAATGTGTTTTTTGGTGAGAAACCTTCTATTTCAAGGTTCTGTGCGTTTTCAGACAAGTACAATATGTATTTATAGTGTTTCTGATGAAATCCCTCCTTTTAATGCATTTTCTCACAGAAAACGAGTCTCTCGCCATGAGAACATGGCTTTTTTGAAAAAGCATATTCTCGTCGAGAAATCGTGTTTTACACAATAAAAACGACTCTCGGTCTTATTTAGTTCACATTTTTACTTTTGGTAACCTAGCCCATATGTATAAAGCACTAAACCTTTTTATCGCGTTAAACGCATTTTCTCGACAAGGAAAGCACAATTTCATCAAAAACAAACACAACAAGAAAGATGAATCTATTCAACAAGTCTGCAACACGTCCTGAAGAGTTACATGATTTCACCCAATGTCAATGTGTAATTTCTCCAGTTCTGATCATTGTTTAGGTTTTGGTAGCTTGGTCCAATGCCAAAACACAGTGAAATCTTTTTATGGCTTTAAACGCGTTTTCTCCTCGAGAGAAACATGATTTCACTAAAAACGTTATAGTTTAAACATGCCTGCTGTACAAGTGTGCAAACACTCAGAGCCTTAAGATACGGTTTTCACCAATGTGTTTTTTGGTGAGAAACCTTCTATTTCAAGGTTCTGTGCGTTTTCAGACAAGTACAATATGTATTTATAGTGTTTCTGATGAAATCCCTCCTTTTAATGCATTTTCTCACAGAAAACGAGTCTCTCGCCATGGGAACATGGCTTTTTTGAAAAAGCATATTCTCGTCAAGAAATCGTGTTTTAAACAATAAAAACGACTCCCGGTCTTATTTAGTTCACATTTTTACTTTTGGTAGCCTAGCTCATATGTATAAAGCACTAAACGTTTTTATCGCTTTAAACGCATTTTCTCGACAAGGAAAGCACAATTTCATCAAAAACAAACACAACAAGAAAGATGAATCTATTCAACAAGTCTGCAACACGTCCTGAAGAGTTACATGATTTCACCCAATGTCAATGTGTAATTTCTCCAGTTCTGATCATTGTTTAGGTTGTTGGTAGCTCGGTCCAATGCCAAAACACAGTGAAATCTTTTTATGGCTTTAAACGCGTTTTCTCCTCGAGAGAAACATGATTTCACTAAAAACGTTATAGTTTAAACATGCCTGCTGTACATGTGTGCAAACACTCAGAGCCTTAAGATAGGGTTTTCACCAATGTGTTTTTTGGTGAGAAACCTTCTATTTCAAGGTTCTGTGCGTTTTCAGACAAGTACAATATGTATTTATAGTGTTTCTGATGAAATCCCTCCTTTTAATGCATTTTCTCACAGAAAACGAGTCTCTCGCCATGAGAACATGGCTTTTTTGAAAAAGCATATTCTCGTCGAGAAATCGTGTTTTACACAATAAAAACGACTCTCGGTCTTATTTAGTTCACATTTTTACTTTTGGTAACCTAGCCCATATGTATAAAGCACTAAACCTTTTTATCGCGTTAAACGCATTTTCTCGACAAGGAAAGCACAATTTCATCAAAAACAAACACAACAAGAAAGATGAATCTATTCAACAAGTCTGCAACACGTCCTGAAGAGTTACATGATTTCACCCAATGTCAATGTGTAATTTCTCCAGTTCTGATCATTGTTTAGGTTGTTGGTAGCTCGGTCCAATGCCAAAACACAGTGAAATCTTTTTATGGCTTTAAACGCGTTTTCTCCTCGAGAGAAACATGATTTCACTAAAAACGTTGTAGTTTAAACATGCCTGCTGTACATGTGTGCAAACACTCAGAGCCTTAAGATAGGGTTTTCACCAATGTGTTTTTTGGTGAGAAACCTTCTATTTCAAGGTTCTGTGCGTTTTCAGACAAGTACAATATGTATTTATAGTGTTTCTGATGAAATCCCTCCTTTTAATGCATTTTCTCACAGAAAATGAGTCTCTCGCCATGGGAACATGGCTTTTTTGAAAAAGCATATTCTCGTCAAGAAATCGTGTTTTAAACAATAAAAACGACTCCCGGTCTTATTTAGTTCACATTTTTACTTTTGGTAGCCTAGCTCATATGTATAAAGCACTAAACGTTTTTATCGCGTTAAACGCATTTTCTCGACAAGGAAAGCACAATTTCATCAAAAACAAACAAAACAAGAAAAATGAATCTATTCAACAAGTCTGCAACACGTCCTGAAGAGTTACATGATTTCACCCAATGTCAATGTGTAATTTCTCCAGTTCTGATCATTGTTTAGGTTGTTGGTAGCTTGGTCCAATGCCAAAACACAGTGAAATCTTTTTATGGCTTTAAACGCGTTTTCTCCTCGAGAGAAACATGATTTCACTAAAAACGTTATAGTTTAAACATGCCTGCTGTACATGTGTGCAAACACTCAGAGCCTTAAGATAGGGTTTTCACCAATGTGTTTTTTGGTGAGAAACCTTCTATTTCAAGGTTCTGTCCGTTTTCAGACAAGTACAATATGTATTTATAGTGTTTCTGACGAAATCCCTCCTTTTAATGCATTTTCTCACAGAAAACGAGTCTCTCGCCATGAGAACATGGCTTTTTTGAAAAAGCATATTCTCGTCGAGAAATCGTGTTTTACACAATAAAAACGACTCTCGGTCTTATTTAGTTCACATTTTTACTTTTGGTAACCTAGCCCATATGTATAAAGCACTAAACCTTTTTATCGCGTTAAACGCATTTTCTCGACAAGGAAAGCACAATTTCATCAAAAACAAACACAACAAGAAAGATGAATCTATTCAACAAGTCTGCAACACGTCCTGAAGAGTTACATGATTTCACCCAATGTCAATGTGTAATTTCTCCAGTTCTGATCATTGTTTAGGTTGTTGGTAGCTCGGTCCAATGCCAAAACACAGTGAAATCTTTTTATGGCTTTAAACGCGTTTTCTCCTCGAGAGAAACATGATTTCACTGAAAACGTTATAGTTTAAACATGCCTGCTGTACATGTGTGCAAACACTCAGAGCCTTAAGATAGGGTTTTCACCAATGTGTTTTTTGGTGAGAAACCTTCTATTTCAAGGTTCTGTGCGTTTTCAGACAAGTACAATATGTATTTATAGTGTTTCTGATGAAATCCCTCCTTTTAATGCATTTTCTCACAGAAAACGAGTCTCTCGCCATGAGAACATGGCTTTTTTGAAAAAGCATATTCTCGTCGAGAAATCGTGTTTTACACAATAAAAACGACTCTCGGTCTTATTTAGTTCACATTTTTACTTTTGGTAACCTAGCCCATATGTATAAAGCACTAAACCTTTTTATCGCGTTAAACGCATTTTCTCGACAAGGAAAGCACAATTTCATCAAAAACAAACACAACAAGAAAGATGAATCTATTCAACAAGTCTTCAACACGTCCTGAAGAGTTACATGATTTCACCCAATGTCAATGTGTAATTTCTCCAGTTCTGATCATTGTTTAGGTTGTTGGTAGCTCGGTCCAATGCCAAAACACAGTGAAATCTTTTTATGGCTTTAAACGCGTTTTCTCCTCGAGAGAAACATGATTTCACTAAAAACGTTATAGTTTAAACATGCCTGCTGTACATGTGTGCAAACACTCAGAGCCTTAAGATAGGGTTTTCACCAATGTGTTTTTTGGTGAGAAACCTTCTATTTCAAGGTTCTGTGCGTTTTCAGACAAGTACAATATGTATTTATAGTGTTTCTGATGAAATCCCTCCTTTTAATGCATTTTCTCACAGAAAACGAGTCTCTCGCCATGAGAACATGGCTTTTTTGAAAAAGCATATTCTCGTCGAGAAATCGTGTTTTACACAATAAAAACGACTCTCGGTCTTATTTAGTTCACATTTTTACTTTTGGTAACCTAGCCCATATGTATAAAGCACTAAACCTTTTTATCGCGTTAAACGCCTTTTCTCGACAAGGAAAGCACAATTTCATCAAAAACAAACACAACAAGAAAGATGAATCTATTCAACAAGTCTTCAACACGTCCTGAAGAGTTACATGATTTCACCCAATGTCAATGTGTAATTTCTCCAGTTCTGATCATTGTTTAGGTTGTTGGTAGCTCGGTCCAATGCCAAAACACAGTGAAATCTTTTTATGGCTTTAAACGCGTTTTCTCCTCGAGAGAAACATGATTTCACTAAAAACGTTATAGTTTAAACATGCCTGCTGTACATGTGTGCAAACACTCAGAGCCTTAAGATAGGGTTTTCACCAATGTGTTTTTTGGTGAGAAACCTTCTATTTCAAGGTTCTGTGCGTTTTCAGACAAGTACAATATGTATTTATAGTGTTTCTGATGAAATCCCTCCTTTTAATGCATTTTCTCACAGAAAATGAGTCTCTCGCCATGGGAACATGGCTTTTTTGAAAAAGCATATTCTCGTCAAGAAATCGTGTTTTAAACAATAAAAACGACTCCCGGTCTTATTTAGTTCACATTTTTACTTTTGGTAGCCTAGCTCATATGTATAAAGCACTAAACGTTTTTATCGCGTTAAACGCATTTTCTCGACAAGGAAAGCACAATTTCATCAAAAACAAACAAAACAAGAAAAATGAATCTATTCAACAAGTCTGCAACACGTCCTGAAGAGTTACATGATTTCACCCAATGTCAATGTGTAATTTCTCCAGTTCTGATCATTGTTTAGGTTGTTGGTAGCTCGGTCCAATGCCAAAACACAGTGAAATCTTTTTATGGCTTTAAACGCGTTTTCTCCTCGAGAGAAACATGATTTCACTAAAAACGTTATAGTTTAAACATGCCTGCTGTACATGTGTGCAAACACTCAGAGCCTTAAGATAGGGTTTTCACCAATGTGTTTTTTGGTGAGAAACCTTCTATTTCAAGGTTCTGTCCGTTTTCAGACAAGTACAATATGTATTTATAGTGTTTCTGATGAAATCCCTCCTTTTAATGCATTTTCTCACAGAAAACGAGTCTCTCGCCATGAGAACATGGCTTTTTTGAAAAAGCATATTCTCGTCGAGAAATCGTGTTTTACACAATAAAAACGACTCTCGGTCTTATTTAGTTCACATTTTTACTTTTGGTAACCTAGCCCATATGTATAAAGCACTACACCTTTTTATCGCGTTAAACGCATTTTCTCGACAAGGAAAGCACAATTTCATCAAAAACAAACACAACAAGAAAGATGAATCTATTCAACAAGTCTTCAACACGTCCTGAAGAGTTACATGATTTCACCCAATGTCAATGTGTAATTTCTCCAGTTCTGATCATTGTTTAGGTTGTTGGTAGCTCGGTCCAATGCCAAAACACAGTGAAATCTTTTTATGGCTTTAAACGCGTTTTCTCCTCGAGAGAAACATGATTTCACTAAAAACGTTATAGTTTAAACATGCCTGCTGTACATGTGTGCAAACACACAGAGCCTTAAGATAGGGTTTTCACCAATGTGTTTTTTGGTGAGAAACCTTCTATTTCAAGGTTCTGTGCGTTTTCAGACAAGTACAATATGTATTTATAGTGTTTCTGATGAAATCCCTCCTTTTAATGCATTTTCTCACAGAAAACGAGTCTCTCGCCATGAGAACATGGCTTTTTTGAAAAAGCATATTCTCGTCAAGAAATCGTGTTTTACACAATAAAAACGACTCTCGGTCTTATTTAGTTCACATTTTTACTTTTGGTAACCTAGCCCATATGTATAAAGCACTAAACCTTTTTATCGCGTTAAACGCCTTTTCTCGACAAGGAAAGCACAATTTCATCAAAAACAAACACAACAAGAAAGATGAATCTATTCAACAAGTCTGCAACACGTCCTGAAGAGTTACATGATTTCACGCAATGTCAATGTGTAATTTCTCCAGTTCTGATCATTGTTTAGGTTGTTGGTAGCTCGGTCCAATGCCAAAACACAGTGAAATCTTTTTATGGCTTTAAACGCGTTTTCTCCTCGAGAGAAACATGATTTCACTAAAAACGTTATAGTTTAAACATGCCTGCTGTAGATGTGTGCAAACACTCAGAGCCTTAAGATAGGGTTTTCACCAATGTGTTTTTTGGTGAGAAACCTTCTATTTCAAGGTTCTGTGCGTTTTCAGACAAGTACAATATGTATTTATAGTGTTTCTGATGAAATCCCTCCTTTTAATGCATTTTCTCACAGAAAATGAGTCTCTCGCCATGGGAACATGGCTTTTTTGAAAAAGCATATTCTCGTCAAGAAATCGTGTTTTAACCAATAAAAACGACTCCCGGTCTTATTTAGTTCACATTTTTACTTTTGGTAACCTAGCTCAAATGTATAAAGCACTAAACGTTTTTATCGCTTTAAACGCATTTTCTCGACAAGGAAAGCACAATTTCATCAAAAACAAACAAAACAAGAAAAATGAATCTATTCAACAAGTCTGCAACACGTCCTGAAGAGTTACATGATTTCACCCAATGTCAATGCGTAATTTCTCCAGTTCTGATCATTGTTTAGGTTGTTGGTAGCTTGGTCCAATGCCAAAACACAGTGAAATCGTTTTATGGCTTTAAACGCGTTTTCTCCTCGAGAGAAACATGAGTTCACTAAAAACGTTATAGTTTAAACATGCCTGCTGTACATGTGTGCAAACACTCAGAGCCTTAAGATAGGGTTTTCACCAATGTGTTTTTTGGTGAGAAACCTTCTATTTCAAGGTTCTGTCCGTTTTCAGACAAGTACAATATGTATTTATAGTGTTTCTGATGAAATCCCTCCTTTTAATGCATTTTCTCACAGAAAACGAGTCTCTCGCCATGAGAACATGGCTTTTTTGAAAAAGCATATTCTCGTCGAGACATCGTGTTTTAACCAATAAAAACGACTCCCGGTCTTATTTAGTTCACATTTTTACTTTTGGTAACCTAGCTCATATGTATAAAGCACTAAACGTTTTTATCGCGTTAAACACATTTTGTCGACAAGGAAAGCACAATTTCATCAAAAACAAACAAAACAAGAAAGATGAATCTATTCAACAAGTCTGCAAAACGTCCTGAAGAGTTACATGATTTCACCCAATGTCAATGTGTAATTTCTCCAGTTCTGATCATTGTTTAGGTTGTTGGTAGCTCGGTCCAATGCCAAAACACAGTGAAATCGTTTTATGGCTTTAAACGCGTTTTCTCCTCGAGAAAAACATGATTTCACTAAAAACGTTATAGTTTAAACATGCCTGCTGTACATGTGTGCAAACACTCAGAGCCTTAAGATAGGGTTTTCACCAATGTGTTTTTTGGTGAGAAACCTTCTATTTCAAGGTTCTGTCCGTTTTCAGACAAGTACAATATGTATTTATAGTGTTTCTGATGAAATCCCTCCTTTTAATGCATTTTCTCACAGAATACGAGTCTCTCGCCATGAGAACATGGCTTTTTTGAAAAAGCATATTCTCGTCGAGAAATCGTGTTTTACACAATAAAAACGACTCTCGGTCTTATTTAGTTCACATTTTTACTTTTGGTAACCTAGCCCATATGTATAAAGCACTAAACCTTTTTATCGCGTTAAACGCCTTTTCTCGACAAGGAAAGCACAATTTCATCAAAAACAAACACAACAAGAAAGATGAATCTATTCAACAAGTCTGCAACACGTCCTGAAGAGTTACATGATTTCACCCAATGTCAATGTGTAATTTCTCCAGTTCTGATCATTGTTTAGGTTGTTGGTAGCTCGGTCCAATGCCAAAACACAGTGAAATCTTTTTATGGCTTTAAACGCGTTTTCTCCTCGAGAGAAACATGATTTCACTAAAAACGTTATAGTTTAAACATGCCTGCTGTACATGTGTGCAAACACTCAGAGCCTTAAGATAGGGTTTTCACCAATGTGTTTTTTGGTGAGAAACCTTCTATTTCAAGGTTCTGTCCGTTTTCAGACAAGTACAATATGTATTTATAGTGTTTCTGATGAAATCCCTCCTTTTAATGCATTTTCTCACAGAAAACGAGTCTCTCGCCATGAGAACATGGCTTTTTTGAAAAAGCATATTCTCGTCGAGACATCGTGTTTTAACCAATAAAAACGACTCCCGGTCTTATTTAGTTCACATTTTTACTTTTGGTAACCTAGCTCATATGTATAAAGCACTAAACGTTTTTATCGCGTTAAACACATTTTGTCGACAAGGAAAGCACAATTTCATCAAAAACAAACAAAACAAGAAAGATGAATCTATTCAACAAGTCTGCAAAACGTCCTGAAGAGTTACATGATTTCACCCAATGTCAATGTGTAATTTCTCCAGTTCTGATCATTGTTTAGGTTGTTGGTAGCTCGGTCCAATGCCAAAACACAGTGAAATCGTTTTATGGCTTTAAACGCGTTTTCTCCTCGAGAAAAACATGATTTCACTAAAAACGTTATAGTTTAAACATGCCTGCTGTACATGTGTGCAAACACTCAGAGCCTTAAGATAGGGTTTTCACCAATGTGTTTTTTGGTGAGAAACCTTCTATTTCAAGGTTCTGTCCGTTTTCAGACAAGTACAATATGTATTTATAGTGTTTCTGATGAAATCCCTCCTTTTAATGCATTTTCTCACAGAATACGAGTCTCTCGCCATGAGAACATGGCTTTTTTGAAAAAGCATATTCTCGTCGAGAAATCGTGTTTTACACAATAAAAACGACTCTCGGTCTTATTTAGTTCACATTTTTACTTTTGGTAACCTAGCCCATATGTATAAAGCACTAAACCTTTTTATCGCGTTAAACGCCTTTTCTCGACAAGGAAAGCACAATTTCATCAAAAACAAACACAACAAGAAAGATGAATCTATTCAACAAGTCTGCAACACGTCCTGAAGAGTTACATGATTTCACCCAATGTCAATGTGTAATTTCTCCAGTTCTGATCATTGTTTAGGTTGTTGGTAGCTCGGTCCAATGCCAAAACACAGTGAAATCTTTTTATGGCTTTAAACGCGTTTTCTCCTCGAGAGAAACATGATTTCACTAAAAACGTTATAGTTTAAACATGCCTGCTGTACATGTGTGCAAACACTCAGAGCCTTAAGATAGGGTTTTCACCAATGTGTTTTTTGGTGAGAAACCTTCTATTTCAAGGTTCTGTCCGTTTTCAGACAAGTACAATATGTATTTATAGTGTTTCTGATGAAATCCCTCCTTTTAATGCATTTTCTCACAGAAAACGAGTCTCTCGCCATGAGAACATGGCTTTTTTGAAAAAGCATATTCTCGTCGAGAAATCGTATTTTACACAATAAAAACGACTCTCGGTCTTATTTAGTTCACATTTTTACTTTTGGTAACCTAGCCCATATGTATAAAGCACTAAACCTTTTTATCGCGTTAAACGCATTTTCTCGACAAGGAAAGCACAATTTCATCAAAAACAAACACAACAAGAAAGATGAATCTATTCAACAAGTCTGCAACACGTCCTGAAGAGTTACATGATTTCACCCAATGTCAATGTGTAATTTCTCCAGTTCTGATCATTGTTTAGGTTGTTGGTAGCTCGGTCCAATGCCAAAACACAGTGAAATCTTTTTATGGCTTTAAACGCGTTTTCTCCTCGAGAGAAACATGATTTCACTAAAAACGTTATAGTTTAAACATGCCTGCTGTACATGTGTGCAAACACACAGAGCCTTAAGATAGGGTTTTCACCAATGTGTTTTTTGGTGAGAAACCTTCTATTTCAAGGTTCTGTGCGTTTTCAGACAAGTACAATATGTATTTATAGTGTTTCTGATGAAATCCCTCCTTTTAATGCATTTTCTCACAGAAAACGAGTCTCTCGCCATGAGAACATGGCTTTTTTGAAAAAGCATATTCTCGTCAAGAAATCGTGTTTTACACAATAAAAACGACTCTCGGTCTTATTTAGTTCACATTTTTACTTTTGGTAACCTAGCCCATATGTATAAAGCACTAAACCTTTTTATCGCGTTAAACGCCTTTTCTCGACAAGGAAAGCACAATTTCATCAAAAACAAACACAACAAGAAAGATGAATCTATTCAACAAGTCTGCAACACGTCCTGAAGAGTTACATGATTTCACGCAATGTCAATGTGTAATTTCTCCAGTTCTGATCATTGTTTAGGTTGTTGGTAGCTCGGTCCAATGCCAAAACACAGTGAAATCTTTTTATGGCTTTAAACGCGTTTTCTCCTCGAGAGAAACATGATTTCACTAAAAACGTTATAGTTTAAACATGCCTGCTGTAGATGTGTGCAAACACTCAGAGCCTTAAGATAGGGTTTTCACCAATGTGTTTTTTGGTGAGAAACCTTCTATTTCAAGGTTCTGTGCGTTTTCAGACAAGTACAATATGTATTTATAGTGTTTCTGATGAAATCCCTCCTTTTAATGCATTTTCTCACAGAAAATGAGTCTCTCGCCATGGGAACATGGCTTTTTTGAAAAAGCATATTCTCGTCAAGAAATCGTGTTTTAAACAATAAAAACGACTCCCGGTCTTATTTAGTTCACATTTTTACTTTTGGTATTCCTAGCTCATATGTATAAAGCACTAAACGTTTTTATCGCTTTAAACGCATTTTCTCGACAAGGACAGCACAATTTCATCAAAAACAAACAAAACAAGAAAAATGAATCTATTCAACAAGTCTGCAACACGTCCTGAAGAGTTACATGATTTCACCCAATGTCAATGTGTAATTTCTCCAGTTCTGATCATTGTTTAGGTTGTTGGTAGCTTGGTCCAATGCCAAAACACAGTGAAATCTTTTTATGGCTTTAAACGCCTTTTCTCCTCGAGAGAAACATGATTTCACTAAAAACGTTATAGTTTAAACATGCCTGCTGTACATGTGTGCAAACACTCAGAGCCTTAAGATAGGGTTTTCACCAATGTGTTTTTTGGTGAGAAACCTTCTATTTCAAGGTTCTGTCCGTTTTCAGACAAGTACAATATGTATTTATAGTGTTTCTGATGAAATCCCTCCTTTTAATGCATTTTCTCACAGAAAACGAGTCTCTCGCCATGAGAACATGGCTTTTTTGAAAAAGCATATTCTCGTCAAGAAATCGTGTTTTACACAATAAAAACGACTCTCGGTCTTATTTAGTTCACATTTTTACTTTTGGTAACCTAGCCCATATGTATAAAGCACTAAACCTTTTTATCGCGTTAAACGCATTTTCTCGACAAGGAAAGCACAATTTCATCAAAAACAAACACAACAAGAAAGATGAATCTATTCAACAAGTCTTCAACACGTCCTGAAGAGTTACATGATTTCACCCAATGTCAATGTGTAATTTCTCCAGTTCTGATCATTGTTTAGGTTGTTGGTAGCTCGGTCCAATGCCAAAACACAGTGAAATCTTTTTATGGCTTTAAACGCGTTTTCTCCTCGAGAGAAACATGATTTCACTAAAAACGTTATAGTTTAAACATGCCTGCTGTACATGTGTGCAAACACTCAGAGCCTTAAGATAGGGTTTTCACCAATGTGTTTTTTGGTGAGAAACCTTCTATTTCAAGGTTCTGTGCGTTTTCAGACAAGTACAATATGTATTTATAGTGTTTCTGATGAAATCCCTCCTTTTAATGCATTTTCTCACAGAAAACGAGTCTCTCGCCATGAGAACATGGCTTTTTTGAAAAAGCATATTCTCGTCGAGAAATCGTGTTTTACACAATAAAAACGACTCTCGGTCTTATTTAGTTCACATTTTTACTTTTGGTAACCTAGCCCATATGTATAAAGCACTAAACCTTTTTATCGCGTTAAACGCCTTTTCTCGACAAGGAAAGCACAATTTCATCAAAAACAAACACAACAAGAAAGATGAATCTATTCAACAAGTCTGCAACACGTCCTGAAGAGTTACATGATTTCACCCAATGTCAATGTGTAATTTCTCCAGTTCTGATCATTGTTTAGGTTGTTGGTAGCTCGGTCCAATGCCAAAACACAGTGAAATCTTTTTATGGCTTTAAACGCGTTTTCTCCTCGAGAGAAACATGATTTCACTAAAAACGTTATAGTTTAAACATGCCTGCTGTACATGTGTGCAAACACTCAGAGCCTTAAGATAGGGTTTTCACCAATGTGTTTTTTGGTGAGAAACCTTCTATTTCAAGGTTCTGTCCGTTTTCAGACAAGTACAATATGTATTTATAGTGTTTCTGATGAAATCCCTCCTTTTAATGCATTTTCTCACAGAAAACGAGTCTCTCGCCATGAGAACATGGCTTTTTTGAAAAAGCATATTCTCGTCGAGAAATCGTGTTTTACACAATAAAAACGACTCTCGGTCTTATTTAGTTCACATTTTTACTTTTGGTAACCTAGCCCATATGTATAAAGCACTAAACCTTTTTATCGCGTTAAACGCATTTTCTCGACAAGGAAAGCACAATTTCATCAAAAACAAACACAACAAGAAAGATGAATCTATTCAACAAGTCTGCAACACGTCCTGAAGAGTTACATGATTTCACCGAATGTCAATGTGTAATTTCTCCAGTTCTGATCATTGTTTAGGTTGTTGGTAGCTCGGTCCAATGCCAAAACACAGTGAAATCTTTTTATGGCTTTAAACGCGTTTTCTCCTCGAGAGAAACATGATTTCACTAAAAACGTTATAGTTTAAACATGCCTGCTGTACATGTGTGCAAACACTCAGAGCCTTAAGATAGGGTTTTCACCAATGTGTTTTTTGGTGAGAAACCTTCTATTTCAAGGTTCTGTGCGTTTTCAGACAAGTACAATATGTATTTATAGTGTTTCTGATGAAATCCCTCCTTTTAATGCATTTTCTCACAGAAAACGAGTCTCTCGCCATGAGAACATGGCTTTTTTGAAAAAGCATATTCTCGTCGAGAAATCGTGTTTTACACAATAAAAACGACTCTCGGTCTTATTTAGTTCACATTTTTACTTTTGGTAACCTAGCCCATATGTATAAAGCACTAAACCTTTTTATCGCGTTAAACGCATTTTCTCGACAAGGAAAGCACAATTTCATCAAAAACAAACACAACAAGAAAGATGAATCTATTCAACAAGTCTGCAACACGTCCTGAAGAGTTACATGATTTCACCCAATGTCAATGTGTAATTTCTCCAGTTCTGATCATTGTTTAGGTTTTGGTAGCTTGGTCCAATGCCAAAACACAGTGAAATCTTTTTATGGCTTTAAACGCGTTTTCTCCTCGAGAGAAACATGATTTCACTAAAAACGTTATAGTTTAAACATGCCTGCTGTACAAGTGTGCAAACACTCAGAGCCTTAAGATACGGTTTTCACCAATGTGTTTTTTGGTGAGAAACCTTCTATTTCAAGGTTCTGTGCGTTTTCAGACAAGTACAATATGTATTTATAGTGTTTCTGATGAAATCCCTCCTTTTAATGCATTTTCTCACAGAAAACGAGTCTCTCGCCATGGGAACATGGCTTTTTTGAAAAAGCATATTCTCGTCAAGAAATCGTGTTTTAAACAATAAAAACGACTCCCGGTCTTATTTAGTTCACATTTTTACTTTTGGTAGCCTAGCTCATATGTATAAAGCACTAAACGTTTTTATCGCGTTAAACGCATTTTCTCGACAAGGAAAGCACAATTTCATCAAAAACAAACAAAACAAGAAAAATGAATCTATTCAACAAGTCTGCAACACGTCCTGAAGAGTTACATGATTTCACCCAATGTCAATGTGTAATTTCTCCAGTTCTGATCATTGTTTAGGTTGTTGGTAGCTCGGTCCAATGCCAAAACACAGTGAAATCTTTTTATGGCTTTAAACGCGTTTTCTCCTCGAGAGAAACATGATTTCACTAAAAACGTTATAGTTTAAACATGCCTGCTGTACATGTGTGCAAACACTCAGAGCCTTAAGATAGGGTTTTCACCAATGTGTTTTTTGGTGAGAAACCTTCTATTTCAAGGTTCTGTCCGTTTTCAGACAAGTACAATATGTATTTATAGTGTTTCTGATGAAATCCCTCCTTTTAATGCATTTTCTCACAGAAAACGAGTCTCTCGCCATGAGAACATGGCTTTTTTGAAAAAGCATATTCTCGTCGAGAAATCGTGTTTTACACAATAAAAACGACTCTCGGTCTTATTTAGTTCACATTTTTACTTTTGGTAACCTAGCCCATATGTATAAAGCACTACACCTTTTTATCGCGTTAAACGCATTTTCTCGACAAGGAAAGCACAATTTCATCAAAAACAAACACAACAAGAAAGATGAATCTATTCAACAAGTCTTCAACACGTCCTGAAGAGTTACATGATTTCACCCAATGTCAATGTGTAATTTCTCCAGTTCTGATCATTGTTTAGGTTGTTGGTAGCTCGGTCCAATGCCAAAACACAGTGAAATCTTTTTATGGCTTTAAACGCGTTTTCTCCTCGAGAGAAACATGATTTCACTAAAAACGTTATAGTTTAAACATGCCTGCTGTACATGTGTGCAAACACACAGAGCCTTAAGATAGGGTTTTCACCAATGTGTTTTTTGGTGAGAAACCTTCTATTTCAAGGTTCTGTGCGTTTTCAGACAAGTACAATATGTATTTATAGTGTTTCTGATGAAATCCCTCCTTTTAATGCATTTTCTCACAGAAAACGAGTCTCTCGCCATGAGAACATGGCTTTTTTGAAAAAGCATATTCTCGTCAAGAAATCGTGTTTTACACAATAAAAACGACTCTCGGTCTTATTTAGTTCACATTTTTACTTTTGGTAACCTAGCCCATATGTATAAAGCACTAAACCTTTTTATCGCGTTAAACGCCTTTTCTCGACAAGGAAAGCACAATTTCATCAAAAACAAACACAACAAGAAAGATGAATCTATTCAACAAGTCTGCAACACGTCCTGAAGAGTTACATGATTTCACGCAATGTCAATGTGTAATTTCTCCAGTTCTGATCATTGTTTAGGTTGTTGGTAGCTCGGTCCAATGCCAAAACACAGTGAAATCTTTTTATGGCTTTAAACGCGTTTTCTCCTCGAGAGAAACATGATTTCACTAAAAACGTTATAGTTTAAACATGCCTGCTGTAGATGTGTGCAAACACTCAGAGCCTTAAGATAGGGTTTTCACCAATGTGTTTTTTGGTGAGAAACCTTCTATTTCAAGGTTCTGTGCGTTTTCAGACAAGTACAATATGTATTTATAGTGTTTCTGATGAAATCCCTCCTTTTAATGCATTTTCTCACAGAAAATGAGTCTCTCGCCATGGGAACATGGCTTTTTTGAAAAAGCATATTCTCGTCAAGAAATCGTGTTTTAACCAATAAAAACGACTCCCGGTCTTATTTAGTTCACATTTTTACTTTTGGTAACCTAGCTCAAATGTATAAAGCACTAAACGTTTTTATCGCTTTAAACGCATTTTCTCGACAAGGAAAGCACAATTTCATCAAAAACAAACAAAACAAGAAAAATGAATCTATTCAACAAGTCTGCAACACGTCCTGAAGAGTTACATGATTTCACCCAATGTCAATGCGTAATTTCTCCAGTTCTGATCATTGTTTAGGTTGTTGGTAGCTTGGTCCAATGCCAAAACACAGTGAAATCGTTTTATGGCTTTAAACGCGTTTTCTCCTCGAGAGAAACATGAGTTCACTAAAAACGTTATAGTTTAAACATGCCTGCTGTACATGTGTGCAAACACTCAGAGCCTTAAGATAGGGTTTTCACCAATGTGTTTTTTGGTGAGAAACCTTCTATTTCAAGGTTCTGTCCGTTTTCAGACAAGTACAATATGTATTTATAGTGTTTCTGATGAAATCCCTCCTTTTAATGCATTTTCTCACAGAAAACGAGTCTCTCGCCATGAGAACATGGCTTTTTTGAAAAAGCATATTCTCGTCGAGACATCGTGTTTTAACCAATAAAAACGACTCCCGGTCTTATTTAGTTCACATTTTTACTTTTGGTAACCTAGCTCATATGTATAAAGCACTAAACGTTTTTATCGCGTTAAACACATTTTGTCGACAAGGAAAGCACAATTTCATCAAAAACAAACAAAACAAGAAAGATGAATCTATTCAACAAGTCTGCAAAACGTCCTGAAGAGTTACATGATTTCACCCAATGTCAATGTGTAATTTCTCCAGTTCTGATCATTGTTTAGGTTGTTGGTAGCTCGGTCCAATGCCAAAACACAGTGAAATCGTTTTATGGCTTTAAACGCGTTTTCTCCTCGAGAAAAACATGATTTCACTAAAAACGTTATAGTTTAAACATGCCTGCTGTACATGTGTGCAAACACTCAGAGCCTTAAGATAGGGTTTTCACCAATGTGTTTTTTGGTGAGAAACCTTCTATTTCAAGGTTCTGTCCGTTTTCAGACAAGTACAATATGTATTTATAGTGTTTCTGATGAAATCCCTCCTTTTAATGCATTTTCTCACAGAATACGAGTCTCTCGCCATGAGAACATGGCTTTTTTGAAAAAGCATATTCTCGTCGAGAAATCGTGTTTTACACAATAAAAACGACTCTCGGTCTTATTTAGTTCACATTTTTACTTTTGGTAACCTAGCCCATATGTATAAAGCACTAAACCTTTTTATCGCGTTAAACGCCTTTTCTCGACAAGGAAAGCACAATTTCATCAAAAACAAACACAACAAGAAAGATGAATCTATTCAACAAGTCTGCAACACGTCCTGAAGAGTTACATGATTTCACCCAATGTCAATGTGTAATTTCTCCAGTTCTGATCATTGTTTAGGTTGTTGGTAGCTCGGTCCAATGCCAAAACACAGTGAAATCTTTTTATGGCTTTAAACGCGTTTTCTCCTCGAGAGAAACATGATTTCACTAAAAACGTTATAGTTTAAACATGCCTGCTGTACATGTGTGCAAACACTCAGAGCCTTAAGATAGGGTTTTCACCAATGTGTTTTTTGGTGAGAAACCTTCTATTTCAAGGTTCTGTCCGTTTTCAGACAAGTACAATATGTATTTATAGTGTTTCTGATGAAATCCCTCCTTTTAATGCATTTTCTCACAGAAAACGAGTCTCTCGCCATGAGAACATGGCTTTTTTGAAAAAGCATATTCTCGTCGAGACATCGTGTTTTAACCAATAAAAACGACTCCCGGTCTTATTTAGTTCACATTTTTACTTTTGGTAACCTAGCTCATATGTATAAAGCACTAAACGTTTTTATCGCGTTAAACACATTTTGTCGACAAGGAAAGCACAATTTCATCAAAAACAAACAAAACAAGAAAGATGAATCTATTCAACAAGTCTGCAAAACGTCCTGAAGAGTTACATGATTTCACCCAATGTCAATGTGTAATTTCTCCAGTTCTGATCATTGTTTAGGTTGTTGGTAGCTCGGTCCAATGCCAAAACACAGTGAAATCGTTTTATGGCTTTAAACGCGTTTTCTCCTCGAGAAAAACATGATTTCACTAAAAACGTTATAGTTTAAACATGCCTGCTGTACATGTGTGCAAACACTCAGAGCCTTAAGATAGGGTTTTCACCAATGTGTTTTTTGGTGAGAAACCTTCTATTTCAAGGTTCTGTCCGTTTTCAGACAAGTACAATATGTATTTATAGTGTTTCTGATGAAATCCCTCCTTTTAATGCATTTTCTCACAGAATACGAGTCTCTCGCCATGAGAACATGGCTTTTTTGAAAAAGCATATTCTCGTCGAGAAATCGTGTTTTACACAATAAAAACGACTCTCGGTCTTATTTAGTTCACATTTTTACTTTTGGTAACCTAGCCCATATGTATAAAGCACTAAACCTTTTTATCGCGTTAAACGCCTTTTCTCGACAAGGAAAGCACAATTTCATCAAAAACAAACACAACAAGAAAGATGAATCTATTCAACAAGTCTGCAACACGTCCTGAAGAGTTACATGATTTCACCCAATGTCAATGTGTAATTTCTCCAGTTCTGATCATTGTTTAGGTTGTTGGTAGCTCGGTCCAATGCCAAAACACAGTGAAATCTTTTTATGGCTTTAAACGCGTTTTCTCCTCGAGAGAAACATGATTTCACTAAAAACGTTATAGTTTAAACATGCCTGCTGTACATGTGTGCAAACACTCAGAGCCTTAAGATAGGGTTTTCACCAATGTGTTTTTTGGTGAGAAACCTTCTATTTCAAGGTTCTGTCCGTTTTCAGACAAGTACAATATGTATTTATAGTGTTTCTGATGAAATCCCTCCTTTTAATGCATTTTCTCACAGAAAACGAGTCTCTCGCCATGAGAACATGGCTTTTTTGAAAAAGCATATTCTCGTCGAGAAATCGTATTTTACACAATAAAAACGACTCTCGGTCTTATTTAGTTCACATTTTTACTTTTGGTAACCTAGCCCATATGTATAAAGCACTAAACCTTTTTATCGCGTTAAACGCATTTTCTCGACAAGGAAAGCACAATTTCATCAAAAACAAACACAACAAGAAAGATGAATCTATTCAACAAGTCTGCAACACGTCCTGAAGAGTTACATGATTTCACCCAATGTCAATGTGTAATTTCTCCAGTTCTGATCATTGTTTAGGTTGTTGGTAGCTCGGTCCAATGCCAAAACACAGTGAAATCTTTTTATGGCTTTAAACGCGTTTTCTCCTCGAGAGAAACATGATTTCACTAAAAACGTTATAGTTTAAACATGCCTGCTGTACATGTGTGCAAACACACAGAGCCTTAAGATAGGGTTTTCACCAATGTGTTTTTTGGTGAGAAACCTTCTATTTCAAGGTTCTGTGCGTTTTCAGACAAGTACAATATGTATTTATAGTGTTTCTGATGAAATCCCTCCTTTTAATGCATTTTCTCACAGAAAACGAGTCTCTCGCCATGAGAACATGGCTTTTTTGAAAAAGCATATTCTCGTCAAGAAATCGTGTTTTACACAATAAAAACGACTCTCGGTCTTATTTAGTTCACATTTTTACTTTTGGTAACCTAGCCCATATGTATAAAGCACTAAACCTTTTTATCGCGTTAAACGCCTTTTCTCGACAAGGAAAGCACAATTTCATCAAAAACAAACACAACAAGAAAGATGAATCTATTCAACAAGTCTGCAACACGTCCTGAAGAGTTACATGATTTCACGCAATGTCAATGTGTAATTTCTCCAGTTCTGATCATTGTTTAGGTTGTTGGTAGCTCGGTCCAATGCCAAAACACAGTGAAATCTTTTTATGGCTTTAAACGCGTTTTCTCCTCGAGAGAAACATGATTTCACTAAAAACGTTATAGTTTAAACATGCCTGCTGTAGATGTGTGCAAACACTCAGAGCCTTAAGATAGGGTTTTCACCAATGTGTTTTTTGGTGAGAAACCTTCTATTTCAAGGTTCTGTGCGTTTTCAGACAAGTACAATATGTATTTATAGTGTTTCTGATGAAATCCCTCCTTTTAATGCATTTTCTCACAGAAAATGAGTCTCTCGCCATGGGAACATGGCTTTTTTGAAAAAGCATATTCTCGTCAAGAAATCGTGTTTTAAACAATAAAAACGACTCCCGGTCTTATTTAGTTCACATTTTTACTTTTGGTATTCCTAGCTCATATGTATAAAGCACTAAACGTTTTTATCGCTTTAAACGCATTTTCTCGACAAGGACAGCACAATTTCATCAAAAACAAACAAAACAAGAAAAATGAATCTATTCAACAAGTCTGCAACACGTCCTGAAGAGTTACATGATTTCACCCAATGTCAATGTGTAATTTCTCCAGTTCTGATCATTGTTTAGGTTGTTGGTAGCTTGGTCCAATGCCAAAACACAGTGAAATCTTTTTATGGCTTTAAACGCCTTTTCTCCTCGAGAGAAACATGATTTCACTAAAAACGTTATAGTTTAAACATGCCTGCTGTACATGTGTGCAAACACTCAGAGCCTTAAGATAGGGTTTTCACCAATGTGTTTTTTGGTGAGAAACCTTCTATTTCAAGGTTCTGTCCGTTTTCAGACAAGTACAATATGTATTTATAGTGTTTCTGATGAAATCCCTCCTTTTAATGCATTTTCTCACAGAAAACGAGTCTCTCGCCATGAGAACATGGCTTTTTTGAAAAAGCATATTCTCGTCAAGAAATCGTGTTTTACACAATAAAAACGACTCTCGGTCTTATTTAGTTCACATTTTTACTTTTGGTAACCTAGCCCATATGTATAAAGCACTAAACCTTTTTATCGCGTTAAACGCATTTTCTCGACAAGGAAAGCACAATTTCATCAAAAACAAACACAACAAGAAAGATGAATCTATTCAACAAGTCTTCAACACGTCCTGAAGAGTTACATGATTTCACCCAATGTCAATGTGTAATTTCTCCAGTTCTGATCATTGTTTAGGTTGTTGGTAGCTCGGTCCAATGCCAAAACACAGTGAAATCTTTTTATGGCTTTAAACGCGTTTTCTCCTCGAGAGAAACATGATTTCACTAAAAACGTTATAGTTTAAACATGCCTGCTGTACATGTGTGCAAACACTCAGAGCCTTAAGATAGGGTTTTCACCAATGTGTTTTTTGGTGAGAAACCTTCTATTTCAAGGTTCTGTGCGTTTTCAGACAAGTACAATATGTATTTATAGTGTTTCTGATGAAATCCCTCCTTTTAATGCATTTTCTCACAGAAAACGAGTCTCTCGCCATGAGAACATGGCTTTTTTGAAAAAGCATATTCTCGTCGAGAAATCGTGTTTTACACAATAAAAACGACTCTCGGTCTTATTTAGTTCACATTTTTACTTTTGGTAACCTAGCCCATATGTATAAAGCACTAAACCTTTTTATCGCGTTAAACGCCTTTTCTCGACAAGGAAAGCACAATTTCATCAAAAACAAACACAACAAGAAAGATGAATCTATTCAACAAGTCTGCAACACGTCCTGAAGAGTTACATGATTTCACCCAATGTCAATGTGTAATTTCTCCAGTTCTGATCATTGTTTAGGTTGTTGGTAGCTCGGTCCAATGCCAAAACACAGTGAAATCTTTTTATGGCTTTAAACGCGTTTTCTCCTCGAGAGAAACATGATTTCACTAAAAACGTTATAGTTTAAACATGCCTGCTGTACATGTGTGCAAACACTCAGAGCCTTAAGATAGGGTTTTCACCAATGTGTTTTTTGGTGAGAAACCTTCTATTTCAAGGTTCTGTCCGTTTTCAGACAAGTACAATATGTATTTATAGTGTTTCTGATGAAATCCCTCCTTTTAATGCATTTTCTCACAGAAAACGAGTCTCTCGCCATGAGAACATGGCTTTTTTGAAAAAGCATATTCTCGTCGAGAAATCGTGTTTTACACAATAAAAACGACTCTCGGTCTTATTTAGTTCACATTTTTACTTTTGGTAACCTAGCCCATATGTATAAAGCAATAAACCTTTTTATCGCGTTAAACGCATTTTCTCGACAAGGAAAGCACAATTTCATCAAAAACAAACACAACAAGAAAGATGAATCTATTCAACAAGTCTGCAACACGTCCTGAAGAGTTACATGATTTCACCGAATGTCAATGTGTAATTTCTCCAGTTCTGATCATTGTTTAGGTTGTTGGTAGCTCGGTCCAATGCCAAAACACAGTGAAATCTTTTTATGGCTTTAAACGCGTTTTCTCCTCGAGAGAAACATGATTTCACTAAAAACGTTATAGTTTAAACATGCCTGCTGTACATGTGTGCAAACACTCAGAGCCTTAAGATAGGGTTTTCACCAATGTGTTTTTTGGTGAGAAACCTTCTATTTCAAGGTTCTGTGCGTTTTCAGACAAGTACAATATGTATTTATAGTGTTTCTGATGAAATCCCTCCTTTTAATGCATTTTCTCACAGAAAACGAGTCTCTCGCCATGAGAACATGGCTTTTTTGAAAAAGCATATTCTCGTCGAGAAATCGTGTTTTACACAATAAAAACGACTCTCGGTCTTATTTAGTTCACATTTTTACTTTTGGTAACCTAGCCCATATGTATAAAGCACTAAACCTTTTTATCGCGTTAAACGCATTTTCTCGACAAGGAAAGCACAATTTCATCAAAAACAAACACAACAAGAAAGATGAATCTATTCAACAAGTCTGCAACACGTCCTGAAGAGTTACATGATTTCACCCAATGTCAATGTGTAATTTCTCCAGTTCTGATCATTGTTTAGGTTTTGGTAGCTTGGTCCAATGCCAAAACACAGTGAAATCTTTTTATGGCTTTAAACGCGTTTTCTCCTCGAGAGAAACATGATTTCACTAAAAACGTTATAGTTTAAACATGCCTGCTGTACAAGTGTGCAAACACTCAGAGCCTTAAGATACGGTTTTCACCAATGTGTTTTTTGGTGAGAAACCTTCTATTTCAAGGTTCTGTGCGTTTTCAGACAAGTACAATATGTATTTATAGTGTTTCTGATGAAATCCCTCCTTTTAATGCATTTTCTCACAGAAAACGAGTCTCTCGCCATGGGAACATGGCTTTTTTGAAAAAGCATATTCTCGTCAAGAAATCGTGTTTTAAACAATAAAAACGACTCCCGGTCTTATTTAGTTCACATTTTTACTTTTGGTAGCCTAGCTCATATGTATAAAGCACTAAACGTTTTTATCGCTTTAAACGCATTTTCTCGACAAGGAAAGCACAATTTCATCAAAAACAAACACAACAAGAAAGATGAATCTATTCAACAAGTCTGCAACACGTCCTGAAGAGTTACATGATTTCACCCAATGTCAATGTGTAATTTCTCCAGTTCTGATCATTGTTTAGGTTGTTGGTAGCTCGGTCCAATGCCAAAACACAGTGAAATCTTTTTATGGCTTTAAACGCGTTTTCTCCTCGAGAGAAACATGATTTCACTAAAAACGTTATAGTTTAAACATGCCTGCTGTACATGTGTGCAAACACTCAGAGCCTTAAGATAGGGTTTTCACCAATGTGTTTTTTGGTGAGAAACCTTCTATTTCAAGGTTCTGTGCGTTTTCAGACAAGTACAATATGTATTTATAGTGTTTCTGATGAAATCCCTCCTTTTAATGCATTTTCTCACAGAAAACGAGTCTCTCGCCATGAGAACATGGCTTTTTTGAAAAAGCATATTCTCGTCGAGACATCGTGTTTTAACCAATAAAAACGACTCCCGGTCTTATTTAGTTCACATTTTTACTTTTGGTAACCTAGCTCATATGTATAAAGCACTAAACGTTTTTATCGCGTTAAACACATTTTGTCGACAAGGAAAGCACAATTTCATCAAAAACAAACAAAACAAGAAAGATGAATCTATTCAACAAGTCTGCAAAACGTCCTGAAGAGTTACATGATTTCACCCAATGTCAATGTGTAATTTCTCCAGTTCTGATCATTGTTTAGGTTGTTGGTAGCTCGGTCCAATGCCAAAACACAGTGAAATCGTTTTATGGCTTTAAACGCGTTTTCTCCTCGAGAAAAACATGATTTCACTAAAAACGTTATAGTTTAAACATGCCTGCTGTACATGTGTGCAAACACTCAGAGCCTTAAGATAGGGTTTTCACCAATGTGTTTTTTGGTGAGAAACCTTCTATTTCAAGGTTCTGTCCGTTTTCAGACAAGTACAATATGTATTTATAGTGTTTCTGATGAAATCCCTCCTTTTAATGCATTTTCTCACAGAATACGAGTCTCTCGCCATGAGAACATGGCTTTTTTGAAAAAGCATATTCTCGTCGAGAAATCGTGTTTTACACAATAAAAACGACTCTCGGTCTTATTTAGTTCACATTTTTACTTTTGGTAACCTAGCCCATATGTATAAAGCACTAAACCTTTTTATCGCGTTAAACGCCTTTTCTCGACAAGGAAAGCACAATTTCATCAAAAACAAACACAACAAGAAAGATGAATCTATTCAACAAGTCTGCAACACGTCCTGAAGAGTTACATGATTTCACCCAATGTCAATGTGTAATTTCTCCAGTTCTGATCATTGTTTAGGTTGTTGGTAGCTCGGTCCAATGCCAAAACACAGTGAAATCTTTTTATGGCTTTAAACGCGTTTTCTCCTCGAGAGAAACATGATTTCACTAAAAACGTTATAGTTTAAACATGCCTGCTGTACATGTGTGCAAACACTCAGAGCCTTAAGATAGGGTTTTCACCAATGTGTTTTTTGGTGAGAAACCTTCTATTTCAAGGTTCTGTCCGTTTTCAGACAAGTACAATATGTATTTATAGTGTTTCTGATGAAATCCCTCCTTTTAATGCATTTTCTCACAGAAAACGAGTCTCTCGCCATGAGAACATGGCTTTTTTGAAAAAGCATATTCTCGTCGAGACATCGTGTTTTAACCAATAAAAACGACTCCCGGTCTTATTTAGTTCACATTTTTACTTTTGGTAACCTAGCTCATATGTATAAAGCACTAAACGTTTTTATCGCGTTAAACACATTTTGTCGACAAGGAAAGCACAATTTCATCAAAAACAAACAAAACAAGAAAGATGAATCTATTCAACAAGTCTGCAAAACGTCCTGAAGAGTTACATGATTTCACCCAATGTCAATGTGTAATTTCTCCAGTTCTGATCATTGTTTAGGTTGTTGGTAGCTCGGTCCAATGCCAAAACACAGTGAAATCGTTTTATGGCTTTAAACGCGTTTTCTCCTCGAGAAAAACATGATTTCACTAAAAACGTTATAGTTTAAACATGCCTGCTGTACATGTGTGCAAACACTCAGAGCCTTAAGATAGGGTTTTCACCAATGTGTTTTTTGGTGAGAAACCTTCTATTTCAAGGTTCTGTCCGTTTTCAGACAAGTACAATATGTATTTATAGTGTTTCTGATGAAATCCCTCCTTTTAATGCATTTTCTCACAGAATACGAGTCTCTCGCCATGAGAACATGGCTTTTTTGAAAAAGCATATTCTCGTCGAGAAATCGTGTTTTACACAATAAAAACGACTCTCGGTCTTATTTAGTTCACATTTTTACTTTTGGTAACCTAGCCCATATGTATAAAGCACTAAACCTTTTTATCGCGTTAAACGCCTTTTCTCGACAAGGAAAGCACAATTTCATCAAAAACAAACACAACAAGAAAGATGAATCTATTCAACAAGTCTGCAACACGTCCTGAAGAGTTACATGATTTCACCCAATGTCAATGTGTAATTTCTCCAGTTCTGATCATTGTTTAGGTTGTTGGTAGCTCGGTCCAATGCCAAAACACAGTGAAATCTTTTTATGGCTTTAAACGCGTTTTCTCCTCGAGAGAAACATGATTTCACTAAAAACGTTATAGTTTAAACATGCCTGCTGTACATGTGTGCAAACACTCAGAGCCTTAAGATAGGGTTTTCACCAATGTGTTTTTTGGTGAGAAACCTTCTATTTCAAGGTTCTGTCCGTTTTCAGACAAGTACAATATGTATTTATAGTGTTTCTGATGAAATCCCTCCTTTTAATGCATTTTCTCACAGAAAACGAGTCTCTCGCCATGAGAACATGGCTTTTTTGAAAAAGCATATTCTCGTCGAGAAATCGTATTTTACACAATAAAAACGACTCTCGGTCTTATTTAGTTCACATTTTTACTTTTGGTAACCTAGCCCATATGTATAAAGCACTAAACCTTTTTATCGCGTTAAACGCATTTTCTCGACAAGGAAAGCACAATTTCATCAAAAACAAACACAACAAGAAAGATGAATCTATTCAACAAGTCTGCAACACGTCCTGAAGAGTTACATGATTTCACCCAATGTCAATGTGTAATTTCTCCAGTTCTGATCATTGTTTAGGTTGTTGGTAGCTCGGTCCAATGCCAAAACACAGTGAAATCTTTTTATGGCTTTAAACGCGTTTTCTCCTCGAGAGAAACATGATTTCACTAAAAACGTTATAGTTTAAACATGCCTGCTGTACATGTGTGCAAACACACAGAGCCTTAAGATAGGGTTTTCACCAATGTGTTTTTTGGTGAGAAACCTTCTATTTCAAGGTTCTGTGCGTTTTCAGACAAGTACAATATGTATTTATAGTGTTTCTGATGAAATCCCTCCTTTTAATGCATTTTCTCACAGAAAACGAGTCTCTCGCCATGAGAACATGGCTTTTTTGAAAAAGCATATTCTCGTCAAGAAATCGTGTTTTACACAATAAAAACGACTCTCGGTCTTATTTAGTTCACATTTTTACTTTTGGTAACCTAGCCCATATGTATAAAGCACTAAACCTTTTTATCGCGTTAAACGCCTTTTCTCGACAAGGAAAGCACAATTTCATCAAAAACAAACACAACAAGAAAGATGAATCTATTCAACAAGTCTGCAACACGTCCTGAAGAGTTACATGATTTCACGCAATGTCAATGTGTAATTTCTCCAGTTCTGATCATTGTTTAGGTTGTTGGTAGCTCGGTCCAATGCCAAAACACAGTGAAATCTTTTTATGGCTTTAAACGCGTTTTCTCCTCGAGAGAAACATGATTTCACTAAAAACGTTATAGTTTAAACATGCCTGCTGTAGATGTGTGCAAACACTCAGAGCCTTAAGATAGGGTTTTCACCAATGTGTTTTTTGGTGAGAAACCTTCTATTTCAAGGTTCTGTGCGTTTTCAGACAAGTACAATATGTATTTATAGTGTTTCTGATGAAATCCCTCCTTTTAATGCATTTTCTCACAGAAAATGAGTCTCTCGCCATGGGAACATGGCTTTTTTGAAAAAGCATATTCTCGTCAAGAAATCGTGTTTTAAACAATAAAAACGACTCCCGGTCTTATTTAGTTCACATTTTTACTTTTGGTATTCCTAGCTCATATGTATAAAGCACTAAACGTTTTTATCGCTTTAAACGCATTTTCTCGACAAGGACAGCACAATTTCATCAAAAACAAACAAAACAAGAAAAATGAATCTATTCAACAAGTCTGCAACACGTCCTGAAGAGTTACATGATTTCACCCAATGTCAATGTGTAATTTCTCCAGTTCTGATCATTGTTTAGGTTGTTGGTAGCTTGGTCCAATGCCAAAACACAGTGAAATCTTTTTATGGCTTTAAACGCCTTTTCTCCTCGAGAGAAACATGATTTCACTAAAAACGTTATAGTTTAAACATGCCTGCTGTACATGTGTGCAAACACTCAGAGCCTTAAGATAGGGTTTTCACCAATGTGTTTTTTGGTGAGAAACCTTCTATTTCAAGGTTCTGTCCGTTTTCAGACAAGTACAATATGTATTTATAGTGTTTCTGATGAAATCCCTCCTTTTAATGCATTTTCTCACAGAAAACGAGTCTCTCGCCATGAGAACATGGCTTTTTTGAAAAAGCATATTCTCGTCAAGAAATCGTGTTTTACACAATAAAAACGACTCTCGGTCTTATTTAGTTCACATTTTTACTTTTGGTAACCTAGCCCATATGTATAAAGCACTAAACCTTTTTATCGCGTTAAACGCATTTTCTCGACAAGGAAAGCACAATTTCATCAAAAACAAACACAACAAGAAAGATGAATCTATTCAACAAGTCTTCAACACGTCCTGAAGAGTTACATGATTTCACCCAATGTCAATGTGTAATTTCTCCAGTTCTGATCATTGTTTAGGTTGTTGGTAGCTCGGTCCAATGCCAAAACACAGTGAAATCTTTTTATGGCTTTAAACGCGTTTTCTCCTCGAGAGAAACATGATTTCACTAAAAACGTTATAGTTTAAACATGCCTGCTGTACATGTGTGCAAACACTCAGAGCCTTAAGATAGGGTTTTCACCAATGTGTTTTTTGGTGAGAAACCTTCTATTTCAAGGTTCTGTGCGTTTTCAGACAAGTACAATATGTATTTATAGTGTTTCTGATGAAATCCCTCCTTTTAATGCATTTTCTCACAGAAAACGAGTCTCTCGCCATGAGAACATGGCTTTTTTGAAAAAGCATATTCTCGTCGAGAAATCGTGTTTTACACAATAAAAACGACTCTCGGTCTTATTTAGTTCACATTTTTACTTTTGGTAACCTAGCCCATATGTATAAAGCACTAAACCTTTTTATCGCGTTAAACGCCTTTTCTCGACAAGGAAAGCACAATTTCATCAAAAACAAACACAACAAGAAAGATGAATCTATTCAACAAGTCTGCAACACGTCCTGAAGAGTTACATGATTTCACCCAATGTCAATGTGTAATTTCTCCAGTTCTGATCATTGTTTAGGTTGTTGGTAGCTCGGTCCAATGCCAAAACACAGTGAAATCTTTTTATGGCTTTAAACGCGTTTTCTCCTCGAGAGAAACATGATTTCACTAAAAACGTTATAGTTTAAACATGCCTGCTGTACATGTGTGCAAACACTCAGAGCCTTAAGATAGGGTTTTCACCAATGTGTTTTTTGGTGAGAAACCTTCTATTTCAAGGTTCTGTCCGTTTTCAGACAAGTACAATATGTATTTATAGTGTTTCTGATGAAATCCCTCCTTTTAATGCATTTTCTCACAGAAAACGAGTCTCTCGCCATGAGAACATGGCTTTTTTGAAAAAGCATATTCTCGTCGAGAAATCGTGTTTTACACAATAAAAACGACTCTCGGTCTTATTTAGTTCACATTTTTACTTTTGGTAACCTAGCCCATATGTATAAAGCAATAAACCTTTTTATCGCGTTAAACGCATTTTCTCGACAAGGAAAGCACAATTTCATCAAAAACAAACACAACAAGAAAGATGAATCTATTCAACAAGTCTGCAACACGTCCTGAAGAGTTACATGATTTCACCGAATGTCAATGTGTAATTTCTCCAGTTCTGATCATTGTTTAGGTTGTTGGTAGCTCGGTCCAATGCCAAAACACAGTGAAATCTTTTTATGGCTTTAAACGCGTTTTCTCCTCGAGAGAAACATGATTTCACTAAAAACGTTATAGTTTAAACATGCCTGCTGTACATGTGTGCAAACACTCAGAGCCTTAAGATAGGGTTTTCACCAATGTGTTTTTTGGTGAGAAACCTTCTATTTCAAGGTTCTGTGCGTTTTCAGACAAGTACAATATGTATTTATAGTGTTTCTGATGAAATCCCTCCTTTTAATGCATTTTCTCACAGAAAACGAGTCTCTCGCCATGAGAACATGGCTTTTTTGAAAAAGCATATTCTCGTCGAGAAATCGTGTTTTACACAATAAAAACGACTCTCGGTCTTATTTAGTTCACATTTTTACTTTTGGTAACCTAGCCCATATGTATAAAGCACTAAACCTTTTTATCGCGTTAAACGCATTTTCTCGACAAGGAAAGCACAATTTCATCAAAAACAAACACAACAAGAAAGATGAATCTATTCAACAAGTCTGCAACACGTCCTGAAGAGTTACATGATTTCACCCAATGTCAATGTGTAATTTCTCCAGTTCTGATCATTGTTTAGGTTTTGGTAGCTTGGTCCAATGCCAAAACACAGTGAAATCTTTTTATGGCTTTAAACGCGTTTTCTCCTCGAGAGAAACATGATTTCACTAAAAACGTTATAGTTTAAACATGCCTGCTGTACAAGTGTGCAAACACTCAGAGCCTTAAGATACGGTTTTCACCAATGTGTTTTTTGGTGAGAAACCTTCTATTTCAAGGTTCTGTGCGTTTTCAGACAAGTACAATATGTATTTATAGTGTTTCTGATGAAATCCCTCCTTTTAATGCATTTTCTCACAGAAAACGAGTCTCTCGCCATGGGAACATGGCTTTTTTGAAAAAGCATATTCTCGTCAAGAAATCGTGTTTTAAACAATAAAAACGACTCCCGGTCTTATTTAGTTCACATTTTTACTTTTGGTAGCCTAGCTCATATGTATAAAGCACTAAACGTTTTTATCGCTTTAAACGCATTTTCTCGACAAGGAAAGCACAATTTCATCAAAAACAAACACAACAAGAAAGATGAATCTATTCAACAAGTCTGCAACACGTCCTGAAGAGTTACATGATTTCACCCAATGTCAATGTGTAATTTCTCCAGTTCTGATCATTGTTTAGGTTGTTGGTAGCTCGGTCCAATGCCAAAACACAGTGAAATCTTTTTATGGCTTTAAACGCGTTTTCTCCTCGAGAGAAACATGATTTCACTAAAAACGTTATAGTTTAAACATGCCTGCTGTACATGTGTGCAAACACTCAGAGCCTTAAGATAGGGTTTTCACCAATGTGTTTTTTGGTGAGAAACCTTCTATTTCAAGGTTCTGTGCGTTTTCAGACAAGTACAATATGTATTTATAGTGTTTCTGATGAAATCCCTCCTTTTAATGCATTTTCTCACAGAAAACGAGTCTCTCGCCATGAGAACATGGCTTTTTTGAAAAAGCATATTCTCGTCGAGAAATCGTGTTTTACACAATAAAAACGACTCTCGGTCTTATTTAGTTCACATTTTTACTTTTGGTAACCTAGCCCATATGTATAAAGCACTAAACCTTTTTATCGCGTTAAACGCATTTTCTCGACAAGGAAAGCACAATTTCATCAAAAACAAACACAACAAGAAAGATGAATCTATTCAACAAGTCTGCAACACGTCCTGAAGAGTTACATGATTTCACCCAATGTCAATGTGTAATTTCTCCAGTTCTGATCATTGTTTAGGTTGTTGGTAGCTCGGTCCAATGCCAAAACACAGTGAAATCTTTTTATGGCTTTAAACGCGTTTTCTCCTCGAGAGAAACATGATTTCACTAAAAACGTTGTAGTTTAAACATGCCTGCTGTACATGTGTGCAAACACTCAGAGCCTTAAGATAGGGTTTTCACCAATGTGTTTTTTGGTGAGAAACCTTCTATTTCAAGGTTCTGTGCGTTTTCAGACAAGTACAATATGTATTTATAGTGTTTCTGATGAAATCCCTCCTTTTAATGCATTTTCTCACAGAAAATGAGTCTCTCGCCATGGGAACATGGCTTTTTTGAAAAAGCATATTCTCGTCAAGAAATCGTGTTTTAAACAATAAAAACGACTCCCGGTCTTATTTAGTTCACATTTTTACTTTTGGTAGCCTAGCTCATATGTATAAAGCACTAAACGTTTTTATCGCGTTAAACGCATTTTCTCGACAAGGAAAGCACAATTTCATCAAAAACAAACAAAACAAGAAAAATGAATCTATTCAACAAGTCTGCAACACGTCCTGAAGAGTTACATGATTTCACCCAATGTCAATGTGTAATTTCTCCAGTTCTGATCATTGTTTAGGTTGTTGGTAGCTTGGTCCAATGCCAAAACACAGTGAAATCTTTTTATGGCTTTAAACGCGTTTTCTCCTCGAGAGAAACATGATTTCACTAAAAACGTTATAGTTTAAACATTCCTGCTGTACATGTGTGCAAACACTCAGAGCCTTAAGATAGGGTTTTCACCAATGTGTTTTTTGGTGAGAAACCTTCTATTTCAAGGTTCTGTCCGTTTTCAGACAAGTACAATATGTATTTATAGTGTTTCTGACGAAATCCCTCCTTTTAATGCATTTTCTCACAGAAAACGAGTCTCTCGCCATGAGAACATGGCTTTTTTGAAAAAGCATATTCTCGTCGAGAAATCGTGTTTTACACAATAAAAACGACTCTCGGTCTTATTTAGTTCACATTTTTACTTTTGGTAACCTAGCCCATATGTATAAAGCACTAAACCTTTTTATCGCGTTAAACGCATTTTCTCGACAAGGAAAGCACAATTTCATCAAAAACAAACACAACAAGAAAGATGAATCTATTCAACAAGTCTGCAACACGTCCTGAAGAGTTACATGATTTCACCCAATGTCAATGTGTAATTTCTCCAGTTCTGATCATTGTTTAGGTTGTTGGTAGCTCGGTCCAATGCCAAAACACAGTGAAATCTTTTTATGGCTTTAAACGCGTTTTCTCCTCGAGAGAAACATGATTTCACTGAAAACGTTATAGTTTAAACATGCCTGCTGTACATGTGTGCAAACACTCAGAGCCTTAAGATAGGGTTTTCACCAATGTGTTTTTTGGTGAGAAACCTTCTATTTCAAGGTTCTGTGCGTTTTCAGACAAGTACAATATGTATTTATAGTGTTTCTGATGAAATCCCTCCTTTTAATGCATTTTCTCACAGAAAACGAGTCTCTCGCCATGAGAACATGGCTTTTTTGAAAAAGCATATTCTCGTCGAGAAATCGTGTTTTACACAATAAAAACGACTCTCGGTCTTATTTAGTTCACATTTTTACTTTTGGTAACCTAGCCCATATGTATAAAGCACTAAACCTTTTTATCGCGTTAAACGCATTTTCTCGACAAGGAAAGCACAATTTCATCAAAAACAAACACAACAAGAAAGATGAATCTATTCAACAAGTCTTCAACACGTCCTGAAGAGTTACATGATTTCACCCAATGTCAATGTGTAATTTCTCCAGTTCTGATCATTGTTTAGGTTGTTGGTAGCTCGGTCCAATGCCAAAACACAGTGAAATCTTTTTATGGCTTTAAACGCGTTTTCTCCTCGAGAGAAACATGATTTCACTAAAAACGTTATAGTTTAAACATGCCTGCTGTACATGTGTGCAAACACTCAGAGCCTTAAGATAGGGTTTTCACCAATGTGTTTTTTGGTGAGAAACCTTCTATTTCAAGGTTCTGTGCGTTTTCAGACAAGTACAATATGTATTTATAGTGTTTCTGATGAAATCCCTCCTTTTAATGCATTTTCTCACAGAAAACGAGTCTCTCGCCATGAGAACATGGCTTTTTTGAAAAAGCATATTCTCGTCGAGAAATCGTGTTTTACACAATAAAAACGACTCTCGGTCTTATTTAGTTCACATTTTTACTTTTGGTAACCTAGCCCATATGTATAAAGCACTAAACCTTTTTATCGCGTTAAACGCCTTTTCTCGACAAGGAAAGCACAATTTCATCAAAAACAAACACAACAAGAAAGATGAATCTATTCAACAAGTCTTCAACACGTCCTGAAGAGTTACATGATTTCACCCAATGTCAATGTGTAATTTCTCCAGTTCTGATCATTGTTTAGGTTGTTGGTAGCTCGGTCCAATGCCAAAACACAGTGAAATCTTTTTATGGCTTTAAACGCGTTTTCTCCTCGAGAGAAACATGATTTCACTAAAAACGTTATAGTTTAAACATGCCTGCTGTACATGTGTGCAAACACTCAGAGCCTTAAGATAGGGTTTTCACCAATGTGTTTTTTGGTGAGAAACCTTCTATTTCAAGGTTCTGTGCGTTTTCAGACAAGTACAATATGTATTTATAGTGTTTCTGATGAAATCCCTCCTTTTAATGCATTTTCTCACAGAAAATGAGTCTCTCGCCATGGGAACATGGCTTTTTTGAAAAAGCATATTCTCGTCAAGAAATCGTGTTTTAAACAATAAAAACGACTCCCGGTCTTATTTAGTTCACATTTTTACTTTTGGTAGCCTAGCTCATATGTATAAAGCACTAAACGTTTTTATCGCGTTAAACGCATTTTCTCGACAAGGAAAGCACAATTTCATCAAAAACAAACAAAACAAGAAAAATGAATCTATTCAACAAGTCTGCAACACGTCCTGAAGAGTTACATGATTTCACCCAATGTCAATGTGTAATTTCTCCAGTTCTGATCATTGTTTAGGTTGTTGGTAGCTCGGTCCAATGCCAAAACACAGTGAAATCTTTTTATGGCTTTAAACGCGTTTTCTCCTCGAGAGAAACATGATTTCACTAAAAACGTTATAGTTTAAACATGCCTGCTGTACATGTGTGCAAACACTCAGAGCCTTAAGATAGGGTTTTCACCAATGTGTTTTTTGGTGAGAAACCTTCTATTTCAAGGTTCTGTCCGTTTTCAGACAAGTACAATATGTATTTATAGTGTTTCTGATGAAATCCCTCCTTTTAATGCATTTTCTCACAGAAAACGAGTCTCTCGCCATGAGAACATGGCTTTTTTGAAAAAGCATATTCTCGTCGAGAAATCGTGTTTTACACAATAAAAACGACTCTCGGTCTTATTTAGTTCACATTTTTACTTTTGGTAACCTAGCCCATATGTATAAAGCACTACACCTTTTTATCGCGTTAAACGCATTTTCTCGACAAGGAAAGCACAATTTCATCAAAAACAAACACAACAAGAAAGATGAATCTATTCAACAAGTCTTCAACACGTCCTGAAGAGTTACATGATTTCACCCAATGTCAATGTGTAATTTCTCCAGTTCTGATCATTGTTTAGGTTGTTGGTAGCTCGGTCCAATGCCAAAACACAGTGAAATCTTTTTATGGCTTTAAACGCGTTTTCTCCTCGAGAGAAACATGATTTCACTAAAAACGTTATAGTTTAAACATGCCTGCTGTACATGTGTGCAAACACACAGAGCCTTAAGATAGGGTTTTCACCAATGTGTTTTTTGGTGAGAAACCTTCTATTTCAAGGTTCTGTGCGTTTTCAGACAAGTACAATATGTATTTATAGTGTTTCTGATGAAATCCCTCCTTTTAATGCATTTTCTCACAGAAAACGAGTCTCTCGCCATGAGAACATGGCTTTTTTGAAAAAGCATATTCTCGTCAAGAAATCGTGTTTTACACAATAAAAACGACTCTCGGTCTTATTTAGTTCACATTTTTACTTTTGGTAACCTAGCCCATATGTATAAAGCACTAAACCTTTTTATCGCGTTAAACGCCTTTTCTCGACAAGGAAAGCACAATTTCATCAAAAACAAACACAACAAGAAAGATGAATCTATTCAACAAGTCTGCAACACGTCCTGAAGAGTTACATGATTTCACGCAATGTCAATGTGTAATTTCTCCAGTTCTGATCATTGTTTAGGTTGTTGGTAGCTCGGTCCAATGCCAAAACACAGTGAAATCTTTTTATGGCTTTAAACGCGTTTTCTCCTCGAGAGAAACATGATTTCACTAAAAACGTTATAGTTTAAACATGCCTGCTGTAGATGTGTGCAAACACTCAGAGCCTTAAGATAGGGTTTTCACCAATGTGTTTTTTGGTGAGAAACCTTCTATTTCAAGGTTCTGTGCGTTTTCAGACAAGTACAATATGTATTTATAGTGTTTCTGATGAAATCCCTCCTTTTAATGCATTTTCTCACAGAAAATGAGTCTCTCGCCATGGGAACATGGCTTTTTTGAAAAAGCATATTCTCGTCAAGAAATCGTGTTTTAACCAATAAAAACGACTCCCGGTCTTATTTAGTTCACATTTTTACTTTTGGTAACCTAGCTCAAATGTATAAAGCACTAAACGTTTTTATCGCTTTAAACGCATTTTCTCGACAAGGAAAGCACAATTTCATCAAAAACAAACAAAACAAGAAAAATGAATCTATTCAACAAGTCTGCAACACGTCCTGAAGAGTTACATGATTTCACCCAATGTCAATGCGTAATTTCTCCAGTTCTGATCATTGTTTAGGTTGTTGGTAGCTTGGTCCAATGCCAAAACACAGTGAAATCGTTTTATGGCTTTAAACGCGTTTTCTCCTCGAGAGAAACATGAGTTCACTAAAAACGTTATAGTTTAAACATGCCTGCTGTACATGTGTGCAAACACTCAGAGCCTTAAGATAGGGTTTTCACCAATGTGTTTTTTGGTGAGAAACCTTCTATTTCAAGGTTCTGTCCGTTTTCAGACAAGTACAATATGTATTTATAGTGTTTCTGATGAAATCCCTCCTTTTAATGCATTTTCTCACAGAAAACGAGTCTCTCGCCATGAGAACATGGCTTTTTTGAAAAAGCATATTCTCGTCGAGACATCGTGTTTTAACCAATAAAAACGACTCCCGGTCTTATTTAGTTCACATTTTTACTTTTGGTAACCTAGCTCATATGTATAAAGCACTAAACGTTTTTATCGCGTTAAACACATTTTGTCGACAAGGAAAGCACAATTTCATCAAAAACAAACAAAACAAGAAAGATGAATCTATTCAACAAGTCTGCAAAACGTCCTGAAGAGTTACATGATTTCACCCAATGTCAATGTGTAATTTCTCCAGTTCTGATCATTGTTTAGGTTGTTGGTAGCTCGGTCCAATGCCAAAACACAGTGAAATCGTTTTATGGCTTTAAACGCGTTTTCTCCTCGAGAAAAACATGATTTCACTAAAAACGTTATAGTTTAAACATGCCTGCTGTACATGTGTGCAAACACTCAGAGCCTTAAGATAGGGTTTTCACCAATGTGTTTTTTGGTGAGAAACCTTCTATTTCAAGGTTCTGTCCGTTTTCAGACAAGTACAATATGTATTTATAGTGTTTCTGATGAAATCCCTCCTTTTAATGCATTTTCTCACAGAATACGAGTCTCTCGCCATGAGAACATGGCTTTTTTGAAAAAGCATATTCTCGTCGAGAAATCGTGTTTTACACAATAAAAACGACTCTCGGTCTTATTTAGTTCACATTTTTACTTTTGGTAACCTAGCCCATATGTATAAAGCACTAAACCTTTTTATCGCGTTAAACGCCTTTTCTCGACAAGGAAAGCACAATTTCATCAAAAACAAACACAACAAGAAAGATGAATCTATTCAACAAGTCTGCAACACGTCCTGAAGAGTTACATGATTTCACCCAATGTCAATGTGTAATTTCTCCAGTTCTGATCATTGTTTAGGTTGTTGGTAGCTCGGTCCAATGCCAAAACACAGTGAAATCTTTTTATGGCTTTAAACGCGTTTTCTCCTCGAGAGAAACATGATTTCACTAAAAACGTTATAGTTTAAACATGCCTGCTGTACATGTGTGCAAACACTCAGAGCCTTAAGATAGGGTTTTCACCAATGTGTTTTTTGGTGAGAAACCTTCTATTTCAAGGTTCTGTGCGTTTTCAGACAAGTACAATATGTATTTATAGTGTTTCTGATGAAATCCCTCCTTTTAATGCATTTTCTCACAGAAAACGAGTCTCTCGCCATGAGAACATGGCTTTTTTGAAAAAGCATATTCTCGTCGAGACATCGTGTTTTAACCAATAAAAACGACTCCCGGTCTTATTTAGTTCACATTTTTACTTTTGGTAACCTAGCTCATATGTATAAAGCACTAAACGTTTTTATCGCGTTAAACACATTTTGTCGACAAGGAAAGCACAATTTCATCAAAAACAAACAAAACAAGAAAGATGAATCTATTCAACAAGTCTGCAAAACGTCCTGAAGAGTTACATGATTTCACCCAATGTCAATGTGTAATTTCTCCAGTTCTGATCATTGTTTAGGTTGTTGGTAGCTCGGTCCAATGCCAAAACACAGTGAAATCGTTTTATGGCTTTAAACGCGTTTTCTCCTCGAGAAAAACATGATTTCACTAAAAACGTTATAGTTTAAACATGCCTGCTGTACATGTGTGCAAACACTCAGAGCCTTAAGATAGGGTTTTCACCAATGTGTTTTTTGGTGAGAAACCTTCTATTTCAAGGTTCTGTCCGTTTTCAGACAAGTACAATATGTATTTATAGTGTTTCTGATGAAATCCCTCCTTTTAATGCATTTTCTCACAGAATACGAGTCTCTCGCCATGAGAACATGGCTTTTTTGAAAAAGCATATTCTCGTCGAGAAATCGTGTTTTACACAATAAAAACGACTCTCGGTCTTATTTAGTTCACATTTTTACTTTTGGTAACCTAGCCCATATGTATAAAGCACTAAACCTTTTTATCGCGTTAAACGCCTTTTCTCGACAAGGAAAGCACAATTTCATCAAAAACAAACACAACAAGAAAGATGAATCTATTCAACAAGTCTGCAACACGTCCTGAAGAGTTACATGATTTCACCCAATGTCAATGTGTAATTTCTCCAGTTCTGATCATTGTTTAGGTTGTTGGTAGCTCGGTCCAATGCCAAAACACAGTGAAATCTTTTTATGGCTTTAAACGCGTTTTCTCCTCGAGAGAAACATGATTTCACTAAAAACGTTATAGTTTAAACATGCCTGCTGTACATGTGTGCAAACACTCAGAGCCTTAAGATAGGGTTTTCACCAATGTGTTTTTTGGTGAGAAACCTTCTATTTCAAGGTTCTGTCCGTTTTCAGACAAGTACAATATGTATTTATAGTGTTTCTGATGAAATCCCTCCTTTTAATGCATTTTCTCACAGAAAACGAGTCTCTCGCCATGAGAACATGGCTTTTTTGAAAAAGCATATTCTCGTCGAGAAATCGTATTTTACACAATAAAAACGACTCTCGGTCTTATTTAGTTCACATTTTTACTTTTGGTAACCTAGCCCATATGTATAAAGCACTAAACCTTTTTATCGCGTTAAACGCATTTTCTCGACAAGGAAAGCACAATTTCATCAAAAACAAACACAACAAGAAAGATGAATCTATTCAACAAGTCTGCAACACGTCCTGAAGAGTTACATGATTTCACCCAATGTCAATGTGTAATTTCTCCAGTTCTGATCATTGTTTAGGTTGTTGGTAGCTCGGTCCAATGCCAAAACACAGTGAAATCTTTTTATGGCTTTAAACGCGTTTTCTCCTCGAGAGAAACATGATTTCACTAAAAACGTTATAGTTTAAACATGCCTGCTGTACATGTGTGCAAACACACAGAGCCTTAAGATAGGGTTTTCACCAATGTGTTTTTTGGTGAGAAACCTTCTATTTCAAGGTTCTGTGCGTTTTCAGACAAGTACAATATGTATTTATAGTGTTTCTGATGAAATCCCTCCTTTTAATGCATTTTCTCACAGAAAACGAGTCTCTCGCCATGAGAACATGGCTTTTTTGAAAAAGCATATTCTCGTCAAGAAATCGTGTTTTACACAATAAAAACGACTCTCGGTCTTATTTAGTTCACATTTTTACTTTTGGTAACCTAGCCCATATGTATAAAGCACTAAACCTTTTTATCGCGTTAAACGCCTTTTCTCGACAAGGAAAGCACAATTTCATCAAAAACAAACACAACAAGAAAGATGAATCTATTCAACAAGTCTGCAACACGTCCTGAAGAGTTACATGATTTCACGCAATGTCAATGTGTAATTTCTCCAGTTCTGATCATTGTTTAGGTTGTTGGTAGCTCGGTCCAATGCCAAAACACAGTGAAATCTTTTTATGGCTTTAAACGCGTTTTCTCCTCGAGAGAAACATGATTTCACTAAAAACGTTATAGTTTAAACATGCCTGCTGTAGATGTGTGCAAACACTCAGAGCCTTAAGATAGGGTTTTCACCAATGTGTTTTTTGGTGAGAAACCTTCTATTTCAAGGTTCTGTGCGTTTTCAGACAAGTACAATATGTATTTATAGTGTTTCTGATGAAATCCCTCCTTTTAATGCATTTTCTCACAGAAAATGAGTCTCTCGCCATGGGAACATGGCTTTTTTGAAAAAGCATATTCTCGTCAAGAAATCGTGTTTTAAACAATAAAAACGACTCCCGGTCTTATTTAGTTCACATTTTTACTTTTGGTATTCCTAGCTCATATGTATAAAGCACTAAACGTTTTTATCGCTTTAAACGCATTTTCTCGACAAGGACAGCACAATTTCATCAAAAACAAACAAAACAAGAAAAATGAATCTATTCAACAAGTCTGCAACACGTCCTGAAGAGTTACATGATTTCACCCAATGTCAATGTGTAATTTCTCCAGTTCTGATCATTGTTTAGGTTGTTGGTAGCTTGGTCCAATGCCAAAACACAGTGAAATCTTTTTATGGCTTTAAACGCCTTTTCTCCTCGAGAGAAACATGATTTCACTAAAAACGTTATAGTTTAAACATGCCTGCTGTACATGTGTGCAAACACTCAGAGCCTTAAGATAGGGTTTTCACCAATGTGTTTTTTGGTGAGAAACCTTCTATTTCAAGGTTCTGTCCGTTTTCAGACAAGTACAATATGTATTTATAGTGTTTCTGATGAAATCCCTCCTTTTAATGCATTTTCTCACAGAAAACGAGTCTCTCGCCATGAGAACATGGCTTTTTTGAAAAAGCATATTCTCGTCAAGAAATCGTGTTTTACACAATAAAAACGACTCTCGGTCTTATTTAGTTCACATTTTTACTTTTGGTAACCTAGCCCATATGTATAAAGCACTAAACCTTTTTATCGCGTTAAACGCATTTTCTCGACAAGGAAAGCACAATTTCATCAAAAACAAACACAACAAGAAAGATGAATCTATTCAACAAGTCTTCAACACGTCCTGAAGAGTTACATGATTTCACCCAATGTCAATGTGTAATTTCTCCAGTTCTGATCATTGTTTAGGTTGTTGGTAGCTCGGTCCAATGCCAAAACACAGTGAAATCTTTTTATGGCTTTAAACGCGTTTTCTCCTCGAGAGAAACATGATTTCACTAAAAACGTTATAGTTTAAACATGCCTGCTGTACATGTGTGCAAACACTCAGAGCCTTAAGATAGGGTTTTCACCAATGTGTTTTTTGGTGAGAAACCTTCTATTTCAAGGTTCTGTGCGTTTTCAGACAAGTACAATATGTATTTATAGTGTTTCTGATGAAATCCCTCCTTTTAATGCATTTTCTCACAGAAAACGAGTCTCTCGCCATGAGAACATGGCTTTTTTGAAAAAGCATATTCTCGTCGAGAAATCGTGTTTTACACAATAAAAACGACTCTCGGTCTTATTTAGTTCACATTTTTACTTTTGGTAACCTAGCCCATATGTATAAAGCACTAAACCTTTTTATCGCGTTAAACGCCTTTTCTCGACAAGGAAAGCACAATTTCATCAAAAACAAACACAACAAGAAAGATGAATCTATTCAACAAGTCTGCAACACGTCCTGAAGAGTTACATGATTTCACCCAATGTCAATGTGTAATTTCTCCAGTTCTGATCATTGTTTAGGTTGTTGGTAGCTCGGTCCAATGCCAAAACACAGTGAAATCTTTTTATGGCTTTAAACGCGTTTTCTCCTCGAGAGAAACATGATTTCACTGAAAACGTTATAGTTTAAACATGCCTGCTGTACATGTGTGCAAACACTCAGAGCCTTAAGATAGGGTTTTCACCAATGTGTTTTTTGGTGAGAAACCTTCTATTTCAAGGTTCTGTCCGTTTTCAGACAAGTACAATATGTATTTATAGTGTTTCTGACGAAATCCCTCCTTTTAATGCATTTTCTCACAGAAAACGAGTCTCTCGCCATGAGAACATGGCTTTTTTGAAAAAGCATATTCTCGTCGAGAAATCGTGTTTTACACAATAAAAACGACTCTCGGTCTTATTTAGTTCACATTTTTACTTTTGGTAACCTAGCCCATATGTATAAAGCACTAAACCTTTTTATCGCGTTAAACGCATTTTCTCGACAAGGAAAGCACAATTTCATCAAAAACAAACACAACAAGAAAGATGAATCTATTCAACAAGTCTTCAACACGTCCTGAAGAGTTACATGATTTCACCCAATGTCAATGTGTAATTTCTCCAGTTCTGATCATTGTTTAGGTTGTTGGTAGCTCGGTCCAATGCCAAAACACAGTGAAATCTTTTTATGGCTTTAAACGCGTTTTCTCCTCGAGAGAAACATGATTTCACTAAAAACGTTATAGTTTAAACATGCCTGCTGTACATGTGTGCAAACACTCAGAGCCTTAAGATAGGGTTTTCACCAATGTGTTTTTTGGTGAGAAACCTTCTATTTCAAGGTTCTGTGCGTTTTCAGACAAGTACAATATGTATTTATAGTGTTTCTGATGAAATCCCTCCTTTTAATGCATTTTCTCACAGAAAACGAGTCTCTCGCCATGAGAACATGGCTTTTTTGAAAAAGCATATTCTCGTCGAGAAATCGTGTTTTACACAATAAAAACGACTCTCGGTCTTATTTAGTTCACATTTTTACTTTTGGTAACCTAGCCCATATGTATAAAGCACTAAACCTTTTTATCGCGTTAAACGCCTTTTCTCGACAAGGAAAGCACAATTTCATCAAAAACAAACACAACAAGAAAGATGAATCTATTCAACAAGTCTGCAACACGTCCTGAAGAGTTACATGATTTCACCCAATGTCAATGTGTAATTTCTCCAGTTCTGATCATTGTTTAGGTTGTTGGTAGCTCGGTCCAATGCCAAAACACAGTGAAATCTTTTTATGGCTTTAAACGCGTTTTCTCCTCGAGAGAAACATGATTTCACTAAAAACGTTATAGTTTAAACATGCCTGCTGTACATGTGTGCAAACACTCAGAGCCTTAAGATAGGGTTTTCACCAATGTGTTTTTTGGTGAGAAACCTTCTATTTCAAGGTTCTGTGCGTTTTCAGACAAGTACAATATGTATTTATAGTGTTTCTGATGAAATCCCTCCTTTTAATGCATTTTCTCACAGAAAATGAGTCTCTCGCCATGGGAACATGGCTTTTTTGAAAAAGCATATTCTCGTCAAGAAATCGTGTTTTAAACAATAAAAACGACTCCCGGTCTTATTTAGTTCACATTTTTACTTTTGGTAGCCTAGCTCATATGTATAAAGCAATAAACCTTTTTATCGCGTTAAACGCATTTTCTCGACAAGGAAAGCACAATTTCATCAAAAACAAACAAAACAAGAAAAATGAATCTATTCAACAAGTCTGCAACACGTCCTGAAGAGTTACATGATTTCACCCAATGTCAATGTGTAATTTCTCCAGTTCTGATCATTGTTTAGGTTGTTGGTAGCTCGGTCCAATGCCAAAACACAGTGAAATCTTTTTATGGCTTTAAACGCGTTTTCTCCTCGAGAGAAACATGATTTCACTAAAAACGTTATAGTTTAAACATGCCTGCTGTACATGTGTGCAAACACTCAGAGCCTTAAGATAGGGTTTTCACCAATGTGTTTTTTGGTGAGAAACCTTCTATTTCAAGGTTCTGTCCGTTTTCAGACAAGTACAATATGTATTTATAGTGTTTCTGATGAAATCCCTCCTTTTAATGCATTTTCTCACAGAAAACGAGTCTCTCGCCATGAGAACATGGCTTTTTTGAAAAAGCATATTCTCGTCGAGAAATCGTGTTTTACACAATAAAAACGACTCTCGGTCTTATTTAGTTCACATTTTTACTTTTGGTAACCTAGCCCATATGTATAAAGCACTACACCTTTTTATCGCGTTAAACGCATTTTCTCGACAAGGAAAGCACAATTTCATCAAAAACAAACACAACAAGAAAGATGAATCTATTCAACAAGTCTTCAACACGTCCTGAAGAGTTACATGATTTCACCGAATGTCAATGTGTAATTTCTCCAGTTCTGATCATTGTTTAGGTTGTTGGTAGCTCGGTCCAATGCCAAAACACAGTGAAATCTTTTTATGGCTTTAAACGCGTTTTCTCCTCGAGAGAAACATGATTTCACTAAAAACGTTATAGTTTAAACATGCCTGCTGTACATGTGTGCAAACACTCAGAGCCTTAAGATAGGGTTTTCACCAATGTGTTTTTTGGTGAGAAACCTTCTATTTCAAGGTTCTGTCCGTTTTCAGACAAGTACAATATGTATTTATAGTGTTTCTGATGAAATCCCTCCTTTTAATGCATTTTCTCACAGAAAACGAGTCTCTCGCCATGAGAACATGGCTTTTTTGAAAAAGCATATTCTCGTCGAGAAATCGTGTTTTACACAATAAAAACGACTCTCGGTCTTATTTAGTTCACATTTTTACTTTTGGTAACCTAGCCCATATGTATAAAGCACTACACCTTTTTATCGCGTTAAACGCATTTTCTCGACAAGGAAAGCACAATTTCATCAAAAACAAACACAACAAGAAAGATGAATCTATTCAACAAGTCTTCAACACGTCCTGAAGAGTTACATGATTTCACCCAATGTCAATGTGTAATTTCTCCAGTTCTGATCATTGTTTAGGTTGTTGGTAGCTCGGTCCAATGCCAAAACACAGTGAAATCTTTTTATGGCTTTAAACGCGTTTTCTCCTCGAGAGAAACATGATTTCACTAAAAACGTTATAGTTTAAACATGCCTGCTGTACATGTGTGCAAACACACAGAGCCTTAAGATAGGGTTTTCACCAATGTGTTTTTTGGTGAGAAACCTTCTATTTCAAGGTTCTGTGCGTTTTCAGACAAGTACAATATGTATTTATAGTGTTTCTGATGAAATCCCTCCTTTTAATGCATTTTCTCACAGAAAACGAGTCTCTCGCCATGAGAACATGGCTTTTTTGAAAAAGCATATTCTCGTCAAGAAATCGTGTTTTACACAATAAAAACGACTCTCGGTCTTATTTAGTTCACATTTTTACTTTTGGTAACCTAGCCCATATGTATAAAGCACTAAACCTTTTTATCGCGTTAAACGCCTTTTCTCGACAAGGAAAGCACAATTTCATCAAAAACAAACACAACAAGAAAGATGAATCTATTCAACAAGTCTGCAACACGTCCTGAAGAGTTACATGATTTCACGCAATGTCAATGTGTAATTTCTCCAGTTCTGATCATTGTTTAGGTTGTTGGTAGCTCGGTCCAATGCCAAAACACAGTGAAATCTTTTTATGGCTTTAAACGCGTTTTCTCCTCGAGAGAAACATGATTTCACTAAAAACGTTATAGTTTAAACATGCCTGCTGTAGATGTGTGCAAACACTCAGAGCCTTAAGATAGGGTTTTCACCAATGTGTTTTTTGGTGAGAAACCTTCTATTTCAAGGTTCTGTGCGTTTTCAGACAAGTACAATATGTATTTATAGTGTTTCTGATGAAATCCCTCCTTTTAATGCATTTTCTCACAGAAAATGAGTCTCTCGCCATGGGAACATGGCATTTTTGAAAAAGCATATTCTCGTCAAGAAATCGTGTTTTAACCAATAAAAACGACTCCCGGTCTTATTTAGTTCACATTTTTACTTTTGGTAACCTAGCTCAAATGTATAAAGCACTAAACGTTTTTATCGCTTTAAACGCATTTTCTCGACAAGGAAAGCACAATTTCATCAAAAACAAACAAAACAAGAAAAATGAATCTATTCAACAAGTCTGCAACACGTCCTGAAGAGTTACATGATTTCACCCAATGTCAATGTGTAATTTCTCCAGTTCTGATCATTGTTTAGGTTGTTGGTAGCTTGGTCCAATGCCAAAACACAGTGAAATCGTTTTATGGCTTTAAACGCGTTTTCTCCTCGAGAGAAACATGAGTTCACTAAAAACGTTATAGTTTAAACATGCCTGCTGTACATGTGTGCAAACACTCAGAGCCTTAAGATAGGGTTTTCACCAATGTGTTTTTTGGTGAGAAACCTTCTATTTCAAGGTTCTGTCCGTTTTCAGACAAGTACAATATGTATTTATAGTGTTTCTGATGAAATCCCTCCTTTTAATGCATTTTCTCACAGAAAACGAGTCTCTCGCCATGAGAACATGGCTTTTTTGAAAAAGCATATTCTCGTCGAGACATCGTGTTTTAACCAATAAAAACGACTCCCGGTCTTATTTAGTTCACATTTTTACTTTTGGTAACCTAGCTCATATGTATAAAGCACTAAACGTTTTTATCGCGTTAAACACATTTTGTCGACAAGGAAAGCACAATTTCATCAAAAACAAACAAAACAAGAAAGATGAATCTATTCAACAAGTCTGCAAAACGTCCTGAAGAGTTACATGATTTCACCCAATGTCAATGTGTAATTTCTCCAGTTCTGATCATTGTTTAGGTTGTTGGTAGCTCGGTCCAATGCCAAAACACAGTGAAATCGTTTTATGGCTTTAAACGCGTTTTCTCCTCGAGAAAAACATGATTTCACTAAAAACGTTATAGTTTAAACATGCCTGCTGTACATGTGTGCAAACACTCAGAGCCTTAAGATAGGGTTTTCACCAATGTGTTTTTTGGTGAGAAACCTTCTATTTCAAGGTTCTGTCCGTTTTCAGACAAGTACAATATGTATTTATAGTGTTTCTGATGAAATCCCTCCTTTTAATGCATTTTCTCACAGAAAACGAGTCTCTCGCCATGAGAACATGGCTTTTTTGAAAAAGCATATTCTCGTCGAGAAATCGTGTTTTACACAATAAAAACGACTCTCGGTCTTATTTAGTTCACATTTTTACTTTTGGTAACCTAGCCCATATGTATAAAGCACTAAACCTTTTTATCGCGTTAAACGCCTTTTCTCGACAAGGAAAGCACAATTTCATCAAAAACAAACACAACAAGAAAGATGAATCTATTCAACAAGTCTGCAACACGTCCTGAAGAGTTACATGATTTCACCCAATGTCAATGTGTAATTTCTCCAGTTCTGATCATTGTTTAGGTTGTTGGTAGCTCGGTCCAATGCCAAAACACAGTGAAATCTTTTTATGGCTTTAAACGCGTTTTCTCCTCGAGAGAAACATGATTTCACTAAAAACGTTATAGTTTAAACATGCCTGCTGTACATGTGTGCAAACACTCAGAGCCTTAAGATAGGGTTTTCACCAATGTGTTTTTTGGTGAGAAACCTTCTATTTCAAGGTTCTGTGCGTTTTCAGACAAGTACAATATGTATTTATAGTGTTTCTGATGAAATCCCTCCTTTTAATGCATTTTCTCACAGAAAACGAGTCTCTCGCCATGAGAACATGGCTTTTTTGAAAAAGCATATTCTCGTCGAGAAATCGTGTTTTACACAATAAAAACGACTCTCGGTCTTATTTAGTTCACATTTTTACTTTTGGTAACCTAGCCCATATGTATAAAGCACTAAACCTTTTTATCGCGTTAAACGCCTTTTCTCGACAAGGAAAGCACAATTTCATCAAAAACAAACACAACAAGAAAGATGAATCTATTCAACAAGTCTGCAACACGTCCTGAAGAGTTACATGATTTCACCCAATGTCAATGTGTAATTTCTCCAGTTCTGATCATTGTTTAGGTTGTTGGTAGCTCGGTCCAATGCCAAAACACAGTGAAATCTTTTTATGGCTTTAAACGCGTTTTCTCCTCGAGAGAAACATGATTTCACTAAAAACGTTATAGTTTAAACATGCCTGCTGTACATGTGTGCAAACACACAGAGCCTTAAGATAGGGTTTTCACCAATGTGTTTTTTGGTGAGAAACCTTCTATTTCAAGGTTCTGTGCGTTTTCAGACAAGTACAATATGTATTTATAGTGTTTCTGATGAAATCCCTCCTTTTAATGCATTTTCTCACAGAAAACGAGTCTCTCGCCATGAGAACATGGCTTTTTTGAAAAAGCATATTCTCGTCAAGAAATCGTGTTTTACACAATAAAAACGACTCTCGGTCTTATTTAGTTCACATTTTTACTTTTGGTAACCTAGCCCATATGTATAAAGCACTAAACCTTTTTATCGCGTTAAACGCCTTTTCTCGACAAGGAAAGCACAATTTCATCAAAAACAAACACAACAAGAAAGATGAATCTATTCAACAAGTCTGCAACACGTCCTGAAGAGTTACATGATTTCACGCAATGTCAATGTGTAATTTCTCCAGTTCTGATCATTGTTTAGGTTGTTGGTAGCTCGGTCCAATGCCAAAACACAGTGAAATCTTTTTATGGCTTTAAACGCGTTTTCTCCTCGAGAGAAACATGATTTCACTAAAAACGTTATAGTTTAAACATGCCTGCTGTAGATGTGTGCAAACACTCAGAGCCTTAAGATAGGGTTTTCACCAATGTGTTTTTTGGTGAGAAACCTTCTATTTCAAGGTTCTGTGCGTTTTCAGACAAGTACAATATGTATTTATAGTGTTTCTGATGAAATCCCTCCTTTTAATGCATTTTCTCACAGAAAATGAGTCTCTCGCCATGGGAACATGGCTTTTTTGAAAAAGCATATTCTCGTCAAGAAATCGTGTTTTAAACAATAAAAACGACTCCCGGTCTTATTTAGTTCACATTTTTACTTTTGGTATTCCTAGCTCATATGTATAAAGCACTAAACGTTTTTATCGCTTTAAACGCATTTTCTCGACAAGGACAGCACAATTTCATCAAAAACAAACAAAACAAGAAAAATGAATCTATTCAACAAGTCTGCAACACGTCCTGAAGAGTTACATGATTTCACCCAATGTCAATGTGTAATTTCTCCAGTTCTGATCATTGTTTAGGTTGTTGGTAGCTTGGTCCAATGCCAAAACACAGTGAAATCTTTTTATGGCTTTAAACGCCTTTTCTCCTCGAGAGAAACATGATTTCACTAAAAACGTTATAGTTTAAACATGCCTGCTGTACATGTGTGCAAACACTCAGAGCCTTAAGATAGGGTTTTCACCAATGTGTTTTTTGGTGAGAAACCTTCTATTTCAAGGTTCTGTCCGTTTTCAGACAAGTACAATATGTATTTATAGTGTTTCTGATGAAATCCCTCCTTTTAATGCATTTTCTCACAGAAAACGAGTCTCTCGCCATGAGAACATGGCTTTTTTGAAAAAGCATATTCTCGTCAAGAAATCGTGTTTTACACAATAAAAACGACTCTCGGTCTTATTTAGTTCACATTTTTACTTTTGGTAACCTAGCCCATATGTATAAAGCACTAAACCTTTTTATCGCGTTAAACGCATTTTCTCGACAAGGAAAGCACAATTTCATCAAAAACAAACACAACAAGAAAGATGAATCTATTCAACAAGTCTTCAACACGTCCTGAAGAGTTACATGATTTCACCCAATGTCAATGTGTAATTTCTCCAGTTCTGATCATTGTTTAGGTTGTTGGTAGCTCGGTCCAATGCCAAAACACAGTGAAATCTTTTTATGGCTTTAAACGCGTTTTCTCCTCGAGAGAAACATGATTTCACTAAAAACGTTATAGTTTAAACATGCCTGCTGTACATGTGTGCAAACACTCAGAGCCTTAAGATAGGGTTTTCACCAATGTGTTTTTTGGTGAGAAACCTTCTATTTCAAGGTTCTGTGCGTTTTCAGACAAGTACAATATGTATTTATAGTGTTTCTGATGAAATCCCTCCTTTTAATGCATTTTCTCACAGAAAACGAGTCTCTCGCCATGAGAACATGGCTTTTTTGAAAAAGCATATTCTCGTCGAGAAATCGTGTTTTACACAATAAAAACGACTCTCGGTCTTATTTAGTTCACATTTTTACTTTTGGTAACCTAGCCCATATGTATAAAGCACTAAACCTTTTTATCGCGTTAAACGCCTTTTCTCGACAAGGAAAGCACAATTTCATCAAAAACAAACACAACAAGAAAGATGAATCTATTCAACAAGTCTGCAACACGTCCTGAAGAGTTACATGATTTCACCCAATGTCAATGTGTAATTTCTCCAGTTCTGATCATTGTTTAGGTTGTTGGTAGCTCGGTCCAATGCCAAAACACAGTGAAATCTTTTTATGGCTTTAAACGCGTTTTCTCCTCGAGAGAAACATGATTTCACTAAAAACGTTATAGTTTAAACATGCCTGCTGTACATGTGTGCAAACACACAGAGCCTTAAGATAGGGTTTTCACCAATGTGTTTTTTGGTGAGAAACCTTCTATTTCAAGGTTCTGTGCGTTTTCAGACAAGTACAATATGTATTTATAGTGTTTCTGATGAAATCCCTCCTTTTAATGCATTTTCTCACAGAAAACGAGTCTCTCGCCATGAGAACATGGCTTTTTTGAAAAAGCATATTCTCGTCAAGAAATCGTGTTTTACACAATAAAAACGACTCTCGGTCTTATTTAGTTCACATTTTTACTTTTGGTAACCTAGCCCATATGTATAAAGCACTAAACCTTTTTATCGCGTTAAACGCCTTTTCTCGACAAGGAAAGCACAATTTCATCAAAAACAAACACAACAAGAAAGATGAATCTATTCAACAAGTCTGCAACACGTCCTGAAGAGTTACATGATTTCACGCAATGTCAATGTGTAATTTCTCCAGTTCTGATCATTGTTTAGGTTGTTGGTAGCTCGGTCCAATGCCAAAACACAGTGAAATCTTTTTATGGCTTTAAACGCGTTTTCTCCTCGAGAGAAACATGATTTCACTAAAAACGTTATAGTTTAAACATGCCTGCTGTACATGTGTGCAAACACTCAGAGCCTTAAGATAGGGTTTTCACCAATGTGTTTTTTTGGTGAGAAACCTTCTATTTCAAGGTTCTGTGCGTTTTCAGACAAGTACAATATGTATTTATAGTGTTTCTGATGAAATCCCTCCTTTTAATGCATTTTCTCACAGAAAATGAGTCTCTCGCCATGGGAACATGGCTTTTTTGAAAAAGCATATTCTCGTCAAGAAATCGTGTTTTAAACAATAAAAACGACTCCCGGTCTTATTTAGTTCACATTTTTACTTTTGGTATTCCTAGCTCATATGTATAAAGCACTAAACGTTTTTATCGCTTTAAACGCATTTTCTCGACAAGGAAAGCACAATTTCATCAAAAACAAACAAAACAAGAAAAATGAATCTATTCAACAAGTCTGCAACACGTCCTGAAGAGTTACATGATTTCACCCAATGTCAATGTGTAATTTCTCCAGTTCTGATCATTGTTTAGGTTGTTGGTAGCTTGGTCCAATGCCAAAACACAGTGAAATCTTTTTATGGCTTTAAACGCGTTTTCTCCTCGAGAGAAACATGATTTCACTAAAAACGTTATAGTTTAAACATGCCTGCTGTACATGTGTGCAAACACTCAGAGCCTTAAGATAGGGTTTTCACCAATGTGTTTTTTGGTGAGAAACCTTCTATTTCAAGGTTCTGTCCGTTTTCAGACAAGTACAATATGTATTTATAGTGTTTCTGATGAAATCCCTCCTTTTAATGCATTTTCTCACAGAAAACGAGTCTCTCGCCATGAGAACATGGCTTTTTTGAAAAAGCATATTCTCGTCGAGAAATCGTGTTTTACACAATAAAAACGACTCTCGGTCTTATTTAGTTCACATTTTTACTTTTGGTAACCTAGCCCATATGTATAAAGCAATAAACCTTTTTATCGCGTTAAACGCATTTTCTCGACAAGGAAAGCACAATTTCATCAAAAACAAACACAACAAGAAAGATGAATCTATTCAACAAGTCTGCAACACGTCCTGAAGAGTTACATGATTTCACCCAATGTCAATGTGTAATTTCTCCAGTTCTGATCATTGTTTAGGTTGTTGGTAGCTCGGTCCAATGCCAAAACACAGTGAAATCTTTTTATGGCTTTAAACGCGTTTTCTCCTCGAGAGAAACATGATTTCACTAAAAACGTTATAGTTTAAACATGCCTGCTGTACATGTGTGCAAACACTCAGAGCCTTAAGATAGGGTTTTCACCAATGTGTTTTTTGGTGAGAAACCTTCTATTTCAAGGTTCTGTGCGTTTTCAGACAAGTACAATATGTATTTATAGTGTTTCTGATGAAATCCCTCCTTTTAATGCATTTTCTCACAGAAAACGAGTCTCTCGCCATGAGAACATGGCTTTTTTGAAAAAGCATATTCTCGTCGAGAAATCGTGTTTTACACAATAAAAACGACTCTCGGTCTTATTTAGTTCACATTTTTACTTTTGGTAACCTAGCCCATATGTATAAAGCACTAAACCTTTTTATCGCGTTAAACGCATTTTCTCGACAAGGAAAGCACAATTTCATCAAAAACAAACACAACAAGAAAGATGAATCTATTCAACAAGTCTGCAACACGTCCTGAAGAGTTACATGATTTCACCCAATGTCAATGTGTAATTTCTCCAGTTCTGATCATTGTTTAGGTTGTTGGTAGCTCGGTCCAATGCCAAAACACAGTGAAATCTTTTTATGGCTTTAAACGCGTTTTCTCCTCGAGAGAAACATGATTTCACTAAAAACGTTATAGTTTAAACATGCCTGCTGTACATGTGTGCAAACACACAGAGCCTTAAGATAGGGTTTTCACCAATGTGTTTTTTGGTGAGAAACCTTCTATTTCAAGGTTCTGTCCGTTTTCAGACAAGTACAATATGTATTTATAGTGTTTCTGATGAAATCCCTCCTTTTAATGCATTTTCTCACAGAAAACGAGTCTCTCGCCATGAGAACATGGCTTTTTTGAAAAAGCATATTCTCGTCGAGAAATCGTGTTTTACACAATAAAAACGACTCTCGGTCTTATTTAGTTCACATTTTTACTTTTGGTAACCTAGCCCATATGTATAAAGCAATAAACCTTTTTATCGCGTTAAACGCATTTTCTCGACAAGGAAAGCACAATTTCATCAAAAACAAACACAACAAGAAAGATGAATCTATTCAACAAGTCTGCAACACGTCCTGAAGAGTTACATGATTTCACCGAATGTCAATGTGTAATTTCTCCAGTTCTGATCATTGTTTAGGTTGTTGGTAGCTCGGTCCAATGCCAAAACACAGTGAAATCTTTTTATGGCTTTAAACGCGTTTTCTCCTCGAGAGAAACATGATTTCACTAAAAACGTTATAGTTTAAACATGCCTGCTGTACATGTGTGCAAACACTCAGAGCCTTAAGATAGGGTTTTCACCAATGTGTTTTTTGGTGAGAAACCTTCTATTTCAAGGTTCTGTGCGTTTTCAGACAAGTACAATATGTATTTATAGTGTTTCTGATGAAATCCCTCCTTTTAATGCATTTTCTCACAGAAAACGAGTCTCTCGCCATGAGAACATGGCTTTTTTGAAAAAGCATATTCTCGTCGAGAAATCGTGTTTTACACAATAAAAACGACTCTCGGTCTTATTTAGTTCACATTTTTACTTTTGGTAACCTAGCCCATATGTATAAAGCACTAAACCTTTTTATCGCGTTAAACGCCTTTTCTCGACAAGGAAAGCACAATTTCATCAAAAACAAACACAACAAGAAAGATGAATCTATTCAACAAGTCTGCAACACGTCCTGAAGAGTTACATGATTTCACCCAATGTCAATGTGTAATTTCTCCAGTTCTGATCATTGTTTAGGTTGTTGGTAGCTCGGTCCAATGCCAAAACACAGTGAAATCTTTTTATGGCTTTAAACGCGTTTTCTCCTCGAGAGAAACATGATTTCACTAAAAACGTTATAGTTTAAACATGCCTGCTGTACATGTGTGCAAACACACAGAGCCTTAAGATAGGGTTTTCACCAATGTGTTTTTTGGTGAGAAACCTTCTATTTCAAGGTTCTGTGCGTTTTCAGACAAGTACAATATGTATTTATAGTGTTTCTGATGAAATCCCTCCTTTTAATGCATTTTCTCACAGAAAACGAGTCTCTCGCCATGAGAACATGGCTTTTTTGAAAAAGCATATTCTCGTCAAGAAATCGTGTTTTACACAATAAAAACGACTCTCGGTCTTATTTAGTTCACATTTTTACTTTTGGTAACCTAGCCCATATGTATAAAGCACTAAACCTTTTTATCGCGTTAAACGCCTTTTCTCGACAAGGAAAGCACAATTTCATCAAAAACAAACACAACAAGAAAGATGAATCTATTCAACAAGTCTGCAACACGTCCTGAAGAGTTACATGATTTCACGCAATGTCAATGTGTAATTTCTCCAGTTCTGATCATTGTTTAGGTTGTTGGTAGCTCGGTCCAATGCCAAAACACAGTGAAATCTTTTTATGGCTTTAAACGCGTTTTCTCCTCGAGAGAAACATGATTTCACTAAAAACGTTATAGTTTAAACATGCCTGCTGTACATGTGTGCAAACACTCAGAGCCTTAAGATAGGGTTTTCACCAATGTGTTTTTTGGTGAGAAACCTTCTATTTCAAGGTTCTGTCCGTTTTCAGACAAGTACAATATGTATTTATAGTGTTTCTGATGAAATCCCTCCTTTTAATGCATTTTCTCACAGAAAACGAGTCTCTCGCCATGAGAACATGGCTTTTTTGAAAAAGCATATTCTCGTCAAGAAATCGTGTTTTAAACAATAAAAACGACTCCCGGTCTTATTTAGTTCACATTTTTACTTTTGGTATTCCTAGCTCATATGTATAAAGCACTAAACGTTTTTATCGCTTTAAACGCATTTTCTCGACAAGGACAGCACAATTTCATCAAAAACAAACAAAACAAGAAAAATGAATCTATTCAACAAGTCTGCAACACGTCCTGAAGAGTTACATGATTTCACCCAATGTCAATGTGTAATTTCTCCAGTTCTGATCATTGTTTAGGTTGTTGGTAGCTTGGTCCAATGCCAAAACACAGTGAAATCGTTTTATGGCTTTAAACGCGTTTTCTCCTCGAGAAAAACATGATTTCACTAAAAACGTTATAGTTTAAACATGCCTGCTGTACATGTGTGCAAACACTCAGAGCCTTAAGATAGGGTTTTCACCAATGTGTTTTTTGGTGAGAAACCTTCTATTTCAAGGTTCTGTCCGTTTTCAGACAAGTACAATATGTATTTATAGTGTTTCTGATGAAATCCCTCCTTTTAATGCATTTTCTCACAGAAAACGAGTCTCTCGCCATGAGAACATGGCTTTTTTGAAAAAGCATATTCTCGTCAAGAAATCGTGTTTTACACAATAAAAACGACTCTCGGTCTTATTTAGTTCACATTTTTACTTTTGGTAACCTAGCCCATATGTATAAAGCACTAAACCTTTTTATCGCGTTAAACGCATTTTCTCGACAAGGAAAGCACAATTTCATCAAAAACAAACACAACAAGAAAGATGAATCTATTCAACAAGTCTTCAACACGTCCTGAAGAGTTACATGATTTCACCCAATGTCAATGTGTAATTTCTCCAGTTCTGATCATTGTTTAGGTTGTTGGTAGCTCGGTCCAATGCCAAAACACAGTGAAATCTTTTTATGGCTTTAAACGCGTTTTCTCCTCGAGAGAAACATGATTTCACTAAAAACGTTATAGTTTAAACATGCCTGCTGTACATGTGTGCAAACACTCAGAGCCTTAAGATAGGGTTTTCACCAATGTGTTTTTTGGTGAGAAACCTTCTATTTCAAGGTTCTGTGCGTTTTCAGACAAGTACAATATGTATTTATAGTGTTTCTGATGAAATCCCTCCTTTTAATGCATTTTCTCACAGAAAACGAGTCTCTCGCCATGAGAACATGGCTTTTTTGAAAAAGCATATTCTCGTCGAGAAATCGTGTTTTACACAATAAAAACGACTCTCGGTCTTATTTAGTTCACATTTTTACTTTTGGTAACCTAGCCCATATGTATAAAGCACTAAACCTTTTTATCGCGTTAAACGCCTTTTCTCGACAAGGAAAGCACAATTTCATCAAAAACAAACACAACAAGAAAGATGAATCTATTCAACAAGTCTGCAACACGTCCTGAAGAGTTACATGATTTCACCCAATGTCAATGTGTAATTTCTCCAGTTCTGATCATTGTTTAGGTTGTTGGTAGCTCGGTCCAATGCCAAAACACAGTGAAATCTTTTTATGGCTTTAAACGCGTTTTCTCCTCGAGAGAAACATGATTTCACTAAAAACGTTATAGTTTAAACATGCCTGCTGTACATGTGTGCAAACACACAGAGCCTTAAGATAGGGTTTTCACCAATGTGTTTTTTGGTGAGAAACCTTCTATTTCAAGGTTCTGTGCGTTTTCAGACAAGTACAATATGTATTTATAGTGTTTCTGATGAAATCCCTCCTTTTAATGCATTTTCTCACAGAAAACGAGTCTCTCGCCATGAGAACATGGCTTTTTTGAAAAAGCATATTCTCGTCAAGAAATCGTGTTTTACACAATAAAAACGACTCTCGGTCTTATTTAGTTCACATTTTTACTTTTGGTAACCTAGCCCATATGTATAAAGCACTAAACCTTTTTATCGCGTTAAACGCCTTTTCTCGACAAGGAAAGCACAATTTCATCAAAAACAAACACAACAAGAAAGATGAATCTATTCAACAAGTCTGCAACACGTCCTGAAGAGTTACATGATTTCACGCAATGTCAATGTGTAATTTCTCCAGTTCTGATCATTGTTTAGGTTGTTGGTAGCTCGGTCCAATGCCAAAACACAGTGAAATCTTTTTATGGCTTTAAACGCGTTTTCTCCTCGAGAGAAACATGATTTCACTAAAAACGTTATAGTTTAAACATGCCTGCTGTACATGTGTGCAAACACTCAGAGCCTTAAGATAGGGTTTTCACCAATGTGTTTTTTGGTGAGAAACCTTCTATTTCAAGGTTCTGTGCGTTTTCAGACAAGTACAATATGTATTTATAGTGTTTCTGATGAAATCCCTCCTTTTAATGCATTTTCTCACAGAAAATGAGTCTCTCGCCATGGGAACATGGCTTTTTTGAAAAAGCATATTCTCGTCAAGAAATCGTGTTTTAAACAATAAAAACGACTCCCGGTCTTATTTAGTTCACATTTTTACTTTTGGTATTCCTAGCTCATATGTATAAAGCACTAAACGTTTTTATCGCTTTAAACGCATTTTCTCGACAAGGAAAGCACAATTTCATCAAAAACAAACAAAACAAGAAAAATGAATCTATTCAACAAGTCTGCAACACGTCCTGAAGAGTTACATGATTTCACCCAATGTCAATGTGTAATTTCTCCAGTTCTGATCATTGTTTAGGTTGTTGGTAGCTTGGTCCAATGCCAAAACACAGTGAAATCTTTTTATGGCTTTAAACGCGTTTTCTCCTCGAGAGAAACATGATTTCACTAAAAACGTTATAGTTTAAACATGCCTGCTGTACATGTGTGCAAACACTCAGAGCCTTAAGATAGGGTTTTCACCAATGTGTTTTTTGGTGAGAAACCTTCTATTTCAAGGTTCTGTGCGTTTTCAGACAAGTACAATATGTATTTATAGTGTTTCTGATGAAATCCCTCCTTTTAATGCATTTTCTCACAGAAAACGAGTCTCTCGCCATGAGAACATGGCTTTTTTGAAAAAGCATATTCTCGTCGAGAAATCGTGTTTTACACAATAAAAACGACTCTCGGTCTTATTTAGTTCACATTTTTACTTTTGGTAACCTAGCCCATATGTATAAAGCACTAAACCTTTTTATCGCGTTAAACGCCTTTTCTCGACAAGGAAAGCACAATTTCATCAAAAACAAACACAACAAGAAAGATGAATCTATTCAACAAGTCTGCAACACGTCCTGAAGAGTTACATGATTTCACCCAATGTCAATGTGTAATTTCTCCAGTTCTGATCATTGTTTAGGTTGTTGGTAGCTCGGTCCAATGCCAAAACACAGTGAAATCTTTTTATGGCTTTAAACGCGTTTTCTCCTCGAGAGAAACATGATTTCACTAAAAACGTTATAGTTTAAACATGCCTGCTGTACATGTGTGCAAACACACAGAGCCTTAAGATAGGGTTTTCACCAATGTGTTTTTTGGTGAGAAACCTTCTATTTCAAGGTTCTGTGCGTTTTCAGACAAGTACAATATGTATTTATAGTGTTTCTGATGAAATCCCTCCTTTTAATGCATTTTCTCACAGAAAACGAGTCTCTCGCCATGAGAACATGGCTTTTTTGAAAAAGCATATTCTCGTCAAGAAATCGTGTTTTACACAATAAAAACGACTCTCGGTCTTATTTAGTTCACATTTTTACTTTTGGTAACCTAGCCCATATGTATAAAGCACTAAACCTTTTTATCGCGTTAAACGCCTTTTCTCGACAAGGAAAGCACAATTTCATCAAAAACAAACACAACAAGAAAGATGAATCTATTCAACAAGTCTGCAACACGTCCTGAAGAGTTACATGATTTCACGCAATGTCAATGTGTAATTTCTCCAGTTCTGATCATTGTTTAGGTTGTTGGTAGCTCGGTCCAATGCCAAAACACAGTGAAATCTTTTTATGGCTTTAAACGCGTTTTCTCCTCGAGAGAAACATGATTTCACTAAAAACGTTATAGTTTAAACATGCCTGCTGTACATGTGTGCAAACACTCAGAGCCTTAAGATAGGGTTTTCACCAATGTGTTTTTTGGTGAGAAACCTTCTATTTCAAGGTTCTGTCCGTTTTCAGACAAGTACAATATGTATTTATAGTGTTTCTGATGAAATCCCTCCTTTTAATGCATTTTCTCACAGAAAACGAGTCTCTCGCCATGAGAACATGGCTTTTTTGAAAAAGCATATTCTCGTCGAGAAATCGTGTTTTACACAATAAAAACGACTCTCGGTCTTATTTAGTTCACATTTTTACTTTTGGTAACCTAGCCCATATGTATAAAGCAATAAACCTTTTTATCGCGTTAAACGCATTTTCTCGACAAGGAAAGCACAATTTCATCAAAAACAAACACAACAAGAAAGATGAATCTATTCAACAAGTCTGCAACACGTCCTGAAGAGTTACATGATTTCACCCAATGTCAATGTGTAATTTCTCCAGTTCTGATCATTGTTTAGGTTGTTGGTAGCTCGGTCCAATGCCAAAACACAGTGAAATCTTTTTATGGCTTTAAACGCGTTTTCTCCTCGAGAGAAACATGATTTCACTAAAAACGTTATAGTTTAAACATGCCTGCTGTACATGTGTGCAAACACTCAGAGCCTTAAGATAGGGTTTTCACCAATGTGTTTTTTGGTGAGAAACCTTCTATTTCAAGGTTCTGTGCGTTTTCAGACAAGTACAATATGTATTTATAGTGTTTCTGATGAAATCCCTCCTTTTAATGCATTTTCTCACAGAAAACGAGTCTCTCGCCATGAGAACATGGCTTTTTTGAAAAAGCATATTCTCGTCGAGAAATCGTGTTTTACACAATAAAAACGACTCTCGGTCTTATTTAGTTCACATTTTTACTTTTGGTAACCTAGCCCATATGTATAAAGCACTAAACCTTTTTATCGCGTTAAACGCCTTTTCTCGACAAGGAAAGCACAATTTCATCAAAAACAAACACAACAAGAAAGATGAATCTATTCAACAAGTCTGCAACACGTCCTGAAGAGTTACATGATTTCACCCAATGTCAATGTGTAATTTCTCCAGTTCTGATCATTGTTTAGGTTGTTGGTAGCTCGGTCCAATGCCAAAACACAGTGAAATCTTTTTATGGCTTTAAACGCGTTTTCTCCTCGAGAGAAACATGATTTCACTAAAAACGTTATAGTTTAAACATGCCTGCTGTACATGTGTGCAAACACACAGAGCCTTAAGATAGGGTTTTCACCAATGTGTTTTTTGGTGAGAAACCTTCTATTTCAAGGTTCTGTGCGTTTTCAGACAAGTACAATATGTATTTATAGTGTTTCTGATGAAATCCCTCCTTTTAATGCATTTTCTCACAGAAAACGAGTCTCTCGCCATGAGAACATGGCTTTTTTGAAAAAGCATATTCTCGTCAAGAAATCGTGTTTTACACAATAAAAACGACTCTCGGTCTTATTTAGTTCACATTTTTACTTTTGGTAACCTAGCCCATATGTATAAAGCACTAAACCTTTTTATCGCGTTAAACGCCTTTTCTCGACAAGGAAAGCACAATTTCATCAAAAACAAACACAACAAGAAAGATGAATCTATTCAACAAGTCTGCAACACGTCCTGAAGAGTTACATGATTTCACCCAATGTCAATGTGTAATTTCTCCAGTTCTGATCATTGTTTAGGTTGTTGGTAGCTCGGTCCAATGCCAAAACACAGTGAAATCTTTTTATGGCTTTAAACGCGTTTTCTCCTCGAGAGAAACATGATTTCACTAAAAACGTTATAGTTTAAACATGCCTGCTGTAGATGTGTGCAAACACTCAGAGCCTTAAGATAGGGTTTTCACCAATGTGTTTTTTGGTGAGAAACCTTCTATTTCAAGGTTCTGTGCGTTTTCAGACAAGTACAATATGTATTTATAGTGTTTCTGATGAAATCCCTCCTTTTAATGCATTTTCTCACAGAAAACGAGTCTCTCGCCATGAGAACATGGCTTTTTTGAAAAAGCATATTCTCGTCAAGAAATCGTGTTTTACACAATAAAAACGACTCTCGGTCTTATTTAGTTCACATTTTTACTTTTGGTAACCTAGCCCATATGTATAAAGCACTAAACCTTTTTATCGCGTTAAACGCCTTTTCTCGACAAGGAAAGCACAATTTCATCAAAAACAAACACAACAAGAAAGATGAATCTATTCAACAAGTCTGCAACACGTCCTGAAGAGTTACATGATTTCACGCAATGTCAATGTGTAATTTCTCCAGTTCTGATCATTGTTTAGGTTGTTGGTAGCTCGGTCCAATGCCAAAACACAGTGAAATCTTTTTATGGCTTTAAACGCGTTTTCTCCTCGAGAGAAACATGATTTCACTAAAAACGTTATAGTTTAAACATGCCTGCTGTAGATGTGTGCAAACACTCAGAGCCTTAAGATAGGGTTTTCACCAATGTGTTTTTTGGTGAGAAACCTTCTATTTCAAGGTTCTGTGCGTTTTCAGACAAGTACAATATGTATTTATAGTGTTTCTGATGAAATCCCTCCTTTTAATGCATTTTCTCACAGAAAATGAGTCTCTCGCCATGGGAACATGGCTTTTTTGAAAAAGCATATTCTCGTCAAGAAATCGTGTTTTAACCAATAAAAACGACTCCCGGTCTTATTTAGTTCACATTTTTACTTTTGGTAACCTAGCTCAAATGTATAAAGCACTAAACGTTTTTATCGCTTTAAACGCATTTTCTCGACAAGGAAAGCACAATTTCATCAAAAACAAACAAAACAAGAAAAATGAATCTATTCAACAAGTCTGCAACACGTCCTGAAGAGTTACATGATTTCACCCAATGTCAATGTGTAATTTCTCCAGTTCTGATCATTGTTTAGGTTGTTGGTAGCTTGGTCCAATGCCAAAACACAGTGAAATCGTTTTATGGCTTTAAACGCGTTTTCTCCTCGAGAGAAACATGAGTTCACTAAAAACGTTATAGTTTAAACATGCCTGCTGTACATGTGTGCAAACACTCAGAGCCTTAAGATAGGGTTTTCACCAATGTGTTTTTTGGTGAGAAACCTTCTATTTCAAGGTTCTGTCCGTTTTCAGACAAGTACAATATGTATTTATAGTGTTTCTGATGAAATCCCTCCTTTTAATGCATTTTCTCACAGAAAACGAGTCTCTCGCCATGAGAACATGGCTTTTTTGAAAAAGCATATTCTCGTCGAGACATCGTGTTTTAACCAATAAAAACGACTCCCGGTCTTATTTAGTTCACATTTTTACTTTTGGTAACCTAGCTCATATGTATAAAGCACTAAACGTTTTTATCGCGTTAAACACATTTTGTCGACAAGGAAAGCACAATTTCATCAAAAACAAACAAAACAAGAAAGATGAATCTATTCAACAAGTCTGCAAAACGTCCTGAAGAGTTACATGATTTCACCCAATGTCAATGTGTAATTTCTCCAGTTCTGATCATTGTTTAGGTTGTTGGTAGCTCGGTCCAATGCCAAAACACAGTGAAATCGTTTTATGGCTTTAAACGCGTTTTCTCCTCGAGAAAAACATGATTTCACTAAAAACGTTATAGTTTAAACATGCCTGCTGTACATGTGTGCAAACACTCAGAGCCTTAAGATAGGGTTTTCACCAATGTGTTTTTTGGTGAGAAACCTTCTATTTCAAGGTTCTGTCCGTTTTCAGACAAGTACAATATGTATTTATAGTGTTTCTGATGAAATCCCTCCTTTTAATGCATTTTCTCACAGAAAACGAGTCTCTCGCCATGAGAACATGGCTTTTTTGAAAAAGCATATTCTCGTCGAGAAATCGTGTTTTACACAATAAAAACGACTCTCGGTCTTATTTAGTTCACATTTTTACTTTTGGTAACCTAGCCCATATGTATAAAGCACTAAACCTTTTTATCGCGTTAAACGCCTTTTCTCGACAAGGAAAGCACAATTTCATCAAAAACAAACACAACAAGAAAGATGAATCTATTCAACAAGTCTGCAACACGTCCTGAAGAGTTACATGATTTCACCCAATGTCAATGTGTAATTTCTCCAGTTCTGATCATTGTTTAGGTTGTTGGTAGCTCGGTCCAATGCCAAAACACAGTGAAATCTTTTTATGGCTTTAAACGCGTTTTCTCCTCGAGAGAAACATGATTTCACTAAAAACGTTATAGTTTAAACATGCCTGCTGTACATGTGTGCAAACACTCAGAGCCTTAAGATAGGGTTTTCACCAATGTGTTTTTTGGTGAGAAACCTTCTATTTCAAGGTTCTGTGCGTTTTCAGACAAGTACAATATGTATTTATAGTGTTTCTGATGAAATCCCTCCTTTTAATGCATTTTCTCACAGAAAACGAGTCTCTCGCCATGAGAACATGGCTTTTTTGAAAAAGCATATTCTCGTCGAGAAATCGTATTTTACACAATAAAAACGACTCTCGGTCTTATTTAGTTCACATTTTTACTTTTGGTAACCTAGCCCATATGTATAAAGCACTAAACCTTTTTATCGCGTTAAACGCCTTTTCTCGACAAGGAAAGCACAATTTCATCAAAAACAAACACAACAAGAAAGATGAATCTATTCAACAAGTCTGCAACACGTCCTGAAGAGTTACATGATTTAACCCAATGTCAATGTGTAATTTCTCCAGTTCTGATCATTGTTTAGGTTGTTGGTAGCTCGGTCCAATGCCAAAACACAGTGAAATCTTTTTATGGCTTTAAACGCGTTTTCTCCTCGAGAGAAACATGATTTCACTAAAAACGTTATAGTTTAAACATGCCTGCTGTACATGTGTGCAAACACACAGAGCCTTAAGATAGGGTTTTCACCAATGTGTTTTTTGGTGAGAAACCTTCTATTTCAAGGTTCTGTGCGTTTTCAGACAAGTACAATATGTATTTATAGTGTTTCTGATGAAATCCCTCCTTTTAATGCATTTTCTCACAGAAAACGAGTCTCTCGCCATGAGAACATGGCTTTTTTGAAAAAGCATATTCTCGTCAAGAAATCGTGTTTTACACAATAAAAACGACTCTCGGTCTTATTTAGTTCACATTTTTACTTTTGGTAACCTAGCCCATATGTATAAAGCACTAAACCTTTTTATCGCGTTAAACGCCTTTTCTCGACAAGGAAAGCACAATTTCATCAAAAACAAACACAACAAGAAAGATGAATCTATTCAACAAGTCTGCAACACGTCCTGAAGAGTTACATGATTTCACGCAATGTCAATGTGTAATTTCTCCAGTTCTGATCATTGTTTAGGTTGTTGGTAGCTCGGTCCAATGCCAAAACACAGTGAAATCTTTTTATGGCTTTAAACGCGTTTTCTCCTCGAGAGAAACATGATTTCACTAAAAACGTTATAGTTTAAACATGCCTGCTGTAGATGTGTGCAAACACTCAGAGCCTTAAGATAGGGTTTTCACCAATGTGTTTTTTGGTGAGAAACCTTCTATTTCAAGGTTCTGTGCGTTTTCAGACAAGTACAATATGTATTTATAGTGTTTCTGATGAAATCCCTCCTTTTAATGCATTTTCTCACAGAAAATGAGTCTCTCGCCATGGGAACATGGCTTTTTTGAAAAAGCATATTCTCGTCAAGAAATCGTGTTTTAAACAATAAAAACGACTCCCGGTCTTATTTAGTTCACATTTTTACTTTTGGTATTCCTAGCTCATATGTATAAAGCACTAAACGTTTTTATCGCTTTAAACGCATTTTCTCGACAAGGACAGCACAATTTCATCAAAAACAAACAAAACAAGAAAAATGAATCTATTCAACAAGTCTGCAACACGTCCTGAAGAGTTACATGATTTCACCCAATGTCAATGTGTAATTTCTCCAGTTCTGATCATTGTTTAGGTTGTTGGTAGCTTGGTCCAATGCCAAAACACAGTGAAATCGTTTTATGGCTTTAAACGCGTTTTCTCCTCGAGAAAAACATGATTTCACTAAAAACGTTATAGTTTAAACATGCCTGCTGTACATGTGTGCAAACACTCAGAGCCTTAAGATAGGGTTTTCACCAATGTGTTTTTTGGTGAGAAACCTTCTATTTCAAGGTTCTGTCCGTTTTCAGACAAGTACAATATGTATTTATAGTGTTTCTGATGAAATCCCTCCTTTTAATGCATTTTCTCACAGAAAACGAGTCTCTCGCCATGAGAACATGGCTTTTTTGAAAAAGCATATTCTCGTCGAGAAATCGTGTTTTACACAATAAAAACGACTCTCGGTCTTATTTAGTTCACATTTTTACTTTTGGTAACCTAGCCCATATGTATAAAGCACTAAACCTTTTTATCGCGTTAAACGCATTTTCTCGACAAGGAAAGCACAATTTCATCAAAAACAAACACAACAAGAAAGATGAATCTATTCAACAAGTCTGCAACACGTCCTGAAGAGTTACATGATTTCACCCAATGTCAATGTGTAATTTCTCCAGTTCTGATCATTGTTTAGGTTGTTGGTAGCTCGGTCCAATGCCAAAACACAGTGAAATCTTTTTATGGCTTTAAACGCGTTTTCTCCTCGAGAGAAACATGATTTCACTAAAAACGTTATAGTTTAAACATGCCTGCTGTACATGTGTGCAAACACTCAGAGCCTTAAGATAGGGTTTTCACCAATGTGTTTTTTGGTGAGAAACCTTCTATTTCAAGGTTCTGTGCGTTTTCAGACAAGTACAATATGTATTTATAGTGTTTCTGATGAAATCCCTCCTTTTAATGCATTTTCTCACAGAAAACGAGTCTCTCGCCATGAGAACATGGCTTTTTTGAAAAAGCATATTCTCGTCGAGAAATCGTGTTTTACACAATAAAAACGACTCTCGGTCTTATTTAGTTCACATTTTTACTTTTGGTAACCTAGCCCATATGTATAAAGCACTAAACCTTTTTATCGCGTTAAACGCCTTTTCTCGACAAGGAAAGCACAATTTCATCAAAAACAAACACAACAAGAAAGATGAATCTATTCAACAAGTCTGCAACACGTCCTGAAGAGTTACATGATTTCACCCAATGTCAATGTGTAATTTCTCCAGTTCTGATCATTGTTTAGGTTGTTGGTAGCTCGGTCCAATGCCAAAACACAGTGAAATCTTTTTATGGCTTTAAACGCGTTTTCTCCTCGAGAGAAACATGATTTCACTAAAAACGTTATAGTTTAAACATGCCTGCTGTACATGTGTGCAAACACACAGAGCCTTAAGATAGGGTTTTCACCAATGTGTTTTTTGGTGAGAAACCTTCTATTTCAAGGTTCTGTGCGTTTTCAGACAAGTACAATATGTATTTATAGTGTTTCTGATGAAATCCCTCCTTTTAATGCATTTTCTCACAGAAAACGAGTCTCTCGCCATGAGAACATGGCTTTTTTGAAAAAGCATATTCTCGTCAAGAAATCGTGTTTTACACAATAAAAACGACTCTCGGTCTTATTTAGTTCACATTTTTACTTTTGGTAACCTAGCCCATATGTATAAAGCACTAAACCTTTTTATCGCGTTAAACGCCTTTTCTCGACAAGGAAAGCACAATTTCATCAAAAACAAACACAACAAGAAAGATGAATCTATTCAACAAGTCTGCAACACGTCCTGAAGAGTTACATGATTTCACGCAATGTCAATGTGTAATTTCTCCAGTTCTGATCATTGTTTAGGTTGTTGGTAGCTCGGTCCAATGCCAAAACACAGTGAAATCTTTTTATGGCTTTAAACGCGTTTTCTCCTCGAGAGAAACATGATTTCACTAAAAACGTTATAGTTTAAACATGCCTGCTGTACATGTGTGCAAACACTCAGAGCCTTAAGATAGGGTTTTCACCAATGTGTTTTTTGGTGAGAAACCTTCTATTTCAAGGTTCTGTGCGTTTTCAGACAAGTACAATATGTATTTATAGTGTTTCTGATGAAATCCCTCCTTTTAATGCATTTTCTCACAGAAAATGAGTCTCTCGCCATGGGAACATGGCTTTTTTGAAAAAGCATATTCTCGTCAAGAAATCGTGTTTTAAACAATAAAAACGACTCCCGGTCTTATTTAGTTCACATTTTTACTTTTGGTATTCCTAGCTCATATGTATAAAGCACTAAACGTTTTTATCGCTTTAAACGCATTTTCTCGACAAGGAAAGCACAATTTCATCAAAAACAAACAAAACAAGAAAAATGAATCTATTCAACAAGTCTGCAACACGTCCTGAAGAGTTACATGATTTCACCCAATGTCAATGTGTAATTTCTCCAGTTCTGATCATTGTTTAGGTTGTTGGTAGCTTGGTCCAATGCCAAAACACAGTGAAATCTTTTTATGGCTTTAAACGCGTTTTCTCCTCGAGAGAAACATGATTTCACTAAAAACGTTATAGTTTAAACATGCCTGCTGTACATGTGTGCAAACACTCAGAGCCTTAAGATAGGGTTTTCACCAATGTGTTTTTTGGTGAGAAACCTTCTATTTCAAGGTTCTGTCCGTTTTCAGACAAGTACAATATGTATTTATAGTGTTTCTGATGAAATCCCTCCTTTTAATGCATTTTCTCACAGAAAACGAGTCTCTCGCCATGAGAACATGGCTTTTTTGAAAAAGCATATTCTCGTCGAGAAATCGTGTTTTACACAATAAAAACGACTCTCGGTCTTATTTAGTTCACATTTTTACTTTTGGTAACCTAGCCCATATGTATAAAGCACTAAACCTTTTTATCGCGTTAAACGCATTTTCTCGACAAGGAAAGCACAATTTCATCAAAAACAAACACAACAAGAAAGATGAATCTATTCAACAAGTCTGCAACACGTCCTGAAGAGTTACATGATTTCACCCAATGTCAATGTGTAATTTCTCCAGTTCTGATCATTGTTTAGGTTGTTGGTAGCTCGGTCCAATGCCAAAACACAGTGAAATCTTTTTATGGCTTTAAACGCGTTTTCTCCTCGAGAGAAACATGATTTCACTAAAAACGTTATAGTTTAAACATGCCTGCTGTACACGTGTGCAAACACTCAGAGCCTTAAGATAGGGTTTTCACCAATGTGTTTTTTGGTGAGAAACCTTCTATTTCAAGGTTCTGTGCGTTTTCAGACAAGTACAATATGTATTTATAGTGTTTCTGATGAAATCCCTCCTTTTAATGCATTTTCTCACAGAAAACGAGTCTCTCGCCATGAGAACATGGCTTTTTTGAAAAAGCATATTCTCGTCGAGAAATCGTGTTTTACACAATAAAAACGACTCTCGGTCTTATTTAGTTCACATTTTTACTTTTGGTAACCTAGCCCATATGTATAAAGCACTAAACCTTTTTATCGCGTTAAACGCATTTTCTCGACAAGGAAAGCACAATTTCATCAAAAACAAACACAACAAGAAAGATGAATCTATTCAACAAGTCTGCAACACGTCCTGAAGAGTTACATGATTTCACCCAATGTCAATGTGTAATTTCTCCAGTTCTGATCATTGTTTAGGTTTTGGTAGCTTGGTCCAATGCCAAAACACAGTGAAATCTTTTTATGGCTTTAAACGCGTTTTCTCCTCGAGAGAAACATGATTTCACTAAAAACGTTATAGTTTAAACATGCCTGCTGTACAAGTGTGCAAACACTCAGAGCCTTAAGATACGGTTTTCACCAATGTGTTTTTTGGTGAGAAACCTTCTATTTCAAGGTTCTGTGCGTTTTCAGACAAGTACAATATGTATTTATAGTGTTTCTGATGAAATCCCTCCTTTTAATGCATTTTCTCACAGAAAACGAGTCTCTCGCCATGGGAACATGGCTTTTTTGAAAAAGCATATTCTCGTCAAGAAATCGTGTTTTAAACAATAAAAACGACTCCCGGTATTATTTAGTTCACATTTTTACTTTTGGTATTCCTAGCTCATATGTATAAAGCACTAAACGTTTTTATCGCTTTAAACGCATTTTCTCGACAAGGAAAGCACAATTTCATCAAAAACAAACACAACAAGAAAGATGAATCTATTCAACAAGTCTGCAACACGTCCTGAAGAGTTACATGATTTCACCCAATGTCAATGTGTAATTTCTCCAGTTCTGATCATTGTTTAGGTTGTTGGTAGCTCGGTCCAATGCCAAAACACAGTGAAATCTTTTTATGGCTTTAAACGCGTTTTCTCCTCGAGAGAAACATGATTTCACTAAAAACGTTATAGTTTAAACATGCCTGCTGTACATGTGTGCAAACACTCAGAGCCTTAAGATAGGGTTTTCACCAATGTGTTTTTTGGTGAGAAACCTTCTATTTCAAGGTTCTGTGCGTTTTCAGACAAGTACAATATGTATTTATAGTGTTTCTGATGAAATCCCTCCTTTTAATGCATTTTCTCACAGAAAACGAGTCTCTCGCCATGAGAACATGGCTTTTTTGAAAAAGCATATTCTCGTCGAGAAATCGTGTTTTACACAATAAAAACGACTCTCGGTCTTATTTAGTTCACATTTTTACTTTTGGTAACCTAGCCCATATGTATAAAGCACTAAACCTTTTTATCGCGTTAAACGCCTTTTCTCGACAAGGAAAGCACAATTTCATCAAAAACAAACACAACAAGAAAGATGAATCTATTCAACAAGTCTGCAACACGTCCTGAAGAGTTACATGATTTCACCCAATGTCAATGTGTAATTTCTCCAGTTCTGATCATTGTTTAGGTTGTTGGTAGCTCGGTCCAATGCCAAAACACAGTGAAATCTTTTTATGGCTTTAAACGCGTTTTCTCCTCGAGAGAAACATGATTTCACTAAAAACGTTATAGTTTAAACATGCCTGCTGTACATGTGTGCAAACACACAGAGCCTTAAGATAGGGTTTTCACCAATGTGTTTTTTGGTGAGAAACCTTCTATTTCAAGGTTCTGTGCGTTTTCAGACAAGTACAATATGTATTTATAGTGTTTCTGATGAAATCCCTCCTTTTAATGCATTTTCTCACAGAAAACGAGTCTCTCGCCATGAGAACATGGCTTTTTTGAAAAAGCATATTCTCGTCAAGAAATCGTGTTTTACACAATAAAAACGACTCTCGGTCTTATTTAGTTCACATTTTTACTTTTGGTAACCTAGCCCATATGTATAAAGCACTACACCTTTTTATCGCGTTAAACGCATTTTCTCGACAAGGAAAGCACAATTTCATCAAAAACAAACACAACAATAAAGATGAATCTATTCAACAAGTCTTCAACACGTCCTGAAGAGTTACATGATTTCACCCAATGTCAATGTGTAATTTCTCCAGTTCTGATCATTGTTTAGGTTGTTGGTAGCTCGGTCCAATGCCAAAACACAGTGAAATCTTTTTATGGCTTTAAACGCGTTTTCTCCTCGAGAGAAACATGATTTCACTAAAAACGTTATAGTTTAAACATGCCTGCTGTACATGTGTGCAAACACTCAGAGCCTTAAGATAGGGTTTTCACCAATGTGTTTTTTGGTGAGAAACCTTCTATTTCAAGGTTCTGTGCGTTTTCAGACAAGTACAATATGTATTTATAGTGTTTCTGATGAAATCCCTCCTTTTAATGCATTTTCTCACAGAAAATGAGTCTCTCGCCATGGGAACATGGCTTTTTTGAAAAAGCATATTCTCGTCAAGAAATCGTGTTTTAAACAATAAAAACGACTCCCGGTCTTATTTAGTTCACATTTTTACTTTTGGTATTCCTAGCTCATATGTATAAAGCACTAAACGTTTTTATCGCTTTAAACGCATTTTCTCGACAAGGAAAGCACAATTTCATCAAAAACAAACAAAACAAGAAAAATGAATCTATTCAACAAGTCTGCAACACGTCCTGAAGAGTTACATGATTTCACCCAATGTCAATGTGTAATTTCTCCAGTTCTGATCATTGTTTAGGTTGTTGGTAGCTTGGTCCAATGCCAAAACACAGTGAAATCTTTTTATGGCTTTAAACGCGTTTTCTCCTCGAGAGAAACATGATTTCACTAAAAACGTTATAGTTTAAACATGCCTGCTGTACATGTGTGCAAACACTCAGAGCCTTAAGATAGGGTTTTCACCAATGTGTTTTTTGGTGAGAAACCTTCTATTTCAAGGTTCTGTCCGTTTTCAGACAAGTACAATATGTATTTATAGTGTTTCTGATGAAATCCCTCCTTTTAATGCATTTTCTCACAGAAAACGAGTCTCTCGCCATGAGAACATGGCTTTTTTGAAAAAGCATATTCTCGTCGAGAAATCGTGTTTTACACAATAAAAACGACTCTCGGTCTTATTTAGTTCACATTTTTACTTTTGGTAACCTAGCCCATATGTATAAAGCAATAAACCTTTTTATCGCGTTAAACGCATTTTCTCGACAAGGAAAGCACAATTTCATCAAAAACAAACACAACAAGAAAGATGAATCTATTCAACAAGTCTGCAACACGTCCTGAAGAGTTACATGATTTCACCGAATGTCAATGTGTAATTTCTCCAGTTCTGATCATTGTTTAGGTTGTTGGTAGCTCGGTCCAATGCCAAAACACAGTGAAATCTTTTTATGGCTTTAAACGCGTTTTCTCCTCGAGAGAAACATGATTTCACTAAAAACGTTATAGTTTAAACATGCCTGCTGTACATGTGTGCAAACACTCAGAGCCTTAAGATAGGGTTTTCACCAATGTGTTTTTTGGTGAGAAACCTTCTATTTCAAGGTTCTGTGCGTTTTCAGACAAGTACAATATGTATTTATAGTGTTTCTGATGAAATCCCTCCTTTTAATGCATTTTCTCATAGAAAACGAGTCTCTCGCCATGGGAACATGGCTTTTTTGAAAAAGCATATTCTCGTCAAGAAATCGTGTTTTAAACAATAAAAACGACTCCCGGTCTTATTTAGTTCACATTTTTACTTTTGGTAGCCTAGCTCATATGTATAAAGCACTAAACGTTTTTATCGCTTTAAACGCATTTTCTCGACAAGGAAAGCACAATTTCATCAAAAACAAACACAACAAGAAAGATGAATCTATTCAACAAGTCTGCAACACGTCCTGAAGAGTTACATGATTTCACCCAATGTCAATGTGTAATTTCTCCAGTTCTGATCATTGTTTAGGTTGTTGGTAGCTCGGTCCAATGCCAAAACACAGTGAAATCTTTTTATGGCTTTAAACGCGTTTTCTCCTCGAGAGAAACATGATTTCACTAAAAACGTTATAGTTTAAACATGCCTGCTGTACATGTGTGCAAACACTCAGAGCCTTAAGATAGGGTTTTCACCAATGTGTTTTTTGGTGAGAAACCTTCTATTTCAAGGTTCTGTGCGTTTTCAGACAAGTACAATATGTATTTATAGTGTTTCTGATGAAATCCCTCCTTTTAATGCATTTTCTCACAGAAAACGAGTCTCTCGCCATGAGAACATGGCTTTTTTGAAAAAGCATATTCTCGTCGAGAAATCGTGTTTTACACAATAAAAACGACTCTCGGTCTTATTTAGTTCACATTTTTACTTTTGGTAACCTAGCCCATATGTATAAAGCACTAAACCTTTTTATCGCGTTAAACGCATTTTCTCGACAAGGAAAGCACAATTTCATCAAAAACAAACACAACAAGAAAGATGAATCTATTCAACAAGTCTGCAACACGTCCTGAAGAGTTACATGATTTCACCCAATGTCAATGTGTAATTTCTCCAGTTCTGATCATTGTTTAGGTTGTTGGTAGCTCGGTCCAATGCCAAAACACAGTGAAATCTTTTTATGGCTTTAAACGCGTTTTCTCCTCGAGAGAAACATGATTTCACTAAAAACGTTATAGTTTAAACATGCCTGCTGTACATGTGTGCAAACACTCAGAGCCTTAAGATAGGGTTTTCACCAATGTGTTTTTTGGTGAGAAACCTTCTATTTCAAGGTTCTGTGCGTTTTCAGACAAGTACAATATGTATTTATAGTGTTTCTGATGAAATCCCTCCTTTTAATGCATTTTCTCACAGAAAATGAGTCTCTCGCCATGGGAACATGGCTTTTTTGAAAAAGCATATTCTCGTCAAGAAATCGTGTTTTAAACAATAAAAACGACTCCCGGTCTTATTTAGTTCACATTTTTACTTTTGGTAGCCTAGCTCATATGTATAAAGCACTAAACGTTTTTATCGCGTTAAACGCATTTTCTCGACAAGGAAAGCACAATTTCATCAAAAACAAACAAAACAAGAAAAATGAATCTATTCAACAAGTCTGCAACACGTCCTGAAGAGTTACATGATTTCACCCAATGTCAATGTGTAATTTCTCCAGTTCTGATCATTGTTTAGGTTGTTGGTAGCTTGGTCCAATGCCAAAACACAGTGAAATCTTTTTATGGCTTTAAACGCGTTTTCTCCTCGAGAGAAACATGATTTCACTAAAAACGTTATAGTTTAAACATGCCTGCTGTACATGTGTGCAAACACTCAGAGCCTTAAGATAGGGTTTTCACCAATGTGTTTTTTGGTGAGAAACCTTCTATTTCAAGGTTCTGTCCGTTTTCAGACAAGTACAATATGTATTTATAGTGTTTCTGACGAAATCCCTCCTTTTAATGCATTTTCTCACAGAAAACGAGTCTCTCGCCATGAGAACATGGCTTTTTTGAAAAAGCATATTCTCGTCGAGAAATCGTGTTTTACACAATAAAAACGACTCTCGGTCTTATTTAGTTCACATTTTTACTTTTGGTAACCTAGCCCATATGTATAAAGCACTAAACCTTTTTATCGCGTTAAACGCATTTTCTCGACAAGGAAAGCACAATTTCATCAAAAACAAACACAACAAGAAAGATGAATCTATTCAACAAGTCTGCAACACGTCCTGAAGAGTTACATGATTTCACCCAATGTCAATGTGTAATTTCTCCAGTTCTGATCATTGTTTAGGTTGTTGGTAGCTCGGTCCAATGCCAAAACACAGTGAAATCTTTTTATGGCTTTAAACGCGTTTTCTCCTCGAGAGAAACATGATTTCACTGAAAACGTTATAGTTTAAACATGCCTGCTGTACATGTGTGCAAACACTCAGAGCCTTAAGATAGGGTTTTCACCAATGTGTTTTTTGGTGAGAAACCTTCTATTTCAAGGTTCTGTGCGTTTTCAGACAAGTACAATATGTATTTATAGTGTTTCTGATGAAATCCCTCCTTTTAATGCATTTTCTCACAGAAAACGAGTCTCTCGCCATGAGAACATGGCTTTTTTGAAAAAGCATATTCTCGTCGAGAAATCGTGTTTTACACAATAAAAACGACTCTCGGTCTTATTTAGTTCACATTTTTACTTTTGGTAACCTAGCCCATATGTATAAAGCACTAAACCTTTTTATCGCGTTAAACGCATTTTCTCGACAAGGAAAGCACAATTTCATCAAAAACAAACACAACAAGAAAGATGAATCTATTCAACAAGTCTTCAACACGTCCTGAAGAGTTACATGATTTCACCCAATGTCAATGTGTAATTTCTCCAGTTCTGATCATTGTTTAGGTTGTTGGTAGCTCGGTCCAATGCCAAAACACAGTGAAATCTTTTTATGGCTTTAAACGCGTTTTCTCCTCGAGAGAAACATGATTTCACTAAAAACGTTATAGTTTAAACATGCCTGCTGTACATGTGTGCAAACACTCAGAGCCTTAAGATAGGGTTTTCACCAATGTGTTTTTTGGTGAGAAACCTTCTATTTCAAGGTTCTGTGCGTTTTCAGACAAGTACAATATGTATTTATAGTGTTTCTGATGAAATCCCTCCTTTTAATGCATTTTCTCACAGAAAACGAGTCTCTCGCCATGAGAACATGGCTTTTTTGAAAAAGCATATTCTCGTCGAGAAATCGTGTTTTACACAATAAAAACGACTCTCGGTCTTATTTAGTTCACATTTTTACTTTTGGTAACCTAGCCCATATGTATAAAGCACTAAACCTTTTTATCGCGTTAAACGCATTTTCTCGACAAGGAAAGCACAATTTCATCAAAAACAAACACAACAAGAAAGATGAATCTATTCAACAAGTCTTCAACACGTCCTGAAGAGTTACATGATTTCACCCAATGTCAATGTGTAATTTCTCCAGTTCTGATCATTGTTTAGGTTGTTGGTAGCTCGGTCCAATGCCAAAACACAGTGAAATCTTTTTATGGCTTTAAACGCGTTTTCTCCTCGAGAGAAACATGATTTCACTAAAAACGTTATAGTTTAAACATGCCTGCTGTACATGTGTGCAAACACTCAGAGCCTTAAGATAGGGTTTTCACCAATGTGTTTTTTGGTGAGAAACCTTCTATTTCAAGGTTCTGTGCGTTTTCAGACAAGTACAATATGTATTTATAGTGTTTCTGATGAAATCCCTCCTTTTAATGCATTTTCTCACAGAAAACGAGTCTCTCGCCATGAGAACATGGCTTTTTTGAAAAAGCATATTCTCGTCGAGAAATCGTGTTTTACACAATAAAAACGACTCTCGGTCTTATTTAGTTCACATTTTTACTTTTGGTAACCTAGCCCATATGTATAAAGCACTAAACCTTTTTATCGCGTTAAACGCATTTTCTCGACAAGGAAAGCACAATTTCATCAAAAACAAACACAACAAGAAAGATGAATCTATTCAACAAGTCTGCAACACGTCCTGAAGAGTTACATGATTTCACCCAATGTCAATGTGTAATTTCTCCAGTTCTGATCATTGTTTAGGTTGTTGGTAGCTCGGTCCAATGCCAAAACACAGTGAAATCTTTTTATGGCTTTAAACGCGTTTTCTCCTCGAGAGAAACATGATTTCACTAAAAACGTTATAGTTTAAACATGCCTGCTGTACATGTGTGCAAACACTCAGAGCCTTAAGATAGGGTTTTCACCAATGTGTTTTTTGGTGAGAAACCTTCTATTTCAAGGTTCTGTGCGTTTTCAGACAAGTACAATATGTATTTATAGTGTTTCTGATGAAATCCCTCCTTTTAATGCATTTTCTCACAGAAAACGAGTCTCTCGCCATGAGAACATGGCTTTTTTGAAAAAGCATATTCTCGTCGAGAAATCGTGTTTTACACAATAAAAACGACTCTCGGTCTTATTTAGTTCACATTTTTACTTTTGGTAACCTAGCCCATATGTATAAAGCACTAAACCTTTTTATCGCGTTAAACGCATTTTCTCGACAAGGAAAGCACAATTTCATCAAAAACAAACACAACAAGAAAGATGAATCTATTCAACAAGTCTGCAACACGTCCTGAAGAGTTACATGATTTCACCCAATGTCAATGTGTAATTTCTCCAGTTCTGATCATTGTTTAGGTTGTTGGTAGCTCGGTCCAATGCCAAAACACAGTGAAATCTTTTTATGGCTTTAAACGCGTTTTCTCCTCGAGAGAAACATGATTTCACTAAAAACGTTATAGTTTAAACATGCCTGCTGTACATGTGTGCAAACACTCAGAGCCTTAAGATAGGGTTTTCACCAATGTGTTTTTTGGTGAGAAACCTTCTATTTCAAGGTTCTGTGCGTTTTCAGACAAGTACAATATGTATTTATAGTGTTTCTGATGAAATCCCTCCTTTTAATGCATTTTCTCACAGAAAATGAGTCTCTCGCCATGGGAACATGGCTTTTTTGAAAAAGCATATTCTCGTCAAGAAATCGTGTTTTAAACAATAAAAACGACTCCCGGTCTTATTTAGTTCACATTTTTACTTTTGGTAACCTAGCCCATATGTATAAAGCACTAAACCTTTTTATCGCGTTAAACGCATTTTCTCGACAAGGAAAGCACAATTTCATCAAAAACAAACACAACAAGAAAGATGAATCTATTCAACAAGTCTGCAACACGTCCTGAAGAGTTACATGATTTCACCCAATGTCAATGTGTAATTTCTCAAGTTCTGATCATTGTTTAGGTTGTTGGTAGCTCGGTCCAATGCCAAAACACAGTGAAATCTTTTTATGGCTTTAAACGCGTTTTCTCCTCGAGAGAAACATGATTTCACTAAAAACGTTATAGTTTAAACATGCCTGCTGTACATGTGTGCAAACACTCAGAGCCTTAAGATAGGGTTTTCACCAATGTGTTTTTTGGTGAGAAACCTTCTATTTCAAGGTTCTGTGCGTTTTCAGACAAGTACAATATGTATTTATAGTGTTTCTGATGAAATCCCTCCTTTTAATGCATTTTCTCACAGAAAACGAGTCTCTCGCCATGAGAACATGGCTTTTTTGAAAAAGCATATTCTCGTCGAGAAATCGTGTTTTACACAATAAAAACGACTCTCGGTCTTATTTAGTTCACATTTTTACTTTTGGTAACCTAGCCCATATGTATAAAGCACTAAACCTTTTTATCGCGTTAAACGCATTTTCTCGACAAGGAAAGCACAATTTCATCAAAAACAAACACAACAAGAAAGATGAATCTATTCAACAAGTCTTCAACACGTCCTGAAGAGTTACATGATTTCACCCAATGTCAATGTGTAATTTCTCCAGTTCTGATCATTGTTTAGGTTGTTGGTAGCTCGGTCCAATGCCATAACACAGTGAAATCTTTTTATGGCTTTAAACGCGTTTTCTCCTCGAGAGAAACATGATTTCACTAAAAACGTTATAGTTTAAACATGCCTGCTGTACATGTGTGCAAACACTCAGAGCCTTAAGATAGGGTTTTCACCAATGTGTTTTTTGGTGAGAAACCTTCTATTTCAAGGTTCTGTGCGTTTTCAGACAAGTACAATATGTATTTATAGTGTTTCTGATGAAATCCCTCCTTTTAATGCATTTTCTCACAGAAAACGAGTCTCTCGCCATGAGAACATGGCTTTTTTGAAAAAGCATATTCTCGTCGAGAAATCGTGTTTTACACAATAAAAACGACTCTCGGTCTTATTTAGTTCACATTTTTACTTTTGGTAACCTAGCCCATATGTATAAAGCACTAAACCTTTTTATCGCGTTAAACGCATTTTCTCGACAAGGAAAGCACAATTTCATCAAAAACAAACACAACAAGAAAGATGAATCTATTCAACAAGTCTGCAACACGTCCTGAAGAGTTACATGATTTCACCCAATGTCAATGTGTAATTTCTCCAGTTCTGATCATTGTTTAGGTTGTTGGTAGCTCGGTCCAATGCCAAAACACAGTGAAATCTTTTTATGGCTTTAAACGCGTTTTCTCCTCGAGAGAAACATGATTTCACTAAAAACGTTATAGTTTAAACATGCCTGCTGTACATGTGTGCAAACACTCAGAGCCTTAAGATAGGGTTTTCACCAATGTGTTTTTTGGTGAGAAACCTTCTATTTCAAGGTTCTGTGCGTTTTCAGACAAGTACAATATGTATTTATAGTGTTTCTGATGAAATCCCTCCTTTTAATGCATTTTCTCACAGAAAATGAGTCTCTCGCCATGGGAACATGGCTTTTTTGAAAAAGCATATTCTCGTCAAGAAATCGTGTTTTAAACAATAAAAACGACTCCCGGTCTTATTTAGTTCACATTTTTACTTTTGGTAGCCTAGCTCATATGTATAAAGCACTAAACGTTTTTATCGCGTTAAACGCATTTTCTCGACAAGGAAAGCACAATTTCATCAAAAACAAACAAAACAAGAAAAATGAATCTATTCAACAAGTCTGCAACACGTCCTGAAGAGTTACATGATTTCACCCAATGTCAATGTGTAATTTCTCCAGTTCTGATCATTGTTTAGGTTGTTGGTAGCTTGGTCCAATGCAAAAACACAGTGAAATCTTTTTATGGCTTTAAACGCGTTTTCTCCTCGAGAGAAACATGATTTCACTAAAAACGTTATAGTTTAAACATGCCTGCTGTACATGTGTGCAAACACTCAGAGCCTTAAGATAGGGTTTTCACCAATGTGTTTTTTGGTGAGAAACCTTCTATTTCAAGGTTCTGTCCGTTTTCAGACAAGTACAATATGTATTTATAGTGTTTCTGATGAAATCCCTCCTTTTAATGCATTTTCTCACAGAAAACGAGTCTCTCGCCATGAGAACATGGCTTTTTTGAAAAAGCATATTCTCGTCGAGAAATCGTGTTTTACACAATAAAAACGACTCTCGGTCTTATTTAGTTCACATTTTTACTTTTGGTAACCTAGCCCATATGTATAAAGCACTACACCTTTTTATCGCGTTAAACGCATTTTCTCGACAAGGAAAGCACAATTTCATCAAAAACAAACACAACAATAAAGATGAATCTATTCAACAAGTCTTCAACACGTCCTGAAGAGTTACATGATTTCACCCAATGTCAATGTGTAATTTCTCCAGTTCTGATCATTGTTTAGGTTGTTGGTAGCTCGGTCCAATGCCAAAACACAGTGAAATCTTTTTATGGCTTTAAACGCGTTTTCTCCTCGAGAGAAACATGATTTCACTAAAAACGTTATAGTTTAAACATGCCTGCTGTACATGTGTGCAAACACTCAGAGCCTTAAGATAGGGTTTTCACCAATGTGTTTTTTGGTGAGAAACCTTCTATTTCAAGGTTCTGTGCGTTTTCAGACAAGTACAATATGTATTTATAGTGTTTCTGATGAAATCCCTCCTTTTAATGCATTTTCTCACAGAAAACGAGTCTCTCGCCATGAGAACATGGCTTTTTTGAAAAAGCATATTCTCGTCGAGAAATCGTGTTTTACACAATAAAAACGACTCTCGGTCTTATTTAGTTCACATTTTTACTTTTGGTAACCTAGCCCATATGTATAAAGCACTAAACCTTTTTATCGCGTTAAACGCATTTTCTCGACAAGGAAAGCACAATTTCATCAAAAACAAACACAACAAGAAAGATGAATCTATTCAACAAGTCTGCAACACGTCCTGAAGAGTTACATGATTTCACCCAATGTCAATGTGTAATTTCTCCAGTTCTGATCATTGTTTAGGTTGTTGGTAGCTCGGTCCAATGCCAAAACACAGTGAAATCTTTTTATGGCTTTAAACGCGTTTTCTCCTCGAGAGAAACATGATTTCACTAAAAACGTTATAGTTTAAACATGCCTGCTGTACATGTGTGCAAACACTCAGAGCCTTAAGATAGGGTTTTCACCAATGTGTTTTTTGGTGAGAAACCTTCTATTTCAAGGTTCTGTGCGTTTTCAGACAAGTACAATATGTATATATAGTGTTTCTGATGAAATCCCTCCTTTTAATGCATCTTCTCACAGAAAACGAGTCTCTCGCCATGAGAACATGGCTTTTTTGAAGAAGCATATTCTCGTCGAGAAATCGTGTTTTACACAATAAAAACGACTCTCGGTCTTATTTAGTTCACATTTTTACTTTTGGTAACCTAGCCCATATGTATAAAGCACTAAACCTTTTTATCGCGTTAAACGCATTTTCTCGACAAGGAAAGCACAATTTCATCAAAAACAAACACAACAAGAAAGATGAATCTATTCAACAAGTCTGCAACACGTCCTGAAGAGTTACATGATTTCACCCAATGTCAATGTGTAATTACTCCAGTTCTGATCATTGTTTAGGTTGTTGGTAGCTCGGTCCAATGCCAAAACACAGTGAAATCTTTTTATGGCTTTAAACGCGTTTTCTCCTCGAGAGAAACATGATTTCACTAAAAACGTTATAGTTTGAACATGCCTGCTGTACAAGTGTGCAAACACTCAGAGCCTTAAGATAGGGTTTTCACCAATGTGTTTTTTGGTGAGAAACCTTCTATTTCAAGGTTCTGTGCGTTTTCAGACAAGTACAATATGTATTTATAGTGTTTCTGATGAAATCCCTCCTTTTAATGCATTTTCTCACAGAAAACGAGTCTCTCGCCATGAGAACATGGCTTTTTTGAAAAAGCATATTCTCGTCAAGAAATCGTGTTTTAAACAATAAAAACGACTCCCGGTCTTATTTAGTTCACATTTTTACTTTTGGTAGCCTAGCTCATATGTATAAAGCACTAAACGTCATATTCTCGTCAAGAAATCGTGTTTTAAACAATAAAAACGACTCCCGGTCTTATTTAGTTCACATTTTTACTTTTGGTAGCCTAGCTCATATGTATAAAGCACTAAACGTTTTTATCGCGTTAAACGCATTTTCTCGACAAGGAAAGCACAATTTCATCAAAAACAAACAAAACAAGAAAAATGAATCTATTCAACAATTCTGCAACACGTCCTTAAGAGTTACATGGTTTCACACAATGTCAATGTGTAATTTCTCCAGTTCTGATCATTGTTTAGGTTGTTGGTAGCTCGGTCCAATGCCAAAACACAGTGAAATCTTTTTATGGCTTTAAACGCGTTTTCTCCTCGAGAGAAACATGATTTCACTAAAAACGTTATAGTTTAAACATGCCTGCTGTACATGTGTGCAAACACTCAGAGCCTTAAGATAGGGTTTTCACCAATGTGTTTTTTGGTGAGAAACCTTCTATTTCAAGGTTCTGTGCGTTTTCAGACAAGTACAATATGTATTTATAGTGTTTCTGATGAAATCCCTCCTTTTAATGCATTTTCTCACAGAAAACGAGTCTCTCGCCATGAGAACATGGCTTTTTTGAAAAAGCATATTCTCGTCGAGAAATCGTGTTTTACACAATAAAAACGACTCTCGGTCTTATTTAGTTCACATTTTTACTTTTGGTAACCTAGCCCATATGTATAAAGCACTAAACCTTTTTATCGCGTTAAACGCATTTTCTCGACAAGGAAAGCACAATTTCATCAAAAACAAACACAACAAGAAAGATGAATCTATTCAACAAGTCTGCAACACGTCCTGAAGAGTTACATGATTTCACCCAATGTCAATGTGTAATTTCTCCAGTTCTGATCATTGTTTAGGTTGTTGGTAGCTCGGTCCAATGCCAAAACACAGTAAAATCTTTTTATGGCTTTAAACGCGTTTTCTCCTCGAGAGAAACATGATTTCACTAAAAACGTTATAGTTTAAACATGCCTGCTGTACATGTGTGCAAACACTCAGAGCCTTAAGATAGGGTTTTCACCAATGTGTTTTTTGGTGAGAAACCTTCTATTTCAAGGTTATGTGCGTTTTCAGACAAGTACAATATGTATTTATAGTGTTTCTGATGAAATCCCTCCTTTTAATGCATTTTCTCACAGAAAACGAGTCTCTCGCCATGAGAACATGGCTTTTTTGAAAAAGCATATTCTCGTCGAGAAATCGTGTTTTACACAATAAAAACGACTCTCGGTCTTATTTAGTTCACATTTTTACTTTTGGTAACCTAGCCCATATGTATAAAGCACTAAACCTTTTTATCGCGTTAAACGCATTTTCTCGACAAGGAAAGCACAATTTCATCAAAAACAAACACAACAAGAAAGATGAATCTATTCAACAAGTCTGCAACATGTCCTGAAGAGTTACATGATTTCACCCAATGTCAATGTGTAATTTCTCCAGTTCTGATCATTGTTTAGGTTGTTGGTAGCTCGGTCCAATGCCAAAACACAGTGAAATCTTTTTATGGCTTTAAACGCGTTTTCTCCTCGAGAGAAACATGATTTCACTAAAAACGTTATAGTTTAAACATGCCTGCTGTACATGTGTGCAAACACTCAGAGCCTTAAGATAGGGTTTTCACCAATGTGTTTTTTGGTGAGAAACCTTCTATTTCAAGGTTCTGTGCGTTTTCAGACAAGTACAATATGTATTTATAGTGTTTCTGATGAAATCCCTCCTTTTAATGCATTTTCTCACAGAAAATGAGTCTCTCGCCATGGGAACATGGCTTTTTTGAAAAAGCATATTCTCGTCAAGAAATCGTGTTTTAAACAATAAAAACGACTCCCGGTCTTATTTAGTTCACATTTTTACTTTTGGTAGCCTAGCTCATATGTATAAAGCACTAAACGTTTTTATCGCTTTAAACGCATTTTCTTGACAAGGAAAGCACAATTTCATCAAAAACAAACAAAACAAGAAAAATGAATCTATTCAACAAGTCTGCAACACGTCCTGAAGAGTTACATGATTTCACCCAATGTCAATGTGTAATTTCTCCAGTTCTGATCATTGTTTAGGTTGTTGGTAGCTCGGTCCAATGCCAAAACACAGTGAAATCTTTTTATGGCTTTAAACGCGTTTTCTCCTCGAGAGAAACATGATTTCACTAAAAACGTTATAGTTTAAACATGCCTGCTGTACATGTGTGCAAACACTCAGAGCCTTAAGATAGGGTTTTCACCAATGTGTTTTTTGGTGAGAAACCTTCTATTTCAAGGTTCTGTCCGTTTTCAGACAAGTACAATATGTATTTATAGTGTTTCTGATGAAATCCCTCCTTTTAATGCATTTTCTCACAGAAAACGAGTCTCTCGCCATGAGAACATGGCTTTTTTGAAAAAGCATATTCTCGTCGAGAAATCGTGTTTTACACAATAAAAACGACTCTCGGTCTTATTTAGTTCACATTTTTACTTTTGGTAACCTAGCCCATATGTATAAAGCACTAAACCTTTTTATCGCGTTAAACGCATTTTCTCGACAAGGAAAGCACAATTTCATCAAAAACAAACACAACAAGAAAGATGAATCTATTCAACAAGTCTGCAACACGTCCTGAAGAGTTACATGATTTCACCCAATGTCAATGTGTAATTTCTCCAGTTCTGATCATTGTTTAGGTTGTTGGTAGCTCGGTCCAATGCCAAAACACAGTGAAATCTTTTTATGGCTTTAAACGCGTTTTCTCCTCGAGAGAAACATGATTTCACTAAAAACGTTATAGTTTAAACATGCCTGCTGTACATGTGTGCAAACACTCAGAGCCTTAAGATAGGGTTTTCACCAATGTGTTTTTTGGTGAGAAACCTTCTATTTCAAGGTTCTGTGCGTTTTCAGACAAGTACAATATGTATTTATAGTGTTTCTGATGAAATCCCTCCTTTTAATGCATCTTCTCACAGAAAACGAGTCTCTCGCCATGAGAACATGGCTTTTTTGAAAAAGCATATTCTCGTCGAGAAATCGTGTTTTACACAATAAAAACGACTCTCGGTCTTATTTAGTTCACATTTTTACTTTTGGTAACCTAGCCCATATGTATAAAGCACTAAACCTTTTTATCGCGTTAAACGCATTTTCTCGACAAGGAAAGCACAATTTCATCAAAAACAAACACAACAAGAAAGATGAATCTATTCAACAAGTCTGCAACACGTCCTGAAGAGTTACATGATTTCACCCAATGTCAATGTGTAATTTCTCCAGTTCTGATCATTGTTTAGGTTGTTGGTAGCTCGGTCCAATGCCAAAACACAGTGAAATCTTTTTATGGCTTTAAACGCGTTTTCTCCTCGAGAGAAACATGATTTCACTGAAAACGTTATAGTTTAAACATGCCTGCTGTACATGTGTGCAAACACTCAGAGCCTTAAGATAGGGTTTTCACCAATGTGTTTTTTGGTGAGAAACCTTCTATTTCAAGGTTCTGTGCGTTTTCAGACAAGTACAATATGTATTTATAGTGTTTCTGATGAAATCCCTCCTTTTAATGCATTTTCTCACAGAAAACGAGTCTCTCGCCATGAGAACATGGCTTTTTTGAAAAAGCATATTCTGGTCGAGAAATCGTGTTTTACACAATAAAAACGACTCTCGGTCTTATTTAGTTCACATTTTTACTTTTGGTAACCTAGCCCATATGTATAAAGCACTAAACCTTTTTATAGCGTTAAACGCATTTTCTCGACAAGGAAAGCACAATTTCATCAAAAACAAACACAACAAGAAAGATGAATCTATTCAACAAGTCTGCAACACGTCCTGAAGAGTTACATGATTTCACCCAATGTCAATGTGTAATTTCTCCAGTTCTGATCATTGTTTAGGTTGTTGGTAGCTCGGTCCAATGCCAAAACACAGTGAAATCTTTTTATGGCTTTAAACGCGTTTTCTCCTCGAGAGAAACATGATTTCACTAAAAACGTTATAGTTTAAACATGCCTGCTGTACATGTGTGCAAACACTCAGAGCCTTAAGATAGGGTTTTCACCAATGTGTTTTTTGGTGAGAAACCTTCTATTTCAAGGTTCTGTGCGTTTTCAGACAAGTACAATATGTATTTATAGTGTTTCTGATGAAATCCCTCCTTTTAATGCATTTTCTCACAGAAAATGAGTCTCTCGCCATGGGAACATGGCTTTTTTGAAAAAGCATATTCTCGTCAAGAAATCGTGTTTTAAACAATAAAAACGACTCCCGGTCTTATTTAGTTCACATTTTTACTTTTGGTAGCCTAGCTCATATGTATAAAGCACTAAACGTTTTTATCGCTTTAAACGCATTTTCTTGACAAGGAAAGCACAATTTCATCAAAAACAAACAAAACAAGAAAAATGAATCTATTCAACAAGTCTGCAACACGTCCTGAAGAGTTACATGATTTCACCCAATGTCAATGTGTAATTTCTCCAGTTCTGATCATTGTTTAGGTTGTTGGTAGCTCGGTCCAATGCCAAAACACAGTGAAATCTTTTTATGGCTTTAAACGCGTTTTCTCCTCGAGAGAAACATGATTTCACTAAAAACGTTATAGTTTAAACATGCCTGCTGTACATGTGTGCAAACACTCAGAGCCTTAAGATAGGGTTTTCACCAATGTGTTTTTTGGTGAGAAACCTTCTATTTCAAGGTTCTGTCCGTTTTCAGACAAGTACAATATGTATTTATAGTGTTTCTGATGAAATCCCTCCTTTTAATGCATTTTCTCACAGAAAACGAGTCTCTCGCCATGAGAACATGGCTTTTTTGAAAAAGCATATTCTCGTCGAGAAATCGTGTTTTACACAATAAAAACGACTCTCGGTCTTATTTAGTTCACATTTTTACTTTTGGTAACCTAGCCCATATGTATAAAGCACTAAACCTTTTTATCGCGTTAAACGCATTTTCTCGACAAGGAAAGCACAATTTCATCAAAAACAAACACAACAAGAAAGATGAATCTATTCAACAAGTCTGCAACACGTCCTGAAGAGTTACATGATTTCACCCAATGTCAATGTGTAATTTCTCCAGTTCTGATCATTGTTTAGGTTGTTGGTAGCTCGGTCCAATGCCAAAACACAGTGAAATCTTTTTATGGCTTTAAACGCGTTTTCTCCTCGAGAGAAACATGATTTCACTAAAAACGTTATAGTTTAAACATGCCTGCTGTACATGTGTGCAAACACTCAGAGCCTTAAGATAGGGTTTTCACCAATGTGTTTTTTGGTGAGAAACCTTCTATTTCAAGGTTCTGTGCGTTTTCAGACAAGTACAATATGTATTTATAGTGTTTCTGATGAAATCCCTCCTTTTAATGCATCTTCTCACAGAAAACGAGTCTCTCGCCATGAGAACATGGCTTTTTTGAAAAAGCATATTCTCGTCGAGAAATCGTGTTTTACACAATAAAAACGACTCTCGGTCTTATTTAGTTCACATTTTTACTTTTGGTAACTTAGCCCATATGTATAAAGCACTAAACCTTTTTATCGCGTTAAACGCATTTTCTCGACAAGGAAAGCACAATTTCATCAAAAACAAACACAACAAGAAAGATGAATCTATTCAACAAGTCTGCAACACGTCCTGAAGAGTTACATGATTTCACCCAATGTCAATGTGTAATTTCTCCAGTTCTGATCATTGTTTAGGTTGTTGGTAGCTCGGTCCAATGCCAAAACACAGTGAAATCTTTTTATGGCTTTAAACGCGTTTTCTCCTCGAGAGAAACATGATTTCACTGAAAACGTTATAGTTTAAACATGCCTGCTGTACATGTGTGCAAACACTCAGAGCCTTAAGATAGGGTTTTCACCAATGTGTTTTTTGGTGAGAAACCTTCTATTTCAAGGTTCTGTGCGTTTTCAGACAAGTACAATATGTATTTATAGTGTTTCTGATGAAATCCCTCCTTTTAATGCATTTTCTCACAGAAAATGAGTCTCTCGCCATGGGAACATGGCTTTTTTGAAAAAGCATATTCTCGTCAAGAAATCGTGTTTTAAACAATAAAAACGACTCCCGGTCTTATTTAGTTCACATTTTTACTTTTGGTAGCCTAGCTCATATGTATAAAGCACTAAACGTTTTTATCGCGTTAAACGCATTTTCTTGACAAGGAAAGCACAATTTCATCAAAAACAAACAAAACAAGAAAAATGAATCTATTCAACAAGTCTGCAACACGTCCTGAAGAGTTACATGATTTCACCCAATGTCAATGTGTAATTTCTCCAGTTCTGATCATTGTTTAGGTTGTTGGTAGCTCGGTCCAATGCCAAAACACAGTGAAATCTTTTTATGGCTTTAAACGCGTTTTCTCCTCGAGAGAAACATGATTTCACTAAAAACGTTATAGTTTAAACATGCCTGCTGTACATGTGTGCAAACACTCAGAGCCTTAAGATAGGGTTTTCACCAATGTGTTTTTTGGTGAGAAACCTTCTATTTCAAGGTTCTGTCCGTTTTCAGACAAGTACAATATGTATTTATAGTGTTTCTGATGAAATCCCTCCTTTTAATGCATTTTCTCACAGAAAACGAGTCTCTCGCCATGAGAACATGGCTTTTTTGAAAAAGCATATTCTCGTCGAGAAATCGTGTTTTACACAATAAAAACGACTCTCGGTCTTATTTAGTTCACATTTTTACTTTTGGTAACCTAGCCCATATGTATAAAGCACTAAACCTTTTTATCGCGTTAAACGCATTTTCTCGACAAGGAAAGCACAATTTCATCAAAAACAAACACAACAAGAAAGATGAATCTATTCAACAAGTCTGCAACACGTCCTGAAGAGTTACATGATTTCACCCAATGTCAATGTGTAATTTCTCCAGTTCTGATCATTGTTTAGGTTGTTGGTAGCTCGGTCCAATGCCAAAACACAGTGAAATCTTTTTATGGCTTTAAACGCGTTTTCTCCTCGAGAGAAACATGATTTCACTAAAAACGTTATAGTTTAAACATGCCTGCTGTACATGTGTGCAAACACTCAGAGCCTTAAGATAGGGTTTTCACCAATGTGTTTTTTGGTGAGAAACCTTCTATTTCAAGGTTCTGTGCGTTTTCAGACAAGTACAATATGTATTTATAGTGTTTCTGATGAAATCCCTCCTATTAATGCATTTTCTCACAGAAAACGAGTCTCTCGCCATGAGAACATGGCTTTTTTGAAAAAGCATATTCTCGTCGAGAAATCGTGTTTTACACAATAAAAACGACTCTCGGTCTTATTTAGTTCACATTTTTACTTTTGGTAACCTAGCCCATATGTATAAAGCACTAAACCTTTTTATCGCGTTAAACGCATTTTCTCGACAAGGAAAGCACAATTTCATCAAAAACAAACACAACAAGAAAGATGAATCTATTCAACAAGTCTGCAACACGTCCTGAAGAGTTACATGATTTCACCCAATGTCAATGTGTAATTTCTCCAGTTCTGATCATTGTTTAGGTTGTTGGTAGCTCGGTCCAATGCCAAAACACAGTGAAATCTTTTTATGGCTTTAAACGCGTTTTCTCCTCGAGAGAAACATGATTTCACTGAAAACGTTATAGTTTAAACATGCCTGCTGTACATGTGTGCAAACACTCAGAGCCTTAAGATAGGGTTTTCACCAATGTGTTTTTTGGTGAGAAACCTTCTATTTCAAGGTTCTGTGCGTTTTCAGACAAGTACAATATGTATTTATAGTGTTTCTGATGAAATCCCTCCTTTTAATGCATTTTCTCACAGAAAACGAGTCTCTCGCCATGAGAACATGGCTTTTTTGAAAAAGCATATTCTGGTCGAGAAATCGTGTTTTACACAATAAAAACGACTCTCGGTCTTATTTAGTTCACATTTTTACTTTTGGTAACCTAGCCCATATGTATAAAGCACTAAACCTTTTTATAGCGTTAAACGCATTTTCTCGACAAGGAAAGCACAATTTCATCAAAAACAAACACAACAAGAAAGATGAATCTATTCAACAAGTCTGCAACACGTCCTGAAGAGTTACATGATTTCACCCAATGTCAATGTGTAATTTCTCCAGTTCTGATCATTGTTTAGGTTGTTGGTAGCTCGGTCCAATGCCAAAACACAGTGAAATCTTTTTATGGCTTTAAACGCGTTTTCTCCTCGAGAGAAACATGATTTCACTAAAAACGTTATAGTTTAAACATGCCTGCTGTACATGTGTGCAAACACTCAGAGCCTTAAGATAGGGTTTTCACCAATGTGTTTTTTGGTGAGAAACCTTCTATTTCAAGGTTCTGTGCGTTTTCAGACAAGTACAATATGTATTTATAGTGTTTCTGATGAAATCCCTCCTTTTAATGCATTTTCTCACAGAAAATGAGTCTCTCGCCATGGGAACATGGCTTTTTTGAAAAAGCATATTCTCGTCAAGAAATCGTGTTTTAAACAATAAAAACGACTCCCGGTCTTATTTAGTTCACATTTTTACTTTTGGTAGCCTAGCTCATATGTATAAAGCACTAAACGTTTTTATCGCTTTAAACGCATTTTCTTGACAAGGAAAGCACAATTTCATCAAAAACAAACAAAACAAGAAAAATGAATCTATTCAACAAGTCTGCAACACGTCCTGAAGAGTTACATGATTTCACCCAATGTCAATGTGTAATTTCTCCAGTTCTGATCATTGTTTAGGTTGTTGGTAGCTCGGTCCAATGCCAAAACACAGTGAAATCTTTTTATGGCTTTAAACGCGTTTTCTCCTCGAGAGAAACATGATTTCACTAAAAACGTTATAGTTTAAACATGCCTGCTGTACATGTGTGCAAACACTCAGAGCCTTAAGATAGGGTTTTCACCAATGTGTTTTTTGGTGAGAAACCTTCTATTTCAAGGTTCTGTCCGTTTTCAGACAAGTACAATATGTATTTATAGTGTTTCTGATGAAATCCCTCCTTTTAATGCATTTTCTCACAGAAAACGAGTCTCTCGCCATGAGAACATGGCTTTTTTGAAAAAGCATATTCTCGTCGAGAAATCGTGTTTTACACAATAAAAACGACTCTCGGTCTTATTTAGTTCACATTTTTACTTTTGGTAACCTAGCCCATATGTATAAAGCACTAAACCTTTTTATCGCGTTAAACGCATTTTCTCGACAAGGAAAGCACAATTTCATCAAAAACAAACACAACAAGAAAGATGAATCTATTCAACAAGTCTGCAACACGTCCTGAAGAGTTACATGATTTCACCCAATGTCAATGTGTAATTTCTCCAGTTCTGATCATTGTTTAGGTTGTTGGTAGCTCGGTCCAATGCCAAAACACAGTGAAATCTTTTTATGGCTTTAAACGCGTTTTCTCCTCGAGAGAAACATGATTTCACTAAAAACGTTATAGTTTAAACATGCCTGCTGTACATGTGTGCAAACACTCAGAGCCTTAAGATAGGGTTTTCACCAATGTGTTTTTTGGTGAGAAACCTTCTATTTCAAGGTTCTGTGCGTTTTCAGACAAGTACAATATGTATTTATAGTGTTTCTGATGAAATCCCTCCTTTTAATGCATCTTCTCACAGAAAACGAGTCTCTCGCCATGAGAACATGGCTTTTTTGAAAAAGCATATTCTCGTCGAGAAATCGTGTTTTACACAATAAAAACGACTCTCGGTCTTATTTAGTTCACATTTTTACTTTTGGTAACCTAGCCCATATGTATAAAGCACTAAACCTTTTTATCGCGTTAAACGCATTTTCTCGACAAGGAAAGCACAATTTCATCAAAAACAAACACAACAAGAAAGATGAATCTATTCAACAAGTCTGCAACACGTCCTGAAGAGTTACATGATTTCACCCAATGTCAATGTGTAATTTCTCCAGTTCTGATCATTGTTTAGGTTGTTGGTAGCTCGGTCCAATGCCAAAACACAGTGAAATCTTTTTATGGCTTTAAACGCGTTTTCTCCTCGAGAGAAACATGATTTCACTGAAAACGTTATAGTTTAAACATGCCTGCTGTACATGTGTGCAAACACTCAGAGCCTTAAGATAGGGTTTTCACCAATGTGTTTTTTGGTGAGAAACCTTCTATTTCAAGGTTCTGTGCGTTTTCAGACAAGTACAATATGTATTTATAGTGTTTCTGATGAAATCCCTCCTTTTAATGCATTTTCTCACAGAAAACGAGTCTCTCGCCATGAGAACATGGCTTTTTTGAAAAAGCATATTCTGGTCGAGAAATCGTGTTTTACACAATAAAAACGACTCTCGGTCTTATTTAGTTCACATTTTTACTTTTGGTAACCTAGCCCATATGTATAAAGCACTAAACCTTTTTATCGCGTTAAACGCATTTTCTCGACAAGGAAAGCACAATTTCATCAAAAACAAACACAACAAGAAAGATGAATCTATTCAACAAGTCTTCAACACGTCCTGAAGAGTTACATGATTTCACCCAATGTCAATGTGTAATTTCTCCAGTTCTGATCATTGTTTAGGTTGTTGGTAGCTCGGTCCAATGCCAAAACACAGTGAAATCTTTTTATGGCTTTAAACGCGTTTTCTCCTCGAGAGAAACATGATTTCACTAAAAACGTTATAGTTTAAACATGCCTGCTGTACATGTGTGCAAACACTCAGAGCCTTAAGATAGGGTTTTCACCAATGTGTTTTTTGGTGAGAAACCTTCTATTTCAAGGTTCTGTGCGTTTTCAGACAAGTACAATATGTATTTATAGTGTTTCTGATGAAATCCCTCCTTTTATTGCATTTTCTCACAGAAAACGAGTCTCTCGCCATGAGAACATGGCTTTTTTGAAAAAGCATATTCTCGTCGAGAAATCGTGTTTTACACAATAAAAACGACTCTCGGTCTTATTTAGTTCACATTTTTACTTTTGGTAACCTAGCCCATATGTATAAAGCACTAAACCTTTTTATCGCGTTAAACGCATTTTCTCGACAAGGAAAGCACAATTTCATCAAAAACAAACACAACAAGAAAGATGAATCTGTTCAACAAGTCTGCAACACGTCCTGAAGAGTTACATGATTTCACCCAATGTCAATGTGTAATTTCTCCAGTTCTGATCATTGTTTAGGTTGTTGGTAGCTCGGTCCAATGCCAAAACACAGTGAAATCTTTTTATGGCTTTAAACGCGTTTTCTCCTCGAGAGAAACATGATTTCACTAAAAACGTTATAGTTTAAACATGCCTGCTGTACATGTGTGCAAACACTCAGAGCCTTAAGATAGGGTTTTCACCAATGTGTTTTTTGGTGAGAAACCTTCTATTTCAAGGTTCTGTGCGTTTTCAGACAAGTACAATATGTATTTATAGTGTTTCTGATGAAATCCCTCCTTTTAATGCATTTTCTCACAGAAAATGAGTCTCTCGCCATGGGAACATGGCTTTTTTGAAAAAGTATATTCTCGTCAAGAAATCGTGTTTTAAACAATAAAAACGACTCCCGGTCTTATTTAGTTCACATTTTTACTTTTGGTAGCCTAGCTCATATGTATAAAGCACTAAACGTTTTTATCGCGTTAAACGCCTTTTCTCGACAAGGAAAGCACAATTTCATCAAAAACAAACAAAACAAGAAAAATGAATCTATTCAACAAGTCTGCAACACGTCCTGAAGAGTTACATGATTTCACCCAATGTCAATGTGTAATTTCTCCAGTTCTGATCATTGTTTAGGTTGTTGGTAGCTTGGTCCAATGCCAAAACACAGTGAAATCTTTTTATGGCTTTAAACGCGTTTTCTCCTCGAGAGAAACATGATTTCACTAAAAACGTTATAGTTTAAACATGCCTGCTGTACATGTGTGCAAACACTCAGAGCCTTAAGATAGGGTTTTCACCAATGTGTTTTTTGGTGAGAAACCTTCTATTTCAAGGTTCTGTGCGTTTTCAGACAAGTACAATATGTATTTATAGTGTTTCTGATGAAATCCCTCCTTTTAATGCATTTTCTCACAGAAAACGAGTCTCTCGCCATGAGAACATGGCTTTTTTGAAAAAGCATATTCTCGTCGAGAAATCGTGTTTTACACAATAAAAACGACTCTCGGTCTTATTTAGTTCACATTTTTACTTTTGGTAACCTAGCCCATATGTATAAAGCACTAAACCTTTTTATCGCGTTAAACGCCTTTTCTCGACAAGGAAAGCACAATTTCATCAAAAACAAACACAACAAGAAAGATGAATCTATTCAACAAGTCTGCAACACGTCCTGAAGAGTTACATGATTTCACCCAATGTCAATGTGTAATTTCTCCAGTTCTGATCATTGTTTAGGTTGTTGGTAGCTCGGTCCAATGCCAAAACACAGTGAAATCTTTTTATGGCTTTAAACGCGTTTTCTCCTCGAGAGAAACATGATTTCACTAAAAACGTTATAGTTTAAACATGCCTGCTGTACATGTGTGCAAACACTCAGAGCCTTAAGATAGGGTTTTCACCAATGTGTTTTTTGGTGAGAAACCTTCTATTTCAAGGTTCTGTGCGTTTTCAGACAAGTACAATATGTATTTATAGTGTTTCTGATGAAATCCCTCCTTTTAATGCATCTTCTCACAGAAAACGAGTCTCTCGCCATGAGAACATGGCTTTTTTGAAAAAGCATATTCTCGTCGAGAAATCGTGTTTTACACAATAAAAACGACTCTCGGTCTTATTTAGTTCACATTTTTACTTTTGGTAACCTAGCCCATATGTATAAAGCACTAAACCTTTTTATCGCGTTAAACGCATTTTCTCGACAAGGAAAGCACAATTTCATCAAAAACAAACACAACAAGAAAGATGAATCTATTCAACAAGTCTGCAACACGTCCTGAAGAGTTACATGATTTCACCCAATGTCAATGTGTAATTTCTCCAGTTCTGATCATTGTTTAGGTTGTTGGTAGCTCGGTCCAATGCCAAAACACAGTGAAATCTTTTTATGGCTTTAAACGCGTTTTCTCCTCGAGAGAAACATGATTTCACTAAAAACGTTATAGTTTAAACATGCCTGCTGTACATGTGTGCAAACACTCAGAGCCTTAAGATAGGGTTTTCACCAATGTGTTTTTTGGTGAGAAACTTTCTATTTCAAGGTTCTGTGCGTTTTCAGACAAGTACAATATGTATTTATAGTGTTTCTGATGAAATCCCTCCTTTTAATGCATTTTCTCACAGAAAACGAGTCTCTCGCCATGAGAACATGGCTTTTTTGAAAAAGCATATTCTCGTCGAGAAATCGTGTTTTACACAATAAAAACGACTCTCGGTCTTATTTAGTTCACATTTTTACTTTTGGTAACCTAGCCCATATGTATAAAGCACTAAACCTTTTTATCGCGTTAAACGCATTTTCTCGACAAGGAAAGCACAATTTCATCAAAAACAAACACAACAAGAAAGATGAATCTATTCAACAAGTCTGCAACACGTCCTGAAGAGTTACATGATTTCACCCAATGTCAATGTGTAATTTCTCCAGTTCTGATCATTGTTTAGGTTGTTGGTAGCTCGGTCCAATGCCAAAACACTGAAATCTTTTTATGGCTTTAAACGCGTTTTCTCCTCGAGAGAAACATGATTTCACTAAAAACGTTATAGTTTAAACATGCCTGCTGTACATGTGTGCAAACACTCAGAGCCTTAAGATAGGGTTTTCACCAATGTGTTTTTTGGTGAGAAACCTTCTATTTCAAGGTTCTGTGCGTTTTCAGACAAGTACAATATGTATTTATAGTGTTTCTGATGAAATCCCTCCTTTTAATGCATCTTCTCACAGAAAACGAGTCTCTCGCCATGAGAACATGGCTTTTTTGAAAAAGCATATTCTCGTCGAGAAATCGTGTTTTACACAATAAAAACGACTCTCGGTCTTATTTAGTTCACATTTTTACTTTTGGTAACCTAGCCCATATGTATAAAGCACTAAACCTTTTTATCGCGTTAAACGCATTTTCTCGACAAGGAAAGCACAATTTCATCAAAAACAAACACAACAAGAAAGATGAATCTATTCAACAAGTCTGCAACACGTCCTGAAGAGTTACATGATTTCACCCAATGTCAATGTGTAATTTCTCCAGTTCTGATCATTGTTTAGGTTGTTGGTAGCTCGGTCCAATGCCAAAACACAGTGAAATCTTTTTATGGCTTTAAACGCGTTTTCTCCTCGAGAGAAACATGATTTCACTGAAAACGTTATAGTTTAAACATGCCTGCTGTACATGTGTGCAAACACTCAGAGCCTTAAGATAGGGTTTTCACCAATGTGTTTTTTGGTGAGAAACCTTCTATTTCAAGGTTCTGTGCGTTTTCAGACAAGTACAATATGTATTTATAGTGTTTCTGATGAAATCCCTCCTTTTAATGCATTTTCTCACAGAAAACGAGTCTCTCGCCATGAGAACATGGCTTTTTTGAAAAAGCATATTCTCGTCGAGAAATCGTGTTTTACACAATAAAAACGACTCTCGGTCTTATTTAGTTCACATTTTTACTTTTGGTAACCTAGCCCATATGTATAAAGCACTAAACCTTTTTATCGCGTTAAACGCATTTTCTCGACAAGGAAAGCACAATTTCATCAAAAACAAACACAACAAGAAAGATGAATCTATTCAACAAGTCTTCAACACGTCCTGAAGAGTTACATGATTTCACCCAATGTCAATGTGTAATTTCTCCAGTTCTGATCATTGTTTAGGTTGTTGGTAGCTCGGTCCAATGCCAAAACACAGTGAAATCTTTTTATGGCTTTAAACGCGTTTTCTCCTCGAGAGAAACATGATTTCACTAAAAACGTTATAGTTTAAACATGCCTGCTGTACATGTGTGCAAACACTCAGAGCCTTAAGATAGGGTTTTCACCAATGTGTTTTTTGGTGAGAAACCTTCTATTTCAAGGTTCTGTGCGTTTTCAGACAAGTACAATATGTATTTATAGTGTTTCTGATGAAATCCCTCCTTTTAATGCATTTTCTCACAGAAAACGAGTCTCTCGCCATGAGAACATGGCTTTTTTGAAAAAGCATATTCTCGTCGAGAAATCGTGTTTTACACAATAAAAACGACTCTCGGTCTTATTTAGTTCACATTTTTACTTTTGGTAACCTAGCCCATATGTATAAAGCACTAAACCTTTTTATCGCGTTAAACGCATTTTCTCGACAAGGAAAGCACAATTTCATCAAAAACAAACACAACAAGAAAGATGAATCTGTTCAACAAGTCTGCAACACGTCCTGAAGAGTTACATGATTTCACCCAATGTCAATGTGTAATTTCTCCAGTTCTGATCATTGTTTAGGTTGTTGGTAGCTCGGTCCAATGCCAAAACACAGTGAAATCTTTTTATGGCTTTAAACGCGTTTTCTCCTCGAGAGAAACATGATTTCACTAAAAACGTTATAGTTTAAACATGCCTGCTGTACATGTGTGCAAACACTCAGAGCCTTAAGATAGGGTTTTCACCAATGTGTTTTTTGGTGAGAAACCTTCTATTTCAAGGTTCTGTGCGTTTTCAGACAAGTACAATATGTATTTATAGTGTTTCTGATGAAATCCCTCCTTTTAATGCATTTTCTCACAGAAAATGAGTCTCTCGCCATGGGAACATGGCTTTTTTGAAAAAGCATATTCTCGTCAAGAAATCGTGTTTTAAACAATAAAAACGACTCCCGGTCTTATTTAGTTCACATTTTTACTTTTGGTAGCCTAGCTCATATGTATAAAGCACTAAACGTTTTTATCGCGTTAAACGCATTTTCTCGACAAGGAATGCACAATTTCATCAAAAACAAACAAAACAAGAAAAATGAATCTATTCAACAAGTCTGCAACACGTCCTGAAGAGTTACATGATTTCACCCAATGTCAATGTGTAATTTCTCCAGTTCTGATCATTGTTTAGGTTGTTGGTAGCTTGGTCCAATGCCAAAACACAGTGAAATCTTTTTATGGCTTTAAACGCGTTTTCTCCTCGAGAGAAACATGATTTCACTAAAAACGTTATAGTTTAAACATGCCTGCTGTACATGTGTGCAAACACTCAGAGCCTTAAGATAGGGTTTTCACCAATGTGTTTTTTGGTGAGAAACCTTCTATTTCAAGGTTCTGTGCGTTTTCAGACAAGTACAATATGTATTTATAGTGTTTCTGATGAAATCCCTCCTTTTAATGCATTTTCTCACAGAAAACGAGTCTCTCGCCATGAGAACATGGCTTTTTTGAAAAAGCATATTCTCGTCGAGAAATCGTGTTTTACACAATAAAAACGACTCTCGGTCTTATTTAGTTCACATTTTTACTTTTGGTAACCTAGCCCATATGTATAAAGCACTAAACCTTTTTATCGCGTTAAACGCCTTTTCTCGACAAGGAAAGCACAATTTCATCAAAAACAAACACAACAAGAAAGATGAATCTATTCAACAAGTCTGCAACACGTCCTGAAGAGTTACATGATTTCACCCAATGTCAATGTGTAATTTCTCCAGTTCTGATCATTGTTTAGGTTGTTGGTAGCTCGGTCCAATGCCAAAACACAGTGAAATCTTTTTATGGCTTTAAACGCGTTTTCTCCTCGAGAGAAACATGATTTCACTAAAAACGTTATAGTTTAAACATGCCTGCTGTACATGTGTGCAAACACTCAGAGCCTTAAGATAGGGTTTTCACCAATGTGTTTTTTGGTGAGAAACCTTCTATTTCAAGGTTCTGTGCGTTTTCAGACAAGTACAATATGTATTTATAGTGTTTCTGATGAAATCCCTCCTTTTAATGCATTTTCTCACAGAAAACGAGTCTCTCGCCATGAGAACATGGCTTTTTTGAAAAAGCATATTCTCGTCGAGAAATCGTGTTTTACACAATAAAAACGATTCTCGGTCTTATTTAGTTCACATTTTTACTTTTGGTAACCTAGCCCATATGTATAAAGCACTAAACCTTTTTATCGCGTTAAACGCATTTTCTCGACAAGGAAAGCACAATTTCATCAAAAACAAACACAACAAGAAAGATGAATCTATTCAACAAGTCTGCAACACGTCCTGAAGAGTTACATGATTTCACCCAATGTCAATGTGTAATTTCTCCAGTTCTGATCATTGTTTAGGTTGTTGGTAGCTCGGTCCAATGCCAAAACACAGTGAAATCTTTTTATGGCTTTAAACGCGTTTTCTCCTCGAGAGAAACATGATTTCACTAAAAACGTTATAGTTTAAACATGCCTGCTGTACATGTGTGCAAACACTCAGAGCCTTAAGATAGGGTTTTCACCAATGTGTTTTTTGGTGAGAAACTTTCTATTTCAAGGTTCTGTGCGTTTTCAGACAAGTACAATATGTATTTATAGTGTTTCTGATGAAATCCCTCCTTTTAATGCATTTTCTCACAGAAAACGAGTCTCTCGCCATGAGAACATGGCTTTTTTGAAAAAGCATATTCTCGTCGAGAAATCGTGTTTTACACAATAAAAACGACTCTCGGTCTTATTTAGTTCACATTTTTACTTTTGGTAACCTAGCCCATATGTATAAAGCACTAAACCTTTTTATCGCGTTAAACGCATTTTCTCGACAAGGAAAGCACAATTTCATCAAAAACAAACACAACAAGAAAGATGAATCTATTCAACAAGTCTGCAACACGTCCTGAAGAGTTACATGATTTCACCCAATGTCAATGTGTAATTTCTCCAGTTCTGATCATTGTTTAGGTTGTTGGTAGCTCGGTCCAATGCCAAAACACAGTGAAATCTTTTTATGGCTTTAAACGCGTTTTCTCCTCGAGAGAAACATGATTTCACTAAAAACGTTATAGTTTAAACATGCCTGCTGTACATGTGTGCAAACACTCAGAGCCTTAAGATAGGGTTTTCACCAATGTGTTTTTTGGTGAGAAACCTTCTATTTCAAGGTTCTGTGCGTTTTCAGACAAGTACAATATGTATTTATAGTGTTTCTGATGAAATCCCTCCTTTTAATGCATCTTCTCACAGAAAACGAGTCTCTCGCCATGAGAACATGGCTTTTTTGAAAAAGCATATTCTGGTCGAGAAATCGTGTTTTACACAATAAAAACGACTCTCGGTCTTATTTAGTTCACATTTTTACTTTTGGTAACCTAGCCCATATGTATAAAGCACTAAACCTTTTTATCGCGTTAAACGCATTTTCTCGACAAGGAAAGCACAATTTCATCAAAAACAAACACAACAAGAAAGATGAATCTATTCAACAAGTCTGCAACACGTCCTGAAGAGTTACATGATTTCACCCAATGTCAATGTGTAATTTCTCCAGTTCTGATCATTGTTTAGGTTGTTGGTAGCTCGGTCCAATGCCAAAACACAGTGAAATCTTTTTATGGCTTTAAACGCGTTTTCTCCTCGAGAGAAACATGATTTCACTGAAAACGTTATAGTTTAAACATGCCTGCTGTACATGTGTGCAAACACTCAGAGCCTTAAGATAGGGTTTTCACCAATGTGTTTTTTGGTGAGAAACCTTCTATTTCAAGGTTCTGTGCGTTTTCAGACAAGTACAATATGTATTTATAGTGTTTCTGATGAAATCCCTCCTTTTAATGCATTTTCTCACAGAAAACGAGTCTCTCGCCATGAGAACATGGCTTTTTTGAAAAAGCATATTCTGGTCGAGAAATCGTGTTTTACACAATAAAAACGACTCTCGGTCTTATTTAGTTCACATTTTTACTTTTGGTAACCTAGCCCATATGTATAAAGCACTAAACCTTTTTATCGCGTTAAACGCATTTTCTCGACAAGGAAAGCACAATTTCATCAAAAACAAACACAACAAGAAAGATGAATCTATTCAACAAGTCTTCAACACGTCCTGAAGAGTTACATGATTTCACCCAATGTCAATGTGTAATTTCTCCAGTTCTGATCATTGTTTAGGTTGTTGGTAGCTCGGTCCAATGCCAAAACACAGTGAAATCTTTTTATGGCTTTAAACGCGTTTTCTCCTCGAGAGAAACATGATTTCACTAAAAACGTTATAGTTTAAACATGCCTGCTGTACATGTGTGCAAACACTCAGAGCCTTAAGATAGGGTTTTCACCAATGTGTTTTTTGGTGAGAAACCTTCTATTTCAAGGTTCTGTGCGTTTTCAGACAAGTACAATATGTATTTATAGTGTTTCTGATGAAATCCCTCCTTTTAATGCATTTTCTCACAGAAAACGAGTCTCTCGCCATGAGAACATGGCTTTTTCGAAAAAGCATATTCTCGTCGAGAAATCGTGTTTTACACAATAAAAACGACTCTCGGTCTTATTTAGTTCACATTTTTACTTTTGGTAACCTAGCCCATATGTATAAAGCACTAAACCTTTTTATCGCGTTAAACGCATTTTCTCGACAAGGAAAGCACAATTTCATCAAAAACAAACACAACAAGAAAGATGAATCTGTTCAACAAGTCTGCAACACGTCCTGAAGAGTTACATGATTTCACCCAATGTCAATGTGTAATTTCTCCAGTTCTGATCATTGTTTAGGTTGTTGGTAGCTCGGTCCAATGCCAAAACACAGTGAAATCTTTTTATGGCTTTAAACGCGTTTTCTCCTCGAGAGAAACATGATTTCACTAAAAACGTTATAGTTTAAACATGCCTGCTGTACATGTGTGCAAACACTCAGAGCCTTAAGATAGGGTTTTCACCAATGTGTTTTTTGGTGAGAAACCTTCTATTTCAAGGTTCTGTCCGTTTTCAGACAAGTACAATATGTATTTATAGGGTTTCTGATGAAATCCCTCCTTTTAATGCATTTTCTCACAGAAAACGAGTCTCTCGCCATGAGAACATGGCTTTTTTGAAAAAGCATATTCTCGTCGAGAAATCGTGTTTTACACAATAAAAACGACTCTCGGTCTTATTTAGTTCACATTTTTACTTTTGGTAACCTAGCCCATATGTATAAAGCACTAAACCTTTTTATCGCGTTAAACGCATTTTCTCGACAAGGAAAGCACAATTTCATCAAAAACAAACACAACAATAAAGATGAATCTATTCAACAAGTCTTCAACACGTCCTGAAGAGTTACATGATTTCACCCAATGTCAATGTGTAATTTCTCCAGTTCTGATCATTGTTTAGGTTGTTGGTAGCTCGGTCCAATGCCAAAACACAGTGAAATCTTTTTATGGCTTTAAACGCGTTTTCTCCTCGAGAGAAACATGATTTCACTAAAAACGTTATAGTTTAAACATGCCTGCTGTACATGTGTGCAAACACTCAGAGCCTTAAGATAGGGTTTTCACCAATGTGTTTTTTGGTGAGAAACCTTCTATTTCAAGGTTCTGTGCGTTTTCAGACAAGTACAATATGTATTTATAGTGTTTCTGATGAAATCCCTCCTTATAATGCATTTTCTCACAGAAAACGAGTCTCTCGCCATGAGAACATGGCTTTTTTGAAAAAGCATATTCTGGTCGAGAAATCGTGTTTTACACAATAAAAACGACTCTCGGTCTTATTTAGTTCACATTTTTACTTTTGGTAACCTAGCCCATATGTATAAAGCACTAAACCTTTTTATCGCGTTAAACGCATTTTCTCGACAAGGAAAGCACAATTTCATCAAAAACAAACACAACAAGAAAGATGAATCTATTCAACAAGTCTTCAACACGTCCTGAAGAGTTACATGATTTCACCCAATGTCAATGTGTAATTTCTCCAGTTCTGATCATTGTTTAGGTTGTTGGTAGCTCGGTCCAATGCCAAAACACAGTGAAATCTTTTTATGGCTTTAAACGCGTTTTCTCCTCGAGAGAAACATGATTTCACTAAAAACGTTATAGTTTAAACATGCCTGCTGTACATGTGTGCAAACACTCAGAGCCTTAAGATAGGGTTTTCACCAATGTGTTTTTTGGTGAGAAACCTTCTATTTCAAGGTTCTGTGCGTTTTCAGACAAGTACAATATGTATTTATAGTGTTTCTGATGAAATCCCTCCTTTTAATGCATTTTCTCACAGAAAACGAGTCTCTCGCCATGAGAACATGGCTTTTTTGAAAAAGCATATTCTCGTCGAGAAATCGTGTTTTACACAATAAAAACGACTCTCGGTCTTATTTAGTTCACATTTTTACTTTTGGTAACCTAGCCCATATGTATAAAGCACTAAACGTTTTTATCGCGTTAAACGCATTTTCTCGACAAGGAAAGCACAATTTCATCAAAAACAAACACAACAAGAAAGATGAATCTGTTCAACAAGTCTGCAACACGTCCTGAAGAGTTACATGATTTCACCCAATGTCAATGTGTAATTTCTCCAGTTCTGATCATTGTTTAGGTTGTTGGTAGCTCGGTCCAATGCCAAAACACAGTGAAATCTTTTTATGGCTTTAAACGCGTTTTCTCCTCGAGAGAAACATGATTTCACTAAAAACGTTATAGTTTAAACATGCCTGCTGTACATGTGTGCAAACACTCAGAGCCTTAAGATAGGGTTTTCACCAATGTGTTTTTTGGTGAGAAACCTTCTATTTCAAGGTTCTGTGCGTTTTCAGACAAGTACAATATGTATTTATAGTGTTTCTGATGAAATCCCTCCTTTTAATGCATTTTCTCACAGAAAATGAGTCTCTCGCCATGGGAACATGGCTTTTTTGAAAAAGCATATTCTCGTCAAGAAATCGTGTTTTAAACAATAAAAACGACTCCCGGTCTTATTTAGTTCACATTTTTACTTTTGGTAGCCTAGCTCATATGTATAAAGCACTAAACGTTTTTATCGCGTTAAACGCATTTTCTCGACAAGGAAAGCACAATTTCATCAAAAACAAACAAAACAAGAAAAATGAATCTATTCAACAAGTCTGCAACACGTCCTGAAGAGTTACATGATTTCACCCAATGTCAATGTGTAATTTCTCCAGTTCTGATCATTGTTTAGGTTGTTGGTAGCTTGGTCCAATGCCAAAACACAGTGAAATCTTTTTATGGCTTTAAACGCGTTTTCTCCTCGAGAGAAACATGATTTCACTAAAAACGTTATAGTTTAAACATGCCTGCTGTACATGTGTGCAAACACTCAGAGCCTTAAGATAGGGTTTTCACCAATGTGTTTTTTGGTGAGAAACCTTCTATTTCAAGGTTCTGTCCGTTTTCAGACAAGTACAATATGTATTTATAGTGTTTCTGATGGAATCCCTCCTTTTAATGCATTTTCTCACAGAAAACGAGTCTCTCGCCATGAGAACATGGCTTTTTTGAAAAAGCATATTCTCGTCGAGAAATCGTGTTTTACACAATAAAAACGACTCTCGGTCTTATTTAGTTCACATTTTTACTTTTGGTAACCTAGCCCATATGTATAAAGCACTAAACCTTTTTATCGCGTTAAACGCATTTTCTCGACAAGGAAAGCACAATTTCATCAAAAACAAACACAACAATAAAGATGAATCTATTCAACAAGTCTTCAACACGTCCTGAAGAGTTACATGATTTCACCCAATGTCAATGTGTAATTTCTCCAGTTCTGATCATTGTTTAGGTTGTTGGTAGCTCGGTCCAATGCCAAAACACAGTGAAATCTTTTTATGGCTTTAAACGCGTTTTCTCCTCGAGAGAAACATGATTTCACTAAAAACGTTATAGTTTAAACATGCCTGCTGTACATGTGTGCAAACACTCAGAGCCTTAAGATAGGGTTTTCACCAATGTGTTTTTTGGTGAGAAACCTTCTATTTCAAGGTTCTGTGCGTTTTCAGACAAGTACAATATGTATTTATAGTGTTTCTGATGAAATCCCTCCTTTTAATGCATTTTCTCACAGAAAACGAGTCTCTCGCCATGAGAACATGGCTTTTTTGAAAAAGCATATTCTCGTCGAGAAATCGTGTTTTACACAATAAAAACGACTCTCGGTCTTATTTAGTTCACATTTTTACTTTTGGTAACCTAGCCCATATGTATAAAGCACTAAACCTTTTTATCGCGTTAAACGCATTTTCTCGACAAGGAAAGCACAATTTCATCAAAAACAAACACAACAAGAAAGATGAATCTATTCAACAAGTCTGCAACACGTCCTGAAGAGTTACATGATTTCACCCAATGTCAATGTGTAATTTCTCCAGTTCTGATCATTGTTTAGGTTGTTGGTAGCTCGGTCCAATGCCAAAACACAGTGAAATCTTTTTATGGCTTTAAACGCGTTTTCTCCTCGAGAGAAACATGATTTCACTAAAAACGTTATAGTTTAAACATGCCTGCTGTACATGTGTGCAAACACTCAGAGCCTTAAGATAGGGTTTTCACCAATGTGTTTTTTGGTGAGAAACCTTCTATTTCAAGGTTCTGTGCGTTTTCAGACAAGTACAATATGTATTTATAGTGTTTCTGATGAAATCCCTCCTTTTAATGCATTTTCTCACAGAAAACGAGTCTCTCGCCATGAGAACATGGCTTTTTTGAAAAAGCATATTCTCGTCGAGAAATCGTGTTTTACACAATAAAAACGACTCTCGGTCTTATTTAGTTCACATTTTTACTTTTGGTAACCTAGCCCATATGTATAAAGCACTAAACCTTTTTATCGCGTTAAACGCATTTTCTCGACAAGGAAAGCACAATTTCATCAAAAACAAACACAACAAGAAAGATGAATCTATTCAACAAGTCTGCAACACGTCCTGAAGAGTTACATGATTTCACCCAATGTCAATGTGTAATTTCTCCAGTTCTGATCATTGTTTAGGTTGTTGGTAGCTCGGTCCAATGCCAAAACACAGTGAAATCTTTTTATGGCTTTAAACGCGTTTTCTCCTCGAGAGAAACATGATTTCACTAAAAACGTTATAGTTTAAACATGCCTGCTGTACATGTGTGCAAACACTCAGAGCCTTAAGATAGGGTTTTCACCAATGTGTTTTTTGGTGAGAAACCTTCTATTTCAAGGTTCTGTGCGTTTTCAGACAAGTACAATATGTATTTATAGTGTTTCTGATGAAATCCCTCCTTATAATGCATTTTCTCACAGAAAACGAGTCTCTCGCCATGAGAACATGGCTTTTTTGAAAAAGCATATTCTGGTCGAGAAATCGTGTTTTACACAATAAAAACGACTCTCGGTCTTATTTAGTTCACATTTTTACTTTTGGTAACCTAGCCCATATGTATAAAGCACTAAACCTTTTTATCGCGTTAAACGCCTTTTCTCGACAAGGAAAGCACAATTTCATCAAAAACAAACACAACAATAAAGATGAATCTATTCAACAAGTCTTCAACACGTCCTGAAGAGTTACATGATTTCACCCAATGTCAATGTGTAATTTCTCCAGTTCTGATCATTGTTTAGGTTGTTGGTAGCTCGGTCCAATGCCAAAACACAGTGAAATCTTTTTATGGCTTTAAACGCGTTTTCTCCTCGAGAGAAACATGATTTCACTAAAAACGTTATAGTTTAAACATGCCTGCTGTACATGTGTGCAAACACTCAGAGCCTTAAGATAGGGTTTTCACCAATGTGTTTTTTGGTGAGAAACCTTCTATTTCAAGGTTCTGTGCGTTTTCAGACAAGTACAATATGTATTTATAGTGTTTCTGATGAAATCCCTCCTTTTAATGCATTTTCTCACAGAAAACGAGTCTCTCGCCATGAGAACATGGCTTTTTTGAAAAAGCATATTCTCGTCGAGAAATCGTGTTTTACACAATAAAAACGACTCTCGGTCTTATTTAGTTCACATTTTTACTTTTGGTAACCTAGCCCATATGTATAAAGCACTAAACGTTTTTATCGCGTTAAACGCATTTTCTCGACAAGGAAAGCACAATTTCATCAAAAACAAACACAACAAGAAAGATGAATCTGTTCAACAAGTCTGCAACACGTCCTGAAGAGTTACATGATTTCACCCAATGTCAATGTGTAATTTCTCCAGTTCTGATCATTGTTTAGGTTGTTGGTAGCTCGGTCCAATGCCAAAACACAGTGAAATCTTTTTATGGCTTTAAACGCGTTTTCTCCTCGAGAGAAACATGATTTCACTAAAAACGTTATAGTTTAAACATGCCTGCTGTACATGTGTGCAAACACTCAGAGCCTTAAGATAGGGTTTTCACCAATGTGTTTTTTGGTGAGAAACCTTCTATTTCAAGGTTCTGTGCGTTTTCAGACAAGTACAATATGTATTTATAGTGTTTCTGATGAAATCCCTCCTTTTAATGCATTTTCTCACAGAAAATGAGTCTCTCGCCATGGGAACATGGCTTTTTTGAAAAAGCATATTCTCGTCAAGAAATCGTGTTTTAAACAATAAAAACGACTCCCGGTCTTATTTAGTTCACATTTTTACTTTTGGTAGCCTAGCTCATATGTATAAAGCACTAAACGTTTTTATCGCGTTAAACGCATTTTCTCGACAAGGAAAGCACAATTTCATCAAAAACAAACAAAACAAGAAAAATGAATCTATTCAACAAGTCTGCAACACGTCCTGAAGAGTTACATGATTTCACCCAATGTCAATGTGTAATTTCTCCAGTTCTGATCATTGTTTAGGTTGTTGGTAGCTTGGTCCAATGCCAAAACACAGTGAAATCTTTTTATGGCTTTAAACGCGTTTTCTCCTCGAGAGAAACATGATTTCACTAAAAACGTTATAGTTTAAACATGCCTGCTGTACATGTGTGCAAACACTCAGAGCCTTAAGATAGGGTTTTCACCAATGTGTTTTTTGGTGAGAAACCTTCTATTTCAAGGTTCTGTCCGTTTTCAGACAAGTACAATATGTATTTATAGTGTTTCTGATGAAATCCCTCCTTTTAATGCATTTTCTCACAGAAAACGAGTCTCTCGCCATGAGAACATGGCTTTTTTGAAAAAGCATATTCTCGTCGAGAAATCGTGTTTTACACAATAAAAACGACTCTCGGTCTTATTTAGTTCACATTTTTACTTTTGGTAACCTAGCCCATATGTATAAAGCACTAAACCTTTTTATCGCGTTAAACGCATTTTCTCGACAAGGAAAGCACAATTTCATCAAAAACAAACACAACAATAAAGATGAATCTATTCAACAAGTCTTCAACACGTCCTGAAGAGTTACATGATTTCACCCAATGTCAATGTGTAATTTCTCCAGTTCTGATCATTGTTTAGGTTGTTGGTAGCTCGGTCCAATGCCAAAACACAGTGAAATCTTTTTATGGCTTTAAACGCGTTTTCTCCTCGAGAGAAACATGATTTCACTAAAAACGTTATAGTTTAAACATGCCTGCTGTACATGTGTGCAAACACTCAGAGCCTTAAGATAGGGTTTTCACCAATGTGTTTTTTGGTGAGAAACCTTCTATTTCAAGGTTCTGTGCGTTTTCAGACAAGTACAATATGTATTTATAGTGTTTCTGATGAAATCCCTCCTTTTAATGCATTTTCTCACAGAAAACGAGTCTCTCGCCATGAGAACATGGCTTTTTTGAAAAAGCATATTCTCGTCGAGAAATCGTGTTTTACACAATAAAAACGACTCTCGGTCTTATTTAGTTCACATTTTTACTTTTGGTAACCTAGCCCATATGTATAAAGCACTAAACCTTTTTATCGCGTTAAACGCATTTTCTCGACAAGGAAAGCACAATTTCATCAAAAACAAACACAACAAGAAAGATGAATCTATTCAACAAGTCTGCAACACGTCCTGAAGAGTTACATGATTTCACCCAATGTCAATGTGTAATTTCTCCAGTTCTGATCATTGTTTAGGTTGTTGGTAGCTCGGTCCAATGCCAAAACACAGTGAAATCTTTTTATGGCTTTAAACGCGTTTTCTCCTCGAGAGAAACATGATTTCACTAAAAACGTTATAGTTTAAACATGCCTGCTGTACATGTGTGCAAACACTCAGAGCCTTAAGATAGGGTTTTCACCAATGTGTTTTTTGGTGAGAAACCTTCTATTTCAAGGTTCTGTGCGTTTTCAGACAAGTACAATATGTATTTATAGTGTTTCTGATGAAATCCCTCCTTTTAATGCATTTTCTCACAGAAAACGAGTCTCTCGCCATGAGAACATGGCTTTTTTGAAAAAGCATATTCTCGTCGAGAAATCGTGTTTTACACAATAAAAACGACTCTCGGTCTTATTTAGTTCACATTTTTACTTTTGGTAACCTAGCCCATATGTATAAAGCACTAAACCTTTTTATCGCGTTAAACGCATTTTCTCGACAAGGAAAGCACAATTTCATCAAAAACAAACACAACAAGAAAGATGAATCTATTCAACAAGTCTGCAACACGTCCTGAAGAGTTACATGATTTCACCCAATGTCAATGTGTAATTTCTCCAGTTCTGATCATTGTTTAGGTTGTTGGTAGCTCGGTCCAATGCCAAAACACAGTGAAATCTTTTTATGGCTTTAAACGCGTTTTCTCCTCGAGAGAAACATGATTTCACTAAAAACGTTATAGTTTAAACATGCCTGCTGTACATGTGTGCAAACACTCAGAGCCTTAAGATAGGGTTTTCACCAATGTGTTTTTTGGTGAGAAACTTTCTATTTCAAGGTTCTGTGCGTTTTCAGACAAGTACAATATGTATTTATAGTGTTTCTGATGAAATCCCTCCTTTTAATGCATTTTCTCACAGAAAACGAGTCTCTCGCCATGAGAACATGGCTTTTTTGAAAAAGCATATTCTCGTCGAGAAATCGTGTTTTACACAATAAAAACGACTCTCGGTCTTATTTAGTTCACATTTTTACTTTTGGTAACCTAGCCCATATGTATAAAGCACTAAACCTTTTTATCGCGTTAAACGCATTTTCTCGACAAGGAAAGCACAATTTCATCAAAAACAAACACAACAAGAAAGATGAATCTATTCAACAAGTCTGCAACACGTCCTGAAGAGTTACATGATTTCACCCAATGTCAATGTGTAATTTCTCCAGTTCTGATCATTGTTTAGGTTGTTGGTAGCTCGGTCCAATGCCAAAACACAGTGAAATCTTTTTATGGCTTTAAACGCGTTTTCTCCTCGAGAGAAACATGATTTCACTAAAAACGTTATAGTTTAAACATGCCTGCTGTACATGTGTGCAAACACTCAGAGCCTTAAGATAGGGTTTTCACCAATGTGTTTTTTGGTGAGAAACCTTCTATTTCAAGGTTCTGTGCGTTTTCAGACAAGTACAATATGTATTTATAGTGTTTCTGATGAAATCCCTCCTTTTAATGCATTTTCTCACAGAAAACGAGTCTCTCGCCATGAGAACATGGCTTTTTTGAAAAAGCATATTCTCGTCGAGAAATCGTGTTTTACACAATAAAAACGACTCTCGGTCTTATTTAGTTCACATTTTTACTTTTGGTAACCTAGCCCATATGTATAAAGCACTAAACCTTTTTATCGCGTTAAACGCATTTTCTCGACAAGGAAAGCACAATTTCATCAAAAACAAACACAACAAGAAAGATGAATCTATTCAACAAGTCTGCAACACGTCCTGAAGAGTTACATGATTTCACCCAATGTCAATGTGTAATTTCTCCAGTTCTGATCATTGTTTAGGTTGTTGGTAGCTCGGTCCAATGCCAAAACACAGTGAAATCTTTTTATGGCTTTAAACGCGTTTTCTCCTCGAGAGAAACATGATTTCACTAAAAACGTTATAGTTTAAACATGCCTGCTGTACATGTGTGCAAACACTCAGAGCCTTAAGATAGGGTTTTCACCAATGTGTTTTTTGGTGAGAAACCTTCTATTTCAAGGTTCTGTGCGTTTTCAGACAAGTACAATATGTATTTATAGTGTTTCTGATGAAATCCCTCCTTTTAATGCATTTTCTCACAGAAAATGAGTCTCTCGCCATGGGAACATGGCTTTTTTGAAAAAGCATATTCTCGTCGAGACATCGTGTTTTAACCAATAAAAATGACTCCCGGTCTTATTTAGTTCACATTTTTACTTTTGGTAACCTAGCTCATATGTATAAAGCACTAAACGTTTTTATCGCTTTAAACGCATTTTCTCGACAAGGAAAGCACAATTTCATCAACAACAAACAAAACAAGAAAAATGAATCTATTCAACAAGTCTGCAACACGTCCTGAAGAGTTACATGGTTTCATCCAATGTCAATGTGTAATTTCTCCAGTTCTGATCATTGTTTAGGTTGTTGGTAGCTTGGTCCAATGCCAAAACACAGTGAAATCTTTTTATGGCTTTAAACGCGTTTTCTCCTCGAGAGAAACATGATTTCACTAAAAACGTTATAGTTTAAACATGTCTGCTGTACATATGTGCAAACACTCAGAGCCTTAAGATAGGGTTTTCACCAATGTGTTTTTTGGTGAGAAACCTTCTATTTCAAGGTTCTGTGCGTTTTCAGACAAGTACAATATGTATATATAGTGTTTCTGATGAAATCCCTCCTTTTAATGCATTTTCTCACAGAAAACGAGTCTCTCGCCATGAGAACATGGCTTTTTTGAAAAAGCATATTCTCGTCGAGAAATCGTGTTTTACACAATAAAAACGACTCTCGGTCTTATTTAGTTCACATTTTTACTTTTGGTAACCTAGCCCATATGTATAAAGCACTAAACCTTTTTATCGCGTTAAACGCATTTTCTCGACAAGGAAAGCACAATTTCATCAAAAACAAACACAACAAGAAAGATGAATCTATTCAACAAGTCTGCAACACGTCCTGAAGAGTTACATGATTTCACCCAATGTCAATGTGTAATTTCTCCAGTTCTGATCATTGTTTAGGTTGTTGGTAGCTCGGTCCAATGCCAAAACACAGTGAAATCTTTTTATGGCTTTAAACGCGTTTTCTCCTCGAGAGAAACATGATTTCACTAAAAACGTTATAGTTTAAACATGCCTGCTGTACATGTGTGCAAACACTCAGAGCCTTAAGATAGGGTTTTCACCAATGTGTTTTTTGGTGAGAAACCTTCTATTTCAAGGTTCTGTGCGTTTTCAGACAAGTACAATATGTATTTATAGTGTTTCTGATGAAATCCCTCCTTTTAATGCATTTTCTCACAGAAAATGAGTCTCTCGCCATGGGAACATGGCTTTTTTGAAAAAGCATATTCTCGTCGAGACATCGTGTTTTAACCAATAAAAACGACTCCCGGTCTTATTTAGTTCACATTTTTACTTTTGGTAACCTAGCTCATATGTGTAAAGCACTAAACGTTTTTATCGCGTTAAACACATTTTGTCGACAAGGAAAGCACAATTTCATCAAAAACAAACAAAACAAGAAAGATGAATCTATTCAACAAGTCTGCAACACGTCCTGAAGAGTTACATGATTTCACCCAATGTCAATGTGTAATTTCTCCAGTTCTGATCATTGTTTAGGTTGTTGGTAGCTTGGTCCAATGCCAAAACACAGTGAAATCTTTTTATGGCTTTAAACGCGTTTTCTCCTCAAGAGAAACATGATTTCACTAAAAACGTTATAGTTTAAACATGCCTGCTGTACATGTGTGCAAACACTCAGAGCCTTAAGATAGGGTTTTCACCAATGTGTTTTTTGGTGAGAAACCTTCTATTTCAAGGTTCTGTGCGTTTTCAGACAAGTACAATATGTATTTATAGTGTTTCTGATGAAATCCGTCCTTTTAATGCATTTTCTCACAGAAAATGAGTCTCTCGCCATGGGAACATGGCTTTTTTGAAAAAGCATATTCTCGTCGAGAAATCGTGTTTTAAACAATAAAAACGACTCCCGGTCTTATTTAGTTCACATTTTTACTTTTGGTAACCTAGCTCATATGTATAAAGCACTAAACGTTTTTATCGCGTTAAACGCATTTTCTCGACAAGGAAAGCACAATTTCATCAAAAACAAACAAAACAAGAAAAATGAATCTATTCAACAAGTCTGCAGCACGTCCTGAAGAGTTACATGGTTTCATCCAATGTCAATGTGTAATTTCTCCAGTTCTGATCATTGTTTGGGTTGTTGGTAGCTTGGTCCAATGCCAAAACACAGTGAAATCTTTTTATGGCTTTAAACGCGTTTTCTCCTCGAGAGAAACATGATTTCACTAAAAACGTTATAGTTTAAACATGCCTGCTGTACATGTGTGCAAACACTCAGAGCCTTAAGATAGGGTTTTCACCAATGTGTTTTTTTGGTGAGAAACCTTCTATTTCAAGGTTCTGTGCGTTTTCAGACAAGTACAATATGTATTTATAGTGTTTCTGATGAAATCCCTCCTTTTAATGCATTTTCTCACAGAAAATGAGTCTCTCGCCATGGGAACATGGCTTTTTTGAAAAAGCATATTCTCGTCGAGACATCGTGTTTTAACCAATAAAAACGACTCCCGGTCTTATTTAGTTCACATTTTTACTTTTGGTAACCTAGCTCATATGTGTAAAGCACTAAACGTTTTTATCGCGTTAAACACATTTTGTCGACAAGGAAAGCACAATTTCATCAAAAACAAACAAAACAAGAAAGATGAATCTATTCAACAAGTCTGCAACACGTCCTGAAGAGTTACATGATTTCACCCAATGTCAATGTGTAATTTCTCCAGTTCTGATCATTGTTTAGGTTGTTGGTAGCTTGGTCCAATGCCAAAACACAGTGAAATCTTTTTATGGCTTTAAACGCGTTTTCTCCTCAAGAGAAACATGATTTCACTAAAAACGTTATAGTTTAAACATGCCTGCTGTACATGTGTGCAAACACTCAGAGCCTTAAGATAGGGTTTTCACCAATGTGTTTTTTGGTGAGAAACCTTCTATTTCAAGGTTCTGTGCGTTTTCAGACAAGTACAATATGTATTTATAGTGTTTCTGATGAAATCCGTCCTTTTAATGCATTTTCTCACAGAAAATGAGTCTCTCGCCATGGGAACATGGCTTTTTTGAAAAAGCATATTCTCGTCGAGAAATCGTGTTTTAAACAATAAAAACGACTCCCGGTCTTATTTAGTTCACATTTTTACTTTTGGTAACCTAGCTCATATGTATAAAGCACTAAACGTTTTTATCGCGTTAAACGCATTTTCTCGACAAGGAAAGCACAATTTCATCAAAAACAAACAAAACAAGAAAAATGAATCTATTCAACAAGTCTGCAGCACGTCCTGAAGAGTTACATGGTTTCATCCAATGTCAATGTGTAATTTCTCCAGTTCTGATCATTGTTTGGGTTGTTGGTAGCTTGGTCCAATGCCAAAACACAGTGAAATCTTTTTATGGCTTTAAACGCGTTTTCTCCTCGAGAGAAACATGATTTCACTAAAAACGTTATAGTTTAAACATGCCTGCTGTACATGTGTGCAAACACTCAGAGCCTTAAGATAGGGTATTCACCAATGTGTTTTTTGGTGAGAAACCTTCTATTTCAAGGTTCTGTGCGTTTTCAGACAAGTACAATATGTATTTATAGTGTTTCTGATGAAATCCCTCCTTTTAATGCATTTTCTCACAGAAAATGAGTCTCTCGCCATGGGAACATGGCTTTTTTGAAAAAGCATATTCTCGTCGAGAAATCGTGTTTTAAACAATAAAAACGACTCCCGGTCTTATTTAGTTCACATTTTTACTTTTGGTAACCTAGCTCATATGTATAAAGCACTAAACGTTTTTATCGCGTTAAACGCATTTTCTCGACAAGGAAAGCACAATTTCATCAAAAACAAACAAAACAAGAAAAATGAATCTATTCAACAAGTCTGCAGCACGTCCTGAAGAGTTACATGGTTTCATCCAATGTCAATGTGTAATTTCTCCAGTTCTGATCATTGTTTGGGTTGTTGGTAGCTTGGTCCAATGCCAAAACACAGTGAAATCTTTTTATGGCTTTAAACGCGTTTTCTCCTCGAGAGAAACATGATTTCACTAAAAACGTTATAGTTTAAACATGCCTGCTGTACATGTGTGCAAACACTCAGAGCCTTAAGATAGGGTTTTCACCAATGTGTTTTTTTGGTGAGAAACCTTCTATTTCAAGGTTCTGTGCGTTTTCAGACAAGTACAATATGTATTTATAGTGTTTCTGATGAAATCCCTCCTTTTAATGCATTTTCTCACAGAAAATGAGTCTCTCGCCATGGGAACATGGCTTTTTTGAAAAAGCATATTCTCGTCTAGACATCGTGTTTTAACCAATAAAAACGACTCCCGGTCTTATTTAGTTCACATTTTTACTTTTGGTAACCTAGCTCATATGTGTAAAGCACTAAACGTTTTTATCGCGTTAAACACATTTTGTCGACAAGGAAAGCACAATTTCATCAAAAACAAACAAAACAAGAAAGATGAATCTATTCAACAAGTCTGCAACACGTCCTGAAGAGTTACATGATTTCACCCAATGTCAATGTGTAATTTCTCCAGTTCTGATCATTGTTTAGGTTGTTGGTAGCTTGGTCCAATGCCAAAACACAGTGAAATCTTTTTATGGCTTTAAACGCGTTTTCTCCTCAAGAGAAACATGATTTCACTAAAAACGTTATAGTTTAAACATGCCTGCTGTACATGTGTGCAAACACTCAGAGCCTTAAGATAGGGTTTTCACCAATGTGTTTTTTGGTGAGAAACCTTCTATTTCAAGGTTCTGTGCGTTTTCAGACAAGTACAATATGTATTTATAGTGTTTCTGATGAAATCCCTCCTTTTAATGCATTTTCTCACAGAAAATGAGTCTCTCGCCATGGGAACATGGCTTTTTTGAAAAAGCATATTCTCGTCGAGAAATCGTGTTTTAAACAATAAAAACGACTCCCGGTCTTATTTAGTTCACATTTTTACTTTTGGTAACCTAGCTCATATGTATAAAGCACTAAACGTTTTTATCGCGTTAAACGCATTTTCTCGACAAGGAAAGCACAATTTCATCAAAAACAAACAAAACAAGAAAAATGAATCTATTCAACAAGTCTGCAGCACGTCCTGAAGAGTTACATGGTTTCATCCAATGTCAATGTGTAATTTCTCCAGTTCTGATCATTGTTTGGGTTGTTGGTAGCTTGGTCCAATGCCAAAACACAGTGAAATCTTTTTATGGCTTTAAACGCGTTTTCTCCTCGAGAGAAACATGATTTCACTAAAAACGTTATAGTTTAAACATGCCTGCTGTACATGTGTGCAAACACTCAGAGCCTTAAGATAGGGTTTTCACCAATGTGTTTTTTGGTGAGAAACCTTCTATTTCAAGGTTCTGTGCGTTTTCAGACAAGTACAATATGTATTTATAGTGTTTCTGATGAAATCCCTCCTTTTAATGCATTTTCTCACAGAAAATGAGTCTCTCGCCATGGGAACATGGCTTTTTTGAAAAAGCATATTCTCGTCGAGAAATCGTGTTTTAAACAATAAAAACGACTCCCGGTCTTATTTAGTTCACATTTTTACTTTTGGTAACCTAGCTCATATGTATAAAGCACTAAACCTTTTTATCGCGTTAAACGCATTTTCTCGACAAGAAAAGCACAATTTCATCAACAACAAACAAAACAAGAAAAATGAATCTATTCAACAAGTCTGCAACACGTCCTGAAGAGTTACATGATTTCACCCAATGTCAATGTGTAATTTCTCCAGTTCTGATCATTGTTTAGGTTGTTGGTAGCTTGGTCCAATGCCAAAACACAGTGAAATCTTTTTATGGCTTTAAACGCGTTTTCTCCTCGAGAGAAACATGATTTCACTAAAAACGTTATAGTTTAAACATGCCTGCTGTACATGTGTGCAAACACTCAGAGCCTTAAGATAGGGTTTTCACCAATGTGTTTTTTGGTGAGAAACCTTCTATTTCAAGGTTCTGTGCGTTTTCAGACAAGTACAATATGTATTTATAGTGTTTCTGATGAAATCCCTCCTTTTAATGCATTTTCTCACAGAAAATGAGTCTCTCGCCATGGGAACATGGCTTTTTTGAAAAAGCATATTCTCGTCGAGAAATCGTGTTTTAAACAATAAAAACGACTCCCGGTCTTATTTAGTTCACATTTTTACTTTTGGTAACCTAGCTCATATGTATAAAGCACTAAACCTTTTTATCGCGTTAAACGCATTTTCTCGACAAGGAAAGCACAATTTCATCAAAAACAAACAAAACAAGAAAAATGAATCTATTCAACAAGTCTGCAGCACGTCCTGAAGAGTTACATGGTTTCATCCAATGTCAATGTGTAATTTCTCCAGTTCTGATCATTGTTTAGGTTGTTGGTAGCTTGGTCCAATGCCAAAACACAGTGAAATCTTTTTATGGCTTTAAACGCGTTTTCTCCTCGAGAGAAACATGATTTCACTAAAAACGTTATAGTTTAAACATGCCTGCTGTACATGTGTGCAAACACTCAGAGCCTTAAGATAGGGTTTTCACCAATGTGTTTTTTGGTGAGAAACCTTCTATTTCAAGGTTCTGTGCGTTTTCAGACAAGTACAATATGTATTTATAGTGTTTCTGATGAAATCCCTCCTTTTAATGCATTTTCTCACAGAAAATGAGTCTCTCGCCATGGGAACATGGCTTTTTTGAAAAAGCATATTCTCGTCGAGAAATCGTGTTTTAAACAATAAAAACGACTCCCGGTCTTATTTAGTTCACATTTTTACTTTTGGTAACCTAGCTCATATGTATAAAGCACTAAACGTTTTTATCGCGTTAAACGCATTTTCTCGACAAGAAAAGCACAATTTCATCAAAAACAAACAAAACAAGAAAAATGAATCTATTCAACAAGTCTGCAACACGTCCTGAAGAGTTACATGATTTCACCCAATGTCAATGTGTAATTTCTCCAGTTCTGATCATTGTTTAGGTTGTTGGTAGCTTGGTCCAATGCCAAAACACAGTGAAATCTTTTTATGGCTTTAAACGCGTTTTCTCCTCGAGAGAAACATGATTTCACTAAAAACGTTATAGTTTAAACATGCCTGCTGTACATGTGTGCAAACACTCAGAGCCTTAAGATAGGGTTTTCACCAATGTGTTTTTTGGTGAGAAACCTTCTATTTCAAGGTTCTGTGCGTTTTCAGACAAGTACAATATGTATTTATAGTGTTTCTGATGAAATCCCTCCTTTTAATGCATTTTCTCACAGAAAACGAGTCTCTCGCCATGAGAACATGGCTTTTTTGAAAAAGGATATTCTCGTCGAGAAATCGTGTTTTACACAATAAAAACGACTCTCGGTCTTATTTAGTTCACATTTTTACTTTTGGTAACCTAGCCCATATGTATAAAGCACTAAACCTTTTTATCGCGTTAAACGCCTTTTCTCGACAAGGAAAGCACAATTTCATCAAACACAACAAGAAAGATGAATCTATTCAACAAGTCTGCAACACGTCCTGAAGAGTTACATGATTTAACCCAATGTCAATGTGTAATTTCTCCAGTTCTGATCATTGTTTAGGTTGTTGGTAGCTTGGTCCAATGCCAAAACACAGTGAAATCTTTTTATGGCTTTAAACGCGTTTTCTCCTCGAGAGAAACATGATTTCACTAAAAACGTTATAGTTTAAACATGCCTGCTGTACATGTGTGCAAACACTCAGAGCCTTAAGATAGGGTTTTCACCAATGTGTTTTTTGGTGAGAAACCTTCTATTTCAAGGTTCTGTGCGTTTTCAGACAAGTACAATATGTATTTATAGTGTTTCTGATGAAATCCCTCCTTTTAATGCATTTTCTCACAGAAAATGAGTCTCTCGCCATGGGAACATGGCTTTTTTGAAAAAGCATATTCTCGTCGAGAAATCGTGTTTTAAACAATAAAAACGACTCCCGGTCTTATTTAGTTCACATTTTTACTTTTGGTAACCTAGCTCATATGTATAAAGCACTAAACGTTTTTATCGCGTTAAACGCATTTTCTCGACAAGAAAAGCACAATTTCATCAAAAACAAACAAAACAAGAAAAATGAATCTATTCAACAAGTCTGCAACACGTCCTGAAGAGTTACATGATTTCACCCAATGTCAATGTGTAATTTCTCCAGTTCTGATCATTGTTTAGGTTGTTGGTAGCTTGGTCCAATGCCAAAACACAGTGAAATCTTTTTATGGCTTTAAACGCGTTTTCTCCTCGAGAGAAACATGATTTCACTAAAAACGTTATAGTTTAAACATGCCTGCTGTACATGTGTGCAAACACTCAGAGCCTTAAGATAGGGTTTTCACCAATGTGTTTTTTGGTGAGAAACCTTCTATTTCAAGGTTCTGTGCGTTTTCAGACAAGTACAATATGTATTTATAGTGTTTCTGATGAAATCCCTCCTTTTAATGCATTTTCTCACAGAAAACGAGTCTCTCGCCATGAGAACATGGCTTTTTTGAAAAAGGATATTCTCGTCGAGAAATCGTGTTTTACACAATAAAAACGACTCTCGGTCTTATTTAGTTCACATTTTTACTTTTGGTAACCTAGCCCATATGTATAAAGCACTAAACCTTTTTATCGCGTTAAACGCCTTTTCTCGACAAGGAAAGCACAATTTCATCAAACACAACAAGAAAGATGAATCTATTCAACAAGTCTGCAACACGTCCTGAAGAGTTACATGATTTAACCCAATGTCAATGTGTAATTTCTCCAGTTCTGATCATTGTTTAGGTTGTTGGTAGCTTGGTCCAATGCCAAAACACAGTGAAATCTTTTTATGGCTTTAAACGTGTTTTCTCCTCGAGAGAAACATGATTTCACTAAAAACGTTATAGTTTAAACATGCCTGCTGTACATGTGTGCAAACACTCAGAGCCTTAAGATAGGGTTTTCACCAATGTGTTTTTTGGTGAGAAACCTTCTATTTCAAGGTTCTGTGCGTTTTCAGACAAGTACAATATGTATTTATAGTGTTTCTGATGAAATCCCTCCTTTTAATGCATTTTCTCACAGAAAACGAGTCTCTCGCCATGAGAACATGGCTTTTTTGAAAAAGCATATTCTCGTCGAGAAATCGTGTTTTACACAATAAAAACGATTCTCGGTCTTATTTAGTTCACATTTTTACTTTTGGTAACCTAACCCATATGTATAAAGCACTAAACCTTTTTATCGCGTTAAACGCATTTTCTCGACAAGGAAAGCACAATTTCATCAAAAACAAACACAACAAGAAAGATGAATCTATTCAACAAGTCTGCAACACGTCCTGAAGAGTTACATGATTTCACCCAATGTCAATGTGTAATTTTTCCAGTTCTGATCATTGTTTAGGTTGTTGGTAGCTCGGTCCAATGCCAAAACACAGTGAAATCTTTTTATGGCTTTAAACGCGTTTTCTCCTCGAGAGAAACATGATTTCACTAAAAACGTTATAGTTTAAACATGCCTGCTGTACATGTGTGCAAACACTCAGAGCCTTAAGATAGGGTTTTCACCAATGTGTTTTTTGGTGAGAAACCTTCTATTTCAAGGTTCTGTGCGTTTTCAGACAAGTACAATATGTATTTATAGTGTTTCTGATGAAATCCCTCCTTTTAATGCATTTTCTCACAGAAAACGAGTCTCTCGCCATGAGAACATGGCTTTTTTGAAAAAGCATATTCTCGTCGAGAAATCGTGTTTTACACAATAAAAACGACTCTCGGTCTTATTTAGTTCACATTTTTACTTTTGGTAACCTAGCCCATATGTATAAAGCACTAAACGTTTTTATCGCGTTAAACGCATGTTCTCGACAAGGAAAGCACAATTCCATCAAAAACAAACACAACAAGAAAGATGAATCTATTCAACAAGTCTGCAACACGTCCTGAAGAGTTACATGATTTCACCCAACGTCAATGTGTAATTTCTCCAGTTCTGATCATTGTTTAGGTTGTTGGTAGCTCGGTCCAATGCCAAAACACAGTGAAATCTTTTTATGGCTTTAAACGCGTTTTCTCCTCGAGAGAAACATGATTTCACTAAAAACGTTATAGTTTAAACATGCCTGCTGTACATGTGTGCAAACACTCAGAGCCTTAAGATAGGGTTTTCACCAATGTGTTTTTTGGTGAGAAACCTTGTATTTCAAGGTTCTGTGCGTTTTCAGACAAGTACAATATGTATTTATAGTGTTTCTGATGAAATCCCTCCTTTTAATGCATTTTCTCACAGAAAACGAGTCTCTCGCCATGAGAACATGGCTTTTTTGAAAAAGCATATTCTCGTCGAGAAATCGTGTTTTACACAATAAAAACGACTCTCGGTCTTATTTAGTTCACATTTTTACTTTTGGTAACCTAGCCCATATGTATAAAGCACTAAACCTTTTTATCGCGTTAAACGCATTTTCTCGACAAGGAAAGCACAATTTCATCAAAAACAAACACAACGAGAAAGATGAATCTATTCAACAAGTCTGCAACACGTCCTGAAGAGTTACATGATTTCACCCAATGTCAATGTGTAATTTCTCCAGTTCTGATCATTGTTTAGGTTGTTGGTAGCTCGGTCCAATGCCAAAACACAGTGAAATCTTTTTATGGCTTTAAACGCGTTTTCTCCTCGAGAGAAACATGATTTCACTAAAAACGTTATAGTTTAAACATGCCTGCTGTACATGTGTGCAAACACTCAGAGCCTTAAGATAGGGTTTTCACCAATGTGTTTTTTGGTGAGAAACCTTGTATTTCAAGGTTCTGTGCGTTTTCAGACAAGTACAATATGTATTTATAGTGTTTCTGATGAAATCCCTCCTTTTAATGCATTTTCTCACAGAAAACGAGTCTCTCGCCATGAGAACATGGCTTTTTTGAAAAAGCATATTCTCGTCGAGAAATCGTGTTTTACACAATAAAAACGACTCTCGGTCTTATTTAGTTCACATTTTTACTTTTGGTAACCTAGCCCATATGTATAAAGCACTATACCTTTTTATCGCGTTAAACGCATTTTCTCGACAAGGAAAGCACAATTTCATCAAAAACAAACACAACAAGAAAGATGAATCTATTCAACAAGTCTGCAACACGTCCTGAAGAGTTACATGATTTCACCCAATGTCAATGTGTAATTTCTCCAGTTCTGATCATTGTTTAGGTTGTTGGTAGCTCGGTCCAATGCCAAAACACAGTGAAATCTTTTTATGGCTTTAAACGCGTTTTCTCCTCGAGAGAAACATGATTTCACTAAAAACGTTATAGTTTAAACATGCCTGCTGTACATGTGTGCAAACACTCAGAGCCTTAAGATAGGGTTTTCACCAATGTGTTTTTTGGTGAGAAACCTTCTATTTCAAGGTTCTGTGCGTTTTCAGACAAGTACAATATGTATTTATAGTGTTTCTGATGAAATCCCTCCTTTTAATGCATTTTCTCACAGAAAACGAGTCTCTCGCCATGAGAACATGGCTTTTTTGAAAAAGCATATTCTCGTCGAGAAATCGTGTTTTAAACAATAAAAACGACTCTCGGTCTTATTTAGTTCACATTTTTACTTTTGGTAGCCTAGCTCATATGTATAAAGCACTAAACGTTTTTATCGCTTTAAACGCATTTTCTCGACAAGGAAAGCACAATTTCATCAAAAACAAACAAAACAAGAAAAATGAATCTATTCAACAAGTCTGCAACACGTCCTGAAGAGTTACATGGTTTCATCCAATGTCAATGTGTAATTTCTCCAGTTCTGATCATTGTTTAGGTTGTTGGTAGCTTGGTCCAATGCCAAAACACAGTGAAATCTTTTTATGGCTTTAAACGCGTTTTCTCCTCGAGAGAAACATGATTTCACTAAAAACGTTATAGTTTAAACATGCCTGCTGTACATATGTGCAAACACTCAGAGCCTTAAGATAGGGTTTTCACCAATGTGTTTTTTGGTGAGAAACCTTCTATTTCAAGGTTCTGTGCGTTTTCAGACAAGTACAATATGTATTTATAGTGTTTCTGATGAAATCCCTCCTTTTAATGCATTTTCTCACAGAAAACGAGTCTCTCGCCATGAGAACATGGCTTTTTTGAAAAAGCATATTCTCGTCGAGAAATCGTGTTTTAAACAATAAAAACGACTCTCGGTCTTATTTAGTTCACATTTTTACTTTTGGTAGCCTAGTTCATATGTATAAAGCACTAAACGTTTTTATCGCGTTAAACGCATTTTCTCGACAAGGAAAGCACAATTTCATCAAAAACAAACAAAACAAGAAAAATGAATCTATTCAACAAGTCTGCAGCACGTCCTGAAGAGTTACATGGTTTCATCCAATGTCAATGTGTAATTTCTCCAGTTCTGATCATTGTTTAGGTTGTTGGTAGCTTGGTCCAATGCCAAAACACAGTGAAATATTTTTATGGCTTTAAACGCGTTTTCTCCTCGAGAGAAACATGATTTCACTAGAAACGTTATAGTTTAAACATGCCTGCTGTACATATGTGCAAACACTCAGAGCCTTAAGATAGGGTTTTCACCAATGTGTTTTTTGGTGAGAAACCTTCTATTTGAAGGTTCTGTGCGTTTTCAGACAAGTACAATATGTATTTATAGTGTTTCTGATGAAATCCCTCCTTTTAATGCATTTTCTCACAGAAAACGAGTCTCTCGCCATGAGAACATGGCTTTTTTGAAAAAGCATATTCTCGTCGAGAAATCGTGTTTTAAACAATAAAAACGACTCTCGGTCTTATTTAGTTCACATTTTTACTTTTGGTAGCCTAGCTCATATGTATAAAGCACTAAACGTTTTTATCGCTTTAAACGCATTTTCTCGACAAGGAAAGCACAATTTCATCAAAAACAAACAAAACAAGAAAAATGAATCTATTCAACAAGTCTGCAACACGTCCTTAAGAGTTACATGATTTCACCCAATGTCAATGTGTAATTTCTCCAGTTCTGATCATTGTTTAGGTTGTTGGTAGCTCGGTCCAATGCCAAAACACAGTGAAATCTTTTTATGGCTTTAAACGCGTTTTCTCCTCGAGAGAAACATGATTTCACTAAAAACGTTATAGTTTAAACATGCCTGCTGTACATGTGTGCAAACACTCAGAGCCTTAAGATAGGGTTTTCACCAATGTGTTTTTTGGTGAGAAACCTTCTATTTCAAGGTTCTGTGCGTTTTCAGACAAGTACAATATGTATTTATAGTGTTTCTGATGAAATCCCTCCTTTTAATGCATTTTCTCACAGAAAACGAGTCTCTCGCCATGAGAACATGGCTTTTTTGAAAAAGCATATTCTCGTCGAGAAATCGTGTTTTACACAATAAAAACGACTCTCGGTCTTATTTAGTTCACATTTTTACTTTTGGTAACCTAGCCCATATGTATAAAGCACTATACCTTTTTATCGCGTTAAACGCATTTTCTCGACAAGGAAAGCACAATTTCATCAAAAACAAACACAACAAGAAAGATGAATCTATTCAACAAGTCTGCAACACGTCCTGAAGAGTTACATGATTTCACCCAATGTCAATGTGTAATTTCTCCAGTTCTGATCATTGTTTAGGTTGTTGGTAGCTCGGTCCAATGCCAAAACACAGTGAAATCTTTTTATGGCTTTAAACGCGTTTTCTCCTCGAGAGAAACATGATTTCACTAAAAACGTTATAGTTTAAACATGCCTGCTGTACATGTGTGCAAACACTCAGAGCCTTAAGATAGGGTTTTCACCAATGTGTTTTTTGGTGAGAAACCTTCTATTTCAAGGTTCTGTGCGTTTTCAGACAAGTACAATATATATTTATAGTGTTTCTGATGAAATCCCTCCTTTTAATGCATTTTCTCACAGAAAATGAGTCTCTCGCCATGGGAACATGGCTTTTTTGAAAAAGCATATTCTCGTCGAGAAATCGTGTTTTAAACAATAAAAACGACTCCCGGTCTTATTTAGTTCACATTTTTACTTTTGGTAACCTAGCTCATATGTATAAAGCACTAAACGTTTTTATCGCTTTAAACGCATTTTCTCGACAAGGAAAGCACAATTTCATCAACAACAAACAAAACAAGAAAAATGAATCTATTCAACAAGTCTGCAGCACGTCCTGAAGAGTTACATGGTTTCATCCAATGTCAATGTGTAATTTCTCCAGTTCTGATCATTGTTTAGGTTGTTGGTAGCTTGGTCCAATGCCAAAACACAGTGAAATCTTTTTATGGCTTTAAACGCGTTTTCTCCTCGAGAGAAACATGATTTCACTAAAAACGTTATAGTTTAAACATGCCTGCTGTACATGTGTGCAAACACTCAGAGCCTTAAGATAGGGTTTTCACCAATGTGTTTTTTGGTGAGAAACCTTCTATTTCAAGGTTCTGTGCGTTTTCAGACAAGTACAATATGTATTTATAGTGTTTCTGATGAAATCCCTCCTTTTAATGCATCTTCTCACAGAAAACGAGTCTCTCGCCATGAGAACATGGCTTTTTTGAAAAAGCATATTCTCGTCGAGAAATCGTGTTTTACACAATAAAAACGACTCTCGGTCTTATTTAGTTCACATTTTTACTTTTGGTAACCTAGCCCATATGTATAAAGCACTAAACCTTTTTATCGCGTTAAACGCATTTTCTCGACAAGGAAAGCACAATTTCATCAAAAACAAACACAACAAGAAAGATGAATCTATTCAACAAGTCTGCAACACGTCCTGAAGAGTTACATGATTTCACCCAATGTCAATGTGTAATTTCTCCAGTTCTGATCATTGTTTAGGTTGTTGGTAGCTTGGTCCAATGCCAAAACACAGTGAAATCTTTTTATGGCTTTAAACGCGTTTTCTCCTCGAGAGAAACATGATTTCACTAAAAACGTTATAGTTTAAACATGCCTGCTGTACATGTGTGCAAACACTCAGAGCTTTAAGATAGGGTTTTCACCAATGTGTTTTTTGGTGAGAAACCTTCTATTTCAAGGTTCTGTGCGTTTTCAGACAAGTACAATATGTATTTATAGTGTTTCTGATGAAATCCCTCCTATTAATGCATTTTCTCACAGAAAACGAGTCTCTCGCCATGAGAACATGGCTTTTTTGAAAAAGCATATTCTCGTCGAGAAATCGTGTTTTACACAATAAAAACGACTCTCGGTCTTATTTAGTTCACATTTTTACTTTTGGTAACCTAGCCCATATGTATAAAGCACTAAACCTTTTTATCGCGTTAAACGCCTTTTCTCGACAAGGAAAGCACAATTTCATCAAAAACAAACAAAACAAGAAAAATGAATCTATTCAACAAGTCTGCAACACGTCCTTAAGAGTTACATGGTTTCACCCAATGTCAATGTGTAATTTCTCCAGTTCTGATCATTGTTTAGGTTGTTGGTAGCTTGGTCCAATGCCAAAACACAGTGAAATCTTTTTATGGCTTTAAACGCGTTTTCTCCTCGAGAGAAACATGATTTCACTAAAAACGTTATACTTTAAACATGCCTGCTGTAAATGTGTGCAAACACTCAGAGCCTTAAGATAGGGTTTTCACCAATGTGTTTTTTGGTGAGAATCCTTCTATTTCAAGGTTCTGTGCGTTTTCAGACAAGTACAATATATATTTATAGTGTTTCTGATGAAATCCCTCCTTTTAATGCATTTTCTCACAGAAAATGAGTCTCTCGCCATGGGAACATGGCTTTTTTGAAAAAGCATATTCTCGTCGAGAAATCGTGTTTTAAACAATAAAAACGACTCCCGGTCTTATTTAGTTCACATTTTTACTTTTGGTAACCTAGCTCATATGTATAAAGCACTAAACGTTTTTATCGCGTTAAACGCATTTTCTCGACAAGGAAAGCACAATTTCATCAAAAACAAACAAAACAAGAAAAATGAATCTATTCAACAAGTCTGCAGCACGTCCTGAAGAGTTACATGGTTTCATCCAATGTCAATGTGTAATTTCTCCAGTTCTGATCATTGTTTAGGTTGTTGGTAGCTTGGTCCAATGCCAAAACACAGTGAAATCTTTTTATGGCTTTAAACGCGTTTTCTCCTCGAGAGAAACATGATTTCACTAAAAACGTTATAGTTTAAACATGCCTGCTGTACATGTGTGCAAACACTCAGAGCCTTAAGATAGGGTTTTCACCAATGTGTTTTTTGGTGAGAAACCTTCTATTTCAAGGTTCTGTGCGTTTTCAGACAAGTACAATATGTATTTATAGTGTTTCTGATGAAATCCCTCCTTTTAATGCATCTTCTCACAGAAAACGAGTCTCTCGCCATGAGAACATGGCTTTTTTGAAAAAGCATATTCTCGTCGAGAAATCGTGTTTTACACAATAAAAACGACTCTCGGTCTTATTTAGTTCACATTTTTACTTTTGGTAACCTAGCCCATATGTATAAAGCACTAAACCTTTTTATCGCGTTAAACGCATTTTCTCGACAAGGAAAGCACAATTTCATCAAAAACAAACACAACAAGAAAGATGAATCTATTCAACAAGTCTGCAACACGTCCTGAAGAGTTACATGATTTCACCCAATGTCAATGTGTAATTTCTCCAGTTCTGATCATTGTTTAGGTTGTTGGTAGCTTGGTCCAATGCCAAAACACAGTGAAATCTTTTTATGGCTTTAAACGCGTTTTCTCCTCGAGAGAAACATGATTTCACTAAAAACGTTATAGTTTAAACATGCCTGCTGTACATGTGTGCAAACACTCAGAGCTTTAAGATAGGGTTTTCACCAATGTGTTTTTTGGTGAGAAACCTTCTATTTCAAGGTTCTGTGCGTTTTCAGACAAGTACAATATGTATTTATAGTGTTTCTGATGAAATCCCTCCTATTAATGCATTTTCTCACAGAAAACGAGTCTCTCGCCATGAGAACATGGCTTTTTTGAAAAAGCATATTCTCGTCGAGAAATCGTGTTTTACACAATAAAAACGACTCTCGGTCTTATTTAGTTCACATTTTTACTTTTGGTAACCTAGCCCATATGTATAAAGCACTAAACCTTTTTATCGCGTTAAACGCCTTTTCTCGACAAGGAAAGCACAATTTCATCAAAAACAAACACAACAAGAAAGATGAATCTATTCAACAAGTCTGCAACACGTCCTGAAGAGTTACATGATTTAACCCAATGTCAATGTGTAATTTCTCCAGTTCTGATCATTGTTTAGGTTGTTGGTAGCTTGGTCCAATGCCAAAACACAGTGAAATCTTTTTATGGCTTTAAACGCGTTTTCTCCTCGAGAGAAACATGATTTCACTAAAAACGTTATAGTTTAAACATGCCTGCTGTACATGTGTGCAAACACTCAGAGCTTTAAGATAGGGTTTTCACCAATGTGTTTTTTGGTGAGAAACCTTCTATTTCAAGGTTCTGTGCGTTTTCAGACAAGTACAATATGTATTTATAGTGTTTCTGATGAAATCCCTCCTATTAATGCATTTTCTCACAGAAAACGAGTCTCTCGCCATGAGAACATGGCTTTTTTGAAAAAGCATATTCTCGTCGAGAAATCGTGTTTTACACAATAAAAACGACTCTCGGTCTTATTTAGTTCACATTTTTACTTTTGGTAACCTAGCCCATATGTATAAAGCACTAAACCTTTTTATCGCGTTAAACGCCTTTTCTCGACAAGGAAAGCACAATTTCATCAAAAACAAACACAACAAGAAAGATGAATCTATTCAACAAGTCTGCAACACGTCCTGAAGAGTTACATGATTTAACCCAATGTCAATGTGTAAAATTTCTCCAGTTCTGATCATTGTTTAGGTTGTTGGTAGCTTGGTCCAATGCCAAAACACAGTGAAATCTTTTTATGGCTTTAAACGCGTTTTCTCCTCGAGAGAAACATGATTTCACTAAAAACGTTATAGTTTAAACATGCCTGCTGTACATGTGTGCAAACACTCAGAGCCTTAAGATAGGGTTTTCAACAATGTGTTTTTTGGTGAGAAACCTTCTATTTCAAGGTTCTGTGCGTTTTCAGACAAGTACAATATGTATTTATAGTGTTTCTGATGAAATCCCTCCTTTTAATGCATTTTCTCACAGAAAACGAGTCTCTCGCCATGAGAACATGGCTTTTTTGAAAAAGCATATTCTCGTCGAGAAATCGTGTTTTACACAATAAAAACGACTCTCGGTCTTATTTAGTTCACATTTTTACTTTTGGTAACCTAGCCCATATGTATAAAGCACTAAACCTTTTTATCGCGTTAAACGCATTTTCTCGACAAGGAAAGCACAATTTCATCAAAAACAAACAAAACAAGAAAGATGAATCTATTCAACAAGTCTGCAACACGTCCTGAAGAGTTACATGATTTCACCCAATGTCAATGTGTAATTTCTCCAGTTCTGATCATTGTTTAGGTTGTTGGTAGCTTGGTCCAATGCCAAAACACAGTGAAATCTTTTTATGGCTTTAAACGCGTTTTCTCCTCAAGAGAAACATGATTTCACTAAAAACGTTATAGTTTAAACATGCCTGCTGTACATGTGTGCAAACACTCAGAGCCTTAAGATAGGGTTTTCACCAATGTGTTTTTTGGTGAGAAACCTTCTATTTCAAGGTTCTGTGCGTTTTCAGACAAGTACAATATGTATTTATAGTGTTTCTGATGAAATCCCTCCTTTTAATGCATTTTCTCACAGAAAATGAGTCTCTCGCCATGGGAACATGGCTTTTTTGAAAAAGCATATTCTCGTCGAGAAATCGTGTTTTAAACAATAAAAACGACTCCCGGTCTTATTTAGTTCACATTTTTACTTTTGGTAACCTAGCTCATATGTATAAAGCACTAAACCTTTTTATCGCGTTAAACGCATTTTCTCGACAAGGAAAGCACAATTTCATCAAAAACAAACAAAACAAGAAAAATGAATCTATTCAACAAGTCTGCAGCACGTCCTGAAGAGTTACATGGTTTCATCCAATGTCAATGTGTAATTTCTCCAGTTCTGATCATTGTTTGGGTTGTTGGTAGCTTGGTCCAATGCCAAAACACAGTGAAATCTTTTTATGGCTTTAAACGCGTTTTCTCCTCGAGAGAAACATGATTTCACTAAAAACGTTATAGTTTAAACATGCCTGCTGTACATGTGTGCAAACACTCAGAGCCTTAAGATAGGGTTTTCACCAATGTGTTTTTTGGTGAGAAACCTTCTATTTCAAGGTTCTGTGCGTTTTCAGACAAGTACAATATGTATTTATAGTGTTTCTGATGAAATCCCTCCTTTTAATGCATTTTCTCACAGAAAATGAGTCTCTCGCCATGGGAACATGGCTTTTTTGAAAAAGCATATTCTCGTCGAGAAATCGTATTTTAAACAATAAAAACGACTCCCGGTCTTATTTAGTTCACATTTTTACTTTTGGTAACCTAGCTCATATGTATAAAGCACTAAACCTTTTTATCGCGTTAAACGCATTTTCTCGACAAGGAAAGCACAATTTCATCAAAAACAAACAAAACAAGAAAAATGAATCTATTCAACAAGTCTGCAGCACGTCCTGAAGAGTTACATGGTTTCATCCAATGTCAATGTGTAATTTCTCCAGTTCTGATCATTGTTTAGGTTGTTGGTAGCTTGGTCCAATGCCAAAACACAGTGAAATCTTTTTATGGCTTTAAACGCGTTTTCTCCTCGAGAGAAACATGATTTCACTAAAAACGTTATAGTTTAAACATGCCTGCTGTACATGTGTGCAAACACTCAGAGCCTTAAGATAGGGTTTTCACCAATGTGTTTTTTGGTGAGAAACCTTCTATTTCAAGGTTCTGTGCGTTTTCAGACAAGTACAATATGTATTTATAGTGTTTCTGATGAAATCCCTCCTTTTAATGCATTTTCTCACAGAAAATGAGTCTCTCGCCATGGGAACATGGCTTTTTTGAAAAAGCATATTCTCGTCGAGAAATCGTGTTTTAAACAATAAAAACGACTCCCGGTCTTATTTAGTTCACATTTTTACTTTTGGTAACCTAGCTCATATGTATAAAGCACTAAACCTTTTTATCGCGTTAAACGCATTTTCTCGACAAGAAAAGCACAATTTCATCAAAAACAAACAAAACAAGAAAAATGAATCTATTCAACAAGTCTGCAACACGTCCTGAAGAGTTACATGATTTCACCCAATGTCAATGTGTAATTTCTCCAGTTCTGATCATTGTTTAGGTTGTTGGTAGCTTGGTCCAATGCCAAAACACAGTGAAATCTTTTTATGGCTTTAAACGCGTTTTCTCCTCGAGAGAAACATGATTTCACTAAAAACGTTATAGTTTAAACATGCCTGCTGTACATGTGTGCAAACACTCAGAGCCTTAAGATAGGGTTTTCACCAATGTGTTTTTTGGTGAGAAACCTTCTATTTCAAGGTTCTGTGCGTTTTCAGACAAGTACAATATGTATTTATAGTGTTTCTGATGAAATCCCTCCTTTTAATGCATTTTCTCACAGAAAACGAGTCTCTCGCCATGAGAACATGGCTTTTTTGAAAAAGCATATTCTCGTCGAGAAATCGTGTTTTAAACAATAAAAACGACTCCCGGTCTTATTTAGTTCACATTTTTACTTTTGGTAACCTAGCTCATATGTATAAAGCACTAAACCTTTTTATCGCGTTAAACGCCTTTTCTCGACAAGAAAAGCACAATTTCATCAACAACAAACAAAACAAGAAAAATGAATCTATTCAACAAGTCTGCAACACGTCCTGAAGAGTTACATGATTTCACCCAATGTCAATGTGTAATTTCTCCAGTTCTGATCATTGTTTAGGTTGTTGGTAGCTTGGTCCAATGCCAAAACACAGTGAAATCTTTTTATGGCTTTAAACGCGTTTTCTCCTCGAGAGAAACATGATTTCACTAAAAACGTTATAGTTTAAACATGCCTGCTGTACATGTGTGCAAACACTCAGAGCCTTAAGATAGGGTTTTCACCAATGTGTTTTTTGGTGAGAAACCTTCTATTTCAAGGTTCTGTGCGTTTTCAGACAAGTACAATATGTATTTATAGTGTTTCTGATGAAATCCCTCCTTTTAATGCATTTTCTCACAGAAAATGAGTCTCTCGCCATGGGAACATGGCTTTTTTGAAAAAGCATATTCTCGTCGAGAAATCGTGTTTTAAACAATAAAAACGACTCCCGGTCTTATTTAGTTCACATTTTTACTTTTGGTAACCTAGCTCATATGTATAAAGCACTAAACCTTTTTATCGCGTTAAACGCATTTTCTCGACAAGGAAAGCACAATTTCATCAAAAACAAACAAAACAAGAAAAATGAATCTATTCAACAAGTCTGCAGCACGTCCTGAAGAGTTACATGGTTTCATCCAATGTCAATGTGTAATTTCTCCAGTTCTGATCATTGTTTAGGTTGTTGGTAGCTTGGTCCAATGCCAAAACACAGTGAAATCTTTTTATGGCTTTAAACGCGTTTTCTCCTCGAGAGAAACATGATTTCACTAAAAACGTTATAGTTTAAACATGCCTGCTGTACATGTGTGCAAACACTCAGAGCCTTAAGATAGGGTTTTCACCAATGTGTTTTTTGGTGAGAAACCTTCTATTTCAAGGTTCTGTGCGTTTTCAGACAAGTACAATATGTATTTATAGTGTTTCTGATGAAATCCCTCCTTTTAATGCATTTTCTCACAGAAAATGAGTCTCTCGCCATGGGAACATGGCTTTTTTGAAAAAGCATATTCTCGTCGAGAAATCGTGTTTTAAACAATAAAAACGACTCCCGGTCTTATTTAGTTCACATTTTTACTTTTGGTAACCTAGCTCATATGTATAAAGCACTAAACCTTTTTATCGCGTTAAACGCATTTTCTCGACAAGAAAAGCACAATTTCATCAAAAACAAACAAAACAAGAAAAATGAATCTATTCAACAAGTCTGCAACACGTCCTGAAGAGTTACATGATTTCACCCAATGTCAATGTGTAATTTCTCCAGTTCTGATCATTGTTTAGGTTGTTGGTAGCTTGGTCCAATGCCAAAACACAGTGAAATCTTTTTATGGCTTTAAACGCGTTTTCTCCTCGAGAGAAACATGATTTCACTAAAAACGTTATAGTTTAAACATGCCTGCTGTACATGTGTGCAAACACTCAGAGCCTTAAGATAGGGTTTTCACCAATGTGTTTTTTGGTGAGAAACCTTCTATTTCAAGGTTCTGTGCGTTTTCAGACAAGTACAATATGTATTTATAGTGTTTCTGATGAAATCCCTCCTTTTAATGCATTTTCTCACAGAAAACGAGTCTCTCGCCATGAGAACATGGCTTTTTTGAAAAAGGATATTCTCGTCGAGAAATCGTGTTTTACACAATAAAAACGACTCTCGGTCTTATTTAGTTCACATTTTTACTTTTGGTAACCTAGCCCATATGGATAAAGCACTAAACCTTTTTATCGCGTTAAACGCCTTTTCTCGACAAGGAAAGCACAATTTCATCAAACACAACAAGAAAGATGAATCTATTCAACAAGTCTGCAACACGTCCTGAAGAGTTACATGATTTAACCCAATGTCAATGTGTAATTTCTCCAGTTCTGATCATTGTTTAGGTTGTTGGTAGCTTGGTCCAATGCCAAAACACAGTGAAATCTTTTTATGGCTTTAAACGCGTTTTCTCCTCGAGAGAAACATGATTTCACTAAAAACGTTATAGTTTAAACATGCCTGCTGTACATGTGTGCAAACACTCAGAGCCTTAAGATAGGGTTTTCACCAATGTGTTTTTTGGTGAGAAACCTTCTATTTCAAGGTTCTGTGCGTTTTCAGACAAGTACAATATGTATTTATAGTGTTTCTGATGAAATCCCTCCTTTTAATGCATTTTCTCACAGAAAACGAGTCTCTCGCCATGAGAACATGGCTTTTTTGAAAAAGCATATTCTCGTCGAGAAATCGTGTTTTACACAATAAAAACGATTCTCGGTCTTATTTAGTTCACATTTTTACTTTTGGTAACCTAACCCATATGTATAAAGCACTAAACCTTTTTATCGCGTTAAACGCATTTTCTCGACAAGGAAAGCACAATTTCATCAAAAACAAACACAACAAGAAAGATGAATCTATTCAACAAGTCTGCAACACGTCCTGAAGAGTTACATGATTTCACCCAATGTCAATGTGTAATTTCTCCAGTTCTGATCATTGTTTAGGTTGTTGGTAGCTCGGTCCAATGCCAAAACACAGTGAAATCTTTTTATGGCTTTAAACGCGTTTTCTCCTCGAGAGAAACATGATTTCACTAAAAACGTTATAGTTTAAACATGCCTGCTGTACATGTGTGCAAACACTCAGAGCCTTAAGATAGGGTTTTCACCAATGTGTTTTTTGGTGAGAAACCTTCTATTTCAAGGTTCTGTGCGTTTTCAGACAAGTACAATATGTATTTATAGTGTTTCTGATGAAATCCCTCCTTTTAATGCATTTTCTCACAGAAAACGAGTCTCTCGCCATGAGAACATGGCTTTTTTGAAAAAGCATATTCTCGTCGAGAAATCGTGTTTTACACAATAAAAACGACTCTCGGTCTTATTTAGTTCACATTTTTACTTTTGGTAACCTAGCCCATATGTATAAAGCACTAAACGTTTTTATCGCGTTAAACGCATTTTCTCGACAAGGAAAGCACAATTCCATCAAAAACAAACACAACAAGAAAGATGAATCTATTCAACAAGTCTGCAACACGTCCTGAAGAGTTACATGATTTCACCCAACGTCAATGTGTAATTTCTCCAGTTCTGATCATTGTTTAGGTTGTTGGTAGCTCGGTCCAATGCCAAAACACAGTGAAATCTTTTTATGGCTTTAAACGCGTTTTCTATTCGAGAGAAACATGATTTCACTAAAAACGTTATAGTTTAAACATGCCTGCTGTACATGTGTGCAAACACTCAGAGCCTTAAGATAGGGTTTTCACCAATGTGTTTTTTGGTGAGAAACCTTGTATTTCAAGGTTCTGTGCGTTTTCAGACAAGTACAATATGTATTTATAGTGTTTCTGATGAAATCCCTCCTTTTAATGCATTTTCTCACAGAAAACGAGTCTCTCGCCATGAGAACATGGCTTTTTTGAAAAAGCATATTCTCGTCGAGAAATCGTGTTTTACACAATAAAAACGACTCTCGGTCTTATTTAGTTCACATTTTTACTTTTGGTAACCTAGCCCATATGTATAAAGCACTATACCTTTTTATCGCGTTAAACGCATTTTCTCGACAAGGAAAGCACAATTTCATCAAAAACAAACACAACAAGAAAGATGAATCTATTCAACAAGTCTGCAACACGTCCTGAAGAGTTACATGGTTTCATCCAATGTCAATGTGTAATTTCTCCAGTTCTGATCATTGTTTAGGTTGTTGGTAGCTTGGTCCAATGCCAAAACACAGTGAAATCTTTTTATGGCTTTAAACGCGTTTTCTCCTCGAGAGAAACATGATTTCACTAAAAACGTTATAGTTTAAACATGCCTGCTGTACATATGTGCAAACACTCAGAGCCTTAAGATAGGGTTTTCACCAATGTGTTTTTTGGTGAGAAACCTTCTATTTCAAGGTTCTGTGCGTTTTCAGACAAGTACAATATGTATTTATAGTGTTTCTGATGAAATCCCTCCTTTTAATGCATTTTCTCACAGAAAACGAGTCTCTCGCCATGAGAACATGGCTTTTTTGAAAAAGCATATTCTCGTCGAGAAATCGTGTTTTAAACAATAAAAACGACTCTCGGTCTTATTTAGTTCACATTTTTACTTTTGGTAGCCTAGTTCATATGTATAAAGCACTAAACGTTTTTATCGCGTTAAACGCATTTTCTCGACAAGGAAAGCACAATTTCATCAAAAACAAACAAAACAAGAAAAATGAATCTATTCAACAAGTCTGCAGCACGTCCTGAAGAGTTACATGGTTTCATCCAATGTCAATGTGTAATTTCTCCAGTTCTGATCATTGTTTAGGTTGTTGGTAGCTTGGTCCAATGCCAAAACACAGTGAAATCTTTTTATGGCTTTAAACGCGTTTTCTCCTCGAGAGAAACATGATTTCACTAGAAACGTTATAGTTTAAACATGCCTGCTGTACATATGTGCAAACACTCAGAGCCTTAAGATAGGGTTTTCACCAATGTGTTTTTTGGTGAGAAACCTTCTATTTGAAGGTTCTGTGCGTTTTCAGACAAGTACAATATGTATTTATAGTGTTTCTGATGAAATCCCTCCTTTTAATGCATTTTCTCACAGAAAACGAGTCTCTCGCCATGAGAACATGGCTTTTTTGAAAAAGCATATTCTCGTCGAGAAATCGTGTTTTACACAATAAAAACGACTCTCGGTCTTATTTAGTTCACATTTTTACTTTTGGTAACCTAGCCCATATGTATAAAGCACTATACCTTTTTATCGCGTTAAACGCATTTTCTCGACAAGGAAAGCACAATTTCATCAAAAACAAACACAACAAGAAAGATGAATCTATTCAACAAGTCTGCAACACGTCCTGAAGAGTTACATGATTTCACCCAATGTCAATGTGTAATTTCTCCAGTTCTGATCATTGTTTAGGTTGTTGGTAGCTCGGTCCAATGCCAAAACACAGTGAAATCTTTTTATGGCTTTAAACGCGTTTTCTCCTCGAGAGAAACATGATTTCACTAAAAACGTTATAGTTTAAACATGCCTGCTGTACATGTGTGCAAACACTCAGAGCCTTAAGATAGGGTTTTCACCAATGTGTTTTTTGGTGAGAAACCTTCTATTTCAAGGTTCTGTGCGTTTTCAGACAAGTACAATATATATTTATAGTGTTTCTGATGAAATCGCTCCTTTTAATGCATTTTCTCACAGAAAATGAGTCTCTCGCCATGGGAACATGGCTTTTTTGAAAAAGCATATTCTCGTCGAGAAATCGTGTTTTAAACAATAAAAACGACTCCCGGTCTTATTTAGTTCACATTTTTACTTTTGGTAACCTAGCTCATATGTATAAAGCACTAAACGTTTTTATCGCTTTAAACGCATTTTCTCGACAAGGAAAGCACAATTTCATCAACAACAAACAAAACAAGAAAAATGAATCTATTCAACAAGTCTGCAACACGTCCTGAAGAGTTACATGGTTTCATCCAATGTCAATGTGTAATTTCTCCAGTTCTGATCATTGTTTAGGTTGTTGGTAGCTTGGTCCAATGCCAAAACACAGTGAAATCTTTTTATGGCTTTAAACGCGTTTTCTCCTCGAGAGAAACATGATTTCACTAAAAACGTTATAGTTTAAACATGCCTGCTGTACATATGTGCAAACACTCAGAGCCTTAAGATAGGGTTTTCACCAATGTGTTTTTTGGTGAGAAACCTTCTATTTCAAGGTTCTGTGCGTTTTCAGACAAGTACAATATGTATTTATAGTGTTTCTGATGAAATCCCTCCTTTTAATGCATTTTCTCACAGAAAACGAGTCTCTCGCCATGAGAACATGGCTTTTTTGAAAAAGCATATTCTCGTCGAGAAATCGTGTTTTAAACAATAAAAACGACTCTCGGTCTTATTTAGTTCACATTTTTACTTTTGGTAGCCTAGTTCATATGTATAAAGCACTAAACGTTTTTATCGCTTTAAACGCATTTTCTCGACAAGGAAAGCACAATTTCATCAAAAACAAACAAAACAAGAAAAATGAATCTATTCAACAAGTCTGCAACACGTCCTTAAGAGTTACATGGTTTCACCCAATGTCAATGTGTAATTTCTCCAGTTCTGATCATTGTTTAGGTTGTTGGTAGCTTGGTCCAATGCCAAAACACAGTGAAATCTTTTTATGGCTTTAAACGCGTTTTCTCCTCGAGAGAAACATGATTTCACTAAAAACGTTATACTTTAAACATGCCTGCTGTAAATGTGTGCAAACACTCAGAGCCTTAAGATAGGGTTTTCACCAATGTGTTTTTTGGTGAGAAACCTTCTATTTCAAGGTTCTGTGCGTTTTCAGACAAGTACAATATGTATTTATAGTGTTTCTGATGAAATCCCTCCTATTAATGCATTTTCTCACAGAAAACGAGTCTCTCGCCATGAGAACATGGCTTTTTTGAAAAAGCATATTCTCGTCGAGAAATCGTGTTTTACACAATAAAAACGACTCTCGGTCTTATTTAGTTCACATTTTTACTTTTGGTAACCTAGCCCATATGTATAAAGCACTAAACCTTTTTATCGCGTTAAACGCCTTTTCTCGACAAGGAAAGCACAATTTCATCAAAAACAAACACAACAAGAAAGATGAATCTATTCAACAAGTCTGCAACACGTCCTGAAGAGTTACATGGTTTCATCCAATGTCAATGTGTAATTTCTCCAGTTCTGATCATTGTTTAGGTTGTTGGTAGCTTGGTCCAATGCCAAAACACAGTGAAATCTTTTTATGGCTTTAAACGCGTTTTCTCCTCGAGAGAAACATGATTTCACTAAAAACGTTATAGTTTAAACATGCCTGCTGTACATGTGTGCAAACACTCAGAGCCTTAAGATAGGGTTTTCACCAATGTGTTTTTTGGTGAGAAACCTTCTATTTCAAGGTTCTGTGCGTTTTCAGACAAGTACAATATGTATTTATAGTGTTTCTGATGAAATCCCTCCTTTTAATGCATCTTCTCACAGAAAAATGAGTCTCTCGCCATGAGAACATGGCTTTTTTGAAAAAGCATATTCTCGTCGAGAAATCGTGTTTTACACAATAAAAACGACTCTCGGTCTTATTTAGTTCACATTTTTACTTTTGGTAACCTAGCCCATATGTATAAAGCACTATACCTTTTTATCGCGTTAAACGCATTTTCTCGACAAGGAAAGCACAATTTCATCAAAAACAAACACAACAAGAAAGATGAATCTATTCAACAAGTCTGCAACACGTCCTGAAGAGTTACATGGTTTCATCCAATGTCAATGTGTAATTTCTCCAGTTCTGATCATTGTTTAGGTTGTTGGTAGCTTGGTCCAATGCCAAAACACAGTGAAATCTTTTTATGGCTTTAAACGCGTTTTCTCCTCGAGAGAAACATGATTTCACTAAAAACGTTATAGTTTAAACATGCCTGCTGTACATATGTGCAAACACTCAGAGCCTTAAGATAGGGTTTTCACCAATGTGTTTTTTGGTGAGAAACCTTCTATTTCAAGGTTCTGTGCGTTTTCAGACAAGTACAATATGTATTTATAGTGTTTCTGATGAAATCCCTCCTTTTAATGCATTTTCTCACAGAAAACGAGTCTCTCGCCATGAGAACATGGCTTTTTTGAAAAAGCATATTCTCGTCGAGAAATCGTGTTTTAAACAATAAAAACGACTCTCGGTCTTATTTAGTTCACATTTTTACTTTTGGTAGCCTAGTTCATATGTATAAAGCACTAAACGTTTTTATCGCGTTAAACGCATTTTCTCGACAAGGAAAGCACAATTTCATCAAAAACAAACAAAACAAGAAAAATGAATCTATTCAACAAGTCTGCAGCACGTCCTGAAGAGTTACATGGTTTCATCCAATGTCAATGTGTAATTTCTCCAGTTCTGATCATTGTTTAGGTTGTTGGTAGCTTGGTCCAATGCCAAAACACAGTGAAATATTTTTATGGCTTTAAACGCGTTTTCTCCTCGAGAGAAACATGATTTCACTAGAAACGTTATAGTTTAAACATGCCTGCTGTACATATGTGCAAACACTCAGAGCCTTAAGATAGGGTTTTCACCAATGTGTTTTTTGGTGAGAAACCTTCTATTTGAAGGTTCTGTGCGTTTTCAGACAAGTACAATATGTATTTATAGTGTTTCTGATGAAATCCCTCCTTTTAATGCATTTTCTCACAGAAAACGAGTCTCTCGCCATGAGAACATGGCTTTTTTGAAAAAGCATATTCTCGTCGAGAAATCGTGTTTTACACAATAAAAACGACTCTCGGTCTTATTTAGTTCACATTTTTACTTTTGGTAACCTAGCCCATATGTATAAAGCACTATACCTTTTTATCGCGTTAAACGCATTTTCTCGACAAGGAAAGCACAATTTCATCAAAAACAAACACAACAAGAAAGATGAATCTATTCAACAAGTCTGCAACACGTCCTGAAGAGTTACATGATTTCACCCAATGTCAATGTGTAATTTCTCCAGTTCTGATCATTGTTTAGGTTGTTGGTAGCTCGGTCCAATGCCAAAACACAGTGAAATCTTTTTATGGATTTAAACGCGTTTTCTCCTCGAGAGAAACATGATTTCACTAAAAACGTTATAGTTTAAACATGCCTGCTGTACATGTGTGCAAACACTCAGAGCCTTAAGATAGGGTTTTCACCAATGTGTTTTTTGGTGAGAAACCTTCTATTTCAAGGTTCTGTGCGTTTTCAGACAAGTACAATATATATTTATAGTGTTTCTGATGAAATCCCTCCTTTTAATGCATTTTCTCACAGAAAATGAGTCTCTCGCCATGGGAACATGGCTTTTTTGAAAAAGCATATTCTCGTCGAGAAATCGTGTTTTAAACAATAAAAACGACTCCCGGTCTTATTTAGTTCACATTTTTACTTTTGGTAACCTAGCTCATATGTATAAAGCACTAAACGTTTTTATCGCTTTAAACGCATTTTCTCGACAAGGAAAGCACAATTTCATCAACAACAAACAAAACAAGAAAAATGAATCTATTCAACAAGTCTGCAACACGTCCTGAAGAGTTACATGGTTTCATCCAATGTCAATGTGTAATTTCTCCAGTTCTGATCATTGTTTAGGTTGTTGGTAGCTTGGTCCAATGCCAAAACACAGTGAAATCTTTTTATGGCTTTAAACGCGTTTTCTCCTCGAGAGAAACATGATTTCACTAAAAACGTTATAGTTTAAACATGCCTGCTGTACATATGTGCAAACACTCAGAGCCTTAAGATAGGGTTTTCACCAATGTGTTTTTTGGTGAGAAACCTTCTATTTCAAGGTTCTGTGCGTTTTCAGACAAGTACAATATGTATTTATAGTGTTTCTGATGAAATCCCTCCTTTTAATGCATTTTCTCACAGAAAACGAGTCTCTCGCCATGAGAACATGGCTTTTTTGAAAAAGCATATTCTCGTCGAGAAATCGTGTTTTAAACAATAAAAACGACTCTCGGTCTTATTTAGTTCACATTTTTACTTTTGGTAGCCTAGTTCATATGTATAAAGCACTAAACGTTTTTATCGCTTTAAACGCATTTTCTCGACAAGGAAAGCACAATTTCATCAAAAACAAACAAAACAAGAAAAATGAATCTATTCAACAAGTCTGCAACACGTCCTTAAGAGTTACATGGTTTCACCCAATGTCAATGTGTAATTTCTCCAGTTCTGATCATTGTTTAGGTTGTTGGTAGCTCGGTCCAATGCCAAAACACAGTGAAATCTTTTTATGGCTTTAAACGCGTTTTCTCCTCGAGAGAAACATGATTTCACTAAAAACGTTATACTTTAAACATGCCTGCTGTAAATGTGTGCAAACACTCAGAGCCTTAAGATAGGGTTTTCACCAATGTGTTTTTTGGTGAGAAACCTTCTATTTCAAGGTTCTGTGCGTTTTCAGACAAGTACAATATGTATTTATAGTGTTTCTGATGAAATCCCTCCTATTAATGCATTTTCTCACAGAAAACGAGTCTCTCGCCATGAGAACATGGCTTTTTTGAAAAAGCATATTCTCGTCGAGAAATCGTGTTTTACACAATAAAAACGACTCTCGGTCTTATTTAGTTCACATTTTTACTTTTGGTAACCTAGCCCATATGTATAAAGCACTAAACCTTTTTATCGCGTTAAACGCCTTTTCTCGACAAGGAAAGCACAATTTCATCAAAAACAAACACAACAAGAAAGATGAATCTATTCAACAAGTCTGCAACACGTCCTGAAGAGTTACATGGTTTCATCCAATGTCAATGTGTAATTTCTCCAGTTCTGATCATTGTTTAGGTTGTTGGTAGCTTGGTCCAATGCCAAAACACAGTGAAATCTTTTTATGGCTTTAAACGCGTTTTCTCCTCGAGAGAAACATGATTTCACTAAAAACGTTATAGTTTAAACATGCCTGCTGTACATGTGTGCAAACACTCAGAGCCTTAAGATAGGGTTTTCACCAATGTGTTTTTTGGTGAGAAACCTTCTATTTCAAGGTTCTGTGCGTTTTCAGACAAGTACAATATGTATTTATAGTGTTTCTGATGAAATCCCTCCTTTTAATGCATCTTCTCACAGAAAAATGAGTCTCTCGCCATGAGAACATGGCTTTTTTGAAAAAGCATATTCTCGTCGAGAAATCGTGTTTTACACAATAAAAACGACTCTCGGTCTTATTTAGTTCACATTTTTACTTTTGGTAACCTAGCCCATATGTATAAAGCACTAAACCTTTTTATCGCGTTAAACGCATTTTCTCGACAAGGAAAGCACAATTTCATCAAAAACAAACACAACAAGAAAGATGAATCTATTCAACAAGTCTGCAACACGTCCTGAAGAGTTACATGATTTCACCCAATGTCAATGTGTAATTTCTCCAGTTCTGATCATTGTTTAGGTTGTTGGTAGCTTGGTCCAATGCCAAAACACAGTGAAATCTTTTTATGGCTTTAAACGCGTTTTCTCCTCGAGAGAAACATGATTTCACTAAAAACGTTATAGTTTAAACATGCCTGCTGTACATGTGTGCAAACACTCAGAGCTTTAAGATAGGGTTTTCACCAATGTGTTTTTTGGTGAGAAACCTTCTATTTCAAGGTTCTGTGCGTTTTCAGACAAGTACAATATGTATTTATAGTGTTTCTGATGAAATCCCTCCTATTAATGCATTTTCTCACAGAATACGAGTCTCTCGCCATGAGAACATGGCTTTTTTGAAAAAGCATATTCTCGTCGAGAAATCGTGTTTTACACAATAAAAACGACTCTCGGTCTTATTTAGTTCACATTTTTACTTTTGGTAACCTAGCCCATATGTATAAAGCACTAAACCTTTTTATCGCGTTAAACGCATTTTCTCGACAAGGAAAGCACAATTTCATCAAAAACAAACACAACAAGAAAGATGAATCTATTCAACAAGTCTGCAACACGTCCTGAAGAGTTACATGATTTAACCCAATGTCAATGTGTAATTTCTCCAGTTCTGATCATTGTTTAGGTTGTTGGTAGCTTGGTCCAATGCCAAAACACAGTGAAATCTTTTTATGGCTTTAAACGCGTTTTCTCCTCGAGAGAAACATGATTTCACTAAAAACGTTATAGTTTAAACATGCCTGCTGTACATGTGTGCAAACACTCAGAGCTTTAAGATAGGGTTTTCACCAATGTGTTTTTTGGTGAGAAACCTTCTATTTCAAGGTTCTGTGCGTTTTCAGACAAGTACAATATGTATTTATAGTGTTTCTGATGAAATCCCTCCTATTAATGCATTTTCTCACAGAAAACGAGTCTCTCGCCATGAGAACATGGCTTTTTTGAAAAAGCATATTCTCGTCGAGAAATCGTGTTTTACACAATAAAAACGACTCTCGGTCTTATTTAGTTCACATTTTTACTTTTGGTAACCTAGCCCATATGTATAAAGCACTAAACCTTTTTATCGCGTTAAACGCCTTTTCTCGACAAGGAAAGCACAATTTCATCAAAAACAAACACAACAAGAAAGATGAATCTATTCAACAAGTCTGCAACACGTCCTGAAGAGTTACATGATTTAACCCAATGTCAATGTGTAATTTCTCCAGTTCTGATCATTGTTTAGGTTGTTGGTAGCTTGGTCCAATGCCAAAACACAGTGAAATCTTTTTATGGCTTTAAACGCGTTTTCTCCTCGAGAGAAACATGATTTCACTAAAAACGTTATAGTTTAAACATGCCTGCTGTACATGTGTGCAAACACTCAGAGCCTTAAGATAGGGTTTTCAACAATGTGTTTTTTGGTGAGAAACCTTCTATTTCAAGGTTCTGTGCGTTTTCAGACAAGTACAATATGTATTTATAGTGTTTCTGATGAAATCCCTCCTTTTAATGCATTTTCTCACAGAAAACGAGTCTCTCGCCATGAGAACATGGCTTTTTTGAAAAAGCATATTCTCGTCGAGAAATCGTGTTTTACACAATAAAAACGACTCTCGGTCTTATTTAGTTCACATTTTTACTTTTGGTAACCTAGCCCATATGTATAAAGCACTAAACCTTTTTATCGCGTTAAACGCATTTTCTCGACAAGGAAAGCACAATTTCATCAAAAACAAACACAACAAGAAAGATGAATCTATTCAACAAGTCTGCAACACGTCCTGAAGAGTTACATGATTTCACCCAATGTCAATGTGTAATTTCTCCAGTTCTGATCATTGTTTAGGTTGTTGGTAGCTTGGTCCAATGCCAAAACACAGTGAAATCTTTTTATGGCTTTAAACGCCTTTTCTCCTCGAGAGAAACATGATTTCACTAAAAACGTTATAGTTTAAACATGCCTGCTGTACATGTGTGCAAACACTCAGAGCCTTAAGATAGGGTTTTCACCAATGTGTTTTTTGGTGAGAAACCTTCTATTTCAAGGTTCTGTGCGTTTTCAGACAAGTACAATATGTATTTATAGTGTTTCTGATGAAATCCCTCCTTTTAATGCATTTTCTCACAGAAAATGAGTCTCTCGCCATGGGAACATGGCTTTTTTGAAAAAGCATATTCTCGTCGAGAAATCGTGTTTTAAACAATAAAAACGACCCCCGGTCTTATTTAGTTCACATTTTTACTTTTGGTAACCTAGCTCATATGTATAAAGCACTAAACGTTATTATCGCGTTAAACGCATTTTCTCGACAAGGAAAGCACAATTTCATCAAAAACAAACAAAACAAGAAAAATGAATCTATTCAACAAGTCTGCAGCACGTCCTGAAGAGTTACATGGTTTCATCCAATGTCAATGTGTAATTTCTCCAGTTCTGATCATTGTTTAGGTTGTTGGTAGGTTGGTCCAATGCCAAAACACAGTGAAATCTTTTTATGGCTTTAAACGCGTTTTCTCCTCGAGAGAAACATGATTTCACTAAAAACGTTATAGTTTAAACATGCCTGCTGTACATGTGTGCAAACACTCAGAGCCTTAAGATAGGGTTTTCACCAATGTGTTTTTTGGTGAGAAACCTTCTATTTCAAGGTTCTGTGCGTTTTCAGACAAGTACAATATGTATTTATAGTGTTTCTGATGAAATCCCTCCTTTTAATGCATTTTCTCACAGAAAACGAGTCTCTCGCCATGAGAACATGGCTTTTTTGAAAAAGCATATTCTCGTCGAGAAATCATGTTTTAAACAATAAAAACGACTCCCGGTCTTATTTAGTTCACATTTTTACTTTTGGTAACCTAGCTCATATGTATAAAGCACTAAACCTTTTTATCGCGTTAAACGCCTTTTCTCGACAAGAAAAGCACAATTTCATCAAAAACAAACAAAACAAGAAAAATGAATCTATTCAACAAGTCTGCAACACGTCCTGAAGAGTTACATGATTTCACAAAATGTCAATGTGTAATTTCTCCAGTTCTGATCATTGTTTAGGTTGTTGGTAGCTCGGTCCAATGCCAAAACACAGTGAAATCTTTTTATGGCTTTAAACGCCTTTTCTCCTCGAGAGAAACATGATTTCACTAAAAACGTTATAGTTTAAACATGCCTGCTGTACATGTGTGCAAACACTCAGAGCCTTAAGATAGGGTTTTCACCAATGTGTTTTTTGGTGAGAAACCCTCTATTTCAAGGTTCTGTGCGTTTTCAGACAAGTACAATATGTATTTATAGTGTTTCTGATGAAATCCCTCCTTTTAATGCATTTTCTCACAGAAAATGAGTCTCTCGCCATGGGAACATGGCTTTTTTGAAAAAGCATATTCTCGTCGAGACATCGTGTTTTAACCAATAAAAACGACTCCCGGTCTTATTTAGTTCACATTTTTACTTTTGGTAACCTAGCTCATATGTGTAAAGCACTAAACGTTTTTATCGCGTTAAACACATTTTGTCGACAAGGAAAGCACAATTTCATCAAAAACAAACAAAACAAGAAAGATGAATCTATTCAACAAGTCTGCAACACGTCCTGAAGAGTTACATGATTTCACCCAATGTCAATGTGTAATTTCTCCAGTTCTGATCATTGTTTAGGTTGTTGGTAGCTTGGTCCAATGCCAAAACACAGTGAAATCTTTTTATGGCTTTAAACGCCTTTTCTCCTCGAGAGAAACATGATTTCACTAAAAACGTTATAGTTTAAACATGCCTGCTGTACATGTGTGCAAACACTCAGAGCCTTAAGATAGGGTTTTCACCAATGTGTTTTTTGGTGAGAAACCTTCTATTTCAAGGTTCTGTGCGTTTTCAGACAAGTACAATATGTATTTATAGTGTTTCTGATGAAATCCCTCCTTTTAATGCATTTTCTCACAGAAAATGAGTCTCTCGCCATGGGAACATGGCTTTTTTGAAAAAGCATATTCTCGTCGAGAAATCGTGTTTTAAACAATAAAAACGACCCCCGGTCTTATTTAGTTCACATTTTTACTTTTGGTAACCTAGCTCATATGTATAAAGCACTAAACGTTTTTATCGCGTTAAACGCATTTTCTCGACAAGGAAAGCACAATTTCATCAAAAACAAACAAAACAAGAAAAATGAATCTATTCAACAAGTCTGCAGCACGTCCTGAAGAGTTACATGGTTTCATCCAATGTCAATGTGTAATTTCTCCAGTTCTGATCATTGTTTAGGTTGTTGGTAGGTTGGTCCAATGCCAAAACACAGTGAAATCTTTTTATGGCTTTAAACGCGTTTTCTCCTCGAGAGAAACATGATTTCACTAAAAACGTTATAGTTTAAACATGCCTGCTGTACATGTGTGCAAACACTCAGAGCCTTAAGATAGGGTTTTCACCAATGTGTTTTTTGGTGAGAAACCTTCTATTTCAAGGTTCTGTGCGTTTTCAGACAAGTACAATATGTATTTATAGTGTTTCTGATGAAATCCCTCCTTTTAATGCATTTTCTCACAGAAAACGAGTCTCTCGCCATGAGAACATGGCTTTTTTGAAAAAGCATATTCTCGTCGAGAAATCATGTTTTAAACAATAAAAACGACTCCCGGTCTTATTTAGTTCACATTTTTACTTTTGGTAACCTAGCTCATATGTATAAAGCACTAAACCTTTTTATCGCGTTAAACGCCTTTTCTCGACAAGAAAAGCACAATTTCATCAAAAACAAACAAAACAAGAAAAATGAATCTATTCAACAAGTCTGCAACACGTCCTGAAGAGTTACATGATTTCACAAAATGTCAATGTGTAATTTCTCCAGTTCTGATCATTGTTTAGGTTGTTGGTAGCTCGGTCCAATGCCAAAACACAGTGAAATCTTTTTATGGCTTTAAACGCCTTTTCTCCTCGAGAGAAACATGATTTCACTAAAAACGTTATAGTTTAAACATGCCTGCTGTACATGTGTGCAAACACTCAGAGCCTTAAGATAGGGTTTTCACCAATGTGTTTTTTGGTGAGAAACCCTCTATTTCAAGGTTCTGTGCGTTTTCAGACAAGTACAATATGTATTTATAGTGTTTCTGATGAAATCCCTCCTTTTAATGCATTTTCTCACAGAAAATGAGTCTCTCGCCATGGGAACATGGCTTTTTTGAAAAAGCATATTCTCGTCGAGACATCGTGTTTTAACCAATAAAAACGACTCCCGGTCTTATTTAGTTCACATTTTTACTTTTGGTAACCTAGCTCATATGTGTAAAGCACTAAACGTTTTTATCGCGTTAAACACATTTTGTCGACAAGGAAAGCACAATTTCATCAAAAACAAACAAAACAAGAAAGATGAATCTATTCAACAAGTCTGCAACACGTCCTGAAGAGTTACATGATTTCACCCAATGTCAATGTGTAATTTCTCCAGTTCTGATCATTGTTTAGGTTGTTGGTAGCTTGGTCCAATGCCAAAACACAGTGAAATCTTTTTATGGCTTTAAACGCCTTTTCTCCTCGAGAGAAACATGATTTCACTAAAAACGTTATAGTTTAAACATGCCTGCTGTACATGTGTGCAAACACTCAGAGCCTTAAGATAGGGTTTTCACCAATGTGTTTTTTGGTGAGAAACCTTCTATTTCAAGGTTCTGTGCGTTTTCAGACAAGTACAATATGTATTTATAGTGTTTCTGATGAAATCCCTCCTTTTAATGCATTTTCTCACAGAAAATGAGTCTCTCGCCATGGGAACATGGCTTTTTTGAAAAAGCATATTCTCGTCGAGAAATCGTGTTTTAAACAATAAAAACGACCCCCGGTCTTATTTAGTTCACATTTTTACTTTTGGTAACCTAGCTCATATGTATAAAGCACTAAACGTTTTTATCGCGTTAAACGCATTTTCTCGACAAGGAAAGCACAATTTCATCAAAAACAAACAAAACAAGAAAAATGAATCTATTCAACAAGTCTGCAGCACGTCCTGAAGAGTTACATGGTTTCATCCAATGTCAATGTGTAATTTCTCCAGTTCTGATCATTGTTTAGGTTGTTGGTAGGTTGGTCCAATGCCAAAACACAGTGAAATCTTTTTATGGCTTTAAACGCGTTTTCTCCTCGAGAGAAACATGATTTCACTAAAAACGTTATAGTTTAAACATGCCTGCTGTACATGTGTGCAAACACTCAGAGCCTTAAGATAGGGTTTTCACCAATGTGTTTTTTGGTGAGAAACCTTCTATTTCAAGGTTCTGTGCGTTTTCAGACAAGTACAATATGTATTTATAGTGTTTCTGATGAAATCCCTCCTTTTAATGCATTTTCTCACAGAAAACGAGTCTCTCGCCATGAGAACATGGCTTTTTTGAAAAAGCATATTCTCGTCGAGAAATCATGTTTTAAACAATAAAAACGACTCCCGGTCTTATTTAGTTCACATTTTTACTTTTGGTAACCTAGCTCATATGTATAAAGCACTAAACCTTTTTATCGCGTTAAACGCCTTTTCTCGACAAGAAAAGCACAATTTCATCAAAAACAAACAAAACAAGAAAAATGAATCTATTCAACAAGTCTGCAACACGTCCTGAAGAGTTACATGATTTCACAAAATGTCAATGTGTAATTTCTCCAGTTCTGATCATTGTTTAGGTTGTTGGTAGCTTGGTCCAATGCCAAAACACAGTGAAATCTTTTTATGGCTTTAAACGCGTTTTCTCCTCGAGAGAAACATGATTTCACTAAAAACGTTATAGTTTAAACATGCCTGCTGTACATGTGTGCAAACACTCAGAGCCTTAAGATAGGGTTTTCACCAATGTGTTTTTTGGTGAGAAACCCTCTATTTCAAGGTTCTGTGCGTTTTCAGACAAGTACAATATGTATTTATAGTGTTTCTGATGAAATCCCTCCTTTTAATGCATTTTCTCACAGAAAACGAGTCTCTCGCCATGGGAACATGGCTTTTTTGAAAAAGCATATTCTCGTCGAGACATCGTGTTTTAACCAATAAAAACGACTCCCGGTCTTATTTAGTTCACATTTTTACTTTTGGTAACCTAGCTCATATGTGTAAAGCACTAAACGTTTTTATCGCGTTAAACACATTTTGTCGACAAGGAAAGCACAATTTCATCAAAAACAAACAAAACAAGAAAGATGAATCTATTCAACAAGTCTGCAACACGTCCTGAAGAGTTACATGATTTCACCCAATGTCAATGTGTAATTTCTCCAGTTCTGATCATTGTTTAGGTTGTTGGTAGCTTGGTCCAATGCCAAAACACAGTGAAATCTTTTTATGGCTTTAAACGCCTTTTCTCCTCGAGAGAAACATGATTTCACTAAAAACGTTATAGTTTAAACATGCCTGCTGTACATGTGTGCAAACACTCAGAGCCTTAAGATAGGGTTTTCACCAATGTGTTTTTTGGTGAGAAACCTTCTATTTCAAGGTTCTGTGCGTTTTCAGACAAGTACAATATGTATTTATAGTGTTTCTGATGAAATCCCTCCTTTTAATGCATTTTCTCACAGAAAATGAGTCTCTCGCCATGGGAACATGGCTTTTTTGAAAAAGCATATTCTCGTCGAGAAATCGTGTTTTAAACAATAAAAACGACCCCCGGTCTTATTTAGTTCACATTTTTACTTTTGGTAACCTAGCTCATATGTATAAAGCACTAAACGTTTTTATCGCGTTAAACGCATTTTCTCGACAAGGAAAGCACAATTTCATCAAAAACAAACAAAACAAGAAAAATGAATCTATTCAACAAGTCTGCAGCACGTCCTGAAGAGTTACATGGTTTCATCCAATGTCAATGTGTAATTTCTCCAGTTCTGATCATTGTTTAGGTTGTTGGTAGGTTGGTCCAATGCCAAAACACAGTGAAATCTTTTTATGGCTTTAAACGCGTTTTCTCCTCGAGAGAAACATGATTTCACTAAAAACGTTATAGTTTAAACATGCCTGCTGTACATGTGTGCAAACACTCAGAGCCTTAAGATAGGGTTTTCACCAATGTGTTTTTTGGTGAGAAACCTTCTATTTCAAGGTTCTGTGCGTTTTCAGACAAGTACAATATGTATTTATAGTGTTTCTGATGAAATCCCTCCTTTTAATGCATTTTCTCACAGAAAACGAGTCTCTCGCCATGAGAACATGGCTTTTTTGAAAAAGCATATTCTCGTCGAGAAATCATGTTTTAAACAATAAAAACGACTCCCGGTCTTATTTAGTTCACATTTTTACTTTTGGTAACCTAGCTCATATGTATAAAGCACTAAACCTTTTTATCGCGTTAAACGCCTTTTCTCGACAAGAAAAGCACAATTTCATCAAAAACAAACAAAACAAGAAAAATGAATCTATTCAACAAGTCTGCAACACGTCCTGAAGAGTTACATGATTTCACAAAATGTCAATGTGTAATTTCTCCAGTTCTGATCATTGTTTAGGTTGTTGGTAGCTTGGTCCAATGCCAAAACACAGTGAAATCTTTTTATGGCTTTAAACGTGTTTTCTCCTCGAGAGAAACATGATTTCACTAAAAACGTTATAGTTTAAACATGCCTGCTGTACATGTGTGCAAACACTCAGAGCCTTAAGATAGGGTTTTCACCAATGTGTTTTTTGGTGAGAAACCTTCTATTTCAAGGTTCTGTGCGTTTTCAGACAAGTACAATATGTATTTATAGTGTTTCTGATGAAATCCCTCCTTTTAATGCATTTTCTCACAGAAAACGAGTCTCTCGCCATGGGAACATGGCTTTTTTGAAAAAGCATATTCTCGTCGAGAAATCGTGTTTTAAACAATAAAAACGACTCCCGGTCTTATTTAGTTCACATTTTTACTTTTGGTAACCTAGCTCATATGTATAAAGCACTAAACGTTTTTATCGCGTTAAACGCATTTTCTCGACAAGGAAAGCACAATTTCATCAAAAACAAACAAAACAAGAAAAATGAATCTATTCAACAAGTCTGCAGCACGTCCTTAAGAGTTACATGGTTTCATCCAATGTCAATGTGTAATTTCTCCAGTTCTGATCATTGTTTAGGTTGTTGGTAGCTTGGTCCAATGCCAAAACACAGTGAAATCTTTTTATGGCTTTAAACGCGTTTTCTCCTCGAGAGAAACATGATTTCACTAAAAACGTTATAGTTTAAACATGCCTGCTGTACATGTGTGCAAACACTCAGAGCCTTAAGATAGGGTTTTCACCAATGTGTTTTTTGGTGAGAAACCTTCTATTTCAAGGTTCTGTGCGTTTTCAGACAAGTACAATATGTATTTATAGTGTTTCTGATGAAATCCCTCCTTTTAATGCATTTTCTCACAGAAAATGAGTCTCTCGCCATGGGAACATGGCTTTTTTGAAAAAGCATATTCTCGTCGAGAAATCGTGTTTTAAACAATAAAAACGACTCCCGGTCTTATTTAGTTCACATTTTTACTTTTGGTAACCTAGCTCATATGTATAAAGCACTAAACCTTTTTATCGCGTTAAACGCCTTTTCTCGACAAGAAAAGCACAATTTCATCAAAAACAAACAAAACAAGAAAAATGAATCTATTCAACAAGTCTGCAACACGTCCTGAAGAGTTACATGATTTCACCCAATGTCAATGTGTAATTTCTCCAGTTCTGATCATTGTTTAGGTTGTTGGTAGCTTGGTCCAATGCCAAAACACAGTGAAATCTTTTTATGGCTTTAAACGCGTTTTCTCCTCGAGAGAAACATGATTTCACTAAAAACGTTATAGTTTAAACATGCCTGCTGTACATGTGTGCAAACACTCAGAGCCTTAAGATAGGGTTTTCACCAATGTGTTTTTTGGTGAGAAACCTTCTATTTCAAGGTTCTGTGCGTTTTCAGACAAGTACAATATGTATTTATAGTGTTTCTGATGAAATCCCTCCTTTTAATGCATCTTCTCACAGAAAACGAGTCTCTCGCCATGAGAACATGGCTTTTTTGAAAAAGCATATTCTCGTCGAGAAATCGTGTTTTACACAATAAAAACGACTCTCGGTCTTATTTAGTTCACATTTTTACTTTTGGTAACCTAGCCCATATGTGTAAAGCACTAAACCTTTTTATCGCGTTAAACGCCTTTTCTCGACAAGGAAAGCACAATTTCATCAAACACAACAAGAAAGATGAATCTATTCAACAAGTCTGCAACACGTCCTGAAGAGTTACATGATTTAACCCAATGTCAATGTGTAATTTCTCCAGTTCTGATCATTGTTTAGGTTGTTGGTAGCTTGGTCCAATGCCAAAACACAGTGAAATCTTTTTATGGCTTTAAACGCGTTTTCTCCTCGAGAGAAACATGATTTCACTAAAAACGTTATAGTTTAAACATGCCTGCTGTACATGTGTGCAAACACTCAGAGCCTTAACGTAGGGTTTTCACAAATGTGTTTTTTGGTGAGAAACCTTCTATTTCAAGGTTCTGTGCGTTTTCAGACAAGTACAATATGTATTTATAGTGTTTCTGATGAAATCCCTCTTTTTAATGCATTTTCTCACAGAAAACGAGTCTCTCGCCATGAGAACATGGCTTTTTTGAAAAAGCATATTCTCGTCGAGAAATCGTGTTTTACACAATAAAAACGACTCTCGGTCTTATTTAGTTCACATTTTTACTTTTGGTAACCTAGCCCATATGTATAAAGCACTAAACCTTTTTATCGCGTTAAACGCCTTTTCTCGACAAGGAAAGCACAATTTCATCAAAAACAAACACAACAAGAAAGATGAATCTATTCAACAAGTCTGCAACACGTCCTGAAGAGTTACATGATTTCACCCAATGTCAATGTGTAATTTCTCCAGTTCTGATCATTGTTTAGGTTGTTGGTAGCTCGGTCCAATGCCAAAACACAGTGAAATCTTTTTATGGCTTTAAACGCGTTTTCTCCTCGAGAGAAACATGATTTCACTAAAAACGTTATAGTTTAAACATGCCTGCTGTACATGTGTGCAAACACTCAGAGCCTTAAGATAGGGTTTTCACCAATGTGTTTTTTGGTGAGAAACCCTCTATTTCAAGGTTCTGTGCGTTTTCAGACAAGTACAATATGTATTTATAGTGTTTCTGATGAAATCCCTCCTTTTAATGCATTTTCTCACAGAAAATGAGTCTCTCGCCATGGGAACATGGCTTTTTTGAAAAAGCATATTCTCGTCGAGACATCGTGTTTTAAACAATAAAAACGACTCCCGGTCTTATTTAGTTCACATTTTTACTTTTGGTAACCTAGCTCATATGTGTAAAGCACTAAACGTTTTTATCGCGTTAAACACATTTTGTCGACAAGGAAAGCACAATTTCATCAAAAACAAACAAAACAAGAAAGATGAATCTATTCAACAAGTCTGCAACACGTCCTGAAGAGTTACATGATTTCACCCAATGTCAATGTGTAATTTCTCCAGTTCTGATCATTGTTTAGGTTGTTGGTAGCTTGGTCCAATGCCAAAACACAGTGAAATCTTTTTATGGCTTTAAACGCCTTTTCTCCTCGAGAGAAACATGATTTCACTAAAAACGTTATAGTTTAAACATGCCTGCTGTACATGTGTGCAAACACTCAGAGCCTTAAGATAGGGTTTTCAACAATGTGTTTTTTGGTGAGAAACCTTCTATTTCAAGGTTCTGTGCGTTTTCAGACAAGTACAATATGTATTTATAGTGTTTCTGATGAAATCCCTCCTTTTAATGCATTTTCTCACAGAAAACGAGTCTCTCGCCATGAGAACATGGCTTTTTTGAAAAAGCATATTCTCGTCGAGAAATCGTGTTTTACACAATAAAAACGACTCTCGGTCTTATTTAGTTCACATTTTTACTTTTGGTAACCTAGCCCATATGTATAAAGCACTAAACCTTTTTATCGCGTTAAACGCATTTTCTCGACAAGGAAAGCACAATTTCATCAAAAACAAACACAACAAGAAAGATGAATCTATTCAACAAGTCTGCAACACGTCCTGAAGAGTTACATGATTTCACCCAATGTCAATGTGTAATTTCTCCAGTTCTGATCATTGTTTAGGTTGTTGGTAGCTCGGTCCAATGCCAAAACACAGTGAAATCTTTTTATGGCTTTAAACGCCTTTTCTCCTCGAGAGAAACATGATTTCACTAAAAACGTTATAGTTTAAACATGCCTGCTGTACATGTGTGCAAACACTCAGAGCCTTAAGATAGGGTTTTCACCAATGTGTTTTTTGGTGAGAAACCTTCTATTTCAAGGTTCTGTGCGTTTTCAGACAAGTACAATATATATTTATAGTGTTTCTGATGAAATCCCTCCTTTTAATGCATTTTCTCACAGAAAATGAGTCTCTCGCCATGGGAACATGGCTTTTTTGAAAAAGCATATTCTCGTCGAGAAATCGTGTTTTAAACAATAAAAACGACTCCCGGTCTTATTTAGTTCACATTTTTACTTTTGGTAACCTAGCTCATATGTATAAAGCACTAAACGTTTTTATCGCTTTAAACGCATTTTCTCGACAAGGAAAGCACAATTTCATCAACAACAAACAAAACAAGAAAAATGAATCTATTCAACAAGTCTGCAACACGTCCTGAAGAGTTACATGGTTTCATCCAATGTCAATGTGTAATTTCTCCAGTTCTGATCATTGTTTAGGTTGTTGGTAGCTTGGTCCAATGCCAAAACACAGTGAAATCTTTTTATGGCTTTAAACGCGTTTTCTCCTCGAGAGAAACATGATTTCACTAAAAACGTTATAGTTTAAACATGCCTGCTGTACATATGTGCAAACACTCAGAGCCTTAAGATAGGGTTTTCACCAATGTGTTTTTTGGTGAGAAACCTTCTATTTCAAGGTTCTGTGCGTTTTCAGACAAGTACAATATGTATTTATAGTGTTTCTGATGAAATCCCTCCTTTTAATGCATTTTCTCACAGAAAACGAGTCTCTCGCCATGAGAACATGGCTTTTTTGAAAAAGCATATTCTCGTCGAGAAATCGTGTTTTAAACAATAAAAACGACTCTCGGTCTTATTTAGTTCACATTTTTACTTTTGGTAGCCTAGTTCATATGTATAAAGCACTAAACGTTTTTATCGCTTTAAACGCATTTTCTCGACAAGGAAAGCACAATTTCATCAAAAACAAACAAAACAAGAAAAATGAATCTATTCAACAAGTCTGCAACACGTCCTTAAGAGTTACATGGTTTCACCCAATGTCAATGTGTAATTTCTCCAGTTCTGATCATTGTTTAGGTTGTTGGTAGCTCGGTCCAATGCCAAAACACAGTGAAATCTTTTTATGGCTTTAAACGCGTTTTCTCCTCGAGAGAAACATGATTTCACTAAAAACGTTATACTTTAAACATGCCTGCTGTAAATGTGTGCAAACACTCAGAGCCTTAAGATAGGGTTTTCACCAATGTGTTTTTTGGTGAGAAACCTTCTATTTCAAGGTTCTGTGCGTTTTCAGACAAGTACAATATGTATTTATAGTGTTTCTGATGAAATCCCTCCTATTAATGCATTTTCTCACAGAAAACGAGTCTCTCGCCATGAGAACATGGCTTTTTTGAAAAAGCATATTCTCGTCGAGAAATCGTGTTTTACACAATAAAAACGACTCTCGGTCTTATTTAGTTCACATTTTTACTTTTGGTAACCTAGCCCATATGTATAAAGCACTAAACCTTTTTATCGCGTTAAACGCCTTTTCTCGACAAGGAAAGCACAATTTCATCAAAAACAAACACAACAAGAAAGATGAATCTATTCAACAAGTCTGCAACACGTCCTGAAGAGTTACATGGTTTCATCCAATGTCAATGTGTAATTTCTCCAGTTCTGATCATTGTTTAGGTTGTTGGTAGCTTGGTCCAATGCCAAAACACAGTGAAATCTTTTTATGGCTTTAAACGCGTTTTCTCCTCGAGAGAAACATGATTTCACTAAAAACGTTATAGTTTAAACATGCCTGCTGTACATGTGTGCAAACACTCAGAGCCTTAAGATAGGGTTTTCACCAATGTGTTTTTTGGTGAGAAACCTTCTATTTCAAGGTTCTGTGCGTTTTCAGACAAGTACAATATGTATTTATAGTGTTTCTGATGAAATCCCTCCTTTTAATGCATCTTCTCACAGAAAAATGAGTCTCTCGCCATGAGAACATGGCTTTTTTGAAAAAGCATATTCTCGTCGAGAAATCGTGTTTTACACAATAAAAACGACTCTCGGTCTTATTTAGTTCACATTTTTACTTTTGGTAACCTAGCCCATATGTATAAAGCACTAAACCTTTTTATCGCGTTAAACGCATTTTCTCGACAAGGAAAGCACAATTTCATCAAAAACAAACACAACAAGAAAGATGAATCTATTCAACAAGTCTGCAACACGTCCTGAAGAGTTACATGATTTCACCCAATGTCAATGTGTAATTTCTCCAGTTCTGATCATTGTTTAGGTTGTTGGTAGCTTGGTCCAATGCCAAAACACAGTGAAATCTTTTTATGGCTTTAAACGCGTTTTCTCCTCGAGAGAAACATGATTTCACTAAAAACGTTATAGTTTAAACATGCCTGCTGTACATGTGTGCAAACACTCAGAGCTTTAAGATAGGGTTTTCACCAATGTGTTTTTTGGTGAGAAACCTTCTATTTCAAGGTTCTGTGCGTTTTCAGACAAGTACAATATGTATTTATAGTGTTTCTGATGAAATCCCTCCTATTAATGCATTTTCTCACAGAATACGAGTCTCTCGCCATGAGAACATGGCTTTTTTGAAAAAGCATATTCTCGTCGAGAAATCGTGTTTTACACAATAAAAACGACTCTCGGTCTTATTTAGTTCACATTTTTACTTTTGGTAACCTAGCCCATATGTATAAAGCACTAAACCTTTTTATCGCGTTAAACGCATTTTCTCGACAAGGAAAGCACAATTTCATCAAAAACAAACACAACAAGAAAGATGAATCTATTCAACAAGTCTGCAACACGTCCTGAAGAGTTACATGATTTAACCCAATGTCAATGTGTAATTTCTCCAGTTCTGATCATTGTTTAGGTTGTTGGTAGCTTGGTCCAATGCCAAAACACAGTGAAATCTTTTTATGGCTTTAAACGCGTTTTCTCCTCGAGAGAAACATGATTTCACTAAAAACGTTATAGTTTAAACATGCCTGCTGTACATGTGTGCAAACACTCAGAGCTTTAAGATAGGGTTTTCACCAATGTGTTTTTTGGTGAGAAACCTTCTATTTCAAGGTTCTGTGCGTTTTCAGACAAGTACAATATGTATTTATAGTGTTTCTGATGAAATCCCTCCTATTAATGCATTTTCTCACAGAAAACGAGTCTCTCGCCATGAGAACATGGCTTTTTTGAAAAAGCATATTCTCGTCGAGAAATCGTGTTTTACACAATAAAAACGACTCTCGGTCTTATTTAGTTCACATTTTTACTTTTGGTAACCTAGCCCATATGTATAAAGCACTAAACCTTTTTATCGCGTTAAACGCCTTTTCTCGACAAGGAAAGCACAATTTCATCAAAAACAAACACAACAAGAAAGATGAATCTATTCAACAAGTCTGCAACACGTCCTGAAGAGTTACATGATTTAACCCAATGTCAATGTGTAATTTCTCCAGTTCTGATCATTGTTTAGGTTGTTGGTAGCTTGGTCCAATGCCAAAACACAGTGAAATCTTTTTATGGCTTTAAACGCGTTTTCTCCTCGAGAGAAACATGATTTCACTAAAAACGTTATAGTTTAAACATGCCTGCTGTACATGTGTGCAAACACTCAGAGCCTTAAGATAGGGTTTTCAACAATGTGTTTTTTGGTGAGAAACCTTCTATTTCAAGGTTCTGTGCGTTTTCAGACAAGTACAATATGTATTTATAGTGTTTCTGATGAAATCCCTCCTTTTAATGCATTTTCTCACAGAAAACGAGTCTCTCGCCATGAGAACATGGCTTTTTTGAAAAAGCATATTCTCGTCGAGAAATCGTGTTTTACACAATAAAAACGACTCTCGGTCTTATTTAGTTCACATTTTTACTTTTGGTAACCTAGCCCATATGTATAAAGCACTAAACCTTTTTATCGCGTTAAACGCATTTTCTCGACAAGGAAAGCACAATTTCATCAAAAACAAACACAACAAGAAAGATGAATCTATTCAACAAGTCTGCAACACGTCCTGAAGAGTTACATGATTTCACCCAATGTCAATGTGTAATTTCTCCAGTTCTGATCATTGTTTAGGTTGTTGGTAGCTTGGTCCAATGCCAAAACACAGTGAAATCTTTTTATGGCTTTAAACGCCTTTTCTCCTCGAGAGAAACATGATTTCACTAAAAACGTTATAGTTTAAACATGCCTGCTGTACATGTGTGCAAACACTCAGAGCCTTAAGATAGGGTTTTCACCAATGTGTTTTTTGGTGAGAAACCTTCTATTTCAAGGTTCTGTGCGTTTTCAGACAAGTACAATATGTATTTATAGTGTTTCTGATGAAATCCCTCCTTTTAATGCATTTTCTCACAGAAAATGAGTCTCTCGCCATGGGAACATGGCTTTTTTGAAAAAGCATATTCTCGTCGAGAAATCGTGTTTTAAACAATAAAAACGACCCCCGGTCTTATTTAGTTCACATTTTTACTTTTGGTAACCTAGCTCATATGTATAAAGCACTAAACGTTATTATCGCGTTAAACGCATTTTCTCGACAAGGAAAGCACAATTTCATCAAAAACAAACAAAACAAGAAAAATGAATCTATTCAACAAGTCTGCAGCACGTCCTGAAGAGTTACATGGTTTCATCCAATGTCAATGTGTAATTTCTCCAGTTCTGATCATTGTTTAGGTTGTTGGTAGGTTGGTCCAATGCCAAAACACAGTGAAATCTTTTTATGGCTTTAAACGCGTTTTCTCCTCGAGAGAAACATGATTTCACTAAAAACGTTATAGTTTAAACATGCCTGCTGTACATGTGTGCAAACACTCAGAGCCTTAAGATAGGGTTTTCACCAATGTGTTTTTTGGTGAGAAACCTTCTATTTCAAGGTTCTGTGCGTTTTCAGACAAGTACAATATGTATTTATAGTGTTTCTGATGAAATCCCTCCTTTTAATGCATTTTCTCACAGAAAACGAGTCTCTCGCCATGAGAACATGGCTTTTTTGAAAAAGCATATTCTCGTCGAGAAATCATGTTTTAAACAATAAAAACGACTCCCGGTCTTATTTAGTTCACATTTTTACTTTTGGTAACCTAGCTCATATGTATAAAGCACTAAACCTTTTTATCGCGTTAAACGCCTTTTCTCGACAAGAAAAGCACAATTTCATCAAAAACAAACAAAACAAGAAAAATGAATCTATTCAACAAGTCTGCAACACGTCCTGAAGAGTTACATGATTTCACAAAATGTCAATGTGTAATTTCTCCAGTTCTGATCATTGTTTAGGTTGTTGGTAGCTCGGTCCAATGCCAAAACACAGTGAAATCTTTTTATGGCTTTAAACGCCTTTTCTCCTCGAGAGAAACATGATTTCACTAAAAACGTTATAGTTTAAACATGCCTGCTGTACATGTGTGCAAACACTCAGAGCCTTAAGATAGGGTTTTCACCAATGTGTTTTTTGGTGAGAAACCCTCTATTTCAAGGTTCTGTGCGTTTTCAGACAAGTACAATATGTATTTATAGTGTTTCTGATGAAATCCCTCCTTTTAATGCATTTTCTCACAGAAAATGAGTCTCTCGCCATGGGAACATGGCTTTTTTGAAAAAGCATATTCTCGTCGAGACATCGTGTTTTAACCAATAAAAACGACTCCCGGTCTTATTTAGTTCACATTTTTACTTTTGGTAACCTAGCTCATATGTGTAAAGCACTAAACGTTTTTATCGCGTTAAACACATTTTGTCGACAAGGAAAGCACAATTTCATCAAAAACAAACAAAACAAGAAAGATGAATCTATTCAACAAGTCTGCAACACGTCCTGAAGAGTTACATGATTTCACCCAATGTCAATGTGTAATTTCTCCAGTTCTGATCATTGTTTAGGTTGTTGGTAGCTTGGTCCAATGCCAAAACACAGTGAAATCTTTTTATGGCTTTAAACGCCTTTTCTCCTCGAGAGAAACATGATTTCACTAAAAACGTTATAGTTTAAACATGCCTGCTGTACATGTGTGCAAACACTCAGAGCCTTAAGATAGGGTTTTCACCAATGTGTTTTTTGGTGAGAAACCTTCTATTTCAAGGTTCTGTGCGTTTTCAGACAAGTACAATATGTATTTATAGTGTTTCTGATGAAATCCCTCCTTTTAATGCATTTTCTCACAGAAAATGAGTCTCTCGCCATGGGAACATGGCTTTTTTGAAAAAGCATATTCTCGTCGAGAAATCGTGTTTTAAACAATAAAAACGACCCCCGGTCTTATTTAGTTCACATTTTTACTTTTGGTAACCTAGCTCATATGTATAAAGCACTAAACGTTTTTATCGCGTTAAACGCATTTTCTCGACAAGGAAAGCACAATTTCATCAAAAACAAACAAAACAAGAAAAATGAATCTATTCAACAAGTCTGCAGCACGTCCTGAAGAGTTACATGGTTTCATCCAATGTCAATGTGTAATTTCTCCAGTTCTGATCATTGTTTAGGTTGTTGGTAGGTTGGTCCAATGCCAAAACACAGTGAAATCTTTTTATGGCTTTAAACGCGTTTTCTCCTCGAGAGAAACATGATTTCACTAAAAACGTTATAGTTTAAACATGCCTGCTGTACATGTGTGCAAACACTCAGAGCCTTAAGATAGGGTTTTCACCAATGTGTTTTTTGGTGAGAAACCTTCTATTTCAAGGTTCTGTGCGTTTTCAGACAAGTACAATATGTATTTATAGTGTTTCTGATGAAATCCCTCCTTTTAATGCATTTTCTCACAGAAAACGAGTCTCTCGCCATGAGAACATGGCTTTTTTGAAAAAGCATATTCTCGTCGAGAAATCATGTTTTAAACAATAAAAACGACTCCCGGTCTTATTTAGTTCACATTTTTACTTTTGGTAACCTAGCTCATATGTATAAAGCACTAAACCTTTTTATCGCGTTAAACGCCTTTTCTCGACAAGAAAAGCACAATTTCATCAAAAACAAACAAAACAAGAAAAATGAATCTATTCAACAAGTCTGCAACACGTCCTGAAGAGTTACATGATTTCACAAAATGTCAATGTGTAATTTCTCCAGTTCTGATCATTGTTTAGGTTGTTGGTAGCTCGGTCCAATGCCAAAACACAGTGAAATCTTTTTATGGCTTTAAACGCCTTTTCTCCTCGAGAGAAACATGATTTCACTAAAAACGTTATAGTTTAAACATGCCTGCTGTACATGTGTGCAAACACTCAGAGCCTTAAGATAGGGTTTTCACCAATGTGTTTTTTGGTGAGAAACCCTCTATTTCAAGGTTCTGTGCGTTTTCAGACAAGTACAATATGTATTTATAGTGTTTCTGATGAAATCCCTCCTTTTAATGCATTTTCTCACAGAAAATGAGTCTCTCGCCATGGGAACATGGCTTTTTTGAAAAAGCATATTCTCGTCGAGACATCGTGTTTTAACCAATAAAAACGACTCCCGGTCTTATTTAGTTCACATTTTTACTTTTGGTAACCTAGCTCATATGTGTAAAGCACTAAACGTTTTTATCGCGTTAAACACATTTTGTCGACAAGGAAAGCACAATTTCATCAAAAACAAACAAAACAAGAAAGATGAATCTATTCAACAAGTCTGCAACACGTCCTGAAGAGTTACATGATTTCACCCAATGTCAATGTGTAATTTCTCCAGTTCTGATCATTGTTTAGGTTGTTGGTAGCTTGGTCCAATGCCAAAACACAGTGAAATCTTTTTATGGCTTTAAACGCCTTTTCTCCTCGAGAGAAACATGATTTCACTAAAAACGTTATAGTTTAAACATGCCTGCTGTACATGTGTGCAAACACTCAGAGCCTTAAGATAGGGTTTTCACCAATGTGTTTTTTGGTGAGAAACCTTCTATTTCAAGGTTCTGTGCGTTTTCAGACAAGTACAATATGTATTTATAGTGTTTCTGATGAAATCCCTCCTTTTAATGCATTTTCTCACAGAAAATGAGTCTCTCGCCATGGGAACATGGCTTTTTTGAAAAAGCATATTCTCGTCGAGAAATCGTGTTTTAAACAATAAAAACGACCCCCGGTCTTATTTAGTTCACATTTTTACTTTTGGTAACCTAGCTCATATGTATAAAGCACTAAACGTTTTTATCGCGTTAAACGCATTTTCTCGACAAGGAAAGCACAATTTCATCAAAAACAAACAAAACAAGAAAAATGAATCTATTCAACAAGTCTGCAGCACGTCCTGAAGAGTTACATGGTTTCATCCAATGTCAATGTGTAATTTCTCCAGTTCTGATCATTGTTTAGGTTGTTGGTAGGTTGGTCCAATGCCAAAACACAGTGAAATCTTTTTATGGCTTTAAACGCGTTTTCTCCTCGAGAGAAACATGATTTCACTAAAAACGTTATAGTTTAAACATGCCTGCTGTACATGTGTGCAAACACTCAGAGCCTTAAGATAGGGTTTTCACCAATGTGTTTTTTGGTGAGAAACCTTCTATTTCAAGGTTCTGTGCGTTTTCAGACAAGTACAATATGTATTTATAGTGTTTCTGATGAAATCCCTCCTTTTAATGCATTTTCTCACAGAAAACGAGTCTCTCGCCATGAGAACATGGCTTTTTTGAAAAAGCATATTCTCGTCGAGAAATCATGTTTTAAACAATAAAAACGACTCCCGGTCTTATTTAGTTCACATTTTTACTTTTGGTAACCTAGCTCATATGTATAAAGCACTAAACCTTTTTATCGCGTTAAACGCCTTTTCTCGACAAGAAAAGCACAATTTCATCAAAAACAAACAAAACAAGAAAAATGAATCTATTCAACAAGTCTGCAACACGTCCTGAAGAGTTACATGATTTCACAAAATGTCAATGTGTAATTTCTCCAGTTCTGATCATTGTTTAGGTTGTTGGTAGCTTGGTCCAATGCCAAAACACAGTGAAATCTTTTTATGGCTTTAAACGCGTTTTCTCCTCGAGAGAAACATGATTTCACTAAAAACGTTATAGTTTAAACATGCCTGCTGTACATGTGTGCAAACACTCAGAGCCTTAAGATAGGGTTTTCACCAATGTGTTTTTTGGTGAGAAACCCTCTATTTCAAGGTTCTGTGCGTTTTCAGACAAGTACAATATGTATTTATAGTGTTTCTGATGAAATCCCTCCTTTTAATGCATTTTCTCACAGAAAACGAGTCTCTCGCCATGGGAACATGGCTTTTTTGAAAAAGCATATTCTCGTCGAGACATCGTGTTTTAACCAATAAAAACGACTCCCGGTCTTATTTAGTTCACATTTTTACTTTTGGTAACCTAGCTCATATGTGTAAAGCACTAAACGTTTTTATCGCGTTAAACACATTTTGTCGACAAGGAAAGCACAATTTCATCAAAAACAAACAAAACAAGAAAGATGAATCTATTCAACAAGTCTGCAACACGTCCTGAAGAGTTACATGATTTCACCCAATGTCAATGTGTAATTTCTCCAGTTCTGATCATTGTTTAGGTTGTTGGTAGCTTGGTCCAATGCCAAAACACAGTGAAATCTTTTTATGGCTTTAAACGCCTTTTCTCCTCGAGAGAAACATGATTTCACTAAAAACGTTATAGTTTAAACATGCCTGCTGTACATGTGTGCAAACACTCAGAGCCTTAAGATAGGGTTTTCACCAATGTGTTTTTTGGTGAGAAACCTTCTATTTCAAGGTTCTGTGCGTTTTCAGACAAGTACAATATGTATTTATAGTGTTTCTGATGAAATCCCTCCTTTTAATGCATTTTCTCACAGAAAATGAGTCTCTCGCCATGGGAACATGGCTTTTTTGAAAAAGCATATTCTCGTCGAGAAATCGTGTTTTAAACAATAAAAACGACCCCCGGTCTTATTTAGTTCACATTTTTACTTTTGGTAACCTAGCTCATATGTATAAAGCACTAAACGTTTTTATCGCGTTAAACGCATTTTCTCGACAAGGAAAGCACAATTTCATCAAAAACAAACAAAACAAGAAAAATGAATCTATTCAACAAGTCTGCAGCACGTCCTGAAGAGTTACATGGTTTCATCCAATGTCAATGTGTAATTTCTCCAGTTCTGATCATTGTTTAGGTTGTTGGTAGGTTGGTCCAATGCCAAAACACAGTGAAATCTTTTTATGGCTTTAAACGCGTTTTCTCCTCGAGAGAAACATGATTTCACTAAAAACGTTATAGTTTAAACATGCCTGCTGTACATGTGTGCAAACACTCAGAGCCTTAAGATAGGGTTTTCACCAATGTGTTTTTTGGTGAGAAACCTTCTATTTCAAGGTTCTGTGCGTTTTCAGACAAGTACAATATGTATTTATAGTGTTTCTGATGAAATCCCTCCTTTTAATGCATTTTCTCACAGAAAACGAGTCTCTCGCCATGAGAACATGGCTTTTTTGAAAAAGCATATTCTCGTCGAGAAATCATGTTTTAAACAATAAAAACGACTCCCGGTCTTATTTAGTTCACATTTTTACTTTTGGTAACCTAGCTCATATGTATAAAGCACTAAACCTTTTTATCGCGTTAAACGCCTTTTCTCGACAAGAAAAGCACAATTTCATCAAAAACAAACAAAACAAGAAAAATGAATCTATTCAACAAGTCTGCAACACGTCCTGAAGAGTTACATGATTTCACAAAATGTCAATGTGTAATTTCTCCAGTTCTGATCATTGTTTAGGTTGTTGGTAGCTTGGTCCAATGCCAAAACACAGTGAAATCTTTTTATGGCTTTAAACGTGTTTTCTCCTCGAGAGAAACATGATTTCACTAAAAACGTTATAGTTTAAACATGCCTGCTGTACATGTGTGCAAACACTCAGAGCCTTAAGATAGGGTTTTCACCAATGTGTTTTTTGGTGAGAAACCTTCTATTTCAAGGTTCTGTGCGTTTTCAGACAAGTACAATATGTATTTATAGTGTTTCTGATGAAATCCCTCCTTTTAATGCATTTTCTCACAGAAAACGAGTCTCTCGCCATGGGAACATGGCTTTTTTGAAAAAGCATATTCTCGTCGAGAAATCGTGTTTTAAACAATAAAAACGACTCCCGGTCTTATTTAGTTCACATTTTTACTTTTGGTAACCTAGCTCATATGTATAAAGCACTAAACGTTTTTATCGCGTTAAACGCATTTTCTCGACAAGGAAAGCACAATTTCATCAAAAACAAACAAAACAAGAAAAATGAATCTATTCAACAAGTCTGCAGCACGTCCTTAAGAGTTACATGGTTTCATCCAATGTCAATGTGTAATTTCTCCAGTTCTGATCATTGTTTAGGTTGTTGGTAGCTTGGTCCAATGCCAAAACACAGTGAAATCTTTTTATGGCTTTAAACGCGTTTTCTCCTCGAGAGAAACATGATTTCACTAAAAACGTTATAGTTTAAACATGCCTGCTGTACATGTGTGCAAACACTCAGAGCCTTAAGATAGGGTTTTCACCAATGTGTTTTTTGGTGAGAAACCTTCTATTTCAAGGTTCTGTGCGTTTTCAGACAAGTACAATATGTATTTATAGTGTTTCTGATGAAATCCCTCCTTTTAATGCATTTTCTCACAGAAAATGAGTCTCTCGCCATGGGAACATGGCTTTTTTGAAAAAGCATATTCTCGTCGAGAAATCGTGTTTTAAACAATAAAAACGACTCCCGGTCTTATTTAGTTCACATTTTTACTTTTGGTAACCTAGCTCATATGTATAAAGCACTAAACCTTTTTATCGCGTTAAACGCCTTTTCTCGACAAGAAAAGCACAATTTCATCAAAAACAAACAAAACAAGAAAAATGAATCTATTCAACAAGTCTGCAACACGTCCTGAAGAGTTACATGATTTCACCCAATGTCAATGTGTAATTTCTCCAGTTCTGATCATTGTTTAGGTTGTTGGTAGCTTGGTCCAATGCCAAAACACAGTGAAATCTTTTTATGGCTTTAAACGCGTTTTCTCCTCGAGAGAAACATGATTTCACTAAAAACGTTATAGTTTAAACATGCCTGCTGTACATGTGTGCAAACACTCAGAGCCTTAAGATAGGGTTTTCACCAATGTGTTTTTTGGTGAGAAACCTTCTATTTCAAGGTTCTGTGCGTTTTCAGACAAGTACAATATGTATTTATAGTGTTTCTGATGAAATCCCTCCTTTTAATGCATCTTCTCACAGAAAACGAGTCTCTCGCCATGAGAACATGGCTTTTTTGAAAAAGCATATTCTCGTCGAGAAATCGTGTTTTACACAATAAAAACGACTCTCGGTCTTATTTAGTTCACATTTTTACTTTTGGTAACCTAGCCCATATGTGTAAAGCACTAAACCTTTTTATCGCGTTAAACGCCTTTTCTCGACAAGGAAAGCACAATTTCATCAAACACAACAAGAAAGATGAATCTATTCAACAAGTCTGCAACACGTCCTGAAGAGTTACATGATTTAACCCAATGTCAATGTGTAATTTCTCCAGTTCTGATCATTGTTTAGGTTGTTGGTAGCTTGGTCCAATGCCAAAACACAGTGAAATCTTTTTATGGCTTTAAACGCGTTTTCTCCTCGAGAGAAACATGATTTCACTAAAAACGTTATAGTTTAAACATGCCTGCTGTACATGTGTGCAAACACTCAGAGCCTTAACGTAGGGTTTTCACAAATGTGTTTTTTGGTGAGAAACCTTCTATTTCAAGGTTCTGTGCGTTTTCAGACAAGTACAATATGTATTTATAGTGTTTCTGATGAAATCCCTCTTTTTAATGCATTTTCTCACAGAAAACGAGTCTCTCGCCATGAGAACATGGCTTTTTTGAAAAAGCATATTCTCGTCGAGAAATCGTGTTTTACACAATAAAAACGACTCTCGGTCTTATTTAGTTCACATTTTTACTTTTGGTAACCTAGCCCATATGTATAAAGCACTAAACCTTTTTATCGCGTTAAACGCCTTTTCTCGACAAGGAAAGCACAATTTCATCAAAAACAAACACAACAAGAAAGATGAATCTATTCAACAAGTCTGCAACACGTCCTGAAGAGTTACATGATTTCACCCAATGTCAATGTGTAATTTCTCCAGTTCTGATCATTGTTTAGGTTGTTGGTAGCTCGGTCCAATGCCAAAACACAGTGAAATCTTTTTATGGCTTTAAACGCGTTTTCTCCTCGAGAGAAACATGATTTCACTAAAAACGTTATAGTTTAAACATGCCTGCTGTACATGTGTGCAAACACTCAGAGCCTTAAGATAGGGTTTTCACCAATGTGTTTTTTGGTGAGAAACCCTCTATTTCAAGGTTCTGTGCGTTTTCAGACAAGTACAATATGTATTTATAGTGTTTCTGATGAAATCCCTCCTTTTAATGCATTTTCTCACAGAAAATGAGTCTCTCGCCATGGGAACATGGCTTTTTTGAAAAAGCATATTCTCGTCGAGACATCGTGTTTTAAACAATAAAAACGACTCCCGGTCTTATTTAGTTCACATTTTTACTTTTGGTAACCTAGCTCATATGTGTAAAGCACTAAACGTTTTTATCGCGTTAAACACATTTTGTCGACAAGGAAAGCACAATTTCATCAAAAACAAACAAAACAAGAAAGATGAATCTATTCAACAAGTCTGCAACACGTCCTGAAGAGTTACATGATTTCACCCAATGTCAATGTGTAATTTCTCCAGTTCTGATCATTGTTTAGGTTGTTGGTAGCTTGGTCCAATGCCAAAACACAGTGAAATCTTTTTATGGCTTTAAACGCCTTTTCTCCTCGAGAGAAACATGATTTCACTAAAAACGTTATAGTTTAAACATGCCTGCTGTACATGTGTGCAAACACTCAGAGCCTTAAGATAGGGTTTTCAACAATGTGTTTTTTGGTGAGAAACCTTCTATTTCAAGGTTCTGTGCGTTTTCAGACAAGTACAATATGTATTTATAGTGTTTCTGATGAAATCCCTCCTTTTAATGCATTTTCTCACAGAAAACGAGTCTCTCGCCATGAGAACATGGCTTTTTTGAAAAAGCATATTCTCGTCGAGAAATCGTGTTTTACACAATAAAAACGACTCTCGGTCTTATTTAGTTCACATTTTTACTTTTGGTAACCTAGCCCATATGTATAAAGCACTAAACCTTTTTATCGCGTTAAACGCATTTTCTCGACAAGGAAAGCACAATTTCATCAAAAACAAACACAACAAGAAAGATGAATCTATTCAACAAGTCTGCAACACGTCCTGAAGAGTTACATGATTTCACCCAATGTCAATGTGTAATTTCTCCAGTTCTGATCATTGTTTAGGTTGTTGGTAGCTCGGTCCAATGCCAAAACACAGTGAAATCTTTTTATGGCTTTAAACGCCTTTTCTCCTCGAGAGAAACATGATTTCACTAAAAACGTTATAGTTTAAACATGCCTGCTGTACATGTGTGCAAACACTCAGAGCCTTAAGATAGGGTTTTCACCAATGTGTTTTTTGGTGAGAAACCCTCTATTTCAAGGTTCTGTGCGTTTTCAGACAAGTACAATATGTATTTATAGTGTTTCTGATGAAATCCCTCCTTTTAATGCATTTTCTCACAGAAAATGAGTCTCTCGCCATGGGAACATGGCTTTTTTGAAAAAGCATATTCTCGTCGAGACATCGTGTTTTAACCAATAAAAATGACTTCCGGTCTTATTTAGTTCACATTTTTACTTTTGGTAACCTAGCTCATATGTGTAAAGCACTAAACGTTTTTATCGCGTTAAACACATTTTGTCGACAAGGAAAGCACAATTTCATCAAAAACAAACAAAACAAGAAAGATGAATCTATTCAACAAGTCTGCAACACGTCCTGAAGAGTTACATGATTTCACCCAATGTCAATGTGTAATTTCTCCAGTTCTGATCATTGTTTAGGTTGTTGGTAGCTTGGTCCAATGCCAAAACACAGTGAAATCTTTTTATGGCTTTAAACGCCTTTTCTCCTCGAGAGAAACATGATTTCACTAAAAACGTTATAGTTTAAACATGCCTGCTGTACATGTGTGCAAACACTCAGAGCCTTAAGATAGGGTTTTCACCAATGTGTTTTTTGGTGAGAAACCTTCTATTTCAAGGTTCTGTGCGTTTTCAGACAAGTACAATATGTATTTATAGTGTTTCTGATGAAATCCCTCCTTTTAATGCATTTTCTCACAGAAAATGAGTCTCTCGCCATGGGAACATGGCTTTTTTGAAAAAGCATATTCTCGTCGAGAAATCGTGTTTTAAACAATAAAAACGACCCCCGGTCTTATTTAGTTCACATTTTTACTTTTGGTAACCTAGCTCATATGTATAAAGCACTAAACGTTATTATCGCGTTAAACGCATTTTCTCGACAAGGAAAGCACAATTTCATCAAAAACAAACAAAACAAGAAAAATGAATCTATTCAACAAGTCTGCAGCACGTCCTGAAGAGTTACATGGTTTCATCCAATGTCAATGTGTAATTTCTCCAGTTCTGATCATTGTTTAGGTTGTTGGTAGGTTGGTCCAATGCCAAAACACAGTGAAATCTTTTTATGGCTTTAAACGCGTTTTCTCCTCGAGAGAAACATGATTTCACTAAAAACGTTATAGTTTAAACATGCCTGCTGTACATGTGTGCAAACACTCAGAGCCTTAAGATAGGGTTTTCACCAATGTGTTTTTTGGTGAGAAACCTTCTATTTCAAGGTTCTGTGCGTTTTCAGACAAGTACAATATGTATTTATAGTGTTTCTGATGAAATCCCTCCTTTTAATGCATTTTCTCACAGAAAACGAGTCTCTCGCCATGAGAACATGGCTTTTTTGAAAAAGCATATTCTCGTCGAGAAATCATGTTTTAAACAATAAAAACGACTCCCGGTCTTATTTAGTTCACATTTTTACTTTTGGTAACCTAGCTCATATGTATAAAGCACTAAACCTTTTTATCGCGTTAAACGCCTTTTCTCGACAAGAAAAGCACAATTTCATCAAAAACAAACAAAACAAGAAAAATGAATCTATTCAACAAGTCTGCAACACGTCCTGAAGAGTTACATGATTTCACAAAATGTCAATGTGTAATTTCTCCAGTTCTGATCATTGTTTAGGTTGTTGGTAGCTCGGTCCAATGCCAAAACACAGTGAAATCTTTTTATGGCTTTAAACGCCTTTTCTCCTCGAGAGAAACATGATTTCACTAAAAACGTTATAGTTTAAACATGCCTGCTGTACATGTGTGCAAACACTCAGAGCCTTAAGATAGGGTTTTCACCAATGTGTTTTTTGGTGAGAAACCCTCTATTTCAAGGTTCTGTGCGTTTTCAGACAAGTACAATATGTATTTATAGTGTTTCTGATGAAATCCCTCCTTTTAATGCATTTTCTCACAGAAAATGAGTCTCTCGCCATGGGAACATGGCTTTTTTGAAAAAGCATATTCTCGTCGAGACATCGTGTTTTAACCAATAAAAACGACTCCCGGTCTTATTTAGTTCACATTTTTACTTTTGGTAACCTAGCTCATATGTGTAAAGCACTAAACGTTTTTATCGCGTTAAACACATTTTGTCGACAAGGAAAGCACAATTTCATCAAAAACAAACAAAACAAGAAAGATGAATCTATTCAACAAGTCTGCAACACGTCCTGAAGAGTTACATGATTTCACCCAATGTCAATGTGTAATTTCTCCAGTTCTGATCATTGTTTAGGTTGTTGGTAGCTTGGTCCAATGCCAAAACACAGTGAAATCTTTTTATGGCTTTAAACGCCTTTTCTCCTCGAGAGAAACATGATTTCACTAAAAACGTTATAGTTTAAACATGCCTGCTGTACATGTGTGCAAACACTCAGAGCCTTAAGATAGGGTTTTCACCAATGTGTTTTTTGGTGAGAAACCTTCTATTTCAAGGTTCTGTGCGTTTTCAGACAAGTACAATATGTATTTATAGTGTTTCTGATGAAATCCCTCCTTTTAATGCATTTTCTCACAGAAAATGAGTCTCTCGCCATGGGAACATGGCTTTTTTGAAAAAGCATATTCTCGTCGAGAAATCGTGTTTTAAACAATAAAAACGACCCCCGGTCTTATTTAGTTCACATTTTTACTTTTGGTAACCTAGCTCATATGTATAAAGCACTAAACGTTTTTATCGCGTTAAACGCATTTTCTCGACAAGGAAAGCACAATTTCATCAAAAACAAACAAAACAAGAAAAATGAATCTATTCAACAAGTCTGCAGCACGTCCTGAAGAGTTACATGGTTTCATCCAATGTCAATGTGTAATTTCTCCAGTTCTGATCATTGTTTAGGTTGTTGGTAGGTTGGTCCAATGCCAAAACACAGTGAAATCTTTTTATGGCTTTAAACGCGTTTTCTCCTCGAGAGAAACATGATTTCACTAAAAACGTTATAGTTTAAACATGCCTGCTGTACATGTGTGCAAACACTCAGAGCCTTAAGATAGGGTTTTCACCAATGTGTTTTTTGGTGAGAAACCTTCTATTTCAAGGTTCTGTGCGTTTTCAGACAAGTACAATATGTATTTATAGTGTTTCTGATGAAATCCCTCCTTTTAATGCATTTTCTCACAGAAAACGAGTCTCTCGCCATGAGAACATGGCTTTTTTGAAAAAGCATATTCTCGTCGAGAAATCATGTTTTAAACAATAAAAACGACTCCCGGTCTTATTTAGTTCACATTTTTACTTTTGGTAACCTAGCTCATATGTATAAAGCACTAAACCTTTTTATCGCGTTAAACGCCTTTTCTCGACAAGAAAAGCACAATTTCATCAAAAACAAACAAAACAAGAAAAATGAATCTATTCAACAAGTCTGCAACACGTCCTGAAGAGTTACATGATTTCACAAAATGTCAATGTGTAATTTCTCCAGTTCTGATCATTGTTTAGGTTGTTGGTAGCTCGGTCCAATGCCAAAACACAGTGAAATCTTTTTATGGCTTTAAACGCCTTTTCTCCTCGAGAGAAACATGATTTCACTAAAAACGTTATAGTTTAAACATGCCTGCTGTACATGTGTGCAAACACTCAGAGCCTTAAGATAGGGTTTTCACCAATGTGTTTTTTGGTGAGAAACCCTCTATTTCAAGGTTCTGTGCGTTTTCAGACAAGTACAATATGTATTTATAGTGTTTCTGATGAAATCCCTCCTTTTAATGCATTTTCTCACAGAAAATGAGTCTCTCGCCATGGGAACATGGCTTTTTTGAAAAAGCATATTCTCGTCGAGATATCGTGTTTTAACCAATAAAAACGACTCCCGGTCTTATTTAGTTCACATTTTTACTTTTGGTAACCTAGCTCATATGTGTAAAGCACTAAACGTTTTTATCGCGTTAAACACATTTTGTCGACAAGGAAAGCACAATTTCATCAAAAACAAACAAAACAAGAAAGATGAATCTATTCAACAAGTCTGCAACACGTCCTGAAGAGTTACATGATTTCACCCAATGTCAATGTGTAATTTCTCCAGTTCTGATCATTGTTTAGGTTGTTGGTAGCTTGGTCCAATGCCAAAACACAGTGAAATCTTTTTATGGCTTTAAACGCCTTTTCTCCTCGAGAGAAACATGATTTCACTAAAAACGTTATAGTTTAAACATGCCTGCTGTACATGTGTGCAAACACTCAGAGCCTTAAGATAGGGTTTTCACCAATGTGTTTTTTGGTGAGAAACCTTCTATTTCAAGGTTCTGTGCGTTTTCAGACAAGTACAATATGTATTTATAGTGTTTCTGATGAAATCCCTCCTTTTAATGCATTTTCTCACAGAAAATGAGTCTCTCGCCATGGGAACATGGCTTTTTTGAAAAAGCATATTCTCGTCGAGAAATCGTGTTTTAAACAATAAAAACGACCCCCGGTCTTATTTAGTTCACATTTTTACTTTTGGTAACCTAGCTCATATGTATAAAGCACTAAACGTTTTTATCGCGTTAAACGCATTTTCTCGACAAGGAAAGCACAATTTCATCAAAAACAAACAAAACAAGAAAAATGAATCTATTCAACAAGTCTGCAGCACGTCCTGAAGAGTTACATGGTTTCATCCAATGTCAATGTGTAATTTCTCCAGTTCTGATCATTGTTTAGGTTGTTGGTAGGTTGGTCCAATGCCAAAACACAGTGAAATCTTTTTATGGCTTTAAACGCGTTTTCTCCTCGAGAGAAACATGATTTCACTAAAAACGTTATAGTTTAAACATGCCTGCTGTACATGTGTGCAAACACTCAGAGCCTTAAGATAGGGTTTTCACCAATGTGTTTTTTGGTGAGAAACCTTCTATTTCAAGGTTCTGTGCGTTTTCAGACAAGTACAATATGTATTTATAGTGTTTCTGATGAAATCCCTCCTTTTAATGCATTTTCTCACAGAAAACGAGTCTCTCGCCATGAGAACATGGCTTTTTTGAAAAAGCATATTCTCGTCGAGAAATCATGTTTTAAACAATAAAAACGACTCCCGGTCTTATTTAGTTCACATTTTTACTTTTGGTAACCTAGCTCATATGTATAAAGCACTAAACCTTTTTATCGCGTTAAACGCCTTTTCTCGACAAGAAAAGCACAATTTCATCAAAAACAAACAAAACAAGAAAAATGAATCTATTCAACAAGTCTGCAACACGTCCTGAAGAGTTACATGATTTCACAAAATGTCAATGTGTAATTTCTCCAGTTCTGATCATTGTTTAGGTTGTTGGTAGCTTGGTCCAATGCCAAAACACAGTGAAATCTTTTTATGGCTTTAAACGCGTTTTCTCCTCGAGAGAAACATGATTTCACTAAAAACGTTATAGTTTAAACATGCCTGCTGTACATGTGTGCAAACACTCAGAGCCTTAAGATAGGGTTTTCACCAATGTGTTTTTTGGTGAGAAACCCTCTATTTCAAGGTTCTGTGCGTTTTCAGACAAGTACAATATGTATTTATAGTGTTTCTGATGAAATCCCTCCTTTTAATGCATTTTCTCACAGAAAACGAGTCTCTCGCCATGGGAACATGGCTTTTTTGAAAAAGCATATTCTCGTCGAGACATCGTGTTTTAACCAATAAAAACGACTCCCGGTCTTATTTAGTTCACATTTTTACTTTTGGTAACCTAGCTCATATGTGTAAAGCACTAAACGTTTTTATCGCGTTAAACACATTTTGTCGACAAGGAAAGCACAATTTCATCAAAAACAAACAAAACAAGAAAGATGAATCTATTCAACAAGTCTGCAACACGTCCTGAAGAGTTACATGATTTCACCCAATGTCAATGTGTAATTTCTCCAGTTCTGATCATTGTTTAGGTTGTTGGTAGCTTGGTCCAATGCCAAAACACAGTGAAATCTTTTTATGGCTTTAAACGCCTTTTCTCCTCGAGAGAAACATGATTTCACTAAAAACGTTATAGTTTAAACATGCCTGCTGTACATGTGTGCAAACACTCAGAGCCTTAAGATAGGGTTTTCACCAATGTGTTTTTTGGTGAGAAACCTTCTATTTCAAGGTTCTGTGCGTTTTCAGACAAGTACAATATGTATTTATAGTGTTTCTGATGAAATCCCTCCTTTTAATGCATTTTCTCACAGAAAATGAGTCTCTCGCCATGGGAACATGGCTTTTTTGAAAAAGCATATTCTCGTCGAGAAATCGTGTTTTAAACAATAAAAACGACCCCCGGTCTTATTTAGTTCACATTTTTACTTTTGGTAACCTAGCTCATATGTATAAAGCACTAAACGTTTTTATCGCGTTAAACGCATTTTCTCGACAAGGAAAGCACAATTTCATCAAAAACAAACAAAACAAGAAAAATGAATCTATTCAACAAGTCTGCAGCACGTCCTGAAGAGTTACATGGTTTCATCCAATGTCAATGTGTAATTTCTCCAGTTCTGATCATTGTTTAGGTTGTTGGTAGGTTGGTCCAATGCCAAAACACAGTGAAATCTTTTTATGGCTTTAAACGCGTTTTCTCCTCGAGAGAAACATGATTTCACTAAAAACGTTATAGTTTAAACATGCCTGCTGTACATGTGTGCAAACACTCAGAGCCTTAAGATAGGGTTTTCACCAATGTGTTTTTTGGTGAGAAACCTTCTATTTCAAGGTTCTGTGCGTTTTCAGACAAGTACAATATGTATTTATAGTGTTTCTGATGAAATCCCTCCTTTTAATGCATTTTCTCACAGAAAACGAGTCTCTCGCCATGAGAACATGGCTTTTTTGAAAAAGCATATTCTCGTCGAGAAATCATGTTTTAAACAATAAAAACGACTCCCGGTCTTATTTAGTTCACATTTTTACTTTTGGTAACCTAGCTCATATGTATAAAGCACTAAACCTTTTTATCGCGTTAAACGCCTTTTCTCGACAAGAAAAGCACAATTTCATCAAAAACAAACAAAACAAGAAAAATGAATCTATTCAACAAGTCTGCAACACGTCCTGAAGAGTTACATGATTTCACAAAATGTCAATGTGTAATTTCTCCAGTTCTGATCATTGTTTAGGTTGTTGGTAGCTTGGTCCAATGCCAAAACACAGTGAAATCTTTTTATGGCTTTAAACGTGTTTTCTCCTCGAGAGAAACATGATTTCACTAAAAACGTTATAGTTTAAACATGCCTGCTGTACATGTGTGCAAACACTCAGAGCCTTAAGATAGGGTTTTCACCAATGTGTTTTTTGGTGAGAAACCTTCTATTTCAAGGTTCTGTGCGTTTTCAGACAAGTACAATATGTATTTATAGTGTTTCTGATGAAATCCCTCCTTTTAATGCATTTTCTCACAGAAAACGAGTCTCTCGCCATGGGAACATGGCTTTTTTGAAAAAGCATATTCTCGTCGAGAAATCGTGTTTTAAACAATAAAAACGACTCCCGGTCTTATTTAGTTCACATTTTTACTTTTGGTAACCTAGCTCATATGTATAAAGCACTAAACGTTTTTATCGCGTTAAACGCATTTTCTCGACAAGGAAAGCACAATTTCATCAAAAACAAACAAAACAAGAAAAATGAATCTATTCAACAAGTCTGCAGCACGTCCTTAAGAGTTACATGGTTTCATCCAATGTCAATGTGTAATTTCTCCAGTTCTGATCATTGTTTAGGTTGTTGGTAGCTTGGTCCAATGCCAAAACACAGTGAAATCTTTTTATGGCTTTAAACGCGTTTTCTCCTCGAGAGAAACATGATTTCACTAAAAACGTTATAGTTTAAACATGCCTGCTGTACATGTGTGCAAACACTCAGAGCCTTAAGATAGGGTTTTCACCAATGTGTTTTTTGGTGAGAAACCTTCTATTTCAAGGTTCTGTGCGTTTTCAGACAAGTACAATATGTATTTATAGTGTTTCTGATGAAATCCCTCCTTTTAATGCATCTTCTCACAGAAAACGAGTCTCTCGCCATGAGAACATGGCTTTTTTGAAAAAGCATATTCTCGTCGAGAAATCGTGTTTTACACAATAAAAACGACTCTCGGTCTTATTTAGTTCACATTTTTACTTTTGGTAACCTAGCCCATATGTGTAAAGCACTAAACCTTTTTATCGCGTTAAACGCCTTTTCTCGACAAGGAAAGCACAATTTCATCAAACACAACAAGAAAGATGAATCTATTCAACAAGTCTGCAACACGTCCTGAAGAGTTACATGATTTAACCCAATGTCAATGTGTAATTTCTCCAGTTCTGATCATTGTTTAGGTTGTTGGTAGCTTGGTCCAATGCCAAAACACAGTGAAATCTTTTTATGGCTTTAAACGCGTTTTCTCCTCGAGAGAAACATGATTTCACTAAAAACGTTATAGTTTAAACATGCCTGCTGTACATGTGTGCAAACACTCAGAGCCTTAACATAGGGTTTTCACAAATGTGTTTTTTGGTGAGAAACCTTCTATTTCAAGGTTCTGTGCGTTTTCAGACAAGTACAATATGTATTTATAGTGTTTCTGATGAAATCCCTCTTTTTAATGCATTTTCTCACAGAAAACGAGTCTCTCGCCATGAGAACATGGCTTTTTTGAAAAAGCATATTCTCGTCGAGAAATCGTGTTTTACACAATAAAAACGACTCTCGGTCTTATTTAGTTCACATTTTTACTTTTGGTAACCTAGCCCATATGTATAAAGCACTAAACCTTTTTATCGCGTTAAACGCCTTTTCTCGACAAGGAAAGCACAATTTCATCAAAAACAAACACAACAAGAAAGATGAATCTATTCAACAAGTCTGCAACACGTCCTGAAGAGTTACATGATTTCACCCAATGTCAATGTGTAATTTCTCCAGTTCTGATCATTGTTTAGGTTGTTGGTAGCTCGGTCCAATGCCAAAACACAGTGAAATCTTTTTATGGCTTTAAACGCGTTTTCTCCTCGAGAGAAACATGATTTCACTAAAAACGTTATAGTTTAAACATGCCTGCTGTACATGTGTGCAAACACTCAGAGCCTTAAGATAGGGTTTTCACCAATGTGTTTTTTGGTGAGAAACCCTCTATTTCAAGGTTCTGTGCGTTTTCAGACAAGTACAATATGTATTTATAGTGTTTCTGATGAAATCCCTCCTTTTAATGCATTTTCTCACAGAAAATGAGTCTCTCGCCATGGGAACATGGCTTTTTTGAAAAAGCATATTCTCGTCGAGACATCGTGTTTTAAACAATAAAAACGACTCCCGGTCTTATTTAGTTCACATTTTTACTTTTGGTAACCTAGCTCATATGTGTAAAGCACTAAACGTTTTTATCGCGTTAAACACATTTTGTCGACAAGGAAAGCACAATTTCATCAAAAACAAACAAAACAAGAAAGATGAATCTATTCAACAAGTCTGCAACACGTCCTGAAGAGTTACATGATTTCACCCAATGTCAATGTGTAATTTCTCCAGTTCTGATCATTGTTTAGGTTGTTGGTAGCTTGGTCCAATGCCAAAACACAGTGAAATCTTTTTATGGCTTTAAACGCCTTTTCTCCTCGAGAGAAACATGATTTCACTAAAAACGTTATAGTTTAAACATGCCTGCTGTACATGTGTGCAAACACTCAGAGCCTTAAGATAGGGTTTTCACCAATGTGTTTTTTGGTGAGAAACCCTCTATTTCAAGGTTCTGTGCGTTTTCAGACAAGTACAATATGTATTTATAGTGTTTCTGATGAAATCCCTCCTTTTAATGCATTTTCTCACAGAAAATGAGTCTCTCGCCATGGGAACATGGCTTTTTTGAAAAAGCATATTCTCGTCGAGACATCGTGTTTTAACCAATAAAAACGACTCCCGGTCTTATTTAGTTCACATTTTTACTTTTGGTAACCTAGCTCATATGTGTAAAGCACTAAACGTTTTTATCGCGTTAAACACATTTTGTCGACAAGGAAAGCACAATTTCATCAAAAACAAACAAAACAAGAAAGATGAATCTATTCAACAAGTCTGCAACACGTCCTGAAGAGTTACATGATTTCACCCAATGTCAATGTGTAATTTCTCCAGTTCTGATCATTGTTTAGGTTGTTGGTAGCTTGGTCCAATGCCAAAACACAGTGAAATCTTTTTATGGCTTTAAACGCCTTTTCTCCTCGAGAGAAACATGATTTCACTAAAAACGTTATAGTTTAAACATGCCTGCTGTACATGTGTGCAAACACTCAGAGCCTTAAGATAGGGTTTTCACCAATGTGTTTTTTGGTGAGAAACCCTCTATTTCAAGGTTCTGTGCGTTTTCAGACAAGTACAATATGTATTTATAGTGTTTCTGATGAAATCCCTCCTTTTAATGCATTTTCTCACAGAAAATGAGTCTCTCGCCATGGGAACATGGCTTTTTTGAAAAAGCATATTCTCGTCGAGACATCGTGTTTTAACCAATAAAAACGACTCCCGGTCTTATTTAGTTCACATTTTTACTTTTGGTAACCTAGCTCATATGTGTAAAGCACTAAACGTTTTTATCGCGTTAAACACATTTTGTCGACAAGGAAAGCACAATTTCATCAAAAACAAACAAAACAAGAAAGATGAATCTATTCAACAAGTCTGCAACACGTCCTGAAGAGTTACATGATTTCACCCAATGTCAATGTGTAATTTCTCCAGTTCTGATCATTGTTTAGGTTGTTGGTAGCTTGGTCCAATGCCAAAACACAGTGAAATCTTTTTATGGCTTTAAACGCCTTTTCTCCTCGAGAGAAACATGATTTCACTAAAAACGTTATAGTTTAAACATGCCTGCTGTACATGTGTGCAAACACTCAGAGCCTTAAGATAGGGTTTTCACCAATGTGTTTTTTGGTGAGAAACCTTCTATTTCAAGGTTCTGTGCGTTTTCAGACAAGTACAATATGTATTTATAGTGTTTCTGATGAAATCCCTCCTTTTAATGCATTTTCTCACAGAAAATGAGTCTCTCGCCATGGGAACATGGCTTTTTTGAAAAAGCATATTCTCGTCGAGAAATCGTGTTTTAAACAATAAAAACGACCCCCGGTCTTATTTAGTTCACATTTTTACTTTTGGTAACCTAGCTCATATGTATAAAGCACTAAACGTTTTTATCGCGTTAAACGCATTTTCTCGACAAGGAAAGCACAATTTCATCAAAAACAAACAAAACAAGAAAAATGAATCTATTCAACAAGTCTGCAGCACGTCCTGAAGAGTTACATGGTTTCATCCAATGTCAATGTGTAATTTCTCCAGTTCTGATCATTGTTTAGGTTGTTGGTAGCTTGGTCCAATGCCAAAACACAGTGAAATCTTTTTATGGCTTTAAACGCGTTTTCTCCTCGAGAGAAACATGATTTCACTAAAAACGTTATAGTTTAAACATGCCTGCTGTACATGTGTGCAAACACTCAGAGCCTTAAGATAGGGTTTTCACCAATGTGTTTTTTGGTGAGAAACCTTCTATTTCAAGGTTCTGTGCGTTTTCAGACAAGTACAATATGTATTTATAGTGTTTCTGATGAAATCCCTCCTTTTAATGCATTTTCTCACAGAAAATGAGTCTCTCGCCATGGGAACATGGCTTTTTTGAAAAAGCATATTCTCGTCGAGAAATCGTGTTTTAAACAATAAAAACGACCCCCGGTCTTATTTAGTTCACATTTTTACTTTTGGTAACCTAGCTCATATGTATAAAGCACTAAACCTTTTTATCGCGTTAAACGCCTTTTCTCGACAAGGAAAGCACAATTTCATCAAAAACAAACACAACAAGAAAGATGAATCTATTCAACAAGTCTGCAACACGTCCTGAAGAGTTACATGATTTAACCCAATGTCAATGTGTAATTTCTCCAGTTCTGATCATTGTTTAGGTTGTTGGTAGCTTGGTCCAATGCCAAAACACAGTGAAATCTTTTTATGGCTTTAAACGCGTTTTCTCCTCGAGAGAAACATGATTTCACTAAAAACGTTATAGTTTAAACATGCCTGCTGTACATGTGTGCAAACACTCAGAGCCTCAAGATAGGGTTTTCACCAATGTGTTTTTTGGTGAGAAACCTTCTATTTCAAGGTTCTGTGCGTTTTCAGACAAGTACAATATGTATTTATAGTGTTTCTGATGAAATCCCTCCTTTTAATGCATTTTCTCACAGAAAACGAGTCTCTCGCCATGAGAACATGGCTTTTTTGAAAAAGCATATTCTCGTCGAGAAATCGTGTTTTACACAATAAAAACGACTGTCGGTCTTATTTAGTTCACATTTTTACTTTTGGTAACCTAGCCCATATGTATAAAGCACTAAACCTTTTTATCGCGTTAAACGCCTTTTCTCGACAAGGAAAGCACAATTTCATCAAACACAACAAGAAAGATGAATCTATTCAACAAGTCTGCAACACGTCCTGAAGAGTTACATGATTTAACCCAATGTCAATGTGTAATTTCTCCAGTTCTGATCATTGTTTAGGTTGTTGGTAGCTTGGTCCAATGCCAAAACACAGTGAAATCTTTTTATGGCTTTAAACGCGTTTTCTCCTCGAGAGAAACATGATTTCACTAAAAACGTTATAGTTTAAACATGCCTGCTGTACATGTGTGCAAACACTCAGAGCCTTAAGATAGGGTTTTCACCAATGTGTTTTTTGGTGAGAAACCTTCTATTTCAAGGTTCTGTGCGTTTTCAGACAAGTACAATATGTATTTATAGTGTTTCTGATGAAATCCCTCTTTTTAATGCATTTTCTCACAGAAAACGAGTCTCTCGCCATGGGAACATGGCTTTTTTGAAAAAGCATATTCTCGTCGAGAAATCGTGTTTTAAACAATAAAAACGACTCCCGGTCTTATTTAGTTCACATTTTTACTTTTGGTAACCTAGCTCATATGTATAAAGCACTAAACGTTTTTATCGCGTTAAACGCATTTTCTCGACAAGGAAAGCACAATTTCATCAAAAACAAACAAAACAAGAAAAATGAATCTATTCAACAAGTCTGCAGCACGTCCTTAAGAGTTACATGGTTTCATCCAATGTCAATGTGTAATTTCTCCAGTTCTGATCATTGTTTAGGTTGTTGGTAGCTTGGTCCAATGCCAAAACACAGTGAAATCTTTTTATGGCTTTAAACGCGTTTTCTCCTCGAGAGAAACATGATTTCACTAAAAACGTTATAGTTTAAACATGCCTGCTGTACATGTGTGCAAACACTCAGAGCCTTAAGATAGGGTTTTCACCAATGTGTTTTTTGGTGAGAAACCTTCTATTTCAAGGTTCTGTGCGTTTTCAGACAAGTACAATATGTATTTATAGTGTTTCTGATGAAATCCCTCCTTTTAATGCATTTTCTCACAGAAAATGAGTCTCTCGCCATGGGAACATGGCTTTTTTGAAAAAGCATATTCTCGTCGAGACATCGTGTTTTAACCAATAAAAACGACTCCCGGTCTTATTTAGTTCACATTTTTACTTTTGGTAACCTAGCTCATATGTGTAAAGCACTAAACGTTTTTATCGCGTTAAACACATTTTGTCGACAAGGAAAGCACAATTTCATCAAAAACAAACAAAACAAGAAAGATGAATCTATTCAACAAGTCTGCAACACGTCCTGAAGAGTTACATGATTTCACCCAATGTCAATGTGTAATTTCTCCAGTTCTGATCATTGTTTAGGTTGTTGGTAGCTTGGTCCAATGCCAAAACACAGTGAAATCTTTTTATGGCTTTAAACGCCTTTTCTCCTCGAGAGAAACATGATTTCACTAAAAACGTTATAGTTTAAACATGCCTGCTGTACATGTGTGCAAACACTCAGAGCCTTAAGATAGGGTTTTCACCAATGTGTTTTTTGGTGAGAAACCTTCTATTTCAAGGTTCTGTGCGTTTTCAGACAAGTACAATATGTATTTATAGTGTTTCTGATGAAATCCCTCCTTTTAATGCATTTTCTCACAGAAAATGAGTCTCTCGCCATGGGAACATGGCTTTTTTGAAAAAGCATATTCTCGTCGAGAAATCGTGTTTTAAACAATAAAAACGACCCCCGGTCTTATTTAGTTCACATTTTTACTTTTGGTAACCTAGCTCATATGTATAAAGCACTAAACGTTTTTATCGCGTTAAACGCATTTTCTCGACAAGGAAAGCACAATTTCATCAAAAACAAACAAAACAAGAAAAATGAATCTATTCAACAAGTCTGCAGCACGTCCTGAAGAGTTACATGGTTTCATCCAATGTCAATGTGTAATTTCTCCAGTTCTGATCATTGTTTAGGTTGTTGGTAGCTTGGTCCAATGCCAAAACACAGTGAAATCTTTTTATGGCTTTAAACGCGTTTTCTCCTCGAGAGAAACATGATTTCACTAAAAACGTTATAGTTTAAACATGCCTGCTGTACATGTGTGCAAACACTCAGAGCCTTAAGATAGGGTTTTCACCAATGTGTTTTTTGGTGAGAAACCTTCTATTTCAAGGTTCTGTGCGTTTTCAGACAAGTACAATATGTATTTATAGTGTTTCTGATGAAATCCCTCCTTTTAATGCATTTTCTCACAGAAAATGAGTCTCTCGCCATGGGAACATGGCTTTTTTGAAAAAGCATATTCTCGTCGAGAAATCGTGTTTTAAACAATAAAAACGACCCCCGGTCTTATTTAGTTCACATTTTTACTTTTGGTAACCTAGCTCATATGTATAAAGCACTAAACCTTTTTATCGCGTTAAACGCCTTTTCTCGACAAGGAAAGCACAATTTCATCAAAAACAAACACAACAAGAAAGATGAATCTATTCAACAAGTCTGCAACACGTCCTGAAGAGTTACATGATTTAACCCAATGTCAATGTGTAATTTCTCCAGTTCTGATCATTGTTTAGGTTGTTGGTAGCTTGGTCCAATGCCAAAACACAGTGAAATCTTTTTATGGCTTTAAACGCGTTTTCTCCTCGAGAGAAACATGATTTCACTAAAAACGTTATAGTTTAAACATGCCTGCTGTACATGTGTGCAAACACTCAGAGCCTCAAGATAGGGTTTTCACCAATGTGTTTTTTGGTGAGAAACCTTCTATTTCAAGGTTCTGTGCGTTTTCAGACAAGTACAATATGTATTTATAGTGTTTCTGATGAAATCCCTCCTTTTAATGCATTTTCTCACAGAAAACGAGTCTCTCGCCATGAGAACATGGCTTTTTTGAAAAAGCATATTCTCGTCGAGAAATCGTGTTTTACACAATAAAAACGACTGTCGGTCTTATTTAGTTCACATTTTTACTTTTGGTAACCTAGCCCATATGTATAAAGCACTAAACCTTTTTATCGCGTTAAACGCCTTTTCTCGACAAGGAAAGCACAATTTCATCAAACACAACAAGAAAGATGAATCTATTCAACAAGTCTGCAACACGTCCTGAAGAGTTACATGATTTAACCCAATGTCAATGTGTAATTTCTCCAGTTCTGATCATTGTTTAGGTTGTTGGTAGCTTGGTCCAATGCCAAAACACAGTGAAATATTTTTATGGCTTTAAACGCGTTTTCTCCTCGAGAGAAACATGATTTCACTAAAAACGTTATAGTTTAAACATGCCTGCTGTACATGTGTGCAAACACTCAGAGCCTTAAGATAGGGTTTTCACCAATGTGTTTTTTGGTGAGAAACCTTCTATTTCAAGGTTCTGTGCGTTTTCAGACAAGTACAATATGTATTTATAGTGTTTCTGATGAAATCCCTCTTTTTAATGCATTTTCTCACAGAAAACGAGTCTCTCGCCATGGGAACATGGCTTTTTTGAAAAAGCATATTCTCGTCGAGAAATCGTGTTTTAAACAATAAAAACGACTCCCGGTCTTATTTAGTTCACATTTTTACTTTTGGTAACCTAGCTCATATGTATAAAGCACTAAACGTTTTTATCGCGTTAAACGCATTTTCTCGACAAGGAAAGCACAATTTCATCAAAAACAAACAAAACAAGAAAAATGAATCTATTCAACAAGTCTGCAGCACGTCCTTAAGAGTTACATGGTTTCATCCAATGTCAATGTGTAATTTCTCCAGTTCTGATCATTGTTTAGGTTGTTGGTAGCTTGGTCCAATGCCAAAACACAGTGAAATCTTTTTATGGCTTTAAACGCGTTTTCTCCTCGAGAGAAACATGATTTCACTAAAAACGTTATAGTTTAAACATGCCTGCTGTACATGTGTGCAAACACTCAGAGCCTTAAGATAGGGTTTTCACCAATGTGTTTTTTGGTGAGAAACCTTCTATTTCAAGGTTCTGTGCGTTTTCAGACAAGTACAATATGTATTTATAGTGTTTCTGATGAAATCCCTCCTTTTAATGCATTTTCTCACAGAAAATGAGTCTCTCGCCATGGGAACATGGCTTTTTTGAAAAAGCATATTCTCGTCGAGAAATCGTGTTTTAAACAATAAAAACGACTCCCGGTCTTATTTAGTTCACATTTTTACTTTTGGTAACCTAGCTCATATGTATAAAGCACTAAACCTTTTTATCGCGTTAAACGCCTTTTCTCGACAAGAAAAGCACAATTTCATCAAAAACAAACAAAACAAGAAAAATGAATCTATTCAACAAGTCTGCAACACGTCCTGAAGAGTTACATGATTTCACCCAATGTCAATGTGTAATTTCTCCAGTTCTGATCATTGTTTAGGTTGTTGGTAGCTTGGTCCAATGCCAAAACACAGTGAAATCTTTTTATGGCTTTAAACGCGTTTTCTCCTCGAGAGAAACATGATTTCACTAAAAACGTTATAGTTTAAACATGCCTGCTGTACATGTGTGCAAACACTCAGAGCCTTAAGATAGGGTTTTCACCAATGTGTTTTTTGGTGAGAAACCTTCTATTTCAAGGTTCTGTGCGTTTTCAGACAAGTACAATATGTATTTATAGTGTTTCTGATGAAATCCCTCCTTTTAATGCATCTTCTCACAGAAAACGAGTCTCTCGCCATGAGAACATGGCTTTTTTGAAAAAGCATATTCTCGTCGAGAAATCGTGTTTTACACAATAAAAACGACTCTCGGTCTTATTTAGTTCACATTTTTACTTTTGGTAACCTAGCCCATATGTATAAAGCACTAAACCTTTTTATCGCGTTAAACGCCTTTTCTCGACAAGGAAAGCACAATTTCATCAAACACAACAAGAAAGATGAATCTATTCAACAAGTCTGCAACACGTCCTGAAGAGTTACATGATTTAACCCAATGTCAATGTGTAATTTCTCCAGTTCTGATCATTGTTTAGGTTGTTGGTAGCTTGGTCCAATGCCAAAACACAGTGAAATCTTTTTATGGCTTTAAACGCGTTTTCTCCTCGAGAGAAACATGATTTCACTAAAAACGTTATAGTTTAAACATGCCTGCTGTACATGTGTGCAAACACTCAGAGCCTTAACATAGGGTTTTCACAAATGTGTTTTTTGGTGAGAAACCTTCTATTTCAAGGTTCTGTGCGTTTTCAGACAAGTACAATATGTATTTATAGTGTTTCTGATGAAATCCCTCTTTTTAATGCATTTTCTCACAGAAAACGAGTCTCTCGCCATGAGAACATGGCTTTTTTGAAAAAGCATATTCTCGTCGAGAAATCGTGTTTTACACAATAAAAACGACTCTCGGTCTTATTTAGTTCACATTTTTACTTTTGGTAACCTAGCCCATATGTATAAAGCACTAAACCTTTTTATCGCGTTAAACGCCTTTTCTCGACAAGGAAAGCACAATTTCATCAAAAACAAACACAACAAGAAAGATGAATCTATTCAACAAGTCTGCAACACGTCCTGAAGAGTTACATGATTTCACCCAATGTCAATGTGTAATTTCTCCAGTTCTGATCATTGTTTAGGTTGTTGGTAGCTCGGTCCAATGCCAAAACACAGTGAAATCTTTTTATGGCTTTAAACGCGTTTTCTCCTCGAGAGAAACATGATTTCACTAAAAACGTTATAGTTTAAACATGCCTGCTGTACATGTGTGCAAACACTCAGAGCCTTAAGATAGGGTTTTCACCAATGTGTTTTTTGGTGAGAAACCCTCTATTTCAAGGTTCTGTGCGTTTTCAGACAAGTACAATATGTATTTATAGTGTTTCTGATGAAATCCCTCCTTTTAATGCATTTTCTCACAGAAAATGAGTCTCTCGCCATGGGAACATGGCTTTTTTGAAAAAGCATATTCTCGTCGAGACATCGTGTTTTAACCAATAAAAACGACTCCCGGTCTTATTTAGTTCACATTTTTACTTTTGGTAACCTAGCTCATATGTGTAAAGCACTAAACGTTTTTATCGCGTTAAACACATTTTGTCGACAAGGAAAGCACAATTTCATCAAAAACAAACAAAACAAGAAAGATGAATCTATTCAACAAGTCTGCAACACGTCCTGAAGAGTTACATGATTTCACCCAATGTCAATGTGTAATTTCTCCAGTTCTGATCATTGTTTAGGTTGTTGGTAGCTTGGTCCAATGCCAAAACACAGTGAAATCTTTTTATGGCTTTAAACGCCTTTTCTCCTCGAGAGAAACATGATTTCACTAAAAACGTTATAGTTTAAACATGCCTGCTGTACATGTGTGCAAACACTCAGAGCCTTAAGATAGGGTTTTCACCAATGTGTTTTTTGGTGAGAAACCTTCTATTTCAAGGTTCTGTGCGTTTTCAGACAAGTACAATATGTATTTATAGTGTTTCTGATGAAATCCTTCCTTTTAATGCATTTTCTCACAGAAAATGAGTCTCTCGCCATGGGAACATGGCTTTTTTGAAAAAGCATATTCTCGTCGAGAAATCGTGTTTTAAACAATAAAAACTACCCCCGGTCTTATTTAGTTCACATTTTTACTTTTGGTAACCTAGCTCATATGTATAAAGCACTAAACGTTTTTATCGCGTTAAACGCATTTTCTCGACAAGGAAAGCACAATTTCATCAAAAACAAACAAAACAAGAAAAATGAATCTATTCAACAAGTCTGCAGCACGTCCTGAAGAGTTACATGGTTTCATCCAATGTCAATGTGTAATTTCTCCAGTTCTGATCATTGTTTAGGTTGTTGGTAGGTTGGTCCAATGCCAAAACACAGTGAAATCTTTTTATGGCTTTAAACGCGTTTTCTCCTCGAGAGAAACATGATTTCACTAAAAACGTTATAGTTTAAACATGCCTGCTGTACATGTGTGCAAACACTCAGAGCCTTAAGATAGGGTTTTCACCAATGTGTTTTTTGGTGAGAAACCTTCTATTTCAAGGTTCTGTGCGTTTTCAGACAAGTACAATATGTATTTATAGTGTTTCTGATGAAATCCCTCCTTTTAATGCATTTTCTCACAGAAAACGAGTCTCTCGCCATGAGAACATGGCTTTTTTGAAAAAGCATATTCTCGTCGAGAAATCATGTTTTAAACAATAAAAACGACTCCCGGTCTTATTTAGTTCACATTTTTACTTTTGGTAACCTAGCTCATATGTATAAAGCACTAAACCTTTTTATCGCGTTAAACGCCTTTTCTCGACAAGAAAAGCACAATTTCATCAAAAACAAACAAAACAAGAAAAATGAATCTATTCAACAAGTCTGCAACACGTCCTGAAGAGTTACATGATTTCACAAAATGTCAATGTGTAATTTCTCCAGTTCTGATCATTGTTTAGGTTGTTGGTAGCTTGGTCCAATGCCAAAACACAGTGAAATCTTTTTATGGCTTTAAACGTGTTTTCTCCTCGAGAGAAACATGATTTCACTAAAAACGTTATAGTTTAAACATGCCTGCTGTACATGTGTGCAAACACTCAGAGCCTTAAGATAGGGTTTTCACCAATGTGTTTTTTGGTGAGAAACCTTCTATTTCAAGGTTCTGTGCGTTTTCAGACAAGTACAATATGTATTTATAGTGTTTCTGATGAAATCCCTCCTTTTAATGCATTTTCTCACAGAAAACGAGTCTCTCGCCATGGGAACATGGCTTTTTTGAAAAAGCATATTCTCGTCGAGAAATCGTGTTTTAAACAATAAAAACGACTCCCGGTCTTATTTAGTTCACATTTTTACTTTTGGTAACCTAGCTCATATGTATAAAGCACTAAACGTTTTTATCGCGTTAAACGCATTTTCTCGACAAGGAAAGCACAATTTCATCAAAAACAAACAAAACAAGAAAAATGAATCTATTCAACAAGTCTGCAGCACGTCCTTAAGAGTTACATGGTTTCATCCAATGTCAATGTGTAATTTCTCCAGTTCTGATCATTGTTTAGGTTGTTGGTAGCTTGGTCCAATGCCAAAACACAGTGAAATCTTTTTATGGCTTTAAACGCGTTTTCTCCTCGAGAGAAACATGATTTCACTAAAAACGTTATAGTTTAAACATGCCTGCTGTACATGTGTGCAAACACTCAGAGCCTTAAGATAGGGTTTTCACCAATGTGTTTTTTGGTGAGAAACCTTCTATTTCAAGGTTCTGTGCGTTTTCAGACAAGTACAATATGTATTTATAGTGTTTCTGATGAAATCCCTCCTTTTAATGCATTTTCTCACAGAAAATGAGTCTCTCGCCATGGGAACATGGCTTTTTTGAAAAAGCATATTCTCGTCGAGAAATCGTGTTTTAAACAATAAAAACGACTCCCGGTCTTATTTAGTTCACATTTTTACTTTTGGTAACCTAGCTCATATGTATAAAGCACTAAACCTTTTTATCGCGTTAAACGCCTTTTCTCGACAAGAAAAGCACAATTTCATCAAAAACAAACAAAACAAGAAAAATGAATCTATTCAACAAGTCTGCAACACGTCCTGAAGAGTTACATGATTTCACCCAATGTCAATGTGTAATTTCTCCAGTTCTGATCATTGTTTAGGTTGTTGGTAGCTTGGTCCAATGCCAAAACACAGTGAAATCTTTTTATGGCTTTAAAATCGTTTTCTCCTCGAGAGAAACATGATTTCACTAAAAACGTTATAGTTTAAACATGCCTGCTGTACATGTGTGCAAACACTCAGAGCCTTAAGATAGGGTTTTCACCAATGTGTTTTTTGGTGAGAAACCTTCTATTTCAAGGTTCTGTGCGTTTTCAGACAAGTACAATATGTATTTATAGTGTTTCTGATGAAATCCCTCCTTTTAATGCATCTTCTCACAGAAAACGAGTCTCTCGCCATGAGAACATGGCTTTTTTGAAAAAGCATATTCTCGTCGAGAAATCGTGTTTTACACAATAAAAACGACTCTCGGTCTTATTTAGTTCACATTTTTACTTTTGGTAACCTAGCCCATATGTGTAAAGCACTAAACCTTTTTATCGCGTTAAACGCCTTTTCTCGACAAGGAAAGCACAATTTCATCAAACACAACAAGAAAGATGAATCTATTCAACAAGTCTGCAACACGTCCTGAAGAGTTACATGATTTAACCCAATGTCAATGTGTAATTTCTCCAGTTCTGATCATTGTTTAGGTTGTTGGTAGCTTGGTCCAATGCCAAAACACAGTGAAATCTTTTTATGGCTTTAAACGCGTTTTCTCCTCGAGAGAAACATGATTTCACTAAAAACGTTATAGTTTAAACATGCCTGCTGTACATGTGTGCAAACACTCAGAGCCTTAACATAGGGTTTTCACAAATGTGTTTTTTGGTGAGAAACCTTCTATTTCAAGGTTCTGTGCGTTTTCAGACAAGTACAATATGTATTTATAGTGTTTCTGATGAAATCCCTCTTTTTAATGCATTTTCTCACAGAAAACGAGTCTCTCGCCATGAGAACATGGCTTTTTTGAAAAAGCATATTCTCGTCGAGAAATCGTGTTTTACACAATAAAAACGACTCTCGGTCTTATTTAGTTCACATTTTTACTTTTGGTAACCTAGCCCATATGTATAAAGCACTAAACCTTTTTATCGCGTTAAACGCCTTTTCTCGACAAGGAAAGCACAATTTCATCAAAAACAAACACAACAAGAAAGATGAATCTATTCAACAAGTCTGCAACACGTCCTGAAGAGTTACATGATTTCACCCAATGTCAATGTGTAATTTCTCCAGTTCTGATCATTGTTTAGGTTGTTGGTAGCTCGGTCCAATGCCAAAACACAGTGAAATCTTTTTATGGCTTTAAACGCGTTTTCTCCTCGAGAGAAACATGATTTCACTAAAAACGTTATAGTTTAAACATGCCTGCTGTACATGTGTGCAAACACTCAGAGCCTTAACATAGGGTTTTCACAAATGTGTTTTTTGGTGAGAAACCTTCTATTTCAAGGTTCTGTGCGTTTTCAGACAAGTACAATATGTATTTATAGTGTTTCTGATGAAATCCCTCTTTTTAATGCATTTTCTCACAGAAAACGAGTCTCTCGCCATGAGAACATGGCTTTTTTGAAAAAGCATATTCTCGTCGAGACATCGTGTTTTAAACAATAAAAACGACTCCCGGTCTTATTTAGTTCACATTTTTACTTTTGGTAACCTAGCTCATATGTGTAAAGCACTAAACGTTTTTATCGCGTTAAACACATTTTGTCGACAAGGAAAGCACAATTTCATCAAAAACAAACAAAACAAGAAAGATGAATCTATTCAACAAGTCTGCAACACGTCCTGAAGAGTTACATGATTTCACCCAATGTCAATGTGTAATTTCTCCAGTTCTGATCATTGTTTAGGTTGTTGGTAGCTTGGTCCAATGCCAAAACACAGTGAAATCTTTTTATGGCTTTAAACGCCTTTTCTCCTCGAGAGAAACATGATTTCACTAAAAACGTTATAGTTTAAACATGCCTGCTGTACATGTGTGCAAACACTCAGAGCCTTAAGATAGGGTTTTCACCAATGTGTTTTTTGGTGAGAAACCCTCTATTTCAAGGTTCTGTGCGTTTTCAGACAAGTACAATATGTATTTATAGTGTTTCTGATGAAATCCCTCCTTTTAATGCATTTTCTCACAGAAAATGAGTCTCTCGCCATGGGAACATGGCTTTTTTGAAAAAGCATATTCTCGTCGAGACATCGTGTTTTAACCAATAAAAACGACTCCCGGTCTTATTTAGTTCACATTTTTACTTTTGGTAACCTAGCTCATATGTGTAAAGCACTAAACGTTTTTATCGCGTTAAACACATTTTGTCGACAAGGAAAGCACAATTTCATCAAAAACAAACAAAACAAGAAAGATGAATCTATTCAACAAGTCTGCAACACGTCCTGAAGAGTTACATGATTTAACCCAATGTCAATGTGTAATTTCTCCAGTTCTGATCATTGTTTAGGTTGTTGGTAGCTTGGTCCAATGCCAAAACACAGTGAAATCTTTTTATGGCTTTAAACGCGTTTTCTCCTCGAGAGAAACATGATTTCACTAAAAACGTTATAGTTTAAACATGCCTGCTGTACATGTGTGCAAACACTCAGAGCCTTAACATAGGGTTTTCACAAATGTGTTTTTTGGTGAGAAACCTTCTATTTCAAGGTTCTGTGCGTTTTCAGACAAGTACAATATGTATTTATAGTGTTTCTGATGAAATCCCTCTTTTTAATGCATTTTCTCACAGAAAACGAGTCTCTCGCCATGAGAACATGGCTTTTTTGAAAAAGCATATTCTCGTCGAGAAATCGTGTTTTACACAATAAAAACGACTCTCGGTCTTATTTAGTTCACATTTTTACTTTTGGTAACCTAGCCCATATGTATAAAGCACTAAACCTTTTTATCGCGTTAAACGCCTTTTCTCGACAAGGAAAGCACAATTTCATCAAAAACAAACACAACAAGAAAGATGAATCTATTCAACAAGTCTGCAACACGTCCTGAAGAGTTACATGATTTCACCCAATGTCAATGTGTAATTTCTCCAGTTCTGATCATTGTTTAGGTTGTTGGTAGCTCGGTCCAATGCCAAAACACAGTGAAATCTTTTTATGGCTTTAAACGCGTTTTCTCCTCGAGAGAAACATGATTTCACTAAAAACGTTATAGTTTAAACATGCCTGCTGTACATGTGTGCAAACACTCAGAGCCTTAAGATAGGGTTTTCACCAATGTGTTTTTTGGTGAGAAACCCTCTATTTCAAGGTTCTGTGCGTTTTCAGACAAGTACAATATGTATTTATAGTGTTTCTGATGAAATCCCTCCTTTTAATGCATTTTCTCACAGAAAATGAGTCTCTCGCCATGGGAACATGGCTTTTTTGAAAAAGCATATTCTCGTCGAGACATCGTGTTTTAAACAATAAAAACGACTCCCGGTCTTATTTAGTTCACATTTTTACTTTTGGTAACCTAGCTCATATGTGTAAAGCACTAAACGTTTTTATCGCGTTAAACACATTTTGTCGACAAGGAAAGCACAATTTCATCAAAAACAAACAAAACAAGAAAGATGAATCTATTCAACAAGTCTGCAACACGTCCTGAAGAGTTACATGATTTCACCCAATGTCAATGTGTAATTTCTCCAGTTCTGATCATTGTTTAGGTTGTTGGTAGCTTGGTCCAATGCCAAAACACAGTGAAATCTTTTTATGGCTTTAATCGCCTTTTCTCCTCGAGAGAAACATGATTTCACTAAAAACGTTATAGTTTAAACATGCCTGCTGTACATGTGTGCAAACACTCAGAGCCTTAAGATAGGGTTTTCACCAATGTGTTTTTTGGTGAGAAACCCTCTATTTCAAGGTTCTGTGCGTTTTCAGACAAGTACAATATGTATTTATAGTGTTTCTGATGAAATCCCTCCTTTTAATGCATTTTCTCACAGAAAATGAGTCTCTCGCCATGGGAACATGGCTTTTTTGAAAAAGCATATTCTCGTCGAGACATCGTGTTTTAACCAATAAAAACGACTCCCGGTCTTATTTAGTTCACATTTTTACTTTTGGTAACCTAGCTCATATGTGTAAAGCACTAAACGTTTTTATCGCGTTAAACACATTTTGTCGACAAGGAAAGCACAATTTCATCAAAAACAAACAAAACAAGAAAGATGAATCTATTCAACAAGTCTGCAACACGTCCTGAAGAGTTACATGATTTCACCCAATGTCAATGTGTAATTTCTCCAGTTCTGATCATTGTTTAGGTTGTTGGTAGCTTGGTCCAATGCCAAAACACAGTGAAATCTTTTTATGGCTTTAAACGCCTTTTCTCCTCGAGAGAAACATGATTTCACTAAAAACGTTATAGTTTAAACATGCCTGCTGTACATGTGTGCAAACACTCAGAGCCTTAAGATAGGGTTTTCACCAATGTGTTTTTTGGTGAGAAACCCTCTATTTCAAGGTTCTGTGCGTTTTCAGACAAGTACAATATGTATTTATAGTGTTTCTGATGAAATCCCTCCTTTTAATGCATTTTCTCACAGAAAATGAGTCTCTCGCCATGGGAACATGGCTTTTTTGAAAAAGCATATTCTCGTCGAGACATCGTGTTTTAACCAATAAAAACGACTCCCGGTCTTATTTAGTTCACATTTTTACTTTTGGTAACCTAGCTCATATGTGTAAAGCACTAAACGTTTTTATCGCGTTAAACACATTTTGTCGACAAGGAAAGCACAATTTCATCAAAAACAAACAAAACAAGAAAGATGAATCTATTCAACAAGTCTGCAACACGTCCTGAAGAGTTACATGATTTCACCCAATGTCAATGTGTAATTTCTCCAGTTCTGATCATTGTTTAGGTTGTTGGTAGCTTGGTCCAATGCCAAAACACAGTGAAATCTTTTTATGGCTTTAAACGCCTTTTCTCCTCGAGAGAAACATGATTTCACTAAAAACGTTATAGTTTAAACATGCCTGCTGTACATGTGTGCAAACACTCAGAGCCTTAAGATAGGGTTTTCACCAATGTGTTTTTTGGTGAGAAACCTTCTATTTCAAGGTTCTGTGCGTTTTCAGACAAGTACAATATGTATTTATAGTGTTTCTGATGAAATCCCTCCTTTTAATGCATTTTCTCACAGAAAATGAGTCTCTCGCCATGGGAACATGGCTTTTTTGAAAAAGCATATTCTCGTCGAGAAATCGTGTTTTAAACAATAAAAACGACCCCCGGTCTTATTTAGTTCACATTTTTACTTTTGGTAACCTAGCTCATATGTATAAAGCACTAAAGGTTTTTATCGCGTTAAACGCATTTTCTCGACAAGGAAAGCACAATTTCATCAAAAACAAACAAAACAAGAAAAATGAATCTATTCAACAAGTCTGCAGCACGTCCTGAAGAGTTACATGGTTTCATCCAATGTCAATGTGTAATTTCTCCAGTTCTGATCATTGTTTAGGTTGTTGGTAGCTTGGTCCAATGCCAAAACACAGTGAAATCTTTTTATGGCTTTAAACGCGTTTTCTCCTCGAGAGAAACATGATTTCACTAAAAACGTTATAGTTTAAACATGCCTGCTGTACATGTGTGCAAACACTCAGAGCCTTAAGATAGGGTTTTCACCAATGTGTTTTTTGGTGAGAAACCTTCTATTTCAAGGTTCTGTGCGTTTTCAGACAAGTACAATATGTATTTATAGTGTTTCTGATGAAATCCCTCCTTTTAATGCATTTTCTCACAGAAAATGAGTCTCTCGCCATGGGAACATGGCTTTTTTGAAAAAGCATATTCTCGTCGAGAAATCGTGTTTTAAACAATAAAAACGACCCCCGGTCTTATTTAGTTCACATTTTTACTTTTGGTAACCTAGCTCATATGTATAAAGCACTAAACCTTTTTATCGCGTTAAACGCCTTTTCTCGACAAGGAAAGCACAATTTCATCAAAAACAAACACAACAAGAAAGATGAATCTATTCAACAAGTCTGCAACACGTCCTGAAGAGTTACATGATTTAACCCAATGTCAATGTGTAATTTCTCCAGTTCTGATCATTGTTTAGGTTGTTGGTAGCTTGGTCCAATGCCAAAACACAGTGAAATCTTTTTATGGCTTTAAACGCGTTTTCTCCTCGAGAGAAACATGATTTCACTAAAAACGTTATAGTTTAAACATGCCTGCTGTACATATGTGCAAACACTCAGAGCCTCAAGATAGGGTTTTCACCAATGTGTTTTTTGGTGAGAAACCTTCTATTTCAAGGTTCTGTGCGTTTTCAGACAAGTACAATATGTATTTATAGTGTTTCTGATGAAATCCCTCCTTTTAATGCATTTTCTCACAGAAAACGAGTCTCTCGCCATGAGAACATGGCTTTTTTGAAAAAGCATATTCTCGTCGAGAAATCGTGTTTTACACAATAAAAACGACTCTCGGTCTTATTTAGTTCACATTTTTACTTTTGGTAACCTAGCCCATATGTATAAAGCACTAAACCTTTTTATCGCGTTAAACGCCTTTTCTCGACAAGGAAAGCACAATTTCATCAAACACAACAAGAAAGATGAATCTATTCAACAAGTCTGCAACACGTCCTGAAGAGTTACATGATTTAACCCAATGTCAATGTGTAATTTCTCCAGTTCTGATCATTGTTTAGGTTGTTGGTAGCTTGGTCCAATGCCAAAACACAGTGAAATCTTTTTATGGCTTTAAACGCGTTTTCTCCTCGAGAGAAACATGATTTCACTAAAAACGTTATAGTTTAAACATGCCTGCTGTACATGTGTGCAAACACTCAGAGCCTTAAGATAGGGTTTTCACCAATGTGTTTTTTGGTGAGAAACCTTCTATTTCAAGGTTCTGTGCGTTTTCAGACAAGTACAATATGTATTTATAGTGTTTCTGATGAAATCCCTCTTTTTAATGCATTTTCTCACAGAAAACGAGTCTCTCGCCATGGGAACATGGCTTTTTTGAAAAAGCATATTCTCGTCGAGAAATCGTGTTTTAAACAATAAAAACGACTCCCGGTCTTATTTAGTTCACATTTTTACTTTTGGTAACCTAGCTCATATGTATAAAGCACTAAACGTTTTTATCGCGTTAAACGCATTTTCTCGACAAGGAAAGCACAATTTCATCAAAAACAAACAAAACAAGAAAAATGAATCTATTCAACAAGTCTGCAGCACGTCCTTAAGAGTTACATGGTTTCATCCAATGTCAATGTGTAATTTCTCCAGTTCTGATCATTGTTTAGGTTGTTGGTAGCTTGGTCCAATGCCAAAACACAGTGAAATCTTTTTATGGCTTTAAACGCGTTTTCTCCTCGAGAGAAACATGATTTCACTAAAAACGTTATAGTTTAAACATGCCTGCTGTACATGTGTGCAAACACTCAGAGCCTTAAGATAGGGTTTTCACCAATGTGTTTTTTGGTGAGAAACCTTCTATTTCAAGGTTCTGTGCGTTTTCAGACAAGTACAATATGTATTTATAGTGTTTCTGATGAAATCCCTCCTTTTAATGCATTTTCTCACAGAAAATGAGTCTCTCGCCATGGGAACATGGCTTTTTTGAAAAAGCATATTCTCGTCGAGAAATCGTGTTTTAAACAATAAAAACGACTCCCGGTCTTATTTAGTTCACATTTTTACTTTTGGTAACCTAGCTCATATGTATAAAGCACTAAACCTTTTTATCGCGTTAAACGCCTTTTCTCGACAAGAAAAGCACAATTTCATCAAAAACAAACAAAACAAGAAAAATGAATCTATTCAACAAGTCTGCAACACGTCCTGAAGAGTTACATGATTTCACCCAATGTCAATGTGTAATTTCTCCAGTTCTGATCATTGTTTAGGTTGTTGGTAGCTTGGTCCAATGCCAAAACACAGTGAAATCTTTTTATGGCTTTAAACGCGTTTTCTCCTCGAGAGAAACATGATTTCACTAAAAACGTTATAGTTTAAACATGCCTGCTGTACATGTGTGCAAACACTCAGAGCCTTAAGATAGGGTTTTCACCAATGTGTTTTTTGGTGAGAAACCTTCTATTTCAAGGTTCTGTGCGTTTTCAGACAAGTACAATATGTATTTATAGTGTTTCTGATGAAATCCCTCCTTTTAATGCATCTTCTCACAGAAAACGAGTCTCTCGCCATGAGAACATGGCTTTTTTGAAAAAGCATATTCTCGTCGAGAAATCGTGTTTTACACAATAAAAACGACTCTCGGTCTTATTTAGTTCACATTTTTACTTTTGGTAACCTAGCCCATATGTATAAAGCACTAAACCTTTTTATCGCGTTAAACGCCTTTTCTCGACAAGGAAAGCACAATTTCATCAAACACAACAAGAAAGATGAATCTATTCAACAAGTCTGCAACACGTCCTGAAGAGTTACATGATTTAACCCAATGTCAATGTGTAATTTCTCCAGTTCTGATCATTGTTTAGGTTGTTGGTAGCTTGGTCCAATGCCAAAACACAGTGAAATCTTTTTATGGCTTTAAACGCGTTTTCTCCTCGAGAGAAACATGATTTCACTAAAAACGTTATAGTTTAAACATGCCTGCTGTACATGTGTGCAAACACTCAGAGCCTTAACATAGGGTTTTCACAAATGTGTTTTTTGGTGAGAAACCTTCTATTTCAAGGTTCTGTGCGTTTTCAGACAAGTACAATATGTATTTATAGTGTTTCTGATGAAATCCCTCTTTTTAATGCATTTTCTCACAGAAAACGAGTCTCTCGCCATGAGAACATGGCTTTTTTGAAAAAGCATATTCTCGTCGAGAAATCGTGTTTTACACAATAAAAACGACTCTCGGTCTTATTTAGTTCACATTTTTACTTTTGGTAACCTAGCCCATATGTATAAAGCACTAAACCTTTTTATCGCGTTAAACGCCTTTTCTCGACAAGGAAAGCACAATTTCATCAAAAACAAACACAACAAGAAAGATGAATCTATTCAACAAGTCTGCAACACGTCCTGAAGAGTTACATGATTTCACCCAATGTCAATGTGTAATTTCTCCAGTTCTGATCATTGTTTAGGTTGTTGGTAGCTCGGTCCAATGCCAAAACACAGTGAAATCTTTTTATGGCTTTAAACGCGTTTTCTCCTCGAGAGAAACATGATTTCACTAAAAACGTTATAGTTTAAACATGCCTGCTGTACATGTGTGCAAACACTCAGAGCCTTAAGATAGGGTTTTCACCAATGTGTTTTTTGGTGAGAAACCCTCTATTTCAAGGTTCTGTGCGTTTTCAGACAAGTACAATATGTATTTATAGTGTTTCTGATGAAATCCCTCCTTTTAATGCATTTTCTCACAGAAAATGAGTCTCTCGCCATGGGAACATGGCTTTTTTGAAAAAGCATATTCTCGTCGAGACATCGTGTTTTAACCAATAAAAACGACTCCCGGTCTTATTTAGTTCACATTTTTACTTTTGGTAACCTAGCTCATATGTGTAAAGCACTAAACGTTTTTATCGCGTTAAACACATTTTGTCGACAAGGAAAGCACAATTTCATCAAAAACAAACAAAACAAGAAAGATGAATCTATTCAACAAGTCTGCAACACGTCCTGAAGAGTTACATGATTTCACCCAATGTCAATGTGTAATTTCTCCAGTTCTGATCATTGTTTAGGTTGTTGGTAGCTTGGTCCAATGCCAAAACACAGTGAAATCTTTTTATGGCTTTAAACGCCTTTTCTCCTCGAGAGAAACATGATTTCACTAAAAACGTTATAGTTTAAACATGCCTGCTGTACATGTGTGCAAACACTCAGAGCCTTAAGATAGGGTTTTCACCAATGTGTTTTTTGGTGAGAAACCTTCTATTTCAAGGTTCTGTGCGTTTTCAGACAAGTACAATATGTATTTATAGTGTTTCTGATGAAATCCCTCCTTTTAATGCATTTTCTCACAGAAAATGAGTCTCTCGCCATGGGAACATGGCTTTTTTGAAAAAGCATATTCTCGTCGAGAAATCGTGTTTTAAACAATAAAAACGACCCCCGGTCTTATTTAGTTCACATTTTTACTTTTGGTAACCTAGCTCATATGTATAAAGCACTAAACGTTTTTATCGCGTTAAACGCATTTTCTCGACAAGGAAAGCACAATTTCATCAAAAACAAACAAAACAAGAAAAATGAATCTATTCAACAAGTCTGCAGCACGTCCTGAAGAGTTACATGGTTTCATCCAATGTCAATGTGTAATTTCTCCAGTTCTGATCATTGTTTAGGTTGTTGGTAGCTTGGTCCAATGCCAAAACACAGTGAAATCTTTTTATGGCTTTAAACGCGTTTTCTCCTCGAGAGAAACATGATTTCACTAAAAACGTTATAGTTTAAACATGCCTGCTGTACATGTGTGCAAACACTCAGAGCCTTAAGATAGGGTTTTCACCAATGTGTTTTTTGGTGAGAAACCTTCTATTTCAAGGTTCTGTGCGTTTTCAGACAAGTACAATATGTATTTATAGTGTTTCTGATGAAATCCCTCCTTTTAATGCATTTTCTCACAGAAAATGAGTCTCTCGCCATGGGAACATGGCTTTTTTGAAAAAGCATATTCTCGTCGAGAAATCATGTTTTAAACAATAAAAACGACTCCCGGTCTTATTTAGTTCACATTTTTACTTTTGGTAACCTAGCTCATATGTATAAAGCACTAAACCTTTTTATCGCGTTAAACGCCTTTTCTCGACAAGAAAAGCACAATTTCATCAAAAACAAACAAAACAAGAAAGATGAATCTATTCAACAAGTCTGCAACACGTCCTGAAGAGTTACATGATTTAACCCAATGTCAATGTGTAATTTCTCCAGTTCTGATCATTGTTTAGGTTGTTGGTAGCTTGGTCCAATGCCAAAACACAGTGAAATCTTTTTATGGCTTTAAACGCGTTTTCTCCTCGAGAGAAACATGATTTCACTAAAAACGTTATAGTTTAAACATGCCTGCTGTACATGTGTGCAAACACTCAGAGCCTTAAGATAGGGTTTTCACAAATGTGTTTTTTGGTGAGAAACCTTCTATTTCAAGGTTCTGTGCGTTTTCAGACAAGTACAATATGTATTTATAGTGTTTCTGATGAAATCCCTCTTTTTAATGCATTTTCTCACAGAAAACGAGTCTCTCGCCATGAGAACATGGCTTTTTTGAAAAAGCATATTCTCGTCGAGAAATCGTGTTTTACACAATAAAAACGACTCTCGGTCTTATTTAGTTCACATTTTTACTTTTGGTAACCTAGCCCATATGTATAAAGCACTAAACCTTTTTATCGCGTTAAACGCCTTTTCTCGACAAGGAAAGCACAATTTCATCAAAAACAAACACAACAAGAAAGATGAATCTATTCAACAAGTCTGCAACACGTCCTGAAGAGTTACATGATTTCACCCAATGTCAATGTGTAATTTCTCCAGTTCTGATCATTGTTTAGGTTGTTGGTAGCTTGGTCCAATGCCAAAACACAGTGAAATCTTTTTATGGCTTTAAACGCGTTTTCTCCTCGAGAGAAACATGATTTCACTAAAAACGTTATAGTTTAAACATGCCTGCTGTACATGTGTGCAAACACTCAGAGCCTTAAGATAGGGTTTTCACCAATGTGTTTTTTGGTGAGAAACCTTCTATTTCAAGGTTCTGTGCGTTTTCAGACAAGTACAATATGTATTTATAGTGTTTCTGATGAAATCCCTCCTTTTAATGCATCTTCTCACAGAAAACGAGTCTCTCGCCATGAGAACATGGCTTTTTTGAAAAAGCATATTCTCGTCGAGAAATCGTGTTTTACACAATAAAAACGACTCTCGGTCTTATTTAGTTCACATTTTTACTTTTGGTAACCTAGCCCATATGTATAAAGCACTAAACCTTTTTATCGCGTTAAACGCCTTTTCTCGACAAGGAAAGCACAATTTCATCAAACACAACAAGAAAGATGAATCTATTCAACAAGTCTGCAACACGTCCTGAAGAGTTACATGATTTAACCCAATGTCAATGTGTAATTTCTCCAGTTCTGATCATTGTTTAGGTTGTTGGTAGCTTGGTCCAATGCCAAAACACAGTGAAATCTTTTTATGGCTTTAAACGCGTTTTCTCCTCGAGAGAAACATGATTTCACTAAAAACGTTATAGTTTAAACATGCCTGCTGTACATGTGTGCAAACACTCAGAGCCTTAACATAGGGTTTTCACAAATGTGTTTTTTGGTGAGAAACCTTCTATTTCAAGGTTCTGTGCGTTTTCAGACAAGTACAATATGTATTTATAGTGTTTCTGATGAAATCCCTCTTTTTAATGCATTTTCTCACAGAAAACGAGTCTCTCGCCATGAGAACATGGCTTTTTTGAAAAAGCATATTCTCGTCGAGAAATCGTGTTTTACACAATAAAAACGACTCTCGGTCTTATTTAGTTCACATTTTTACTTTTGGTAACCTAGCCCATATGTATAAAGCACTAAACCTTTTTATCGCGTTAAACGCCTTTTCTCGACAAGGAAAGCACAATTTCATCAAAAACAAACACAACAAGAAAGATGAATCTATTCAACAAGTCTGCAACACGTCCTGAAGAGTTACATGATTTCACCCAATGTCAATGTGTAATTTCTCCAGTTCTGATCATTGTTTAGGTTGTTGGTAGCTCGGTCCAATGCCAAAACACAGTGAAATCTTTTTATGGCTTTAAACGCGTTTTCTCCTCGAGAGAAACATGATTTCACTAAAAACGTTATAGTTTAAACATGCCTGCTGTACATGTGTGCAAACACTCAGAGCCTTAAGATAGGGTTTTCACCAATGTGTTTTTTGGTGAGAAACCCTCTATTTCAAGGTTCTGTGCGTTTTCAGACAAGTACAATATGTATTTATAGTGTTTCTGATGAAATCCCTCCTTTTAATGCATTTTCTCACAGAAAATGAGTCTCTCGCCATGGGAACATGGCTTTTTTGAAAAAGCATATTCTCGTCGAGACATCGTGTTTTAACCAATAAAAACGACTCCCGGTCTTATTTAGTTCACATTTTTACTTTTGGTAACCTAGCTCATATGTGTAAAGCACTAAACGTTTTTATCGCGTTAAACACATTTTGTCGACAAGGAAAGCACAATTTCATCAAAAACAAACAAAACAAGAAAGATGAATCTATTCAACAAGTCTGCAACACGTCCTGAAGAGTTACATGATTTCACCCAATGTCAATGTGTAATTTCTCCAGTTCTGATCATTGTTTAGGTTGTTGGTAGCTTGGTCCAATGCCAAAACACAGTGAAATCTTTTTATGGCTTTAAACGCCTTTTCTCCTCGAGAGAAACATGATTTCACTAAAAACGTTATAGTTTAAACATGCCTGCTGTACATGTGTGCAAACACTCAGAGCCTTAAGATAGGGTTTTCACCAATGTGTTTTTTGGTGAGAAACCTTCTATTTCAAGGTTCTGTGCGTTTTCAGACAAGTACAATATGTATTTATAGTGTTTCTGATGAAATCCCTCCTTTTAATGCATTTTCTCACAGAAAATGAGTCTCTCGCCATGGGAACATGGCTTTTTTGAAAAAGCATATTCTCGTCGAGAAATCGTGTTTTAAACAATAAAAACGACCCCCGGTCTTATTTAGTTCACATTTTTACTTTTGGTAACCTAGCTCATATGTATAAAGCACTAAACGTTTTTATCGCGTTAAACGCATTTTCTCGACAAGGAAAGCACAATTTCATCAAAAACAAACAAAACAAGAAAAATGAATCTATTCAACAAGTCTGCAGCACGTCCTGAAGAGTTACATGGTTTCATCCAATGTCAATGTGTAATTTCTCCAGTTCTGATCATTGTTTAGGTTGTTGGTAGGTTGGTCCAATGCCAAAACACAGTGAAATCTTTTTATGGCTTTAAACGCGTTTTCTCCTCGAGAGAAACATGATTTCACTAAAAACGTTATAGTTTAAACATGCCTGCTGTACATGTGTGCAAACACTCAGAGCCTTAAGATAGGGTTTTCACCAATGTGTTTTTTGGTGAGAAACCTTCTATTTCAAGGTTCTGTGCGTTTTCAGACAAGTACAATATGTATTTATAGTGTTTCTGATGAAATCCCTCCTTTTAATGCATTTTCTCACAGAAAACGAGTCTCTCGCCATGAGAACATGGCTTTTTTGAAAAAGCATATTCTCGTCGAGAAATCATGTTTTAAACAATAAAAACGACTCCCGGTCTTATTTAGTTCACATTTTTACTTTTGGTAACCTAGCTCATATGTATAAAGCACTAAACCTTTTTATCGCGTTAAACGCCTTTTCTCGACAAGAAAAGCACAATTTCATCAAAAACAAACAAAACAAGAAAAATGAATCTATTCAACAAGTCTGCAACACGTCCTGAAGAGTTACATGATTTCACAAAATGTCAATGTGTAATTTCTCCAGTTCTGATCATTGTTTAGGTTGTTGGTAGCTTGGTCCAATGCCAAAACACAGTGAAATCTTTTTATGGCTTTAAACGTGTTTTCTCCTCGAGAGAAACATGATTTCACTAAAAACGTTATAGTTTAAACATGCCTGCTGTACATGTGTGCAAACACTCAGAGCCTTAAGATAGGGTTTTCACCAATGTGTTTTTTGGTGAGAAACCTTCTATTTCAAGGTTCTGTGCGTTTTCAGACAAGTACAATATGTATTTATAGTGTTTCTGATGAAATCCCTCCTTTTAATGCATTTTCTCACAGAAAACGAGTCTCTCGCCATGGGAACATGGCTTTTTTGAAAAAGCATATTCTCGTCGAGAAATCGTGTTTTAAACAATAAAAACGACTCCCGGTCTTATTTAGTTCACATTTTTACTTTTGGTAACCTAGCTCATATGTATAAAGCACTAAACGTTTTTATCGCGTTAAACGCATTTTCTCGACAAGGAAAGCACAATTTCATCAAAAACAAACAAAACAAGAAAAATGAATCTATTCAACAAGTCTGCAGCACGTCCTTAAGAGTTACATGGTTTCATCCAATGTCAATGTGTAATTTCTCCAGTTCTGATCATTGTTTAGGTTGTTGGTAGCTTGGTCCAATGCCAAAACACAGTGAAATCTTTTTATGGCTTTAAACGCGTTTTCTCCTCGAGAGAAACATGATTTCACTAAAAACGTTATAGTTTAAACATGCCTGCTGTACATGTGTGCAAACACTCAGAGCCTTAAGATAGGGTTTTCACCAATGTGTTTTTTGGTGAGAAACCTTCTATTTCAAGGTTCTGTGCGTTTTCAGACAAGTACAATATGTATTTATAGTGTTTCTGATGAAATCCCTCCTTTTAATGCATTTTCTCACAGAAAATGAGTCTCTCGCCATGGGAACATGGCTTTTTTGAAAAAGCATATTCTCGTCGAGAAATCGTGTTTTAAACAATAAAAACGACTCCCGGTCTTATTTAGTTCACATTTTTACTTTTGGTAACCTAGCTCATATGTATAAAGCACTAAACCTTTTTATCGCGTTAAACGCCTTTTCTCGACAAGAAAAGCACAATTTCATCAAAAACAAACAAAACAAGAAAAATGAATCTATTCAACAAGTCTGCAACACGTCCTGAAGAGTTACATGATTTCACCCAATGTCAATGTGTAATTTCTCCAGTTCTGATCATTGTTTAGGTTGTTGGTAGCTTGGTCCAATGCCAAAACACAGTGAAATCTTTTTATGGCTTTAAACGCGTTTTCTCCTCGAGAGAAACATGATTTCACTAAAAACGTTATAGTTTAAACATGCCTGCTGTACATGTGTGCAAACACTCAGAGCCTTAAGATAGGGTTTTCACCAATGTGTTTTTTGGTTAGAAACCTTCTATTTCAAGGTTCTGTGCGTTTTCAGACAAGTACAATATGTATTTATAGTGTTTCTGATGAAATCCCTCCTTTTAATGCATCTTCTCACAGAAAACGAGTCTCTCGCCATGAGAACATGGCTTTTTTGAAAAAGCATATTCTCGTCGAGAAATCGTGTTTTACACAATAAAAACGACTCTCGGTCTTATTTAGTTCACATTTTTACTTTTGGTAACCTAGCCCATATGTGTAAAGCACTAAACCTTTTTATCGCGTTAAACGCCTTTTCTCGACAAGGAAAGCACAATTTCATCAAACACAACAAGAAAGATGAATCTATTCAACAAGTCTGCAACACGTCCTGAAGAGTTACATGATTTAACCCAATGTCAATGTGTAATTTCTCCAGTTCTGATCATTGTTTAGGTTGTTGGTAGCTTGGTCCAATGCCAAAACACAGTGAAATCTTTTTATGGCTTTAAACGCGTTTTCTCCTCGAGAGAAACATGATTTCACTAAAAACGTTATAGTTTAAACATGCCTGCTGTACATGTGTGCAAACACTCAGAGCCTTAACATAGGGTTTTCACAAATGTGTTTTTTGGTGAGAAACCTTCTATTTCAAGGTTCTGTGCGTTTTCAGACAAGTACAATATGTATTTATAGTGTTTCTGATGAAATCCCTCTTTTTAATGCATTTTCTCACAGAAAACGAGTCTCTCGCCATGAGAACATGGCTTTTTTGAAAAAGCATATTCTCGTCGAGAAATCGTGTTTTACACAATAAAAACGACTCTCGGTCTTATTTAGTTCACATTTTTACTTTTGGTAACCTAGCCCATATGTATAAAGCACTAAACCTTTTTATCGCGTTAAACGCCTTTTCTCGACAAGGAAAGCACAATTTCATCAAAAACAAACACAACAAGAAAGATGAATCTATTCAACAAGTCTGCAACACGTCCTGAAGAGTTACATGATTTCACCCAATGTCAATGTGTAATTTCTCCAGTTCTGATCATTGTTTAGGTTGTTGGTAGCTCGGTCCAATGCCAAAACACAGTGAAATCTTTTTATGGCTTTAAACGCGTTTTCTCCTCGAGAGAAACATGATTTCACTAAAAACGTTATAGTTTAAACATGCCTGCTGTACATGTGTGCAAACACTCAGAGCCTTAACATAGGGTTTTCACAAATGTGTTTTTTGGTGAGAAACCTTCTATTTCAAGGTTCTGTGCGTTTTCAGACAAGTACAATATGTATTTATAGTGTTTCTGATGAAATCCCTCTTTTTAATGCATTTTCTCACAGAAAACGAGTCTCTCGCCATGAGAACATGGCTTTTTTGAAAAAGCATATTCTCGTCGAGACATCGTGTTTTAAACAATAAAAACGACTCCCGGTCTTATTTAGTTCACATTTTTACTTTTGGTAACCTAGCTCATATGTGTAAAGCACTAAACGTTTTTATCGCGTTAAACACATTTTGTCGACAAGGAAAGCACAATTTCATCAAAAACAAACAAAACAAGAAAGATGAATCTATTCAACAAGTCTGCAACACGTCCTGAAGAGTTACATGATTTCACCCAATGTCAATGTGTAATTTCTCCAGTTCTGATCATTGTTTAGGTTGTTGGTAGCTTGGTCCAATGCCAAAACACAGTGAAATCTTTTTATGGCTTTAAACGCCTTTTCTCCTCGAGAGAAACATGATTTCACTAAAAACGTTATAGTTTAAACATGCCTGCTGTACATGTGTGCAAACACTCAGAGCCTTAAGATAGGGTTTTCACCAATGTGTTTTTTGGTGAGAAACCCTCTATTTCAAGGTTCTGTGCGTTTTCAGACAAGTACAATATGTATTTATAGTGTTTCTGATGAAATCCCTCCTTTTAATGCATTTTCTCACAGAAAATGAGTCTCTCGCCATGGGAACATGGCTTTTTTGAAAAAGCATATTCTCGTCGAGACATCGTGTTTTAACCAATAAAAACGACTCCCGGTCTTATTTAGTTCACATTTTTACTTTTGGTAACCTAGCTCATATGTGTAAAGCACTAAACGTTTTTATCGCGTTAAACACATTTTGTCGACAAGGAAAGCACAATTTCATCAAAAACAAACAAAACAAGAAAGATGAATCTATTCAACAAGTCTGCAACACGTCCTGAAGAGTTACATGATTTAACCCAATGTCAATGTGTAATTTCTCCAGTTCTGATCATTGTTTAGGTTGTTGGTAGCTTGGTCCAATGCCAAAACACAGTGAAATCTTTTTATGGCTTTAAACGCGTTTTCTCCTCGAGAGAAACATGATTTCACTAAAAACGTTATAGTTTAAACATGCCTGCTGTACATGTGTGCAAACACTCAGAGCCTTAACATAGGGTTTTCACAAATGTGTTTTTTGGTGAGAAACCTTCTATTTCAAGGTTCTGTGCGTTTTCAGACAAGTACAATATGTATTTATAGTGTTTCTGATGAAATCCCTCTTTTTAATGCATTTTCTCACAGAAAACGAGTCTCTCGCCATGAGAACATGGCTTTTTTGAAAAAGCATATTCTCGTCGAGAAATCGTGTTTTACACAATAAAAACGACTCTCGGTCTTATTTAGTTCACATTTTTACTTTTGGTAACCTAGCCCATATGTATAAAGCACTAAACCTTTTTATCGCGTTAAACGCCTTTTCTCGACAAGGAAAGCACAATTTCATCAAAAACAAACACAACAAGAAAGATGAATCTATTCAACAAGTCTGCAACACGTCCTGAAGAGTTACATGATTTCACCCAATGTCAATGTGTAATTTCTCCAGTTCTGATCATTGTTTAGGTTGTTGGTAGCTCGGTCCAATGCCAAAACACAGTGAAATCTTTTTATGGCTTTAAACGCGTTTTCTCCTCGAGAGAAACATGATTTCACTAAAAACGTTATAGTTTAAACATGCCTGCTGTACATGTGTGCAAACACTCAGAGCCTTAAGATAGGGTTTTCACCAATGTGTTTTTTGGTGAGAAACCCTCTATTTCAAGGTTCTGTGCGTTTTCAGACAAGTACAATATGTATTTATAGTGTTTCTGATGAAATCCCTCCTTTTAATGCATTTTCTCACAGAAAATGAGTCTCTCGCCATGGGAACATGGCTTTTTTGAAAAAGCATATTCTCGTCGAGACATCGTGTTTTAAACAATAAAAACGACTCCCGGTCTTATTTAGTTCACATTTTTACTTTTGGTAACCTAGCTCATATGTGTAAAACACTAAACGTTTTTATCGCGTTAAACACATTTTGTCGACAAGGAAAGCACAATTTCATCAAAAACAAACAAAACAAGAAAGATGAATCTATTCAACAAGTCTGCAACACGTCCTGAAGAGTTACATGATTTCACCCAATGTCAATGTGTAATTTCTCCAGTTCTGATCATTGTTTAGGTTGTTGGTAGCTTGGTCCAATGCCAAAACACAGTGAAATCTTTTTATGGCTTTAAACGCCTTTTCTCCTCGAGAGAAACATGATTTCACTAAAAACGTTATAGTTTAAACATGCCTGCTGTACATGTGTGCAAACACTCAGAGCCTTAAGATAGGGTTTTCACCAATGTGTTTTTTGGTGAGAAACCCTCTATTTCAAGGTTCTGTGCGTTTTCAGACAAGTACAATATGTATTTATAGTGTTTCTGATGAAATCCCTCCTTTTAATGCATTTTCTCACAGAAAATGAGTCTCTCGCCATGGGAACATGGCTTTTTTGAAAAAGCATATTCTCGTCGAGACATCGTGTTTTAACCAATAAAAACGACTCCCGGTCTTATTTAGTTCACATTTTTACTTTTGGTAACCTAGCTCATATGTGTAAAGCACTAAACGTTTTTATCGCGTTAAACACATTTTGTCGACAAGGAAAGCACAATTTCATCAAAAACAAACAAAACAAGAAAGATGAATCTATTCAACAAGTCTGCAACACGTCCTGAAGAGTTACATGATTTCACCCAATGTCAATGTGTAATTTCTCCAGTTCTGATCATTGTTTAGGTTGTTGGTAGCTTGGTCCAATGCCAAAACACAGTGAAATCTTTTTATGGCTTTAAACGCCTTTTCTCCTCGAGAGAAACATGATTTCACTAAAAACGTTATAGTTTAAACATGCCTGCTGTACATGTGTGCAAACACTCAGAGCCTTAAGATAGGGTTTTCACCAATGTGTTTTTTGGTGAGAAACCCTCTATTTCAAGGTTCTGTGCGTTTTCAGACAAGTACAATATGTATTTATAGTGTTTCTGATGAAATCCCTCCTTTTAATGCATTTTCTCACAGAAAATGAGTCTCTCGCCATGGGAACATGGCTTTTTTGAAAAAGCATATTCTCGTCGAGACATCGTGTTTTAACCAATAAAAACGACTCCCGGTCTTATTTAGTTCACATTTTTACTTTTGGTAACCTAGCTCATATGTGTAAAGCACTAAACGTTTTTATCGCGTTAAACACATTTTGTCGACAAGGAAAGCACAATTTCATCAAAAACAAACAAAACAAGAAAGATGAATCTATTCAACAAGTCTGCAACACGTCCTGAAGAGTTACATGATTTCACCCAATGTCAATGTGTAATTTCTCCAGTTCTGATCATTGTTTAGGTTGTTGGTAGCTTGGTCCAATGCCAAAACACAGTGAAATCTTTTTATGGCTTTAAACGCCTTTTCTCCTCGAGAGAAACATGATTTCACTAAAAACGTTATAGTTTAAACATGCCTGCTGTACATGTGTGCAAACACTCAGAGCCTTAAGATAGGGTTTTCACCAATGTGTTTTTTGGTGAGAAACCTTCTATTTCAAGGTTCTGTGCGTTTTCAGACAAGTACAATATGTATTTATAGTGTTTCTGATGAAATCCCTCTTTTTAATGCATTTTCTCACAGAAAACGAGTCTCTCGCCATGAGAACATGGCTTTTTTGAAAAAGCATATTCTCGTCGAGAAATCGTGTTTTACACAATAAAAACGACTCTCGGTCTTATTTAGTTCACATTTTTACTTTTGGTAACCTAGCCCATATGTATAAAGCACTAAACCTTTTTATCGCGTTAAACGCCTTTTCTCGACAAGGAAAGCACAATTTCATCAAAAACAAACACAACAAGAAAGATGAATCTATTCAACAAGTCTGCAACACGTCCTGAAGAGTTACATGATTTCACCCAATGTCAATGTGTAATTTCTCCAGTTCTGATCATTGTTTAGGTTGTTGGTAGCTCGGTCCAATGCCAAAACACAGTGAAATCTTTTTATGGCTTTAAACGCCTTTTCTCCTCGAGAGAAACATGATTTCACTAAAAACGTTATAGTTTAAACATGCCTGCTGTACATGTGTGCAAACACTCAGAGCCTTAAGATAGGGTTTTCACCAATGTGTTTTTTGGTGAGAAACCCTCTATTTCAAGGTTCTGTGCGTTTTCAGACAAGTACAATATGTATTTATAGTGTTTCTGATGAAATCCCTCCTTTTAATGCATTTTCTCACAGAAAATGAGTCTCTCGCCATGGGAACATGGCTTTTTTGAAAAAGCATATTCTCGTCGAGACATCGTGTTTTAAACAATAAAAACGACTCCCGGTCTTATTTAGTTCACATTTTTACTTTTGGTAACCTAGCTCATATGTGTAAAGCACTAAACGTTTTTATCGCGTTAAACACATTTTGTCGACAAGGAAAGCACAATTTCATCAAAAACAAACAAAACAAGAAAGATGAATCTATTCAACAAGTCTGCAACACGTCCTGAAGAGTTACATGATTTCACCCAATGTCAATGTGTAATTTCTCCAGTTCTGATCATTGTTTAGGTTGTTGGTAGCTTGGTCCAATGCCAAAACACAGTGAAATCTTTTTATGGCTTTAAACGCCTTTTCTCCTCGAGAGAAACATGATTTCACTAAAAACGTTATAGTTTAAACATGCCTGCTGTACATGTGTGCAAACACTCAGAGCCTTAAGATAGGGTTTTCACCAATGTGTTTTTTGGTGAGAAACCCTCTATTTCAAGGTTCTGTGCGTTTTCAGACAAGTACAATATGTATTTATAGTGTTTCTGATGAAATCCCTCCTTTTAATGCATTTTCTCACAGAAAATGAGTCTCTCGCCATGGGAACATGGCTTTTTTGAAAAAGCATATTCTCGTCGAGACATCGTGTTTTAACCAATAAAAACGACTCCCGGTCTTATTTAGTTCACATTTTTACTTTTGGTAACCTAGCTCATATGTGTAAAGCACTAAACGTTTTTATCGCGTTAAACACATTTTGTCGACAAGGAAAGCACAATTTCATCAAAAACAAACAAAACAAGAAAGATGAATCTATTCAACAAGTCTGCAACACGTCCTGAAGAGTTACATGATTTCACCCAATGTCAATGTGTAATTTCTCCAGTTCTGATCATTGTTTAGGTTGTTGGTAGCTTGGTCCAATGCCAAAACACAGTGAAATCTTTTTATGGCTTTAAACGCCTTTTCTCCTCGAGAGAAACATGATTTCACTAAAAACGTTATAGTTTAAACATGCCTGCTGTACATGTGTGCAAACACTCAGAGCCTTAAGATAGGGTTTTCACCAATGTGTTTTTTGGTGAGAAACCCTCTATTTCAAGGTTCTGTGCGTTTTCAGACAAGTACAATATGTATTTATAGTGTTTCTGATGAAATCCCTCCTTTTAATGCATTTTCTCACAGAAAATGAGTCTCTCGCCATGGGAACATGGCTTTTTTGAAAAAGCATATTCTCGTCGAGACGTCGTGTTTTAACCAATAAAAACGACTCCCGGTCTTATTTAGTTCACATTTTTACTTTTGGTAACCTAGCTCATATGTGTAAAGCACTAAACGTTTTTATCGCGTTAAACACATTTTGTCGACAAGGAAAGCACAATTTCATCAAAAACAAACAAAACAAGAAAGATGAATCTATTCAACAAGTCTGCAACACGTCCTGAAGAGTTACATGATTTCACCCAATGTCAATGTGTAATTTCTCCAGTTCTGATCATTGTTTAGGTTGTTGGTAGCTTGGTCCAATGCCAAAACACAGTGAAATCTTTTTATGGCTTTAAACGCCTTTTCTCCTCGAGAGAAACATGATTTCACTAAAAACGTTATAGTTTAAACATGCCTGCTGTACATGTGTGCAAACACTCAGAGCCTTAAGATAGGGTTTTCACCAATGTGTTTTTTGGTGAGAAACCTTCTATTTCAAGGTTCTGTGCGTTTTCAGACAAGTACAATATGTATTTATAGTGTTTCTGATGAAATCCCTCCTTTTAATGCATTTTCTCACAGAAAATGAGTCTCTCGCCATGGGAACATGGCTTTTTTGAAAAAGCATATTCTCGTCGAGAAATCGTGTTTTAAACAATAAAAACGACCCCCGGTCTTATTTAGTTCACATTTTTACTTTTGGTAACCTAGCTCATATGTATAAAGCACTAAACGTTTTTATCGCGTTAAACGCATTTTCTCGACAAGGAAAGCACAATTTCATCAAAAACAAACAAAACAAGAAAAATGAATCTATTCAACAAGTCTGCAGCACGTCCTGAAGAGTTACATGGTTTCATCCAATGTCAATGTGTAATTTCTCCAGTTCTGATCATTGTTTAGGTTGTTGGTAGCTTGGTCCAATGCCAAAACACAGTGAAATCTTTTTATGGCTTTAAACGCGTTTTCTCCTCGAGAGAAACATGATTTCACTAAAAACGTTATAGTTTAAACATGCCTGCTGTACATGTGTGCAAACACTCAGAGCCTTAAGATAGGGTTTTCACCAATGTGTTTTTTGGTGAGAAACCTTCTATTTCAAGGTTCTGTGCGTTTTCAGACAAGTACAATATGTATTTATAGTGTTTCTGATGAAATCCCTCCTTTTAATGCATTTTCTCACAGAAAATGAGTCTCTCGCCATGGGAACATGGCTTTTTTGAAAAAGCATATTCTCGTCGAGAAATCGTGTTTTAAACAATAAAAACGACCCCCGGTCTTATTTAGTTCACATTTTTACTTTTGGTAACCTAGCTCATATGTATAAAGCACTAAACCTTTTTATCGCGTTAAACGCCTTTTCTCGACAAGGAAAGCACAATTTCATCAAAAACAAACACAACAAGAAAGATGAATCTATTCAACAAGTCTGCAACACGTCCTGAAGAGTTACATGATTTAACCCAATGTCAATGTGTAATTTCTCCAGTTCTGATCATTGTTTAGGTTGTTGGTAGCTTGGTCCAATGCCAAAACACAGTGAAATCTTTTTATGGCTTTAAACGCGTTTTCTCCTCGAGAGAAACATGATTTCACTAAAAACGTTATAGTTTAAACATGCCTGCTGTACATGTGTGCAAACACTCAGAGCCTCAAGATAGGGTTTTCACCAATGTGTTTTTTGGTGAGAAACCTTCTATTTCAAGGTTCTGTGCGTTTTCAGACAAGTACAATATGTATTTATAGTGTTTCTGATGAAATCCCTCCTTTTAATGCATTTTCTCACAGAAAACGAGTCTCTCGCCATGAGAACATGGCTTTTTTGAAAAAGCATATTCTCGTCGAGAAATCGTGTTTTACACAATAAAAACGACTCTCGGTCTTATTTAGTTCACATTTTTACTTTTGGTAACCTAGCCCATATGTATAAAGCACTAAACCTTTTTATCGCGTTAAACGCCTTTTCTCGACAAGGAAAGCACAATTTCATCAAACACAACAAGAAAGATGAATCTATTCAACAAGTCTGCAACACGTCCTGAAGAGTTACATGATTTAACCCAATGTCAATGTGTAATTTCTCCAGTTCTGATCATTGTTTAGGTTGTTGGTAGCTTGGTCCAATGCCAAAACACAGTGAAATCTTTTTATGGCTTTAAACGCGTTTTCTCCTCGAGAGAAACATGATTTCACTAAAAACGTTATAGTTTAAACATGCCTGCTGTACATGTGTGCAAACACTCAGAGCCTTAAGATAGGGTTTTCACCAATGTGTTTTTTGGTGAGAAACCTTCTATTTCAAGGTTCTGTGCGTTTTCAGACAAGTACAATATGTATTTATAGTGTTTCTGATGAAATCCCTCTTTTTAATGCATTTTCTCACAGAAAACGAGTCTCTCGCCATGGGAACATGGCTTTTTTGAAAAAGCATATTCTCGTCGAGAAATCGTGTTTTAAACAATAAAAACGACTCCCGGTCTTATTTGGTTCACATTTTTACTTTTGGTAACCTAGCTCATATGTATAAAGCACTAAACGTTTTTATCGCGTTAAACGCATTTTCTCGACAAGGAAAGCACAATTTCATCAAAAACAAACAAAACAAGAAAAATGAATCTATTCAACAAGTCTGCAGCACGTCCTTAAGAGTTACATGGTTTCATCCAATGTCAATGTGTAATTTCTCCAGTTCTGATCATTGTTTAGGTTGTTGGTAGCTTGGTCCAATGCCAAAACACAGTGAAATCTTTTTATGGCTTTAAACGCGTTTTCTCCTCGAGAGAAACATGATTTCACTAAAAACGTTATAGTTTAAACATGCCTGCTGTACATGTGTGCAAACACTCAGAGCCTTAAGATAGGGTTTTCACCAATGTGTTTTTTGGTGAGAAACCTTCTATTTCAAGGTTCTGTGCGTTTTCAGACAAGTACAATATGTATTTATAGTGTTTCTGATGAAATCCCTCCTTTTAATGCATTTTCTCACAGAAAATGAGTCTCTCGCCATGGGAACATGGCTTTTTTGAAAAAGCATATTCTCGTCGAGAAATCGTGTTTTAAACAATAAAAACGACTCCCGGTCTTATTTAGTTCACATTTTTACTTTTGGTAACCTAGCTCATATGTATAAAGCACTAAACCTTTTTATCGCGTTAAACGCCTTTTCTCGACAAGAAAAGCACAATTTCATCAAAAACAAACAAAACAAGAAAAATGAATCTATTCAACAAGTCTGCAACACGTCCTGAAGAGTTACATGATTTCACCCAATGTCAATGTGTAATTTCTCCAGTTCTGATCATTGTTTAGGTTGTTGGTAGCTTGGTCCAATGCCAAAACACAGTGAAATCTTTTTATGGCTTTAAACGCGTTTTCTCCTCGAGAGAAACATGATTTCACTAAAAACGTTATAGTTTAAACATGCCTGCTGTACATGTGTGCAAACACTCAGAGCCTTAAGATAGGGTTTTCACCAATGTGTTTTTTGGTGAGAAACCTTCTATTTCAAGGTTCTGTGCGTTTTCAGACAAGTACAATATGTATTTATAGTGTTTCTGATGAAATCCCTCCTTTTAATGCATCTTCTCACAGAAAACGAGTCTCTCGCCATGAGAACATGGCTTTTTTGAAAAAGCATATTCTCGTCGAGAAATCGTGTTTTACACAATAAAAACGACTCTCGGTCTTATTTAGTTCACATTTTTACTTTTGGTAACCTAGCCCATATGTATAAAGCACTAAACCTTTTTATCGCGTTAAACGCCTTTTCTCGACAAGGAAAGCACAATTTCATCAAACACAACAAGAAAGATGAATCTATTCAACAAGTCTGCAACACGTCCTGAAGAGTTACATGATTTAACCCAATGTCAATGTGTAATTTCTCCAGTTCTGATCATTGTTTAGGTTGTTGGTAGCTTGGTCCAATGCCAAAACACAGTGAAATCTTTTTATGGCTTTAAACGCGTTTTCTCCTCGAGAGAAACATGATTTCACTAAAAACGTTATAGTTTAAACATGCCTGCTGTACATGTGTGCAAACACTCAGAGCCTTAACATAGGGTTTTCACAAATGTGTTTTTTGGTGAGAAACCTTCTATTTCAAGGTTCTGTGCGTTTTCAGACAAGTACAATATGTATTTATAGTGTTTCTGATGAAATCCCTCTTTTTAATGCATTTTCTCACAGAAAACGAGTCTCTCGCCATGAGAACATGGCTTTTTTGAAAAAGCATATTCTCGTCGAGAAATCGTGTTTTACACAATAAAAACGACTCTCGGTCTTATTTAGTTCACATTTTTACTTTTGGTAACCTAGCCCATATGTATAAAGCACTAAACCTTTTTATCGCGTTAAACGCCTTTTCTCGACAAGGAAAGCACAATTTCATCAAAAACAAACACAACAAGAAAGATGAATCTATTCAACAAGTCTGCAACACGTCCTGAAGAGTTACATGATTTCACCCAATGTCAATGTGTAATTTCTCCAGTTCTGATCATTGTTTAGGTTGTTGGTAGCTCGGTCCAATGCCAAAACACAGTGAAATCTTTTTATGGCTTTAAACGCGTTTTCTCCTCGAGAGAAACATGATTTCACTAAAAACGTTATAGTTTAAACATGCCTGCTGTACATGTGTGCAAACACTCAGAGCCTTAAGATAGGGTTTTCACCAATGTGTTTTTTGGTGAGAAACCCTCTATTTCAAGGTTCTGTGCGTTTTCAGACAAGTACAATATGTATTTATAGTGTTTCTGATGAAATCCCTCCTTTTAATGCATTTTCTCACAGAAAATGAGTCTCTCGCCATGGGAACATGGCTTTTTTGAAAAAGCATATTCTCGTCGAGACATCGTGTTTTAACCAATAAAAACGACTCCCGGTCTTATTTAGTTCACATTTTTACTTTTGGTAACCTAGCTCATATGTGTAAAGCACTAAACGTTTTTATCGCGTTAAACACATTTTGTCGACAAGGAAAGCACAATTTCATCAAAAACAAACAAAACAAGAAAGATGAATCTATTCAACAAGTCTGCAACACGTCCTGAAGAGTTACATGATTTCACCCAATGTCAATGTGTAATTTCTCCAGTTCTGATCATTGTTTAGGTTGTTGGTAGCTTGGTCCAATGCCAAAACACAGTGAAATCTTTTTATGGCTTTAAACGCCTTTTCTCCTCGAGAGAAACATGATTTCACTAAAAACGTTATAGTTTAAACATGCCTGCTGTACATGTGTGCAAACACTCAGAGCCTTAAGATAGGGTTTTCACCAATGTGTTTTTTGGTGAGAAACCTTCTATTTCAAGGTTCTGTGCGTTTTCAGACAAGTACAATATGTATTTATAGTGTTTCTGATGAAATCCCTCCTTTTAATGCATTTTCTCACAGAAAATGAGTCTCTCGCCATGGGAACATGGCTTTTTTGAAAAAGCATATTCTCGTCGAGAAATCGTGTTTTAAACAATAAAAACGACCCCCGGTCTTATTTAGTTCACATTTTTACTTTTGGTAACCTAGCTCATATGTATAAAGCACTAAACGTTTTTATCGCGTTAAACGCATTTTCTCGACAAGGAAAGCACAATTTCATCAAAAACAAACAAAACAAGAAAAATGAATCTATTCAACAAGTCTGCAGCACGTCCTGAAGAGTTACATGGTTTCATCCAATGTCAATGTGTAATTTCTCCAGTTCTGATCATTGTTTAGGTTGTTGGTAGCTTGGTCCAATGCCAAAACACAGTGAAATCTTTTTATGGCTTTAAACGCGTTTTCTCCTCGAGAGAAACATGATTTCACTAAAAACGTTATAGTTTAAACATGCCTGCTGTACATGTGTGCAAACACTCAGAGCCTTAAGATAGGGTTTTCACCAATGTGTTTTTTGGTGAGAAACCTTCTATTTCAAGGTTCTGTGCGTTTTCAGACAAGTACAATATGTATTTATAGTGTTTCTGATGAAATCCCTCCTTTTAATGCATTTTCTCACAGAAAATGAGTCTCTCGCCATGGGAACATGGCTTTTTTGAAAAAGCATATTCTCGTCGAGAAATCATGTTTTAAACAATAAAAACGACTCCCGGTCTTATTTAGTTCACATTTTTACTTTTGGTAACCTAGCTCATATGTATAAAGCACTAAACCTTTTTATCGCGTTAAACGCCTTTTCTCGACAAGAAAAGCACAATTTCATCAAAAACAAACAAAACAAGAAAGATGAATCTATTCAACAAGTCTGCAACACGTCCTGAAGAGTTACATGATTTAACCCAATGTCAATGTGTAATTTCTCCAGTTCTGATCATTGTTTAGGTTGTTGGTAGCTTGGTCCAATGCCAAAACACAGTGAAATCTTTTTATGGCTTTAAACGCGTTTTCTCCTCGAGAGAAACATGATTTCACTAAAAACGTTATAGTTTAAACATGCCTGCTGTACATGTGTGCAAACACTCAGAGCCTTAAGATAGGGTTTTCACAAATGTGTTTTTTGGTGAGAAACCTTCTATTTCAAGGTTCTGTGCGTTTTCAGACAAGTACAATATGTATTTATAGTGTTTCTGATGAAATCCCTCTTTTTAATGCATTTTCTCACAGAAAACGAGTCTCTCGCCATGAGAACATGGCTTTTTTGAAAAAGCATATTCTCGTCGAGAAATCGTGTTTTACACAATAAAAACGACTCTCGGTCTTATTTAGTTCACATTTTTACTTTTGGTAACCTAGCCCATATGTATAAAGCACTAAACCTTTTTATCGCGTTAAACGCCTTTTCTCGACAAGGAAAGCACAATTTCATCAAAAACAAACACAACAAGAAAGATGAATCTATTCAACAAGTCTGCAACACGTCCTGAAGAGTTACATGATTTCACCCAATGTCAATGTGTAATTTCTCCAGTTCTGATCATTGTTTAGGTTGTTGGTAGCTCGGTCCAATGCCAAAACACAGTGAAATCTTTTTATGGCTTTAAACGCGTTTTCTCCTCGAGAGAAACATGATTTCACTAAAAACGTTATAGTTTAAACATGCCTGCTGTACATGTGTGCAAACACTCAGAACCTTAAGATAGGGTTTTCACCAATGTGTTTTTTGGTGAGAAACCTTCTATTTCAAGGTTCTGTGCGTTTTTCACTAAAAACGTTATAGTTTAAACATGCCTGCTGTACATGTGTGCAAACACTCAGAGCCTTAAGATAGGGTTTTCACCAATGTGTTTTTTGGTGAGAAACCTTCTATTTCAAGGTTCTGTGCGTTTTCAGACAAGTACAATATGTATGTATAGTGTTTCTGATGAAATCCCTCCTTTTAATGCATTTTCTCACAGAAAACGAGTCTCTCGCCATGAGAACATGGCTTTTTTGAAAAAGCATTTTCTCGTCGAGAAATCGTGTTTTACACAATAAAAACGACTCTCGGTCTTATTTAGTTCACATTTTTACTTTTGGTAACCTAGCCCATATGTATAAAGCACTAAACCTTTTTATCGCGTTAAACGCCTTTTCTCGACAAGAAAAGCACAATTTCATCAAAAACAAACAAAACAAGAAAAAACAATCTATTCAACAAGTCTGCAACACGTCCTGAAGAGTTACATGATTTCACCCAATGTCAATGTGTAATTTCTCCAGTTCTGATCATTGTTTAGGTTGTTGGTAGCTTGGTCCAATGCCAAAACACAGTGAAATCTTTTTATGGCTTTAAACGCGTTTTCTCCTCGAGAGAAACATGATTTCACTAAAAACGTTATAGTTTAAACATGCCTGCTGTACATGTGTGCAAACACTCAGAGCCTTAAGATAGGGTTTTCACCAATGTGTTTTTTGGTGAGAAACCTTCTATTTCAAGGTTCTGTGCGTTTTCAGACAAGTACAATATGTATTTATAGTGTTTCTGATGAAATCCCTCCTTTTAATGCATTTTCTCACAGAAAATGAGTCTCTCGCCATGGGAACATGGCTTTTTTGAAAAAGCATATTCTTGTCAAGAAATCGTGTTTTAAACAATAAAAACGACTCCCGGTCTTATTTAGTTCACATTTTTACTTTTGGTAACCTAGCTCATATGTATAAAGCACTAAACGTTTTTATCGCGTTAAACGCATTTTCTCTACAAGGAAAGCACAATTTCATCAAAAACAAACACAACAAGAAAGATGAATCTATTCAACAAGTCTGCAACACGTCCTGAAGAGTTACATGATTTCACCCAATGTCAATGTGTAATTTCTCCAGTTCTGATCATTGTTTAGGTTGTTGGTAGCTCGGTCCAATGCCAAAACACAGTGAAATCTTTTTATGGCTTTAAACGCGTTTTCTCCTCGAGAGAAACATGATTTCACTAAAAACGTTATAGTTTAAACATGCCTGCTGTACATGTGTGCAAACACTCAGAGCCTTAAGATAGGGTTTTCACCAATGTGTTTTTTGGTGAGAAACCTTCTATTTCAAGGTTCTGTGCGTTTTCAGACAAGTACAATATGTATTTATAGTGTTTCTGATGAAATCCCTCCTTTTAATGCATTTTCTCACAGAAAATGAGTCTCTCGCCATGGGAACATGGCTTTTTTGAAAAAGCATATTCTCGTCAAGAAATCGTGTTTTAAACAATAAAAACGACTCCCGGTCTTATTTAGTTCACATTTTTACTTTTGGTAACCTAGCTCATATGTATAAAGCACTAAACGTTTTTATCGCGTTAAACGCATTTTGTCGACAAGGAAAGCACAATTTCATCAAAAACAAACAAAACAAGAAAAATGAATCTATTCAACAAGTCTGCAGCACGTCCTGAAGAGTTACATGGTTTCATCCAATGTCAATGTGTAATTTCTCCAGTTCTGATCATTGTTTAGGTTGTTGGTAGCTTGGTCCAATGCCAAAACACAGTGAAATCTTTTTATGGCTTTAAACGCGTTTTCTCCTCAAGAGAAACATGATTTCACTAAAAACGTTATAGTTTAAACATGCCTACTGTACATGTGTGCAAACACTCAGAGCCTTAAGATAGGGTTTTCACCAATGTGTTTTTTGGTGAGAAACCTTCTATTTCAAGGTTCTGTGCGTTTTCAGACAAGTACAATATGTATTTATAGTGTTTCTGATGAAATCCCTCCTTTTAATGCATTTTCTCACAGAAAATGAGTCTCTCGCCATGGGAACATGGCTTTTTTGAAAAAGCATATTCTCGTCGAGAAATCGTGTTTTAAACAATAAAAACGACTCCCGGTCTTATTTAGTTCACATTTTTACTTTTGGTAACCTAGCTCATATGTATAAAGCACTAAACCTTTTTATCGCGTTAAACGCCTTTTCTCGACAAGAAAAGCACAATTTCATCAAAAACAAAATAAAACAAGAAAAATGAATCTATTCAACAAGTCTGCAACACGTCCTGAAGAGTTACATGATTTCACCCAATGTCAATGTGTAATTTCTCCAGTTCTGATCATTGTTTAGGTTGTTGGTAGCTTGGTCCAATGCCAAAACACAGTGAAATCTTTTTATGGCTTTAAACGCGTTTTCTCCTCGAGAGAAACATGATTTCACTAAAAACGTTATAGTTTAAACATGCCTGCTGTACATGTGTGCAAACACTCAGAGCCTTAAGATAGGGTTTTCACCAATGTGTTTTTTGGTGAGAAACCTTCTATTTCAAGGTTCTGTGCGTTTTCAGACAAGTACAATATGTATTTATAGTGTTTCTGATGAAATCCCTCCTTTTAATGCATTTTCTCACAGAAAACGAGTCTCTCGCCATGAGAACATGGCTTTTTTGAAAAAGCATATTCTCGTCGAGAAATCGTGTTTTACACAATAAAAACGACTCTCGGTCTTATTTAGTTCACATTTTTACTTTTGGTAACCTAGCCCATATGTATAAAGCACTAAACCTTTTTATCGCGTTAAACGCATTTTCTCGACAAGGAAAGCACAATTTCATCAAAAACAAACAAAACAAGAAAAATGAATCTATTCAACAAGTCTGCAACACGTCCTGAAGAGTTACATGATTTCACCCAATGTCAATGTGTAATTTCTCCAGTTCTGATCATTGTTTAGGTTGTTGGTAGCTCGGTCCAATGCCGAAACACAGTGAAATCTTTTTATGGCTTTAAACGCGTTTTCTCCTCGAGAGAAACATGATTTCACTAAAAACGTTATAGTTTAAACATGCCTGCTGTACATGTGTGCAAACACTCAGAGCCTTAAGATAGGGTTTTCACCAATGTGTTTTTTGGTGAGAAACCTTCTATTTCAAGGTTCTGTGCGTTTTCAGACAAGTACAATATGTATTTATAGTGTTTCTCATGAAATCCCTCCTTTTAATGCATTTTCTCACAGAAAACGAGTCTCTCGCCATGAGAACATGGCTTTTTTGAAAAAGCATATTCTCGTCGAGAAATCGTGTTTTACACAATAAAAACGACTCTCGGTCTTATTTAGTTCACATTTTTACTTTTGGTAACCTAGCCCATATGTATAAAGCACTAAACCTTTTTATCGCGTTAAACGCATTTTCTCGACAAGGAAAGCACAATTTCATCAAAAACAAACAAAACAAGAAAAATGAATCTATTCAACAAGTCTGCAACACGTCCTGAAGAGTTACATGATTTCACCCAATGTCAATGTGTAATTTCTCCAGTTCTGATCATTGTTTAGGTTGTTGGTAGCTCGGTCCAATGCCAAAACACAGTGAAATCTTTTTATGGCTTTAAACGCGTTTTCTCCTCGAGAGAAACATGATTTCACTAAAAACGTTATAGTTTAAACATGCCTGCTGTACATGTGTGCAAACACTCAGAGCCTTAAGATAGGGTTTTCACCAATGTGTTTTTTGGTGAGAAACCTTCTATTTCAAGGTTCTGTGCGTTTTCAGACAAGTACAATATGTATTTATAGTGTTTCTCATGAAATCCCTCCTTTTAATGCATTTTCTCACAGAAAACGAGTCTCTCGCCATGAGAACATGGCTTTTTTGAAAAAGCATATTCTCGTCGAGAAATCGTGTTTTACACAATAAAAACGACTCTCGGTCTTATTTAGTTCACATTTTTACTTTAGGTAACCTAGCCCATATGTATAAAGCACTAAACCTTTTTATCGCGTTAAACGCATTTTCTCGACAAGGAAAGCACAATTTCATCAAAAACAAACAAAACAAGAAAAATGAATCTATTCAACAAGTCTGCAACACGTCCTGAAGAGTTACATGATTTCACCCAATGTCAATGTGTAATTTCTCCAGTTCTGATCATTGTTTAGGTTGTTGGTAGCTCGGTCCAATGCCAAAACACAGTGAAATCTTTTTATGGCTTTAAACGCGTTTTCTCCTCGAGAGAAACATGATTTCACTAAAAACGTTATAGTTTAAACATGCCTGCTGTACATGTGTGCAAACACTCAGAGCCTTAAGATAGGGTTTTCACCAATGTGTTTTTTGGTGAGAAACCTTCTATTTCAAGGTTCTGTGCGTTTTCAGACAAGTACAATATGTATTTATAGTGTTTCTGATGAAATCCCTCCTTTTAATGCATTTTCTCACAGAAAATGAGTCTCTCGCCATGGGAACATGGCTTTTTTGAAAAAGCATATTCTCGTCAAGAAATCGTGTTTTAAACAATAAAAACGACTCCCGGTCTTATTTAGTTCACATTTTTACTTTTGGTAACCTAGCTCATATGTATAAAGCACTAAACGTTTTTATCGCGTTAAACGCATTTTGTCGACAAGGAAAGCACAATTTCATCAAAAACAAACAAAACAAGAAAAATTAATCTATTCAACAAGTCTGCAGCACGTCCTGAAGAGTTACATGGTTTCATCCAATGTCAATGTGTAATTTCTCCAGTTCTGATCATTGTTTAGGTTGTTGGTAGCTTGGTCCAATGCCAAAACACAGTGAAATCTTTTTATGGCTTTAAACGCGTTTTCTCCTCAAGAGAAACATGATTTCACTAAAAACGTTATAGTTTAAACATGCCTACTGTACATGTGTGCAAACACTCAGAGCCTTAAGATAGGGTTTTCACCAATGTGTTTTTTGGTGAGAAACCTTCTATTTCAAGGTTCTGTGCGTTTTCAGACAAGTACAATATGTATTTATAGTGTTTCTGATGAAATCCCTCCTTTTAATGCATTTTCTCACAGAAAATGAGTCTCTCGCCATGGGAACATGGCTTTTTTGAAAAAGCATATTCTCGTCGAGAAATCGTGTTTTAAACAATAAAAACGACTCCCGGTCTTATTTAGTTCACATTTTTACTTTTGGTAACCTAGCTCATATGTATAAAGCACTAAACCTTTTTATCGCGTTAAACGCCTTTTCTCGACAAGAAAAGCACAATTTCATCAAAAACAAACAAAACAAGAAAAATGAATCTATTCAACAAGTCTGCAACACGTCCTGAAGAGTTACATGATTTCACCCAATGTCAATGTGTAATTTCTCCAGTTCTGATCATTGTTTAGGTTGTTGGTAGCTTGGTCCAATGCCAAAACACAGTGAAATCTTTTTATGGCTTTAAACGCGTTTTCTCCTCGAGAGAAACATGATTTCACTAAAAACTTTATAGTTTAAACATGCCTGCTGTACATGTGTGCAAACACTCAGAGCCTTAAGATAGGGTTTTCACCAATGTGTTTTTTGGTGAGAAACCTTCTATTTCAAGGTTCTGTGCGTTTTCAGACAAGTACAATATGTATTTATAGTGTTTCTCATGAAATCCCTCCTTTTAATGCATTTTCTCACAGAAAACGAGTCTCTCGCCATGAGAACATGGCTTTTTTGAAAAAGCATATTCTCGTCGAGAAATCGTGTTTTACACAATAAAAACGACTCTCGGTCTTATTTAGTTCACATTTTTACTTTAGGTAACCTAGCCCATATGTATAAAGCACTAAACCTTTTTATCGCGTTAAACGCATTTTCTCGACAAGGAAAGCACAATTTCATCAAAAACAAACAAAACAAGAAAAATGAATCTATTCAACAAGTCTGCAACACGTCCTGAAGAGTTACATGATTTCACCCAATGTCAATGTGTAATTTCTCCAGTTCTGATCATTGTTTAGGTTGTTGGTAGCTCGGTCCAATGCCAAAACACAGTGAAATCTTTTTATGGCTTTAAACGCGTTTTCTCCTCGAGAGAAACATGATTTCACTAAAAACGTTATAGTTTAAACATGCCTGCTGTACATGTGTGCAAACACTCAGAGCCTTAAGATAGGGTTTTCACCAATGTGTTTTTTGGTGAGAAACCTTCTATTTCAAGGTTCTGTGCGTTTTCAGACAAGTACAATATGTATGTATAGTGTTTCTGATGAAATCCCTCCTTTTAATGCATTTTCTCACAGAAAATGAGTCTCTCGCCATGGGAACATGGCTTTTTTGAAAAAGCATATTCTCGTCAAGAAATCGTGTTTTAAACAATAAAAACGACTCCCGGTCTTATTTAGTTCACATTTTTACTTTTGGTAACCTAGCTCATATGTATAAAGCACTAAACCTTTTTATCGCGTTAAACGCATTTTCTCGACAAGGAAAGCACAATTTCATCAAAAACAAACACAACAAGAAAGATGAATCTATTCAACAAGTCTGCAACACGTCCCGAAGAGTTACATGATTTCACCCAATGTCAATGTGTAATTTCTCCAGTTCTGATCATTGTTTAGGTTGTTGGTAGCTCGGTCCTATGCCAAAACACAGTGAAATCTTTTTATGGCTTTAAACGCGTTTTCTCCTCAAGAGAAACATGATTTCACTAAAAACGTTATAGTTTAAACATGCCTGCTGTACATGTGTGCAAACACTCAGAGCCTTAAGATAGGGTTTTCACCAATGTGTTTTTTGGTGAGAAACCTTCTATTTCAAGGTTCTGTGCGTTTTCAGACAAGTACAATATGTATTTATAGTGTTTCTGATGAAATCCCTCCTTTTAATGCATTTTCTCACAGAAAACGAGTCTCTCGCCATGAGAACATGGCTTTTTTGAAAAAGCATTTTCTCGTCGAGAAATCGTGTTTTACACAATAAAAACGACTCTCGGTCTTATTTAGTTCACATTTTTACTTTTGGTAACCTAGCCCATATGTATAAAGCACTAAACGTTTTTATCGCGTTAAACGCATTTTCTCGACAAGGAAAGCACAATTTCATCAAAAACAAACAAAACAAGAAAAATGAATCTATTCAACAAGTCTGCAGCACGTCCTGAAGAGTTACATGGTTTCATCCAATGTCAATGTGTAATTTCTCCAGTTCTGATCATTGTTTAGGTTGTTGGTAGCTTGGTCCAATGCCAAAACACAGTGAAATCTTTTTATGGCTTTAAACGCGTTTTCTCCTCGAGAGAAACATGATTTCACTAAAAACGTTATAGTTTAAACATGCCTGCTGTACATGTGTGCAAACACTCAGAGCCTTAAGATAGGGTTTTCACCAATGTGTTTTTTGGTGAGAAACCTTCTATTTCAAGGTTCTGTGCGTTTTCAGACAAGTACAATATGTATTTATAGTGTTTCTGATGAAATCCCTCCTTTTAATGCATTTTCTCACAGAAAATGAGTCTCTCGCCATGGGAACATGGCTTTTTTGAAAAAGCATATTCTCGTCGAGAAATCATGTTTTAAACAATAAAAACGACTCCCGGTCTTATTTAGTTCACATTTTTACTTTTGGTAACCTAGCTCATATGTATAAAGCACTAAACCTTTTTATCGCGTTAAACGCCTTTTCTCGACAAGAAAAGCACAATTTCATCAAAAACAAACAAAACAAGAAAGATGAATCTATTCAACAAGTCTGCAACACGTCCTGAAGAGTTACATGATTTAACCCAATGTCAATGTGTAATTTCTCCAGTTCTGATCATTGTTTAGGTTGTTGGTAGCTTGGTCCAATGCCAAAACACAGTGAAATCTTTTTATGGCTTTAAACGCGTTTTCTCCTCGAGAGAAACATGATTTCACTAAAAACGTTATAGTTTAAACATGCCTGCTGTACATGTGTGCAAACACTCAGAGCCTTAAGATAGGGTTTTCACAAATGTGTTTTTTGGTGAGAAACCTTCTATTTCAAGGTTCTGTGCGTTTTCAGACAAGTACAATATGTATTTATAGTGTTTCTGATGAAATCCCTCTTTTTAATGCATTTTCTCACAGAAAACGAGTCTCTCGCCATGAGAACATGGCTTTTTTGAAAAAGCATATTCTCGTCGAGAAATCGTGTTTTACACAATAAAAACGACTCTCGGTCTTATTTAGTTCACATTTTTACTTTTGGTAACCTAGCCCATATGTATAAAGCACTAAACCTTTTTATCGCGTTAAACGCCTTTTCTCGACAAGGAAAGCACAATTTCATCAAAAACAAACACAACAAGAAAGATGAATCTATTCAACAAGTCTGCAACACGTCCTGAAGAGTTACATGATTTCACCCAATGTCAATGTGTAATTTCTCCAGTTCTGATCATTGTTTAGGTTGTTGGTAGCTCGGTCCAATGCCAAAACACAGTGAAATCTTTTTATGGCTTTAAACGCGTTTTCTCCTCGAGAGAAACATGATTTCACTAAAAACGTTATAGTTTAAACATGCCTGCTGTACATGTGTGCAAACACTCAGAACCTTAAGATAGGGTTTTCACCAATGTGTTTTTTGGTGAGAAACCTTCTATTTCAAGGTTCTGTGCGTTTTTCACTAAAAACGTTATAGTTTAAACATGCCTGCTGTACATGTGTGCAAACACTCAGAGCCTTAAGATAGGGTTTTCACCAATGTGTTTTTTGGTGAGAAACCTTCTATTTCAAGGTTCTGTGCGTTTTCAGACAAGTACAATATGTATGTATAGTGTTTCTGATGAAATCCCTCCTTTTAATGCATTTTCTCACAGAAAACGAGTCTCTCGCCATGAGAACATGGCTTTTTTGAAAAAGCATTTTCTCGTCGAGAAATCGTGTTTTACACAATAAAAACGACTCTCGGTCTTATTTAGTTCACATTTTTACTTTTGGTAACCTAGCCCATATGTATAAAGCACTAAACCTTTTTATCGCGTTAAACGCCTTTTCTCGACAAGAAAAGCACAATTTCATCAAAAACAAACAAAACAAGAAAAAACAATCTATTCAACAAGTCTGCAACACGTCCTGAAGAGTTACATGATTTCACCCAATGTCAATGTGTAATTTCTCCAGTTCTGATCATTGTTTAGGTTGTTGGTAGCTTGGTCCAATGCCAAAACACAGTGAAATCTTTTTATGGCTTTAAACGCGTTTTCTCCTCGAGAGAAACATGATTTCACTAAAAACGTTATAGTTTAAACATGCCTGCTGTACATGTGTGCAAACACTCAGAGCCTTAAGATAGGGTTTTCACCAATGTGTTTTTTGGTGAGAAACCTTCTATTTCAAGGTTCTGTGCGTTTTCAGACAAGTACAATATGTATTTATAGTGTTTCTGATGAAATCCCTCCTTTTAATGCATTTTCTCACAGAAAATGAGTCTCTCGCCATGGGAACATGGCTTTTTTGAAAAAGCATATTCTTGTCAAGAAATCGTGTTTTAAACAATAAAAACGACTCCCGGTCTTATTTAGTTCACATTTTTACTTTTGGTAACCTAGCTCATATGTATAAAGCACTAAACGTTTTTATCGCGTTAAACGCATTTTCTCTACAAGGAAAGCACAATTTCATCAAAAACAAACACAACAAGAAAGATGAATCTATTCAACAAGTCTGCAACACGTCCTGAAGAGTTACATGATTTCACCCAATGTCAATGTGTAATTTCTCCAGTTCTGATCATTGTTTAGGTTGTTGGTAGCTCGGTCCAATGCCAAAACACAGTGAAATCTTTTTATGGCTTTAAACGCGTTTTCTCCTCGAGAGAAACATGATTTCACTAAAAACGTTATAGTTTAAACATGCCTGCTGTACATGTGTGCAAACACTCAGAGCCTTAAGATAGGGTTTTCACCAATGTGTTTTTTGGTGAGAAACCTTCTATTTCAAGGTTCTGTGCGTTTTCAGACAAGTACAATATGTATTTATAGTGTTTCTGATGAAATCCCTCCTTTTAATGCATTTTCTCACAGAAAATGAGTCTCTCGCCATGGGAACATGGCTTTTTTGAAAAAGCATATTCTCGTCAAGAAATCGTGTTTTAAACAATAAAAACGACTCCCGGTCTTATTTAGTTCACATTTTTACTTTTGGTAACCTAGCTCATATGTATAAAGCACTAAACGTTTTTATCGCGTTAAACGCATTTTGTCGACAAGGAAAGCACAATTTCATCAAAAACAAACAAAACAAGAAAAATGAATCTATTCAACAAGTCTGCAGCACGTCCTGAAGAGTTACATGGTTTCATCCAATGTCAATGTGTAATTTCTCCAGTTCTGATCATTGTTTAGGTTGTTGGTAGCTTGGTCCAATGCCAAAACACAGTGAAATCTTTTTATGGCTTTAAACGCGTTTTCTCCTCAAGAGAAACATGATTTCACTAAAAACGTTATAGTTTAAACATGCCTACTGTACATGTGTGCAAACACTCAGAGCCTTAAGATAGGGTTTTCACCAATGTGTTTTTTGGTGAGAAACCTTCTATTTCAAGGTTCTGTGCGTTTTCAGACAAGTACAATATGTATTTATAGTGTTTCTGATGAAATCCCTCCTTTTAATGCATTTTCTCACAGAAAATGAGTCTCTCGCCATGGGAACATGGCTTTTTTGAAAAAGCATATTCTCGTCGAGAAATCGTGTTTTAAACAATAAAAACGACTCCCGGTCTTATTTAGTTCACATTTTTACTTTTGGTAACCTAGCTCATATGTATAAAGCACTAAACCTTTTTATCGCGTTAAACGCCTTTTCTCGACAAGAAAAGCACAATTTCATCAAAAACAAAATAAAACAAGAAAAATGAATCTATTCAACAAGTCTGCAACACGTCCTGAAGAGTTACATGATTTCACCCAATGTCAATGTGTAATTTCTCCAGTTCTGATCATTGTTTAGGTTGTTGGTAGCTTGGTCCAATGCCAAAACACAGTGAAATCTTTTTATGGCTTTAAACGCGTTTTCTCCTCGAGAGAAACATGATTTCACTAAAAACGTTATAGTTTAAACATGCCTGCTGTACATGTGTGCAAACACTCAGAGCCTTAAGATAGGGTTTTCACCAATGTGTTTTTTGGTGAGAAACCTTCTATTTCAAGGTTCTGTGCGTTTTCAGACAAGTACAATATGTATTTATAGTGTTTCTGATGAAATCCCTCCTTTTAATGCATTTTCTCACAGAAAACGAGTCTCTCGCCATGAGAACATGGCTTTTTTGAAAAAGCATATTCTCGTCGAGAAATCGTGTTTTACACAATAAAAACGACTCTCGGTCTTATTTAGTTCACATTTTTACTTTTGGTAACCTAGCCCATATGTATAAAGCACTAAACCTTTTTATCGCGTTAAACGCATTTTCTCGACAAGGAAAGCACAATTTCATCAAAAACAAACAAAACAAGAAAAATGAATCTATTCAACAAGTCTGCAACACGTCCTGAAGAGTTACATGATTTCACCCAATGTCAATGTGTAATTTCTCCAGTTCTGATCATTGTTTAGGTTGTTGGTAGCTCGGTCCAATGCCGAAACACAGTGAAATCTTTTTATGGCTTTAAACGCGTTTTCTCCTCGAGAGAAACATGATTTCACTAAAAACGTTATAGTTTAAACATGCCTGCTGTACATGTGTGCAAACACTCAGAGCCTTAAGATAGGGTTTTCACCAATGTGTTTTTTGGTGAGAAACCTTCTATTTCAAGGTTCTGTGCGTTTTCAGACAAGTACAATATGTATTTATAGTGTTTCTCATGAAATCCCTCCTTTTAATGCATTTTCTCACAGAAAACGAGTCTCTCGCCATGAGAACATGGCTTTTTTGAAAAAGCATATTCTCGTCGAGAAATCGTGTTTTACACAATAAAAACGACTCTCGGTCTTATTTAGTTCACATTTTTACTTTTGGTAACCTAGCCCATATGTATAAAGCACTAAACCTTTTTATCGCGTTAAACGCATTTTCTCGACAAGGAAAGCACAATTTCATCAAAAACAAACAAAACAAGAAAAATGAATCTATTCAACAAGTCTGCAACACGTCCTGAAGAGTTACATGATTTCACCCAATGTCAATGTGTAATTTCTCCAGTTCTGATCATTGTTTAGGTTGTTGGTAGCTCGGTCCAATGCCAAAACACAGTGAAATCTTTTTATGGCTTTAAACGCGTTTTCTCCTCGAGAGAAACATGATTTCACTAAAAACGTTATAGTTTAAACATGCCTGCTGTACATGTGTGCAAACACTCAGAGCCTTAAGATAGGGTTTTCACCAATGTGTTTTTTGGTGAGAAACCTTCTATTTCAAGGTTCTGTGCGTTTTCAGACAAGTACAATATGTATTTATAGTGTTTCTCATGAAATCCCTCCTTTTAATGCATTTTCTCACAGAAAACGAGTCTCTCGCCATGAGAACATGGCTTTTTTGAAAAAGCATATTCTCGTCGAGAAATCGTGTTTTACACAATAAAAACGACTCTCGGTCTTATTTAGTTCACATTTTTACTTTAGGTAACCTAGCCCATATGTATAAAGCACTAAACCTTTTTATCGCGTTAAACGCATTTTCTCGACAAGGAAAGCACAATTTCATCAAAAACAAACAAAACAAGAAAAATGAATCTATTCAACAAGTCTGCAACACGTCCTGAAGAGTTACATGATTTCACCCAATGTCAATGTGTAATTTCTCCAGTTCTGATCATTGTTTAGGTTGTTGGTAGCTCGGTCCAATGCCAAAACACAGTGAAATCTTTTTATGGCTTTAAACGCGTTTTCTCCTCGAGAGAAACATGATTTCACTAAAAACGTTATAGTTTAAACATGCCTGCTGTACATGTGTGCAAACACTCAGAGCCTTAAGATAGGGTTTTCACCAATGTGTTTTTTGGTGAGAAACCTTCTATTTCAAGGTTCTGTGCGTTTTCAGACAAGTACAATATGTATTTATAGTGTTTCTGATGAAATCCCTCCTTTTAATGCATTTTCTCACAGAAAATGAGTCTCTCGCCATGGGAACATGGCTTTTTTGAAAAAGCATATTCTCGTCAAGAAATCGTGTTTTAAACAATAAAAACGACTCCCGGTCTTATTTAGTTCACATTTTTACTTTTGGTAACCTAGCTCATATGTATAAAGCACTAAACGTTTTTATCGCGTTAAACGCATTTTGTCGACAAGGAAAGCACAATTTCATCAAAAACAAACAAAACAAGAAAAATTAATCTATTCAACAAGTCTGCAGCACGTCCTGAAGAGTTACATGGTTTCATCCAATGTCAATGTGTAATTTCTCCAGTTCTGATCATTGTTTAGGTTGTTGGTAGCTTGGTCCAATGCCAAAACACAGTGAAATCTTTTTATGGCTTTAAACGCGTTTTCTCCTCAAGAGAAACATGATTTCACTAAAAACGTTATAGTTTAAACATGCCTACTGTACATGTGTGCAAACACTCAGAGCCTTAAGATAGGGTTTTCACCAATGTGTTTTTTGGTGAGAAACCTTCTATTTCAAGGTTCTGTGCGTTTTCAGACAAGTACAATATGTATTTATAGTGTTTCTGATGAAATCCCTCCTTTTAATGCATTTTCTCACAGAAAATGAGTCTCTCGCCATGGGAACATGGCTTTTTTGAAAAAGCATATTCTCGTCGAGAAATCGTGTTTTAAACAATAAAAACGACTCCCGGTCTTATTTAGTTCACATTTTTACTTTTGGTAACCTAGCTCATATGTATAAAGCACTAAACCTTTTTATCGCGTTAAACGCCTTTTCTCGACAAGAAAAGCACAATTTCATCAAAAACAAACAAAACAAGAAAAATGAATCTATTCAACAAGTCTGCAACACGTCCTGAAGAGTTACATGATTTCACCCAATGTCAATGTGTAATTTCTCCAGTTCTGATCATTGTTTAGGTTGTTGGTAGCTTGGTCCAATGCCAAAACACAGTGAAATCTTTTTATGGCTTTAAACGCGTTTTCTCCTCGAGAGAAACATGATTTCACTAAAAACTTTATAGTTTAAACATGCCTGCTGTACATGTGTGCAAACACTCAGAGCCTTAAGATAGGGTTTTCACCAATGTGTTTTTTGGTGAGAAACCTTCTATTTCAAGGTTCTGTGCGTTTTCAGACAAGTACAATATGTATTTATAGTGTTTCTCATGAAATCCCTCCTTTTAATGCATTTTCTCACAGAAAACGAGTCTCTCGCCATGAGAACATGGCTTTTTTGAAAAAGCATATTCTCGTCGAGAAATCGTGTTTTACACAATAAAAACGACTCTCGGTCTTATTTAGTTCACATTTTTACTTTAGGTAACCTAGCCCATATGTATAAAGCACTAAACCTTTTTATCGCGTTAAACGCATTTTCTCGACAAGGAAAGCACAATTTCATCAAAAACAAACAAAACAAGAAAAATGAATCTATTCAACAAGTCTGCAACACGTCCTGAAGAGTTACATGATTTCACCCAATGTCAATGTGTAATTTCTCCAGTTCTGATCATTGTTTAGGTTGTTGGTAGCTCGGTCCAATGCCAAAACACAGTGAAATCTTTTTATGGCTTTAAACGCGTTTTCTCCTCGAGAGAAACATGATTTCACTAAAAACGTTATAGTTTAAACATGCCTGCTGTACATGTGTGCAAACACTCAGAGCCTTAAGATAGGGTTTTCACCAATGTGTTTTTTGGTGAGAAACCTTCTATTTCAAGGTTCTGTGCGTTTTCAGACAAGTACAATATGTATGTATAGTGTTTCTGATGAAATCCCTCCTTTTAATGCATTTTCTCACAGAAAATGAGTCTCTCGCCATGGGAACATGGCTTTTTTGAAAAAGCATATTCTCGTCAAGAAATCGTGTTTTAAACAATAAAAACGACTCCCGGTCTTATTTAGTTCACATTTTTACTTTTGGTAACCTAGCTCATATGTATAAAGCACTAAACCTTTTTATCGCGTTAAACGCATTTTCTCGACAAGGAAAGCACAATTTCATCAAAAACAAACACAACAAGAAAGATGAATCTATTCAACAAGTCTGCAACACGTCCCGAAGAGTTACATGATTTCACCCAATGTCAATGTGTAATTTCTCCAGTTCTGATCATTGTTTAGGTTGTTGGTAGCTCGGTCCTATGCCAAAACACAGTGAAATCTTTTTATGGCTTTAAACGCGTTTTCTCCTCAAGAGAAACATGATTTCACTAAAAACGTTATAGTTTAAACATGCCTGCTGTACATGTGTGCAAACACTCAGAGCCTTAAGATAGGGTTTTCACCAATGTGTTTTTTGGTGAGAAACCTTCTATTTCAAGGTTCTGTGCGTTTTCAGACAAGTACAATATGTATTTATAGTGTTTCTGATGAAATCCCTCCTTTTAATGCATTTTCTCACAGAAAACGAGTCTCTCGCCATGAGAACATGGCTTTTTTGAAAAAGCATTTTCTCGTCGAGAAATCGTGTTTTACACAATAAAAACGACTCTCGGTCTTATTTAGTTCACATTTTTACTTTTGGTAACCTAGCCCATATGTATAAAGCACTAAACGTTTTTATCGCGTTAAACGCATTTTCTCGACAAGGAAAGCACAATTTCATCAAAAACAAACAAAACAAGAAAAATGAATCTATTCAACAAGTCTGCAGCACGTCCTGAAGAGTTACATGGTTTCATCCAATGTCAATGTGTAATTTCTCCAGTTCTGATCATTGTTTAGGTTGTTGGTAGCTTGGTCCAATGCCAAAACACAGTGAAATCTTTTTATGGCTTTAAACGCGTTTTCTCCTCAAGAGAAACATGATTTCACTAAAAACGTTATAGTTTAAACATGCCTGCTGTACATGTGTGCAAACACTCAGAGCCTTAAGATAGGGTTTTCACCAATGTGTTTTTTGGTGAGAAACCTTCTATTTCAAGGTTCTGTGCGTTTTCAGACAAGTACAATATGTATTTATAGTGTTTCTGATGAAATCCCTCCTTTAATGCATTTTCTCACAGAAAATGAGTCTCTCGCCATGGGAACATGGCTTTTTTGAAAAAGCATATTCTCGTCGAGAAATCGTGTTTTAAACAATAAAAACGACTCCCGGTCTTATTTAGTTCACATTTTTACTTTTGGTAACCTAGCTCATATGTATAAAGCACTAAACCTTTTTATCGCGTTAAACGCCTTTTCTCGACAAGAAAAGCACAATTTCATCAAAACCAAACAAAACAAGAAAAATGAATCTATTCAACAAGTCTGCAACACGTCCTGAAGAGTTACATGATTTCACCCAATGTCAATGTGTAATTTCTCCAGTTCTGATCATTGTTTAGGTTGTTGGTAGCTTGGTCCAATGCCAAAACACAGTGAAATCTTTTTATGGCTTTAAACGCGTTTTCTCCTCGAGAGAAACATGATTTCACTAAAAACGTTATAGTTTAAACATGCCTGCTGTACATGTGTGCAAACACTCAGAGCCTTAAGATAGGGTTTTCACCAATGTGTTTTTTGGTGAGAAACCTTCTATTTCAAGGTTCTGTGCGTTTTCAGACAAGTACAATATGTATTTATAGTGTTTCTGATGAAATCCCTCCTTTTAATGCATTTTCTCACAGAAAATGAGTCTCTCGCCATGGGAACATGGCTTTTTTCAAAAAGCATATTCTCGTCAAGAAATCGTGTTTTAAACAATAAAAACGACTCCCGGTCTTATTTAGTTCACATTTTTACTTTTGGTAACCTAGCTCATATGTATAAAGCACTAAACGTTTTTATCACGTTAAACGCATTTTCTCGACAAGGAAAGCACAATTTCATCAAAAACAAACAAAACAAGAAAAATGAATCTATTCAACAAGTCTGCAGCACGTCCTGAAGAGTTACATGGTTTCATCCAATGTCAATGTGTAATTTCTCCAGTTCTGATCATTGTTTAGGTTGTTGGTAGCTTGGTCCAATGCCAAAACACAGTGAAATCTTTTTATGGCTTTAAACGCGTTTTCTCCTCAAGAGAAACATGATTTCACTAAAAACGTTATAGTTTAAACATGCCTGCTGTACATGTGTGCAAACACTCAGAGCCTTAAGATAGGGTTTTCACCAATGTGTTTGTTGGTGAGAAACCTTCTATTTCAAGGTTCTGTGCGTTTTCAGACAAGTACAATATGTATTTATAGTGTTTCTGATGAAATCCCTCCTTTTAATGCATTTTCTCACAGAAAACGAGTCTCTCGCCATGAGAACATGGCTTTTTTGAAAAAGCATATTCTCGTCGAGAAATCGTGTTTTACACAATAAAAACGACTCTCGGTCTTATTTAGTTCACATTTTTACTTTTGGTAACCTAGCCCATATGTATAAAGCACTAAACCTTTTTATCGCGTTAAACGCATTTTCTCGACAAGGAAAGCACAATTTTATCAAAAACAAACACAACAAGAAAGATGAATCTATTCAACAAGTCTGCAACACGTCCCGAAGAGTTACATGATTTCACCCAATGTCAATGTGTAATTTCTCCAGTTCTGATCATTGTTTAGGTTGTTGGTAGCTCGGTCCAATGCCAAAACACAGTGAAATCTTTTTATGGCTTTAAACGCGTTTTCTCCTCGAGAGAAACATGATTTCACTAAAAACGTTATAGTTTAAACATGCCTGCTGTACATGTGTGCAAACACTCAGAGCCTTAAGATAGGGTTTTCACCAATGTGTTTTTTGGTGAGAAACCTTCTATTTCAAGGTTCTGTGCGTTTTCAGACAAGTACAATATGTATTTATAGTGTTTCTGATGAAATCCCTCCTTTTAATGCATTTTCTCACAGAAAACGAGTCTCTCGCCATGAGAACATGGCTTTTTTGAAAAAGCATATTCTCGTCGAGAAATCGTGTTTTACACAATAAAAACGACTCTCGGTCTTATTTAGTTCACATTTTTACTTTTGGTAACCTAGCCCATATGTATAAAGCACTAAACCTTTTTATCGCTTTAAACGCATTTTCTCGACAAGGAAAGCACAATTTCATCAAAAACAAACACAACAAGAAAGATGAATCTATTCAACAAGTCTGCAACACGTCCTGAAGAGTTACATGATTTCACCCAATGTCAATGTGTAATTTCTCCAGTTCTGATCATTGTTTAGGTTGTTGGTAGCTCGGTCCAATGCCAAAACACAGTGAAATCTTTTTATGGCTTTAAACGCGTTTTCTCCTCGAGAGAAACATGATTTCACTAAAAACGTTATAGTTTAAACATGCCTGCTGTACATGTGTGCAAACACTCAGAGCCTTAAGATAGGGTTTTCACCAATGTGTTTTTTGGTGAGAAACCTTCTATTTCAAGGTTCTGTGCGTTTTCAGACAAGTACAATATGTATTTATAGTGTTTCTGATGAAATCCCTCCTTTTAATGCATTTTCTCACAGAAAATGAGTCTCTCGCCATGGGAACATGGCTTTTTTGAAAAAGCATATTCTTGTCAAGAAATCGTGTTTTAAACAATAAAAACGACTCCCGGTCTTATTTAGTTCACATTTTTACTTTTGGTAACCTAGCTCATATGTATAAAGCACTAAACGTTTTTATCGCGTTAAACGCATTTTCTCGACAAGGAAAGCACAATTTCATCAAAAACAAACAAAACAAGAAAAATGAATCTATTCAACAAGTCTGCAGCACGTCCTGAAGAGTTACATGGTTTCATCCAATGTCAATGTGTAATTTCTCCAGTTCTGATCATTGTTTAGGTTGTTGGTAGCTTGGTCCAATGCCAAAACACAGTGAAATCTTTTTATGGCTTTAAACGCGTTTTCTCCTCAAGAGAAACATGATTTCACTAAAAACGTTATAGTTTAAACATGCCTGCTGTACATGTGTGCAAACACTCAGAGCCTTAAGATAGGGTTTTCACCAATGTGTTTGTTGGTGAGAAACCTTCTATTTCAAGGTTCTGTGCGTTTTCAGACAAGTACAATATGTATTTATAGTGTTTCTGATGAAATCCCTCCTTTTAATGCATTTTCTCACAGAAAACGAGTCTCTCGCCATGAGAACATGGCTTTTTTGAAAAAGCATATTCTCGTCGAGAAATCGTGTTTTACACAATAAAAACGACTCTCGGTCTTATTTAGTTCACATTTTTACTTTTGGTAACCTAGCCCATATGTATAAAGCACTAAACCTTTTTATCGCGTTAAACGCATTTTCTCGACAAGGAAAGCACAATTTTATCAAAAACAAACACAACAAGAAAGATGAATCTATTCAACAAGTCTGCAACACGTCCCGAAGAGTTACATGATTTCACCCAATGTCAATGTGTAATTTCTCCAGTTCTGATCATTGTTTAGGTTGTTGGTAGCTCGGTCCAATGCCAAAACACAGTGAAATCTTTTTATGGCTTTAAACGCGTTTTCTCCTCGAGAGAAACATGATTTCACTAAAAACGTTATAGTTTAAACATGCCTGCTGTACATGTGTGCAAACACTCAGAGCCTTAAGATAGGGTTTTCACCAATGTGTTTTTTGGTGAGAAACCTTCTATTTCAAGGTTCTGTGCGTTTTCAGACAAGTACAATATGTATTTATAGTGTTTCTGATGAAATCCCTCCTTTTAATGCATTTTCTCACAGAAAACGAGTCTCTCGCCATGAGAACATGGCTTTTTTGAAAAAGCATATTCTCGTCGAGAAATCGTGTTTTACACAATAAAAACGACTCTCGGTCTTATTTAGTTCACATTTTTACTTTTGGTAACCTAGCCCATATGTATAAAGCACTAAACCTTTTTATCGCGTTAAACGCATTTTCTCGACAAGGAAAGCACAATTTCATCAAAAACAAACACAACAAGAAAGATGAATCTATTCAACAAGTCTGCAACACGTCCTGAAGAGTTACATGATTTCACCCAATGTCAATGTGTAATTTCTCCAGTTCTGATCATTGTTTAGGTTGTTGGTAGCTCGGTCCAATGCCAAAACACAGTGAAATCTTTTTATGGCTTTAAACGCGTTTTCTCCTCGAGAGAAACATGATTTCACTAAAAACGTTATAGTTTAAACATGCCTGCTGTACATGTGTGCAAACACTCAGAGCCTTAAGATAGGGTTTTCACCAATGTGTTTTTTGGTGAGAAACCTTCTATTTCAAGGTTCTGTGCGTTTTCAGACAAGTACAATATGTATTTATAGTGTTTCTGATGAAATCCCTCCTTTTAATGCATTTTCTCACAGAAAATGAGTCTCTCGCCATGGGAACATGGCTTTTTTGAAAAAGCATATTCTTGTCAAGAAATCGTGTTTTAAACAATAAAAACGACTCCCGGTCTTATTTAGTTCACATTTTTACTTTTGGTAACCTAGCTCATATGTATAAAGCACTAAACGTTTTTATCGCGTTAAACGCATTTTCTCGACAAGGAAAGCACAATTTCATCAAAAACAAACAAAACAAGAAAAATGAATCTATTCAACAAGTCTGCAGCACGTCCTGAAGAGTTACATGGTTTCATCCAATGTCAATGTGTAATTTCTCCAGTTCTGATCATTGTTTAGGTTGTTGGTAGCTTGGTCCAATGCCAAAACACAGTGAAATCTTTTTATGGCTTTAAACGCGTTTTCTCCTCAAGAGAAACATGATTTCACTAAAAACGTTATAGTTTAAACATGCCTGCTGTACATGTGTGCAAACACTCAGAGCCTTAAGATAGGGTTTTCACCAATGTGTTTTTTGGTGAGAAACCTTCTATTTCAAGGTTCTGTGCGTTTTCAGACAAGTACAATATGTATTTATAGTGTTTCTGATGAAATCCCTCCTTTTAATGCATTTTCTCACAGAAAACGAGTCTCTCGCCATGAGAACATGGCTTTTTTTAAAAAGCATATTCTCGTCGAGAAATCGTGTTTTACACAATAAAAACGACTCTCGGTCTTATTTAGTTCACATTTTTACTTTTGGTAACCTAGCCCATATGTATAAAGCACTAAACCTTTTTATCGCGTTAAACGCATTTTCTCGACAAGGAAAGCACAATTTCATCAAAAACAAACACAACAAGAAAGATGAATCTATTCAACAAGTCTGCAACACGTCCTGAAGAGTTACATGATTTCACCCAATGTCAATGTGTAATTTCTCCAGTTCTGATCATTGTTTAGGTTGTTGGTAGCTTGGTCCAATGCCAAAACACAGTGAAATCTTTTTATGGCTTTAAACGCGTTTTCTCCTCGAGAGAAACATGATTTCACTAAAAACGTTATAGTTTAAACATGCCTGCTGTACATGTGTGCAAACACTCAGAGCCTTAAGATAGGGTTTTCACCAATGTGTTTTTTGGTGAGAAACCTTCTATTTCAAGGTTCTGTGCGTTTTCAGACAAGTACAATATGTATTTATAGTGTTTCTGATGAAATCCCTCCTTTTAATGCATTTTCTCACAGAAAATGAGTCTCTCGCCATGGGAACATGGCTTTTTTGAAAAAGCATATTCTCGTCAAGAAATCGTGTTTTAAACAATAAAAACGACTCCCGGTCTTATTTAGTTCACATTTTTACTTTTGGTAACCTAGCTCATATGTATAAAGCACTAAACGTTTTTATCGCGTTAAACGCATTTTCTCGACAAGGAAAGCACAATTTCATCAAAAACAAACAAAACAAGAAAAATGAATCTATTCAACAAGTCTGCAGCACGTCCTGAAGAGTTACATGGTTTCAACCAATGTCAATGTGTAATTTCTCCAGTTCTGATCATTGTTTAGGTTGTTGGTAGCTCGGTCCAATGCCAAAACACAGTGAAATCTTTTTATGGCTTTAAACGCGTTTTCTCCTCAAGAGAAACATGATTTCACTAAAAACGTTATAGTTTAAACATGCCTGCTGTACATGTGTGCAAACACTCAGAGCCTTAAGATAGGGTTTTCACCAATGTGTTTTTTGGTGAGAAACCTTCTATTTCAAGGTTCTGTGCGTTTTCAGACAAGTACAATATGTATTTATAGTGTTTCTGATGAAATCCCTCCTTTTAATGCATTTTCTCACAGAAAATGAGTCTCTCGCCATGGGAACATGGCTTTTTTGAAAAAGCATATTCTTGTCAAGAAATCGTGTTTTAAACAATAAAAACGACTCCCGGTCTTATTTAGTTCACATTTTTACTTTTGGTAACCTAGCTCATATGTATAAAGCACTAAACGTTTTTATCGCGTTAAACGCATTTTCTCTACAAGGAAAGCACAATTTCATCAAAAACAAACAAAACAAGAAAAATGAATCTATTCAACAAGTCTGCAGCACGTCCTGAAGAGTTACATGGTTTCATCCAATGTCAATGTGTAATTTCTCCAGTTCTGATCATTGTTTAGGTTGTTGGTAGCTTGGTCCAATGCCAAAACACAGTGAAATCTTTTTATGGCTTTAAACGCGTTTTCTCCTCAAGAGAAACATGATTTCACTAAAAACGTTATAGTTTAAACATGCCTGCTGTACATGTGTGCAAACACTCAGAGCCTTAAGATAGGGTTTTCACCAATGTGTTTTTTGGTGAGAAACCTTCTATTTCAAGGTTCTGTGCGTTTTCAGACAAGTACACTATGTATTTATAGTGTTTCTGATGAAATCCCTCCTTTTAATGCATTTTCTCACAGAAAACGAGTCTCTCGCCATGAGAACATGGCTTTTTTGAAAAAGCATATTCTTGTCAAGAAATCGTGTTTTAAACAATAAAAACGACTCCCGGTCTTATTTAGTTCACATTTTTACTTTTGGTAACCTAGCTCATATGTATAAAGCACTAAACGTTTTTATCGCGTTAAACGCATTTTCTCGACAAGGAAAGCACAATTTCATCAAAAACAAACAAAACAAGAAAAATGAATCTATTCAACAAGTCTGCAGCACGTCCTGAAGAGTTACATGGTTTCATCCAATGTCAATGTGTAATTTCTCCAGTTCTGATCATTGTTTAGGTTGTTGGTAGCTTGGTCCAATGCCAAAACACAGTGAAATCTTTTTATGGCTTTAAACGCGTTTTCTCCTCAAGAGAAACATGATTTCACTAAAAACGTTATAGTTTAAACATGCCTGCTGTACATGTGTGCAAACACTCAGAGCCTTAAGATAGGGTTTTCACCAATGTGTTTTTTGGTGAGAAACCTTCTATTTCAAGGTTCTGTGCGTTTTCAGACAAGTACAATATGTATTTATAGTGTTTCTGATGAAATCCCTCCTTTTAATGCATTTTCTCACAGAAAACGAGTCTCTCGCCATGAGAACATGGCTTTTTTGAAAAAGCATATTCTCGTCGAGAAATCGTGTTTTACACAATAAAAACGACTCTCGGTCTTATTTAGTTCACATTTTTACTTTTGGTAACCTAGCCCATATGTATAAAGCACTAAACCTTTTTATCGCGTTAAACGCATTTTCTCGACAAGGAAAGCACAATTTCATCAAAAACAAACACAACAAGAAAGATGAATCTATTCAACAAGTCTGCAACACGTCCTGAAGAGTTACATGATTTCACCCAATGTCAATGTGTAATTTCTCCAGTTCTGATCATTGTTTAGGTTGTTGGTAGCTTGGACCAATGCCAAAACACAGTGAAATCTTTTTATGGCTTTAAACGCGTTTTCTCCTCGAGAGAAACATGATTTCACTAAAAACGTTATAGTTTAAACATGCCTGCTGTACATGTGTGCAAACACTCAGAGCCTTAAGATAGGGTTTTCACCAATGTGTTTTTTGGTGAGAAACCTTCTATTTCAAGGTTCTGTGCGTTTTCAGACAAGTACAATATGTATTTATAGTGTTTCTGATGAAATCCCTCCTTTTAATGCATTTTCTCACAGAAAATGAGTCTCTCGCCATGGGAACATGGCTTTTTTGAAAAAGCATATTCTCGTCAAGAAATCGTGTTTTAAACAATAAAAACGACTCCCGGTCTTATTTAGTTCACATTTTTACTTTTGGTAACCTAGCTCATATGTATAAAGCACTAAACGTTTTTATCGCGTTAAACGCATTTTCTCGACAAGGAAAGCACAATTTCATCAAAAACAAACAAAACAAGAAAAATGAATCTATTCAACAAGTCTGCAGCACGTCCTGAAGAGTTACATGGTTTCAACCAATGTCAATGTGTAATTTCTCCAGTTCTGATCATTGTTTAGGTTGTTGGTAGCTCGGTCCAATGCCAAAACACAGTGAAATCTTTTTATGGCTTTAAACGCGTTTTCTCCTCAAGAGAAACATGATTTCACTAAAAACGTTATAGTTTAAACATGCCTGCTGTACATGTGTGCAAACACTCAGAGCCTTAAGATAGGGTTTTCACCAATGTGTTTTTTGGTGAGAAACCTTCTATTTCAAGGTTCTGTGCGTTTTCAGACAAGTACAATATGTATTTATAGTGTTTCTGATGAAATCCCTCCTTTTAATGCATTTTCTCACAGAAAATGAGTCTCTCGCCATGGGAACATGGCTTTTTTGAAAAAGCATATTCTTGTCAAGAAATCGTGTTTTAAACAATAAAAACGACTCCCGGTCTTATTTAGTTCACATTTTTACTTTTGGTAACCTAGCTCATATGTATAAAGCACTAAACGTTTTTATCGCGTTAAACGCATTTTCTCTACAAGGAAAGCACAATTTCATCAAAAACAAACAAAACAAGAAAAATGAATCTATTCAACAAGTCTGCAGCACGTCCTGAAGAGTTACATGGTTTCATCCAATGTCAATGTGTAATTTCTCCAGTTCTGATCATTGTTTAGGTTGTTGGTAGCTTGGTCCAATGCCAAAACACAGTGAAATCTTTTTATGGCTTTAAACGCGTTTTCTCCTCAAGAGAAACATGATTTCACTAAAAACGTTATAGTTTAAACATGCCTGCTGTACATGTGTGCAAACACTCAGAGCCTTAAGATAGGGTTTTCACCAATGTGTTTTTTGGTGAGAAACCTTCTATTTCAAGGTTCTGTGCGTTTTCAGACAAGTACACTATGTATTTATAGTGTTTCTGATGAAATCCCTCCTTTTAATGCATTTTCTCACAGAAAACGAGTCTCTCGCCATGAGAACATGGCTTTTTTGAAAAAGCATATTCTCGTCGAGAAATCGTGTTTTACACAATAAAAACGACTCTCGGTCTTATTTAGTTCACATTTTTACTTTTGGTAACCTAGCCCATATGTATAAAGCACTAAACCTTTTTATCGCGTTAAACGCATTTTCTCGACAAGGAAAGCACAATTTCATCAAAAACAAACACAACAAGAAAGATGAATCTATTCAACAAGTCTGCAACACGTCCTGATTTCACCCAATGTCAATGTGTAATTTCTCCAGTTCTGATCATTGTTTAGGTTGTTGGTAGCTCGGTCCAATGCCAAAACACAGTGAAATCTTTTTATGGCTTTAAACGCGTTTTCTCCTCGAGAGAAACATGATTTCACTAAAAACGTTATAGTTTAAACATGCCTGCTGTACATGTGTGCAAACACTCAGAGCCTTAAGATAGGGTTTTCACCAATGTGTTTTTTGGTGAGAAACCTTCTATTTCAAGGTTCTGTGCGTTTTCAGACAAGTACAATATGTATTTATAGTGTTTCTGATGAAATCCCTCCTTTTAATGCATTTTCTCACAGAAAATGAGTCTCTCGCCATGGGAACATGGCTTTTTTGAAAAAGCATATTCTCGTCGAGACATCGTGTTTTAACCAATAAAAACGACTCCCGGTCTTATTTAGTTCACATTTTTACTTTTGGTAACCTAGCTCATATGTATAAAGCACTAAACGTTTTTATCGCGTTAAACGCATTTTGTCGACAAGGAAAGCACAATTTCATCAAAAACAAACAAAACAAGAAAAATGAATCTATTCAACAAGTCTGCAGCACGTCCTGAAGAGTTACATGGTTTCATCCAATGTCAATGTGTAATTTCTCCAGTTCTGATCATTGTTTAGGTTGTTGGTAGCTTGGTCCAATGCCAAAACACAGTGAAATCTTTTTATGGCTTTAAACGCGTTTTCTCCTCGAGAGAAACATGATTTCACTAAAAACGTTATAGTTTAAACATGCCTGCTGTACATGTGTGCAAACACTCAGAGCCTTAAGATAGGGTTTTCACCAATGTGTTTTTTGGTGAGAAACCTTCTATTTCAAGGTTCTGTCCGTTTTCAGACAAGTACAATATGTATTTATAGTGTTTCTGATGAAATCCCTCCTTTTAATGCATTTTCTCACAGAAAACGAGTCTCTCGCCATGAGAACATGGCTTTTTTGAAAAAGCATATTCTCGTCGAGACATCGTGTTTTAACCAATAAAAACGACTCCCGGTCTTATTTAGTTCACATTTTTACTTTTGGTAACCTAGCTCATATGTATAAAGCACTAAACGTTTTTATCGCGTTAAACACATTTTGTCGACAAGGAAAGCACAATTTCATCAAAAACAAACAAAACAAGAAAGATGAATCTATTCAACAAGTCTGCAACACGTCCTGAAGAGTTACATGATTTCACCCAATGTCAATGTGTAATTTCTCCAGTTCTGATCATTGTTTAGGTTGTTGGTAGCTCGGTCCAATGCCAAAACACAGTGAAATCTTTTTATGGCTTTAAACGCGTTTTCTCCTCGAGAGAAACATGATTTCACTAAAAACGTTATAGTTTAAACATGCCTGCTGTACATGTGTGCAAACACTCAGAGCCTTAAGATAGGGTTTTCACCAATGTGTTTTTTGGTGAGAATCCTTCTATTTCAAGGTTCTGTGCGTTTTCAGACAAGTACAATATGTATTTATAGTGTTTCTGATGAAATTGCTCCTTTTAATGCATTTTCTCACAGAAAATGAGTCTCTCGCCATGGGAACATGGCTTTTTTGAAAAAGCATATTCTCGTCGAGACATCGTGTTTTAACCAATAAAAACGACTCCCGGTCTTATTTAGTTCACATTTTTACTTTTGGTAACCTAGCTCATATGTATAAAGCACTAAACGTTTTTATCGCGTTAAACACATTTTGTCGACAAGGAAAGCACAATTTCATCAAAAACAAACAAAACAAGAAAGATGAATCTATTCAACAAGTCTGCAACACGTCCTGAAGAGTTACATGATTTCACCCAATGTCAATGTGTAATTTCTCCAGTTCTGATCATTGTTTAGGTTGTTGGTAGCTCGGTCCAATGCCAAAACACAGTGAAATCTTTTTATGGCTTTAAACGCGTTTTCTCCTCGAGAGAAACATGATTTCACTAAAAACGTTATAGTTTAAACATGCCTGCTGTACATGTGTGCAAACACTCAGAGCCTTAAGATAGGGTTTTCACCAATGTGTTTTTTGGTGAGAAACCTTCTATTTCAAGGTTCTGTGCGTTTTCAGACAAGTACAATATGTATTTATAGTGTTTCTGATGAAATCCCTCCTTTTAATGCATTTTCTCACAGAAAATGAGTCTCTCGCCATGGGAACATGGCTTTTTTGAAAAAGCATATTCTCGTCGAGACATCGTGTTTTAACCAATAAAAACGACTCCCGGTCTTATTTAGTTCACATTTTTACTTTTGGTAACCTAGCTCATATGTATAAAGCACTAAACGTTTTTATCGCGTTAAACGCATTTTGTCGACAAGGAAAGCACAATTTCATCAAAAACAAACAAAACAAGAAAAATGAATCTATTCAACAAGTCTGCAGCACGTCCTGAAGAGTTACATGGTTTCATCCAATGTCAATGTGTAATTTCTCCAGTTCTGATCATTGTTTAGGTTGTTGGTAGCTTGGTCCAATGCCAAAACACAGTGAAATCTTTTTATGGCTTTAAACGCGTTTTCTCCTCGAGAGAAACATGATTTCACTAAAAACGTTATAGTTTAAACATGCCTGCTGTACATGTGTGCAAACACTCAGAGCCTTAAGATAGGGTTTTCACCAATGTGTTTTTTGGTGAGAAACCTTCTATTTCAAGGTTCTGTCCGTTTTCAGACAAGTACAATATGTATTTATAGTGTTTCTGATGAAATCCCTCCTTTTAATGCATTTTCTCACAGAAAACGAGTCTCTCGCCATGAGAACATGGCTTTTTTGAAAAAGCATATTCTCGTCGAGACATCGTGTTTTAACCAATAAAAACGACTCCCGGTCTTATTTAGTTCACATTTTTACTTTTGGTAACCTAGCTCATATGTATAAAGCACTAAACCTTTTTATCGCGTTAAACACATTTTGTCGACAAGGAAAGCACAATTTCATCAAAAACAAACAAAACAAGAAAGATGAATCTATTCAACAAGTTTGCAACACGTCCTGAAGAGTTACATGATTTCACCCAATGTCAATGTGTAATTTCTCCAGTTCTGATCATTGTTTAGGTTGTTGGTAGCTTGGTCCAATGCCAAAACACAGTGAAATCTTTTTATGGCTTTAAACGCGTTTTCTCCTCGAGAGAAACATGATTTCACTAAAAACGTTATAGTTTAAACATGCCTGCTGTACATGTGTGCAAACACTCAGAGCCTTAAGATAGGGTTTTCACCAATGTGTTTTTTGGTGAGAAACCTTCTATTTCAAGGTTCTGTGCGTTTTCAGACAAGTACAATATGTATTTATAGTGTTTCTGATGAAATCCCTCCTTTTAATGCATTCTCTCACAGAAAACGAGTCTCTCGCCATGAGAACATGGCTTTTTTGAAAAAGCATATTCTCGTCGAGAAATCGTGTTTTAAACAATAAAAACGACTCCCGGTCTTATTTAGTTCACATTTTTACTTTTGGTAACCTAGCTCATATGTATAAAGCACTAAACGTTTTTATCGCGTTAAACGCATTTTCTCGACAAGGAAAGCACAATTTCATCAACAACAAACAAAACAAGAAAAATGAATCTATTCAACAAGTCTGCAACACGTCCTGAAGAGTTACATGGTTTCATCCAATGTCAATGTGTAATTTCTCCAGTTCTGATCATTGTTTAGGTTGTTGGTAGCTTGGTCCAATGCCAAAACACAGTGAAATCTTTTTATGGCTTTAAACGCGTTTTCTCCTCGAGAGAAACATGATTTCACTAAAAACGTTATAGTTTAAACATGCCTGCTGTACATATGTGCAAACACTCAGAGCCTTAAGATAGGGTTTTCACCAATGTGTTTTTTGGTGAGAAACCTTCTATTTCAAGGTTCTGTGCGTTTTCAGACAAGTACAATATGTATTTACAGTGTTTCTGATGAAATCCCTCCTTTTAATGCATTTTCTCACAGAAAACGAGTCTCTCGCCATGAGAACATGGCTTTTTTGAAAAAGCATATTCTCGTCGAGAAATCGTGTTTTAAACAATAAAAACGACTCTCGGTCTTATTTAGTTCACATTTTTACTTTTGGTAGCGTAGCTCATATGTATAAAGCACTAAACGTTTTTATCGCTTTAAACGCATTTTCTCGACAAGGAAAGCACAATTTCATCAAAAACAAACAAAACAAGAAAAATGAATCTATTCAACAAGTCTGCAACACGTCCTTAAGAGTTACATGGTTTCACCCAATGTCAATGTGTAATTTCTCCAGTTCTGATCATTGTTTAGGTTGTTGGTAGCTTGGTCCAATGCCAAAACACAGTGAAATCTTTTTATGGCTTTAAACGCGTTTTCTCCTCGAGAGAAACATGATTTCACTAAAAACGTTATAGTTTAAACATGCCTGCTGTACATGTGTGCAAACACTCAGAGCCTTAAGATAGGGTTTTCACCAATGTGTTTTTTGGTGAGAAACCTTCTATTTCAAGGTTCTGTGCGTTTTCAGACAAGTACAATATGTATTTATAGTGTTTCTGATGAAATCCCTCCTTTTAATGCATTTTCTCACAGAAAATGAGTCTCTCGCCATGGGAACATGGCTTTTTTGAAAAAGCATATTCTCGTCGAGAAATCGTGTTTTAAACAATAAAAACGACTCCCGGTCTTATTTAGTTCACATTTTTACTTTTGGTAACCTAGCTCATATGTATAAAGCACTAAACGTTTTTATCGCGTTAAACGCCTTTTCTCGACAAGAAAAGCACAATTTCATCAAAAACAAACAAAACAAGAAAAATGAATCTATTCAACAAGTCTGCAACACGTCCTGAAGAGTTACATGATTTCACCCAATGTCAATGTGTAATTTCTCCAGTTCTGATCATTGTTTCGGTTGTTGGTAGCTTGGTCCAATGCCAAAACACAGTGAAATCTTTTTATGGCTTTAAACGCGTTTTCTCCTCGAGAGAAACATGATTTCACTAAAAACGTTATAGTTTAAACATGCCTGCTGTACATGTGTGCAAACACTCAGAGCCTTAAGATAGGGTTTTCACCAATGTGTTTTTTGGTGAGAAACCTTCTATTTCAAGGTTCTGTGCGTTTTCAGACAAGTACAATATGTATTTACAGTGTTTCTGATGAAATCCCTCCTTTTAATGCATTTTCTCACAGAAAACGAGTCTCTCGCCATGAGAACATGGCTTTTTTGAAAAAGCATATTCTCGTCGAGAAATCGTGTTTTAAACAATAAAAACGACTCTCGGTCTTATTTAGTTCACATTTTTACTTTTGGTAGCCTAGCTCATATGTATAAAGCACTAAACGTTTTTATCGCTTTAAACGCATTTTCTCGACAAGGAAAGCACAATTTCATCAAAAACAAACAAAACAAGAAAAATGAATCTATTCAACAAGTCTGCAACACGTCCTTAAGAGTTACATGGTTTCACCCAATGTCAATGTGTAATTTCTCCAGTTCTGATCATTGTTTAGGTTGTTGGTAGCTTGGTCCAATGCCAAAACACAGTGAAATCTTTTTATGGCTTTAAACGCGTTTTCTCCTCGAGAGAAACATGATTTCACTAAAAACGTTATAGTTTAAACATGCCTGCTGTACATGTGTGCAAACACTCAGAGCCTTAAGATAGGGTTTTCACCAATGTGTTTTTTGGTGAGAAACCTTCTATTTCAAGGTTCTGTGCGTTTTCAGACAAGTACAATATGTATTTATAGTGTTTCTGATGAAATCCCTCCTTTTAATGCATTTTCTCACAGAAAATGAGTCTCTCGCCATGGGAACATGGCTTTTTTGAAAAAGCATATTCTCGTCGAGAAATCGTGTTTTAAACAATAAAAACGACTCCCGGTCTTATTTAGTTCACATTTTTACTTTTGGTAACCTAGCTCATATGTATAAAGCACTAAACGTTTTTATCACGTTAAACACATTTTGTCGACAAGGAAAGCACAATTTCATCAAAAACAAACAAAACAAGAAAGATGAATCTATTCAACAAGTCTGCAACACGTCCTGAAGAGTTACATGATTTCACCCAATGTCAATGTGTAATTTCTCCAGTTCTGATCATTGTTTCGGTTGTTGGTAGCTTGGTCCAATGCCAAAACACAGTGAAATCTTTTTATGGCTTTAAACGCGTTTTCTCCTCGAGAGAAACATGATTTCACTAAAAACGTTATAGTTTAAACATGCCTGCTGTACATGTGTGCAAACACTCAGAGCCTTAAGATAGGGTTTTCACCAATGTGTTTTTTGGTGAGAAACCTTCTATTTCAAGGTTCTGTGCGTTTTCAGACAAGTACAATATGTATTTATAGTGTTTCTGATGAAATCCCTCCTTTTAATGCATTCTCTCACAGAAAACGAGTCTCTCGCCATGAGAACATGGCTTTTTTGAAAAAGCATATTCTCGTCGAGAAATCGTGTTTTAAACAATAAAAACGACTCCCGGTCTTATTTAGTTCACATTTTTACTTTTGGTAACCTAGCTCATATGTATAAAGCACTAAACGTTTTTATCGCGTTAAACGCATTTTCTCGACAAGGAAAGCACAATTTCATCAACAACAAACAAAACAAGAAAAATGAATCTATTCAACAAGTCTGCAACACGTCCTGAAGAGTTACATGGTTTCATCCAATGTCAATGTGTAATTTCTCCAGTTCTGATCATTGTTTAGGTTGTTGGTAGCTTGGTCCAATGCCAAAACACAGTGAAATCTTTTTATGGCTTTAAACGCGTTTTCTCCTCGAGAGAAACATGATTTCACTAAAAACGTTATAGTTTAAACATGCCTGCTGTACATGTGTGCAAACACTCAGAGCCTTAAGATAGGGTTTTCACCAATGTGTTTTTTGGTGAGAAACCTTCTATTTCAAGGTTCTGTGCGTTTTCAGACAAGTACAATATGTATTTACAGTGTTTCTGATGAAATCCCTCCTTTTAATGCATTTTCTCACAGAAAACGAGTCTCTCGCCATGAGAACATGGCTTTTTTGAAAAAGCATATTCTCGTCGAGAAATCGTGTTTTAAACAATAAAAACGACTCTCGGTCTTATTTAGTTCACATTTTTACTTTTGGTAGCCTAGCTCATATGTATAAAGCACTAAACGTTTTTATCGCTTTAAACGCATTTTCTCGACAAGGAAAGCACAATTTCATCAAAAACAAACAAAACAAGAAAAATGAATCTATTCAACAAGTCTGCAACACGTCCTTAAGAGTTACATGGTTTCACCCAATGTCAATGTGTAATTTCTCCAGTTCTGATCATTGTTTAGGTTGTTGGTAGCTTGGTCCAATGCCAAAACACAGTGAAATCTTTTTATGGCTTTAAACGCGTTTTCTCCTCGAGAGAAACATGATTTCACTAAAAACGTTATAGTTTAAACATGCCTGCTGTACATGTGTGCAAACACTCAGAGCCTTAAGATAGGGTTTTCACCAATGTGTTTTTTGGTGAGAAACCTTCTATTTCAAGGTTCTGTGCGTTTTCAGACAAGTACAATATGTATTTATAGTGTTTCTGATGAAATCCCTCCTTTTAATGCATTCTCTCACAGAAAACGAGTCTCTCGCCATGAGAACATGGCTTTTTTGAAAAAGCATATTCTCGTCGAGAAATCGTGTTTTAAACAATAAAAACGACTCCCGGTCTTATTTAGTTCACATTTTTACTTTTGGTAACCTAGCTCATATGTATAAAGCACTAAACGTTTTTATCGCGTTAAACGCATTTTCTCGACAAGGAAAGCACAATTTCATCAACAACAAACAAAACAAGAAAAATGAATCTATTCAACAAGTCTGCAACACGTCCTGAAGAGTTACATGGTTTCATCCAATGTCAATGTGTAATTTCTCCAGTTCTGATCATTGTTTAGGTTGTTGGTAGCTTGGTCCAATGCCAAAACACAGTGAAATCTTTTTATGGCTTTAAACGCGTTTTCTCCTCGAGAGAAACATGATTTCACTAAAAACGTTATAGTTTAAACATGCCTGCTGTACATATGTGCAAACACTCAGAGCCTTAAGATAGGGTTTTCACCAATGTGTTTTTTGGTGAGAAACCTTCTATTTCAAGGTTCTGTGCGTTTTCAGACAAGTACAATATGTATTTACAGTGTTTCTGATGAAATCCCTCCTTTTAATGCATTTTCTCACAGAAAACGAGTCTCTCGCCATGAGAACATGGCTTTTTTGAAAAAGCATATTCTCGTCGAGAAATCGTGTTTTAAACAATAAAAACGACTCTCGGTCTTATTTAGTTCACATTTTTACTTTTGGTAGCGTAGCTCATATGTATAAAGCACTAAACGTTTTTATCGCGTTAAACGCATTTTCTCGACAAGGAAAGCACAATTTCATCAAAAACAAACAAAACAAGAAAAATGAATCTATTCAACAAGTCTGCAACACGTCCTTAAGAGTTACATGGTTTCACCCAATGTCAATGTGTAATTTCTCCAGTTCTGATCATTGTTTAGGTTGTTGGTAGCTTGGTCCAATGCCAAAACACAGTGAAATCTTTTTATGGCTTTAAACGCGTTTTCTTCTCGAGAGAAACATGATTTCACTAAAAACGTTATAGTTTAAACATGCCTGCTGTACATGTGTGCAAACACTCAGAGCCTTAAGATAGGGTTTTCACCAATGTGTTTTTTGGTGAGAAACCTTCTATTTCAAGGTTCTGTGCGTTTTCAGACAAGTACAATATGTATTTATAGTGTTTCTGATGAAATCCCTCCTTTTAATGCATTTTCTCACAGAAAATGAGTCTCTCGCCATGGGAACATGGCTTTTTTGAAAAAGCATATTCTCGTCGAGAAATCGTGTTTTAAACAATAAAAACGACTCCCGGTCTTATTTAGTTCACATTTTTACTTTTGGTAACCTAGCTCATATGTATAAAGCACTAAACGTTTTTATCGCGTTAAACGCCTTTTCTCGACAAGAAAAGCACAATTTCATCAAAAACAAACAAAACAAGAAAAATGAATCTATTCAACAAGTCTGCAACACGTCCTGAAGAGTTACATGATTTCACCCAATGTCAATGTGTAATTTCTCCAGTTCTGATCATTGTTTCGGTTGTTGGTAGCTTGGTCCAATGCCAAAACACAGTGAAATCTTTTTATGGCTTTAAACGCGTTTTCTCCTCGAGAGAAACATGATTTCACTAAAAACGTTATAGTTTAAACATGCCTGCTGTACATGTGTGCAAACACTCAGAGCCTTAAGATAGGGTTTTCACCAATGTGTTTTTTGGTGAGAAACCTTCTATTTCAAGGTTCTGTGCGTTTTCAGACAAGTACAATATGTATTTACAGTGTTTCTGATGAAATCCCTCCTTTTAATGCATTTTCTCACAGAAAACGAGTCTCTCGCCATGAGAACATGGCTTTTTTGAAAAAGCATATTCTCGTCGAGAAATCGTGTTTTAAACAATAAAAACGACTCTCGGTCTTATTTAGTTCACATTTTTACTTTTGGTAGCCTAGCTCATATGTATAAAGCACTAAACGTTTTTATCGCTTTAAACGCATTTTCTCGACAAGGAAAGCACAATTTCATCAAAAACAAACAAAACAAGAAAAATGAATCTATTCAACAAGTCTGCAACACGTCCTTAAGAGTTACATGGTTTCACCCAATGTCAATGTGTAATTTCTCCAGTTCTGATCATTGTTTAGGTTGTTGGTAGCTTGGTCCAATGCCAAAACACAGTGAAATATTTTTATGGCTTTAAACGCGTTTTCTCCTCGAGAGAAACATGATTTCACTAAAAACGTTATAGTTTAAACATGCCTGCTGTACATGTGTGCAAACACTCAGAGCCTTAAGATAGGGTTTTCACCAATGTGTTTTTTGGTGAGAAACCTTCTATTTCAAGGTTCTGTGCGTTTTCAGACAAGTACAATATGTATTTATAGTGTTTCTGATGAAATCCCTCCTTTTAATGCATTTTCTCACAGAAAATGAGTCTCTCGCCATGGGAACATGGCTTTTTTGAAAAAGCATATTCTCGTCGAGAAATCGTGTTTTAAACAATAAAAACGACTCCCGGTCTTATTTAGTTCACATTTTTACTTTTGGTAACCTAGCTCATATGTATAAAGCACTAAACGTTTTTATCGCGTTAAACACATTTTGTCGACAAGGAAAGCACAATTTCATCAAAAACAAACAAAACAAGAAAGATGAATCTATTCAACAAGTCTGCAACACGTCCTGAAGAGTTACATGATTTCACCCAATGTCAATGTGTAATTTCTCCAGTTCTGATCATTGTTTCGGTTGTTGGTAGCTTGGTCCAATGCCAAAACACAGTGAAATCTTTTTATGGCTTTAAACGCGTTTTCTCCTCGAGAGAAACATGATTTCACTAAAAACGTTATAGTTTATACATGCCTGCTGTACATGTGTGCAAACACTCAGAGCCTTAAGATAGGGTTTTCACCAATGTGTTTTTTGGTGAGAAACCTTCTATTTCAAGGTTCTGTGCGTTTTCAGACAAGTACAATATGTATTTATAGTGTTTCTGATGAAATCCCTCCTTTTAATGCATCTTCTCACAGAAAACGAGTCTCTCGCCATGAGAACATGGCTTTTTTGAAAAAGCATATTCTCGTCGAGAAATCGTGTTTTACACAATAAAAACGACTCTCGGTCTTATTTAGTTCACATTTTTACTTTTGGTAACCTAGCCCATATGTATAAAGCACTAAACCTTTTTATCGCGTTAAACGCATTTTCTCGACAAGGAAAGCACAATTTCATCAAAAACAAACACAACAAGAAAGATGAATCTATTCAACAAGTCTGCAACACGTCCTGAAGAGTTACATGATTTCACCCAATGTCAATGTGTAATTTCTCCAGTTCTGATCATTGTTTAGGTTGTTGGTAGCTCGGTCCAATGCCAAAACACAGTGAAATCTTTTTATGGCTTTAAACGCGTTTTCTCCTCGAGAGAAACATGATTTCACTAAAAACGTTATAGTTTAAACATGCCTGCTGTACATGTGTGCAAACACTCAGAGCCTTAAGATAGGGTTTTCACCAATGTGTTTTTTGGTGAGAAACCTTCTATTTCAAGGTTCTGTGCGTTTTCAGACAAGTACAATATGTATTTATAGTGTTTCTGATGAAATCCCTCCTTTTAATGCATTTTCTCACAGAAAACGAGTCTCTCGCCATGAGAACATGGCTTTTTTGAAAAAGCATATTCTCGTCGAGACATCGTGTTTTAACCAATAAAAACGACTCCCGGTCTTATTTAGTTCACATTTTTACTTTTGGTAACCTAGCTCATATGTATAAAGCACTAAACGTTTTTATCGCGTTAAACACATTTTGTCGACAAGGAAAGCACAATTTCATCAAAAACAAACAAAACAAGAAAGATGAATCTATTCAACAAGTCTGCAACACGTCCTGAAGAGTTACATGATTTCACCCAATGTCAATGTGTAATTTCTCCAGTTCTGATCATTGTTTAGGTTGTTGGTAGCTTGGTCCAATGCCAAAACACAGTGAAATCTTTTTATGGCTTTAAACGCGTTTTCTCCTCGAGAGAAACATGATTTCACTAAAAACGTTATAGTTTAAACATGCCTGCTGTACATGTGTGCAAACACTCAGAGCCTTAAGATAGGGTTTTCACCAATGTGTTTTTTGGTGAGAAACCTTCTATTTCAAGGTTCTGTGCGTTTTCAGACAAGTACAATATGTATTTACAGTGTTTCTGATGAAATCCCTCCTTTTAATGCATTTTCTCACAGAAAACGAGTCTCTCGCCATGAGAACATGGCTTTTTTGAAAAAGCATATTCTCGTCGAGAAATCGTGTTTTAAACAATAAAAACGACTCTCGGTCTTATTTAGTTCACATTTTTACTTTTGGTAGCCTAGCTCATATGTATAAAGCACTAAACGTTTTTATCGCTTTAAACGCATTTTCTCGACAAGGAAAGCACAATTTCATCAAAAACAAACAAAACAAGAAAAATGAATCTATTCAACAAGTCTGCAACACGTCCTTAAGAGTTACATGGTTTCACCCAATGTCAATGTGTAATTTCTCCAGTTCTGATCATTGTTTAGGTTGTTGGTAGCTTGGTCCAATGCCAAAACACAGTGAAATATTTTTATGGCTTTAAACGCGTTTTCTCCTCGAGAGAAACATGATTTCACTAAAAACGTTATAGTTTAAACATGCCTGCTGTACATGTGTGCAAACACTCAGAGCCTTAAGATAGGGTTTTCACCAATGTGTTTTTTGGTGAGAAACCTTCTATTTCAAGGTTCTGTGCGTTTTCAGACAAGTACAATATGTATTTATAGTGTTTCTGATGAAATCCCTCCTTTTAATGCATTTTCTCACAGAAAATGAGTCTCTCGCCATGGGAACATGGCTTTTTTGAAAAAGCATATTCTCGTCGAGAAATCGTGTTTTAAACAATAAAAACGACTCCCGGTCTTATTTAGTTCACATTTTTACTTTTGGTAACCTAGCTCATATGTATAAAGCACTAAACGTTTTTATCGCGTTAAACACATTTTGTCGACAAGGAAAGCACAATTTCATCAAAAACAAACAAAACAAGAAAGATGAATCTATTCAACAAGTCTGCAACACGTCCTGAAGAGTTACATGATTTCACCCAATGTCAATGTGTAATTTCTCCAGTTCTGATCATTGTTTCGGTTGTTGGTAGCTTGGTCCAATGCCAAAACACAGTGAAATCTTTTTATGGCTTTAAACGCGTTTTCTCCTCGAGAGAAACATGATTTCACTAAAAACGTTATAGTTTATACATGCCTGCTGTACATGTGTGCAAACACTCAGAGCCTTAAGATAGGGTTTTCACCAATGTGTTTTTTGGTGAGAAACCTTCTATTTCAAGGTTCTGTGCGTTTTCAGACAAGTACAATATGTATTTATAGTGTTTCTGATGAAATCCCTCCTTTTAATGCATCTTCTCACAGAAAACGAGTCTCTCGCCATGAGAACATGGCTTTTTTGAAAAAGCATATTCTCGTCGAGAAATCGTGTTTTACACAATAAAAACGACTCTCGGTCTTATTTAGTTCACATTTTTACTTTTGGTAACCTAGCCCATATGTATAAAGCACTAAACCTTTTTATCGCGTTAAACGCATTTTCTCGACAAGGAAAGCACAATTTCATCAAAAACAAACAAAACAAGAAAGATGAATCTATTCAACAAGTCTGCAACACGTCCTGAAGAGTTACATGATTTCACCCAATGTCAATGTGTAATTTCTCCAGTTCTGATCATTGTTTAGGTTGTTGGTAGCTTGGTCCAATGCCAAAACACAGTGAAATCTTTTTATGGCTTTAAACGCGTTTTCTCCTCGAGAGAAACATGATTTCACTAAAAACGTTATAGTTTATACATGCCTGCTGTACATGTGTGCAAACACTCAGAGCCTTAAGATAGGGTTTTCACCAATGTGTTTTTTGGTGAGAAACCTTCTATTTCAAGGTTCTGTGCGTTTTCAGACAAGTACAATATGTATTTATAGTGTTTCTGATGAAATCCCTCCTTTTAATGCATCTTCTCACAGAAAACGAGTCTCTCGCCATGAGAACATGGCTTTTTTGAAAAAGCATATTCTCGTCGAGAAATCGTGTTTTACACAATAAAAACGACTCTCGGTCTTATTTAGTTCACATTTTTACTTTTGGTAACCTAGCCCATATGTATAAAGCACTAAACCTTTTTATCGCGTTAAACGCATTTTCTCGACAAGGAAAGCACAATTTCATCAAAAACAAACACAACAAGAAAGATGAATCTATTCAACAAGTCTGCAACACGTCCTGAAGAGTTACATGATTTCACCCAATGTCAATGTGTAATTTCTCCAGTTCTGATCATTGTTTAGGTTGTTGGTAGCTCGGTCCAATGCCAAAACACAGTGAAATCTTTTTATGGCTTTAAACGCGTTTTCTCCTCGAGAGAAACATGATTTCACTAAAAACGTTATAGTTTAAACATGCCTGCTGTACATGTGTGCAAACACTCAGAGCCTTAAGATAGGGTTTTCACCAATGTGTTTTTTGGTGAGAAACCTTCTATTTCAAGGTTCTGTGCGTTTTCAGACAAGTACAATATGTATTTATAGTGTTTCTGATGAAATCCCTCCTTTTAATGCATTTTCTCACAGAAAACGAGTCTCTCGCCATGAGAACATGGCTTTTTTGAAAAAGCATATTCTCGTCGAGACATCGTGTTTTAACCAATAAAAACGACTCCCGGTCTTATTTAGTTCACATTTTTACTTTTGGTAACCTAGCTCATATGTATAAAGCACTAAACGTTTTTATCGCGTTAAACACATTTTGTCGACAAGGAAAGCACAATTTCATCAAAAACAAACAAAACAAGAAAGATGAATCTATTCAACAAGTCTGCAACACGTCCTGAAGAGTTACATGATTTCACCCAATGTCAATGTGTAATTTCTCCAGTTCTGATCATTGTTTAGGTTGTTGGTAGCTTGGTCCAATGCCAAAACACAGTGAAATCTTTTTATGGCTTTAAACGCGTTTTCTCCTCGAGAGAAACATGATTTCACTAAAAACGTTATAGTTTAAACATGCCTGCTGTACATGTGTGCAAACACTCAGAGCCTTAAGATAGGGTTTTCACCAATGTGTTTTTTGGTGAGAAACCTTCTATTTCAAGGTTCTGTGCGTTTTCAGACAAGTACAATATGTATTTATAGTGTTTCTGATGAAATCCCTCCTTTTAATGCATTTTCTCACAGAAAATGAGTCTCTCGCCATGGGAACATGGCTTTTTTGAAAAAGCATATTCTCGTCGAGAAATCGTGTTTTAAACAATAAAAACGACTCCCGGTCTTATTTAGTTCACATTTTTACTTTTGGTAACCTAGCTCATATGTATAAAGCACTAAACGTTTTTATCGCGTTAAACACATTTTGTCGACAAGGAAAGCACAATTTCATCAAAAACAAACAAAACAAGAAAGATGAATCTATTCAACAAGTCTGCAACACGTCCTGAAGAGTTACATGATTTCACCCAATGTCAATGTGTAATTTCTCCAGTTCTGATCATTGTTTCGGTTGTTGGTAGCTTGGTCCAATGCCAAAACACAGTGAAATCTTTTTATGGCTTTAAACGCGTTTTCTCCTCGAGAGAAACATGATTTCACTAAAAACGTTATAGTTTATACATGCCTGCTGTACATGTGTGCAAACACTCAGAGCCTTAAGATAGGGTTTTCACCAATGTGTTTTTTGGTGAGAAACCTTCTATTTCAAGGTTCTGTGCGTTTTCAGACAAGTACAATATGTATTTATAGTGTTTCTGATGAAATCCCTCCTTTTAATGCATCTTCTCACAGAAAACGAGTCTCTCGCCATGAGAACATGGCTTTTTTGAAAAAGCATATTCTCGTCGAGAAATCGTGTTTTACACAATAAAAACGACTCTCGGTCTTATTTAGTTCACATTTTTACTTTTGGTAACCTAGCCCATATGTATAAAGCACTAAACCTTTTTATTGCGTTAAACGCATTTTGTCGACAAGGAAAGCACAATTTCATCAAAAACAAACACAACAAGAAAGATGAATCTATTCAACAAGTCTGCAACACGTCCTGAAGAGTTACATGATTTCACCCAATGTCAATGTGTAATTTCTCCAGTTCTGATCATTGTTTCGGTTGTTGGTAGCTTGGTCCAATGCCAAAACACAGTGAAATCTTTTTATGGCTTTAAACGCGTTTTCTCCTCGAGAGAAACATGATTTCACTAAAAACGTTATAGTTTAAACATGCCTGCTGTACATGTGTGCAAACACTCAGAGCCTTAAGATAGGGTTTTCACCAATGTGTTTTTTGGTGAGAAACCTTCTATTTCAAGGTTCTGTGCGTTTTCAGACAAGTACAATATGTATTTATAGTGTTTCTGATGAAATCCCTCCTTTTAATGCATTTTCTCACAGAAAACGAGTCTCTCGCCATGAGAACATGGCTTTTTTGAAAAAGCATATTCTCGTCGAGAAATCGTGTTTTAAACAATAAAAACGACTCCCGGTCTTATTTAGTTCACATTTTTACTTTTGGTAACCTAGCTCATATGTATAAAGCACTAAACGTTTTTATCGCGTTAAACGCCTTTTCTCGACAAGAAAAGCACAATTTCATCAAAAACAAACAAAACAAGAAAAATGAATCTATTCAACAAGTCTGCAACACGTCCTGAAGAGTTACATGATTTCACCCAATGTCAATGTGTAATTTCTCCAGTTCTGATCATTGTTTCGGTTGTTGGTAGCTTGGTCCAATGCCAAAACACAGTGAAATCTTTTTATGGCTTTAAACGCGTTTTCTCCTCGAGAGAAACATGATTTCACTAAAAACGTTATAGTTTAAACATGCCTGCTGTACATGTGTGCAAACACTCAGAGCCTTAAGATAGGGTTTTCACCAATGTGTTTTTTGGTGAGAAACCTTCTATTTCAAGGTTCTGTGCGTTTTCAGACAAGTACAATATGTATTTACAGTGTTTCTGATGAAATCCCTCCTTTTAATGCATTTTCTCACAGAAAACGAGTCTCTCGCCATGAGAACATGGCTTTTTTGAAAAAGCATATTCTCGTCGAGAAATCGTGTTTTAAACAATAAAAACGACTCTCGGTCTTATTTAGTTCACATTTTTACTTTTGGTAGCCTAGCTCATATGTATAAAGCACTAAACGTTTTTATCGCTTTAAACGCATTTTCTCGACAAGGAAAGCACAATTTCATCAAAAACAAACAAAACAAGAAAAATGAATCTATTCAACAAGTCTGCAACACGTCCTTAAGAGTTACATGGTTTCACCCAATGTCAATGTGTAATTTCTCCAGTTCTGATCATTGTTTAGGTTGTTGGTAGCTTGGTCCAATGCCAAAACACAGTGAAATCTTTTTATGGCTTTAAACGCGTTTTCTCCTCGAGAGAAACATGATTTCACTAAAAACGTTATAGTTTAAACATGCCTGCTGTACATGTGTGCAAACACTCAGAGCCTTAAGATAGGGTTTTCACCAATGTGTTTTTTGGTGAGAAACCTTCTATTTCAAGGTTCTGTGCGTTTTCAGACAAGTACAATATGTATTTATAGTGTTTCTGATGAAATCCCTCCTTTTAATGCATTTTCTCACAGAAAATGAGTCTCTCGCCATGGGAACATGGCTTTTTTGAAAAAGCATATTCTCGTCGAGAAATCGTGTTTTAAACAATAAAAACGACTCCCGGTCTTATTTAGTTCACATTTTTACTTTTGGTAACCTAGCTCATATGTATAAAGCACTAAACGTTTTTATCGCGTTAAACACATTTTGTCGACAAGGAAAGCACAATTTCATCAAAAACAAACAAAACAAGAAAGATGAATCTATTCAACAAGTCTGCAACACGTCCTGAAGAGTTACATGATTTCACCCAATGTCAATGTGTAATTTCTCCAGTTCTGATCATTGTTTCGGTTGTTGGTAGCTTGGTCCAATGCCAAAACACAGTGAAATCTTTTTATGGCTTTAAACGCGTTTTCTCCTCGAGAGAAACATGATTTCACTAAAAACGTTATAATTTATACATGCCTGCTGTACATGTGTGCAAACACTCAGAGCCTTAAGATAGGGTTTTCACCAATGTGTTTTTTGGTGAGAAACCTTCTATTTCAAGGTTCTGTGCGTTTTCAGACAAGTACAATATGTATTTATAGTGTTTCTGATGAAATCCCTCCTTTTAATGCATCTTCTCACAGAAAACGAGTCTCTCGCCATGAGAACATGGCTTTTTTGAAAAAGCATATTCTCGTCGAGAAATCGTGTTTTACACAATAAAAACGACTCTCGGTCTTATTTAGTTCACATTTTTACTTTTGGTAACCTAGCCCATATGTATAAAGCACTAAACCTTTTTATCGCGTTAAACGCATTTTCTCGACAAGGAAAGCACAATTTCATCAAAAACAATCACAACAAGAAAGATGAATCTATTCAACAAGTCTGCAACACGTCCTGAAGAGTTACATGATTTCACCCAATGTCAATGTGTAATTTCTCCAGTTCTGATCATTGTTTAGGTTGTTGGCAGCTCGGTCCAATGCCAAAACACAGTGAAATCTTTTTATGGCTTTAAACGCGTTTTCTCCTCGAGAGAAACATGATTTCACTAAAAACGTTATAGTTTAAACATGCCTGCTGTACATGTGTGCAAACACTCAGAGCCTTAAGATAGGGTTTTCACCAATGTGTTTTTTGGTGAGAAACCTTCTATTTCAAGGTTCTGTGCGTTTTCAGACAAGTACAATATGTATTTATAGTGTTTCTGATGAAATCCCTCCTTTTAATGCATTTTCTCACAGAAAACGAGTCTCTCGCCATGAGAACATGGCTTTTTTGAAAAAGCGTATTCTCGTCGAGACATCGTGTTTTAACCAATAAAAACGACTCCCGGTCTTATTTAGTTCACATTTTTACTTTTGGTAACCTAGCTCATATGTATAAAGCACTAAACGTTTTTATCGCGTTAAACACATTTTGTCGACAAGGAAAGCACAATTTCATCAAAAACAAACAAAACAAGAAAGATGAATCTATTCAACAAGTCTGCAACACGTCCTGAAGAGTTACATGATTTCACCCAATGTCAATGTGTAATTTCTCCAGTTCTGATCATTGTTTAGGTTGTTGGTAGCTTGGTCCAATGCCAAAACACAGTGAAATCTTTTTATGGCTTTAAACGCGTTTTCTCCTCGAGAGAAACATGATTTCACTAAAAACGTTATAGTTTAAACATGCCTGCTGTACATGTGTGCAAACACTCAGAGCCTTAAGATAGGGTTTTCACCAATGTGTTTTTTGGTGAGAAACCTTCTATTTCAAGGTTCTGTGCGTTTTCAGACAAGTACAATATGTATTTACAGTGTTTCTGATGAAATCCCTCCTTTTAATGCATTTTCTCACAGAAAACGAGTCTCTCGCCATGAGAACATGGCTTTTTTGAAAAAGCATATTCTCGTCGAGAAATCGTGTTTTAAACAATAAAAACGACTCTCGGTCTTATTTAGTTCACATTTTTACTTTTGGTAGCCTAGCTCATATGTATAAAGCACTAAACGTTTTTATCGCTTTAAACGCATTTTCTCGACAAGGAAAGCACAATTTCATCAAAAACAAACAAAACAAGAAAAATGAATCTATTCAACAAGTCTGCAACACGTCCTTAAGAGTTACATGGTTTCACCCAATGTCAATGTGTAATTTCTCCAGTTCTGATCATTGTTTAGGTTGTTGGTAGCTTGGTCCAATGCCAAAACACAGTGAAATCTTTTTATGGCTTTAAACGCGTTTTCTCCTCGAGAGAAACATGATTTCACTAAAAACGTTATAGTTTAAACATGCCTGCTGTACATGTGTGCAAACACTCAGAGCCTTAAGATAGGGTTTTCACCAATGTGTTTTTTGGTGAGAAACCTTCTATTTCAAGGTTCTGTGCGTTTTCAGACAAGTACAATATGTATTTATAGTGTTTCTGATGAAATCCCTCCTTTTAATGCATTTTCTCACAGAAAATGAGTCTCTCGCCATGGGAACATGGCTTTTTTGAAAAAGCATATTCTCGTCGAGAAATCGTGTTTTAAACAATAAAAACGACTCCCGGTCTTATTTAGTTCACATTTTTACTTTTGGTAACCTAGCTCATATGTATAAAGCACTAAACGTTTTTATCGCGTTAAACACATTTTGTCGACAAGGAAAGCACAATTTCATCAAAAACAAACAAAACAAGAAAGATGAATCTATTCAACAAGTCTGCAACACGTCCTGAAGAGTTACATGATTTCACCCAATGTCAATGTGTAATTTCTCCAGTTCTGATCATTGTTTCGGTTGTTGGTAGCTTGGTCCAATGCCAAAACACAGTGAAATCTTTTTATGGCTTTAAACGCGTTTTCTCCTCGAGAGAAACATGATTTCACTAAAAACGTTATAGTTTATACATGCCTGCTGTACATGTGTGCAAACACTCAGAGCCTTAAGATAGGGTTTTCACCAATGTGTTTTTTGGTGAGAAACCTTCTATTTCAAGGTTCTGTGCGTTTTCAGACAAGTACAATATGTATTTATAGTGTTTCTGATGAAATCCCTCCTTTTAATGCATCTTCTCACAGAAAACGAGTCTCTCGCCATGAGAACATGGCTTTTTTGAAAAAGCATATTCTCGTCGAGAAATCGTGTTTTACACAATAAAAACGACTCTCGGTCTTATTTAGTTCACATTTTTACTTTTGGTAACCTAGCCCATATGTATAAAGCACTAAACCTTTTTATCGCGTTAAACGCATTTTCTCGACAAGGAAAGCACAATTTCATCAAAAACAAACACAACAAGAAAGATGAATCTATTCAACAAGTCTGCAACACGTCCTGAAGAGTTACATGATTTCACCCAATGTCAATGTGTAATTTCTCCAGTTCTGATCATTGTTTAGGTTGTTGGTAGCTCGGTCCAATGCCAAAACACAGTGAAATCTTTTTATGGCTTTAAACGCGTTTTCTCCTCGAGAGAAACATGATTTCACTAAAAACGTTATAGTTTAAACATGCCTGCTGTACATGTGTGCAAACACTCAGAGCCTTAAGATAGGGTTTTCACCAATGTGTTTTTTGGTGAGAAACCTTCTATTTCAAGGTTCTGTGCGTTTTCAGACAAGTACAATATGTATTTATAGTGTTTCTGATGAAATCCCTCCTTTTAATGCATTTTCTCACAGAAAACGAGTCTCTCGCCATGAGAACATGGCTTTTTTGAAAAAGCATATTCTCGTCGAGACATCGTGTTTTAACCAATAAAAACGACTCCCGGTCTTATTTAGTTCACATTTTTACTTTTGGTAACCTAGCTCATATGTATAAAGCACTAAACGTTTTTATCGCGTTAAACACATTTTGTCGACAAGGAAAGCACAATTTCATCAAAAACAAACAAAACAAGAAAGATGAATCTATTCAACAAGTCTGCAACACGTCCTGAAGAGTTACATGATTTCACCCAATGTCAATGTGTAATTTCTCCAGTTCTGATCATTGTTTAGGTTGTTGGTAGCTTGGTCCAATGCCAAAACACAGTGAAATCTTTTTATGGCTTTAAACGCGTTTTCTCCTCGAGAGAAACATGATTTCACTAAAAACGTTATAGTTTAAACATGCCTGCTGTACATGTGTGCAAACACTCAGAGCCTTAAGATAGGGTTTTCACCAATGTGTTTTTTGGTGAGAAACCTTCTATTTCAAGGTTCTGTGCGTTTTCAGACAAGTACAATATGTATTTATAGTGTTTCTGATGAAATCCCTCCTTTTAATGCATTTTCTCACAGAAAATGAGTCTCGCCATGGGAACATGGCTTTTTTGAAAAAGCATATTCTCGTCGAGACATCGTGTTTTAACCAATAAAAACGACTCCCGGTCTTATTTAGTTCACATTTTTACTTTTGGTAACCTAGCTCATATGTATAAAGCACTAAACGTTTTTATCGCGTTAAACACATTTTGTCGACAAGGAAAGCACAATTTCATCAAAAACAAACAAAACAAGAAAGATGAATCTATTCAACAAGTCTGCAACACGTCCTGAAGAGTTACATGATTTCACCCAATGTCAATGTGTAATTTCTCCAGTTCTGATCATTGTTTAGGTTGTTGGTAGCTTGGTCCAATGCCAAAACACAGTGAAATCTTTTTATGGCTTTAAACGCGTTTTCTCCTCGAGAGAAACATGATTTCACTAAAAACGTTATAGTTTAAACATGCCTGCTGTACATGTGTGCAAACACTCAGAGCCTTAAGATAGGGTTTTCACCAATGTGTTTTTTGGTGAGAAACCTTCTATTTCAAGGTTCTGTGCGTTTTCAGACAAGTACAATATGTATTTACAGTGTTTCTGATGAAATCCCTCCTTTTAATGCATTTTCTCACAGAAAACGAGTCTCTCGCCATGAGAACATGGCTTTTTTGAAAAAGCATATTCTCGTCGAGAAATCGTGTTTTAAACAATAAAAACGACTCTCGGTCTTATTTAGTTCACATTTTTACTTTTGGTAGCCTAGCTCATATGTATAAAGCACTAAACGTTTTTATCGCTTTAAACGCATTTTCTCGACAAGGAAAGCACAATTTCATCAAAAACAAACAAAACAAGAAAAATGAATCTATTCAACAAGTCTGCAACACGTCCTTAAGAGTTACATGGTTTCACCCAATGTCAATGTGTAATTTCTCCAGTTCTGATCATTGTTTAGGTTGTTGGTAGCTTGGTCCAATGCCAAAACACAGTGAAATATTTTTATGGCTTTAAACGCGTTTTCTCCTCGAGAGAAACATGATTTCACTAAAAACGTTATAGTTTAAACATGCCTGCTGTACATGTGTGCAAACACTCAGAGCCTTAAGATAGGGTTTTCACCAATGTGTTTTTTGGTGAGAAACCTTCTATTTCAAGGTTCTGTGCGTTTTCAGACAAGTACAATATGTATTTATAGTGTTTCTGATGAAATCCCTCCTTTTAATGCATTTTCTCACAGAAAATGAGTCTCTCGCCATGGGAACATGGCTTTTTTGAAAAAGCATATTCTCGTCGAGAAATCGTGTTTTAAACAATAAAAACGACTCCCGGTCTTATTTAGTTCACATTTTTACTTTTGGTAACCTAGCTCATATGTATAAAGCACTAAACGTTTTTATCGCGTTAAACACATTTTGTCGACAAGGAAAGCACAATTTCATCAAAACCAAACAAAACAAGAAAGATGAATCTATTCAACAAGTCTGCAACACGTCCTGAAGAGTTACATGATTTCACCCAATGTCAATGTGTAATTTCTCCAGTTCTGATCATTGTTTCGGTTGTTGGTAGCTTGGTCCAATGCCAAAACACAGTGAAATCTTTTTATGGCTTTAAACGCGTTTTCTCCTCGAGAGAAACATGATTTCACTAAAAACGTTATAGTTTATACATGCCTGCTGTACATGTGTGCAAACACTCAGAGCCTTAAGATAGGGTTTTCACCAATGTGTTTTTTGGTGAGAAACCTTCTATTTCAAGGTTCTGTGCGTTTTCAGACAAGTACAATATGTATTTATAGTGTTTCTGATGAAATCCCTCCTTTTAATGCATCTTCTCACAGAAAACGAGTCTCTCGCCATGAGAACATGGCTTTTTTGAAAAAGCATATTCTCGTCGAGAAATCGTGTTTTACACAATAAAAACGACTCTCGGTCTTATTTAGTTCACATTTTTACTTTTGGTAACCTAGCCCATATGTATAAAGCACTAAACCTTTTTATCGCGTTAAACGCATTTTCTCGACAAGGAAAGCACAATTTCATCAAAAACAAACACAACAAGAAAGATGAATCTATTCAACAAGTCTGCAACACGTCCTGAAGAGTTACATGATTTCACCCAATGTCAATGTGTAATTTCTCCAGTTCTGATCATTGTTTAGGTTGTTGGTAGCTCGGTCCAATGCCAAAACACAGTTAAATCTTTTTATGGCTTTAAACGCGTTTTCTCCTCGAGAGAAACATGATTTCACTAAAAACGTTATAGTTTAAACATGCCTGCTGTACATGTGTGCAAACACTCAGAGCCTTAAGATAGGGTTTTCACCAATGTGTTTTTTGGTGAGAAACCTTCTATTTCAAGGTTCTGTGCGTTTTCAGACAAGTACAATATGTATTTATAGTGTTTCTGATGAAATCCCTCCTTTTAATGCATTTTCTCACAGAAAACGAGTCTCTCGCCATGAGAACATGGCTTTTTTGAAAAAGCATATTCTCGTCGAGACATCGTGTTTTAACCAATAAAAACGACTCCCGGTCTTATTTAGTTCACATTTTTACTTTTGGTAACCTAGCTCATATGTATAAAGCACTAAACGTTTTTATCGCGTTAAACACATTTTGTCGACAAGGAAAGCACAATTTCATCAAAAACAAACAAAACAAGAAAGATGAATCTATTCAACAAGTCTGCAACACGTCCTGAAGAGTTACATGATTTCACCCAATGTCAATGTGTAATTTCTCCAGTTCTGATCATTGTTTAGGTTGTTGGTAGCTTGGTCCAATGCCAAAACACAGTGAAATCTTTTTATGGCTTTAAACGCGTTTTCTCCTCGAGAGAAACATGATTTCACTAAAAACGTTATAGTTTAAACATGCCTGCTGTACATGTGTGCAAACACTCAGAGCCTTAAGATAGGGTTTTCACCAATGTGTTTTTTGGTGAGAAACCTTCTATTTCAAGGTTCTGTGCGTTTTCAGACAAGTACAATATGTATTTATAGTGTTTCTGATGAAATCCCTCCTTTTAATGCATTTTCTCACAGAAAATGAGTCTCTCGCCATGGGAACATGGCTTTTTTGAAAAAGCATATTCTCGTCGAGAAATCGTGTTTTAAACAATAAAAACGACTCCCGGTCTTATTTAGTTCACATTTTTACTTTTGGTAACCTAGCTCATATGTATAAAGCACTAAACGTTTTTATCGCGTTAAACGCATTTTCTCGACAAGGAAAGCACAATTTCATCAAAAACAAACACAACAAGAAAGATGAATCTATTCAACAAGTCTGCAACACGTCCTGAAGAGTTACATGATTTCACCCAATGTCAATGTGTAATTTCTCCAGTTCTGATCATTGTTTAGGTTGTTGGTAGCTTGGTCCAATGCCAAAACACAGTGAAATCTTTTTATGGCTTTAAACGCGTTTTCTCCTCGAGAGAAACATGATTTCACTAAAAACGTTATAGTTTAAACATGCCTGCTGTACATGTGTGCAAACACTCAGAGCCTTAAGATAGGGTTTTCACCAATGTGTTTTTTGGTGAGAAACCTTCTATTTCAAGGTTCTGTGCGTTTTCAGACAAGTACAATATGTATTTATAGTGTTTCTGATGAAATCCCTCCTTTTAATGCATTTTCTCACAGAAAACGAGTCTCTCGCCATGAGAACATGGCTTTTTTGAAAAAGCATATTCTCGTCGAGACATCGTGTTTTAACCAATAAAAACGACTCCCGGTCTTATTTAGTTCACATTTTTACTTTTGGTAACCTAGCTCATATGTATAAAGCACTAAACGTTTTTATCGCGTTAAACACATTTTGTCGACAAGGAAAGCACAATTTCATCAAAAACAAACAAAACAAGAAAGATGAATCTATTCAACAAGTCTGCAACACGTCCTGAAGAGTTACATGATTTCACCCAATGTCAATGTGTAATTTCTCCAGTTCTGATCATTGTTTAGGTTGTTGGTAGCTTGGTCCAATGCCAAAACACAGTGAAATCTTTTTATGGCTTTAAACGCGTTTTCTCCTCGAGAGAAACATGATTTCACTAAAAACGTTATAGTTTAAACATGCCTGCTGTACATGTGTGCAAACACTCAGAGCCTTAAGATAGGGTTTTCACCAATGTGTTTTTTGGTGAGAAACCTTCTATTTCAAGGTTCTGTGCGTTTTCAGACAAGTACAATATGTATTTATAGTGTTTCTGATGAAATCCCTCCTTTTAATGCATTTTCTCACAGAAAATGAGTCTCGCCATGGGAACATGGCTTTTTTGAAAAAGCATATTCTCGTCGAGACATCGTGTTTTAACCAATAAAAACGACTCCCGGTCTTATTTAGTTCACATTTTTACTTTTGGTAACCTAGCTCATATGTATAAAGCACTAAACGTTTTTATCGCGTTAAACACATTTTGTCGACAAGGAAAGCACAATTTCATCAAAAACAAACAAAACAAGAAAGATGAATCTATTCAACAAGTCTGCAACACGTCCTGAAGAGTTACATGATTTCACCCAATGTCAATGTGTAATTTCTCCAGTTCTGATCATTGTTTAGGTTGTTGGTAGCTTGGTCCAATGCCAAAACACAGTGAAATCTTTTTATGGCTTTAAACGCGTTTTCTCCTCGAGAGAAACATGATTTCACTAAAAACGTTATAGTTTAAACATGCCTGCTGTACATGTGTGCAAACACTCAGAGCCTTAAGATAGGGTTTTCACCAATGTGTTTTTTGGTGAGAAACCTTCTATTTCAAGGTTCTGTGCGTTTTCAGACAAGTACAATATGTATTTACAGTGTTTCTGATGAAATCCCTCCTTTTAATGCATTTTCTCACAGAAAACGAGTCTCTCGCCATGAGAACATGGCTTTTTTGAAAAAGCATATTCTCGTCGAGAAATCGTGTTTTAAACAATAAAAACGACTCTCGGTCTTATTTAGTTCACATTTTTACTTTTGGTAGCCTAGCTCATATGTATAAAGCACTAAACGTTTTTATCGCTTTAAACGCATTTTCTCGACAAGGAAAGCACAATTTCATCAAAAACAAACAAAACAAGAAAAATGAATCTATTCAACAAGTCTGCAACACGTCCTTAAGAGTTACATGGTTTCACCCAATGTCAATGTGTAATTTCTCCAGTTCTGATCATTGTTTAGGTTGTTGGTAGCTTGGTCCAATGCCAAAACACAGTGAAATATTTTTATGGCTTTAAACGCGTTTTCTCCTCGAGAGAAACATGATTTCACTAAAAACGTTATAGTTTAAACATGCCTGCTGTACATGTGTGCAAACACTCAGAGCCTTAAGATAGGGTTTTCACCAATGTGTATTTTGGTGAGAAACCTTCTATTTCAAGGTTCTGTGCGTTTTCAGACAAGTACAATATGTATTTATAGTGTTTCTGATGAAATCCCTCCTTTTAATGCATTTTCTCACAGAAAATGAGTCTCTCGCCATGGGAACATGGCTTTTTTGAAAAAGCATATTCTCGTCGAGAAATCGTGTTTTAAACAATAAAAACGACTCCCGGTCTTATTTAGTTCACATTTTTACTTTTGGTAACCTAGCTCATATGTATAAAGCACTAAACGTTTTTATCGCGTTAAACACATTTTGTCGACAAGGAAAGCACAATTTCATCAAAACCAAACAAAACAAGAAAGATGAATCTATTCAACAAGTCTGCAACACGTCCTGAAGAGTTACATGATTTCACCCAATGTCAATGTGTAATTTCTCCAGTTCTGATCATTGTTTCGGTTGTTGGTAGCTTGGTCCAATGCCAAAACACAGTGAAATCTTTTTATGGCTTTAAACGCGTTTTCTCCTCGAGAGAAACATGATTTCACTAAAAACGTTATAGTTTATACATGCCTGCTGTACATGTGTGCAAACACTCAGAGCCTTAAGATAGGGTTTTCACCAATGTGTTTTTTGGTGAGAAACCTTCTATTTCAAGGTTCTGTGCGTTTTCAGACAAGTACAATATGTATTTATAGTGTTTCTGATGAAATCCCTCCTTTTAATGCATCTTCTCACAGAAAACGAGTCTCTCGCCATGAGAACATGGCTTTTTTGAAAAAGCATATTCTCGTCGAGAAATCGTGTTTTACACAATAAAAACGACTCTCGGTCTTATTTAGTTCACATTTTTACTTTTGGTAACCTAGCCCATATGTATAAAGCACTAAACCTTTTTATCGCGTTAAACGCATTTTCTCGACAAGGAAAGCACAATTTCATCAAAAACAAACACAACAAGAAAGATGAATCTATTCAACAAGTCTGCAACACGTCCTGAAGAGTTACATGATTTCACCCAATGTCAATGTGTAATTTCTCCAGTTCTGATCATTGTTTAGGTTGTTGGTAGCTCGGTCCAATGCCAAAACACAGTTAAATCTTTTTATGGCTTTAAACGCGTTTTCTCCTCGAGAGAAACATGATTTCACTAAAAACGTTATAGTTTAAACATGCCTGCTGTACATGTGTGCAAACACTCAGAGCCTTAAGATAGGGTTTTCACCAATGTGTTTTTTGGTGAGAAACCTTCTATTTCAAGGTTCTGTGCGTTTTCAGACAAGTACAATATGTATTTATAGTGTTTCTGATGAAATCCCTCCTTTTAATGCATTTTCTCACAGAAAACGAGTCTCTCGCCATGAGAACATGGCTTTTTTGAAAAAGCATATTCTCGTCGAGACATCGTGTTTTAACCAATAAAAACGACTCCCGGTCTTATTTAGTTCACATTTTTACTTTTGGTAACCTAGCTCATATGTATAAAGCACTAAACGTTTTTATCGCGTTAAACACATTTTGTCGACAAGGAAAGCACAATTTCATCAAAAACAAACAAAACAAGAAAGATGAATCTATTCAACAAGTCTGCAACACGTCCTGAAGAGTTACATGATTTCACCCAATGTCAATGTGTAATTTCTCCAGTTCTGATCATTGTTTAGGTTGTTGGTAGCTTGGTCCAATGCCAAAACACAGTGAAATCTTTTTATGGCTTTAAACGCGTTTTCTCCTCGAGAGAAACATGATTTCACTAAAAACGTTATAGTTTAAACATGCCTGCTGTACATGTGTGCAAACACTCAGAGCCTTAAGATAGGGTTTTCACCAATGTGTTTTTTGGTGAGAAACCTTCTATTTCAAGGTTCTGTGCGTTTTCAGACAAGTACAATATGTATTTATAGTGTTTCTGATGAAATCCCTCCTTTTAATGCATTTTCTCACAGAAAATGAGTCTCTCGCCATGGGAACATGGCTTTTTTGAAAAAGCATATTCTCGTCGAGAAATCGTGTTTTAAACAATAAAAACGACTCCCGGTCTTATTTAGTTCACATTTTTACTTTTGGTAACCTAGCTCATATGTATAAAGCACTAAACGTTTTTATCGCGTTAAACGCATTTTCTCGACAAGGAAAGCACAATTTCATCAAAAACAAACACAACAAGAAAGATGAATCTATTCAACAAGTCTGCAACACGTCCTGAAGAGTTACATGATTTCACCCAATGTCAATGTGTAATTTCTCCAGTTCTGATCATTGTTTAGGTTGTTGGTAGCTTGGTCCAATGCCAAAACACAGTGAAATCTTTTTATGGCTTTAAACGCGTTTTCTCCTCGAGAGAAACATGATTTCACTAAAAACGTTATAGTTTAAACATGCCTGCTGTACATGTGTGCAAACACTCAGAGCCTTAAGATAGGGTTTTCACCAATGTGTTTTTTGGTGAGAAACCTTCTATTTCAAGGTTCTGTGCGTTTTCAGACAAGTACAATATGTATTTATAGTGTTTCTGATGAAATCCCTCCTTTTAATGCATTTTCTCACAGAAAACGAGTCTCTCGCCATGAGAACATGGCTTTTTTGAAAAAGCATATTCTCGTCGAGAAATCGTGTTTTAAACAATAAAAACGACTCCCGGTCTTATTTAGTTCACATTTTTACTTTTGGTAACCTAGCTCATATGTATAAAGCACTAAACGTTTTTATCGCGTTAAACGCCTTTTCTCGACAAGAAAAGCACAATTTCATCAAAAACAAACAAAACAAGAAAAATGAATCTATTCAACAAGTCTGCAACACGTCCTGAAGAGTTACATGATTTCACCCAATGTCAATGTGTAATTTCTCCAGTTCTGATCATTGTTTCGGTTGTTGGTAGCTTGGTCCAATGCCAAAACACAGTGAAATCTTTTTATGGCTTTAAACGCGTTTTCTCCTCGAGAGAAACATGATTTCACTAAAAACGTTATAGTTTAAACATGCCTGCTGTACATGTGTGCAAACACTCAGAGCCTTAAGATAGGGTTTTCACCAATGTGTTTTTTGGTGAGAAACCTTCTATTTCAAGGTTCTGTGCGTTTTCAGACAAGTACAATATGTATTTACAGTGTTTCTGATGAAATCCCTCCTTTTAATGCATTTTCTCACAGAAAACGAGTCTCTCGCCATGAGAACATGGCTTTTTTGAAAAAGCATATTCTCGTCGAGAAATCGTGTTTTAAACAATAAAAACGACTCTCGGTCTTATTTAGTTCACATTTTTACTTTTGGTAACCTAGCTCATATGTATAAAGCACTAAACGTTTTTATCGCTTTAAACGCATTTTCTCGACAAGGAAAGCACAATTTCATCAAAAACAAACAAAACAAGAAAAATGAATCTATTCAACAAGTCTGCAACACGTCCTTAAGAGTTACATGGTTTCACCCAATGTCAATGTGTAATTTCTCCAGTTCTGATCATTGTTTAGGTTGTTGGTAGCTTGGTCCAATGCCAAAACACAGTGAAATCTTTTTATGGCTTTAAACGCGTTTTCTCCTCGAGAGAAACATGATTTCACTAAAAACGTTATAGTTTAAACATGCCTGCTGTACATGTGTGCAAACACTCAGAGCCTTAAGATAGGGTTTTCACCAATGTGTTTTTTGGTGAGAAACCTTCTATTTCAAGGTTCTGTGCGTTTTCAGACAAGTACAATATGTATTTATAGTGTTTCTGATGAAATCCCTCCTTTTAATGCATTTTCTCACAGAAAATGAGTCTCTCGCCATGGGAACATGGCTTTTTTGAAAAAGCATATTCTCGTCGAGAAATCGTGTTTTAAACAATAAAAACGACTCCCGGTCTTATTTAGTTCACATTTTTACTTTTGGTAACCTAGCTCATATGTATAAAGCACTAAACGTTTTTATCGCGTTAAACACATTTTGTCGACAAGGAAAGCACAATTTCATCAAAAACAAACAAAACAAGAAAGATGAATCTATTCAACAAGTCTGCAACACGTCCTGAAGAGTTACATGATTTCACCCAATGTCAATGTGTAATTTCTCCAGTTCTGATCATTGTTTCGGTTGTTGGTAGCTTGGTCCAATGCCAAAACACAGTGAAATCTTTTTATGGCTTTAAACGCGTTTTCTCCTCGAGAGAAACATGATTTCACTAAAAACGTTATAGTTTATACATGCCTGCTGTACATGTGTGCAAACACTCAGAGCCTTAAGATAGGGTTTTCACCAATGTGTTTTTTGGTGAGAAACCTTCTATTTCAAGGTTCTGTGCGTTTTCAGACAAGTACAATATGTATTTATAGTGTTTCTGATGAAATCCCTCCTTTTAATGCATCTTCTCACAGAAAACGAGTCTCTCGCCATGAGAACATGGCTTTTTTGAAAAAGCATATTCTCGTCGAGAAATCGTGTTTTACACAATAAAAACGACTCTCGGTCTTATTTAGTTCACATTTTTACTTTTGGTAACCTAGCCCATATGTATAAAGCACTAAACCTTTTTATCGCGTTAAACGCATTTTCTCGACAAGGAAAGCACAATTTCATCAAAAACAATCACAACAAGAAAGATGAATCTATTCAACAAGTCTGCAACACGTCCTGAAGAGTTACATGATTTCACCCAATGTCAATGTGTAATTTCTCCAGTTCTGATCATTGTTTAGGTTGTTGGCAGCTCGGTCCAATGCCAAAACACAGTGAAATCTTTTTATGGCTTTAAACGCGTTTTCTCCTCGAGAGAAACATGATTTCACTAAAAACGTTATAGTTTAAACATGCCTGCTGTACATGTGTGCAAACACTCAGAGCCTTAAGATAGGGTTTTCACCAATGTGTTTTTTGGTGAGAAACCTTCTATTTCAAGGTTCTGTGCGTTTTCAGACAAGTACAATATGTATTTATAGTGTTTCTGATGAAATCCCTCCTTTTAATGCATTTTCTCACAGAAAACGAGTCTCTCGCCATGAGAACATGGCTTTTTTGAAAAAGCATATTCTCGTCGAGACATCGTGTTTTAACCAATAAAAACGACTCCCGGTCTTATTTAGTTCACATTTTTACTTTTGGTAACCTAGCTCATATGTATAAAGCACTAAACGTTTTTATCGCGTTAAACACATTTTGTCGACAAGGAAAGCACAATTTCATCAAAAACAAACAAAACAAGAAAGATGAATCTATTCAACAAGTCTGCAACACGTCCTGAAGAGTTACATGATTTCACCCAATGTCAATGTGTAATTTCTCCAGTTCTGATCATTGTTTAGGTTGTTGGTAGCTTGGTCCAATGCCAAAACACAGTGAAATCTTTTTATGGCTTTAAACGCGTTTTCTCCTCGAGAGAAATATGATTTCACTAAAAACGTTATAGTTTAAACATGCCTGCTGTACATGTGTGCAAACACTCAGAGCCTTAAGATAGGGTTTTCACCAATGTGTTTTTTGGTGAGAAACCTTCTATTTCAAGGTTCTGTGCGTTTTCAGACAAGTACAATATGTATTTACAGTGTTTCTGATGAAATCCCTCCTTTTAATGCATTTTCTCACAGAAAACGAGTCTCTCGCCATGAGAACATGGCTTTTTTGAAAAAGCATATTCTCGTCGAGAAATCGTGTTTTAAACAATAAAAACGACTCTCGGTCTTATTTAGTTCACATTTTTACTTTTGGTAGCCTAGCTCATATGTATAAAGCACTAAACGTTTTTATCGCTTTAAACGCATTTTCTCGACAAGGAAAGCACAATTTCATCAAAAACAAACAAAACAAGAAAAATGAATCTATTCAACAAGTCTGCAACACGTCCTTAAGAGTTACATGGTTTCACCCAATGTCAATGTGTAATTTCTCCAGTTCTGATCATTGTTTAGGTTGTTGGTAGCTTGGTCCAATGCCAAAACACAGTGAAATATTTTTATGGCTTTAAACGCGTTTTCTCCTCGAGAGAAACATGATTTCACTAAAAACGTTATAGTTTAAACATGCCTGCTGTACATGTGTGCAAACACTCAGAGCCTTAAGATAGGGTTTTCACCAATGTGTTTTTTGGTGAGAAACCTTCTATTTCAAGGTTCTGTGCGTTTTCAGACAAGTACAATATGTATTTATAGTGTTTCTGATGAAATCCCTCCTTTTAATGCATTTTCTCACAGAAAATGAGTCTCTCGCCATGGGAACATGGCTTTTTTGAAAAAGCATATTCTCGTCGAGAAATCGTGTTTTAAACAATAAAAACGACTCCCGGTCTTATTTAGTTCACATTTTTACTTTTGGTAACCTAGCTCATATGTATAAAGCACTAAACGTTTTTATCGCGTTAAACACATTTTGTCGACAAGGAAAGCACAATTTCATCAAAAACAAACAAAACAAGAAAGATGAATCTATTCAACAAGTCTGCAACACGTCCTGAAGAGTTACATGATTTCACCCAATGTCAATGTGTAATTTCTCCAGTTCTGATCATTGTTTCGGTTGTTGGTAGCTTGGTCCAATGCCAAAACACAGTGAAATCTTTTTATGGCTTTAAACGCGTTTTCTCCTCGAGAGAAACATGATTTCACTAAAAACGTTATAGTTTATACATGCCTGCTGTACATGTGTGCAAACACTCAGAGCCTTAAGATAGGGTTTTCACCAATGTGTTTTTTGGTGAGAAACCTTCTATTTCAAGGTTCTGTGCGTTTTCAGACAAGTACAATATGTATTTATAGTGTTTCTGATGAAATCCCTCCTTTTAATGCATCTTCTCACAGAAAACGAGTCTCTCGCCATGAGAACATGGCTTTTTTGAAAAAGCATATTCTCGTCGAGAAATCGTGTTTTACACAATAAAAACGACTCTCGGTCTTATTTAGTTCACATTTTTACTTTTGGTAACCTAGCCCATATGTATAAAGCACTAAACCTTTTTATCGCGTTAAACGCATTTTCTCGACAAGGAAAGCACAATTTCATCAAAAACAAACACAACAAGAAAGATGAATCTATTCAACAAGTCTGCAACACGTCCTGAAGAGTTACATGATTTCACCCAATGTCAATGTGTAATTTCTCCAGTTCTGATCATTGTTTCGGTTGTTGGTAGCTTGGTCCAATGCCAAAACACAGTGAAATCTTTTTATGGCTTTAAACGCGTTTTCTCCTCGAGAGAAACATGATTTCACTAAAAACGTTATAGTTTATACATGCCTGCTGTACATGTGTGCAAACACTCAGAGCCTTAAGATAGGGTTTTCACCAATGTGTTTTTTGGTGAGAAACCTTCTATTTCAAGGTTCTGTGCGTTTTCAGACAAGTACAATATGTATTTATAGTGTTTCTGATGAAATCCCTCCTTTTAATGCATCTTCTCACAGAAAACGAGTCTCTCGCCATGAGAACATGGCTTTTTTGAAAAAGCATATTCTCGTCGAGAAATCGTGTTTTACACAATAAAAACGACTCTCGGTCTTATTTAGTTCACATTTTTACTTTTGGTAACCTAGCCCATATGTATAAAGCACTAAACCTTTTTATCGCGTTAAACGCATTTTCTCGACAAGGAAAGCACAATTTCATCAAAAACAATCACAACAAGAAAGATGAATCTATTCAACAAGTCTGCAACACGTCCTGAAGAGTTACATGATTTCACCCAATGTCAATGTGTAATTTCTCCAGTTCTGATCATTGTTTAGGTTGTTGGCAGCTCGGTCCAATGCCAAAACACAGTGAAATCTTTTTATGGCTTTAAACGCGTTTTCTCCTCGAGAGAAACATGATTTCACTAAAAACGTTATAGTTTAAACATGCCTGCTGTACATGTGTGCAAACACTCAGAGCCTTAAGATAGGGTTTTCACCAATGTGTTTTTTGGTGAGAAACCTTCTATTTCAAGGTTCTGTGCGTTTTCAGACAAGTACAATATGTATTTATAGTGTTTCTGATGAAATCCCTCCTTTTAATGCATTTTCTCACAGAAAACGAGTCTCTCGCCATGAGAACATGGCTTTTTTGAAAAAGCATATTCTCGTCGAGACATCGTGTTTTAACCAATAAAAACGACTCCCGGTCTTATTTAGTTCACATTTTTACTTTTGGTAACCTAGCTCATATGTATAAAGCACTAAACGTTTTTATCGCGTTAAACACATTTTGTCGACAAGGAAAGCACAATTTCATCAAAAACAAACAAAACAAGAAAGATGAATCTATTCAACAAGTCTGCAACACGTCCTGAAGAGTTACATGATTTCACCCAATGTCAATGTGTAATTTCTCCAGTTCTGATCATTGTTTAGGTTGTTGGTAGCTTGGTCCAATGCCAAAACACAGTGAAATCTTTTTATGGCTTTAAACGCGTTTTCTCCTCGAGAGAAATATGATTTCACTAAAAACGTTATAGTTTAAACATGCCTGCTGTACATGTGTGCAAACACTCAGAGCCTTAAGATAGGGTTTTCACCAATGTGTTTTTTGGTGAGAAACCTTCTATTTCAAGGTTCTGTGCGTTTTCAGACAAGTACAATATGTATTTACAGTGTTTCTGATGAAATCCCTCCTTTTAATGCATTTTCTCACAGAAAACGAGTCTCTCGCCATGAGAACATGGCTTTTTTGAAAAAGCATATTCTCGTCGAGAAATCGTATTTTACACAATAAAAACGACTCTCGGTCTTATTTAGTTCACATTTTTACTTTTGGTAACCTAGCCCATATGTATAAAGCACTAAACCTTTTTATCGCTTTAAACGCATTTTCTCGACAAGGAAAGCACAATTTCATCAAAAACAAACAAAACAAGAAAAATGAATCTATTCAACAAGTCTGCAACACGTCCTGAAGAGTTACATGGTTTCATCCAATGTCAATGTGTAATTTCTCCAGTTCTGATCATTGTTTAGGTTGTTGGTAGCTTGGTCCAATGCCAAAACACAGTGAAATCTTTTTATGGCTTTAAACGCGTTTTCTCCTCGAGAGAAACATGATTTCACTAAAAACGTTATAGTTTAAACATGCCTGCTGTACATGTGTGCAAACACTCAGAGCCTTAAGATAGGGTTTTCACCAATGTGTTTTTTGGTGAGAAACCTTCTATTTCAAGGTTCTGTGCGTTTTCAGACAAGTACAATATGTATTTATAGTGTTTCTGATGAAATCCCTCCTTTTAATGCATTTTCTCACAGAAAACGAGTCTCTCGCCATGAGAACATGGCTTTTTTTAAAAAGCATATTCTCGTCGAGAAATCGTGTTTTACACAATAAAAACGACTCTCGGTCTTATTTAGTTCACATTTTTACTTTTGGTAACCTAGCCCATATGTATAAAGCACTAAACCTTTTTATCGCGTTAAACGCATTTTCTCGACAAGGAAAGCACAATTTCATCAAAAACAAACACAACAAGAAAAATGAATCTATTCAACAAGTCTGCAACACGTCCTTAAGAGTTACATGGTTTCACCCAATGTCAATGTGTAATTTCTCCAGTTCTGATCATTGTTTAGGTTGTTGGTAGCTCGGTCCAATGCCAAAACACAGTGAAATCTTTTTATGGCTTTAAACGCGTTTTCTCCTCGAGAGAAACATGATTTCACTAAAAACGTTATAGTTTAAACATGCCTGCTGTACATGTGTGCAAACACTCAGAGCCTTAAGATAGGGTTTTCACCAATGTGTTTTTTGGTGAGAAACCTTCTATTTCAAGGTTCTGTGCGTTTTCAGACAAGTACAATATGTATTTATAGTGTTTCTGATGAAATCCCTCCTTTTAATGCATCTTCTCACAGAAAACGAGTCTCTCGCCATGAGAACATGGCTTTTTTGAAAAAGCATATTCTCGTCGAGAAATCGTGTTTTACACAATAAAAACGACTCTCGGTCTTATTTAGTTCACATTTTTACTTTTGGTAACCTAGCCCATATGTATAAAGCACTAAACCTTTTTATCGCGTTAAACGCATTTTCTCGACAAGGAAAGCACAATTTCATCAAAAACAAACACAACAAGAAAGATGAATCTATTCAACAAGTCTGCAACACGTCCTGAAGAGTTACATGATTTCACCCAATGTCAATGTGTAATTTCTCCAGTTCTGATCATTGTTTAGGTTGTTGGTAGCTCGGTCCAATGCCAAAACACAGTGAAATCTTTTTATGGCTTTAAACGCGTTTTCTCCTCGAGAGAAACATGATTTCACTAAAAACGTTATAGTTTAAACATGCCTGCTGTACATGTGTGCAAACACTCAGAGCCTTAAGATAGGGTTTTCACCAATGTGTTTTTTGGTGAGAAACCTTCTATTTCAAGGTTCTGTGCGTTTTCAGACAAGTACAATATGTATTTATAGTGTTTCTGATGAAATCCCTCCTTTTAATGCATTTTCTCACAGAAAACGAGTCTCTCGCCATGAGAACATGGCTTTTTTGAAAAAGCATATTCTCGTCGAGACATCGTGTTTTAACCAATAAAAACGACTCCCGGTCTTATTTAGTTCACATTTTTACTTTTGGTAACCTAGCTCATATGTATAAAGCACTAAACGTTTTTATCGCGTTAAACACATTTTGTCGACAAGGAAAGCACAATTTCATCAAAAACAAACAAAACAAGAAAGATGAATCTATTCAACAAGTCTGCAACACGTCCTGAAGAGTTACATGATTTCACCCAATGTCAATGTGTAATTTCTCCAGTTCTGATCATTGTTTAGGTTGTTGGTAGCTTGGTCCAATGCCAAAACACAGTGAAATCTTTTTATGGCTTTAAACGCGTTTTCTCCTCGAGAGAAACATGATTTCACTAAAAACGTTATAGTTTAAACATGCCTGCTGTACATGTGTGCAAACACTCAGAGCCTTAAGATAGGGTTTTCACCAATGTGTTTTTTGGTGAGAAACCTTCTATTTCAAGGTTCTGTGCGTTTTCAGACAAGTACAATATGTATTTACAGTGTTTCTGATGAAATCCCTCCTTTTAATGCATTTTCTCACAGAAAACGAGTCTCTCGCCATGAGAACATGGCTTTTTTGAAAAAGCATATTCTCGTCGAGAAATCGTATTTTACACAATAAAAACGACTCTCGGTCTTATTTAGTTCACATTTTTACTTTTGGTAACCTAGCCCATATGTATAAAGCACTAAACCTTTTTATCGCTTTAAACGCATTTTCTCGACAAGGAAAGCACAATTTCATCAAAAACAAACAAAACAAGAAAAATGAATCTATTCAACAAGTCTGCAACACGTCCTGAAGAGTTACATGGTTTCATCCAATGTCAATGTGTAATTTCTCCAGTTCTGATCATTGTTTAGGTTGTTGGTAGCTTGGTCCAATGCCAAAACACAGTGAAATCTTTTTATGGCTTTAAACGCGTTTTCTCCTCGAGAGAAACATGATTTCACTAAAAACGTTATAGTTTAAACATGCCTGCTGTACATGTGTGCAAACACTCAGAGCCTTAAGATAGGGTTTTCACCAATGTGTTTTTTGGTGAGAAACCTTCTATTTCAAGGTTCTGTGCGTTTTCAGACAAGTACAATATGTATTTATAGTGTTTCTGATGAAATCCCTCCTTTTAATGCATTTTCTCACAGAAAACGAGTCTCTCGCCATGAGAACATGGCTTTTTTTAAAAAGCATATTCTCGTCGAGAAATCGTGTTTTACACAATAAAAACGACTCTCGGTCTTATTTAGTTCACATTTTTACTTTTGGTAACCTAGCCCATATGTATAAAGCACTAAACCTTTTTATCGCGTTAAACGCATTTTCTCGACAAGGAAAGCACAATTTCATCAAAAACAAACACAACAAGAAAAATGAATCTATTCAACAAGTCTGCAACACGTCCTTAAGAGTTACATGGTTTCACCCAATGTCAATGTGTAATTTCTCCAGTTCTGATCATTGTTTAGGTTGTTGGTAGCTTGGTCCAATGCCAAAACACAGTGAAATCTTTTTATGGCTTTAAACGCGTTTTCTCCTCGAGAGAAACATGATTTCACTAAAAACGTTATAGTTTAAACATGCCTGCTGTACATGTGTGCAAACACTCAGAGCCTTAAGATAGGGTTTTCACCAATGTGTTTTTTGGTGAGAAACCTTCTATTTCAAGGTTCTGTGCGTTTTCAGACAAGTACAATATGTATTTATAGTGTTTCTGATGAAATCCCTCCTTTTAATGCATTTTCTCACAGAAAACGAGTCTCTCGCCATGAGAACATGGCTTTTTTGAAAAAGCATATTCTCGTCGAGAAATCGTGTTTTACACAATAAAAACGACTCTCGGTCTTATTTAGTTCACATTTTTACTTTTGGTAACCTAGCCCATATGTATAAAGCACTAAACCTTTTTATCGCGTTAAACGCATTTTCTCGACAAGGAAAGCACAATTTCATCAAAAACAAACACAACAAGAAAGATGAATCTATTCAACAAGTCTGCAACACGTCCTGAAGAGTTACATGATTTCACCCAATGTCAATGTGTAATTTCTCCAGTTCTGATCATTGTTTAGGTTGTTGGTAGCTCGGTCCAATGCCAAAACACAGTGAAATCTTTTTATGGCTTTAAACGCGTTTTCTCCTCGAGAGAAACATGATTTCACTAAAAACGTTATAGTTTAAACATGCCTGCTGTACATGTGTGCAAACACTCAGAGCCTTAAGATAGGGTTTTCACCAATGTGTTTTTTGGTGAGAAACCTTCTATTTCAAGGTTCTGTGCGTTTTCAGACAAGTACAATATGTATTTATAGTGTTTCTGATGAAATCCCTCCTTTTAATGCATCTTCTCACAGAAAACGAGTCTCTCGCCATGAGAACATGGCTTTTTTGAAAAAGCATATTCTCGTCGAGACATCGTGTTTTAACCAATAAAAACGACTCCCGGTCTTATTTAGTTCACATTTTTACTTTTGGTAACCTAGCTCATATGTATAAAGCACTAAACGTTTTTATCGCGTTAAACACATTTTGTCGACAAGGAAAGCACAATTTCATCAAAAACAAACAAAACAAGAAAGATGAATCTATTCAACAAGTCTGCAACACGTCCTGAAGAGTTACATGATTTCACCCAATGTCAATGTATAATTTCTCCAGTTCTGATCATTGTTTAGGTTGTTGGTAGCTTGGTCCAATGCCAAAACACAGTGAAATCTTTTTATGGCTTTAAACGCGTTTTCTCCTCGAGAGAAACATGATTTCACTAAAAACGTTATAGTTTAAACATGCCTGCTGTACATGTGTGCAAACACTCAGAGCCTTAAGATAGGGTTTTCACCAATGTGTTTTTTGGTGAGAAACCTTCTATTTCAAGGTTCTGTGCGTTTTCAGACAAGTACAATATGTATTTACAGTGTTTCTGATGAAATCCCTCCTTTTAATGCATTTTCTCACAGAAAACGAGTCTCTCGCCATGAGAACATGGCTTTTTTGAAAAAGCATATTCTCGTCGAGAAATCGTGTTTTAAACAATAAAAACGACTCTCGGTCTTATTTAGTTCACATTTTTACTTTTGGTAGCCTAGCTCATATGTATAAAGCACTAAACGTTTTTATCGCTTTAAACGCATTTTCTCGACAAGGAAAGCACAATTTCATCAAAAACAAACAAAACAAGAAAAATGAATCTATTCAACAAGTCTGCAACACGTCCTTAAGAGTTACATGGTTTCACCCAATGTCAATGTGTAATTTCTCCAGTTCTGATCATTGTTTAGGTTGTTGGTAGCTTGGTCCAATGCCAAAACACAGTGAAATATTTTTATGGCTTTAAACGCGTTTTCTCCTCGAGAGAAACATGATTTCACTAAAAACGTTATAGTTTAAACATGCCTGCTGTACATGTGTGCAAACACTCAGAGCCTTAAGATAGGGTTTTCACCAATGTGTTTTTTGGTGAGAAACCTTCTATTTCAAGGTTCTGTGCGTTTTCAGACAAGTACAATATGTATTTATAGTGTTTCTGATGAAATCCCTCCTTTTAATGCATTTTCTCACAGAAAATGAGTCTCTCGCCATGGGAACATGGCTTTTTTGAAAAAGCATATTCTCGTCGAGAAATCGTGTTTTAAACAATAAAAACGACTCCCGGTCTTATTTAGTTCACATTTTTACTTTTGGTAACCTAGCTCATATGTATAAAGCACTAAACGTTTTTATCGCGTTAAACACATTTTGTCGACAAGGAAAGCACAATTTCATCAAAAACAAACAAAACAAGAAAGATGAATCTATTCAACAAGTCTGCAACACGTCCTGAAGAGTTACATGATTTCACCCAATGTCAATGTGTAATTTCTCCAGTTCTGATCATTGTTTCGGTTGTTGGTAGCTTGGTCCAATGCCAAAACACAGTGAAATCTTTTTATGGCTTTAAACGCGTTTTCTCCTCGAGAGAAACATGATTTCACTAAAAACGTTATAGTTTATACATGCCTGCTGTACATGTGTGCAAACACTCAGAGCCTTAAGATAGGGTTTTCACCAATGTGTTTTTTGGTGAGAAACCTTCTATTTCAAGGTTCTGTGCGTTTTCAGACAAGTACAATATGTATTTATAGTGTTTCTGATGAAATCCCTCCTTTTAATGCATCTTCTCACAGAAAACGAGTCTCTCGCCATGAGAACATGGCTTTTTTGAAAAAGCATATTCTCGTCGAGAAATCGTGTTTTACACAATAAAAACGACTCTCGGTCTTATTTAGTTCACATTTTTACTTTTGGTAACCTAGCCCATATGTATAAAGCACTAAACCTTTTTATCGCGTTAAACGCATTTTCTCGACAAGGAAAGCACAATTTCATCAAAAACAAACACAACAAGAAAGATGAATCTATTCAACAAGTCTGCAACACGTCCTGAAGAGTTACATGATTTCACCCAATGTCAATGTGTAATTTCTCCAGTTCTGATCATTGTTTAGGTTGTTGGTAGCTCGGTCCAATGCCAAAACACAGTGAAATCTTTTTATGGCTTTAAACGCGTTTTCTCCTCGAGAGAAACATGATTTCACTAAAAACGTTATAGTTTAAACATGCCTGCTGTACATGTGTGCAAACACTCAGAGCCTTAAGATAGGGTTTTCACCAATGTGTTTTTTGGTGAGAAACCTTCTATTTCAAGGTTCTGTGCGTTTTCAGACAAGTACAATATGTATTTATAGTGTTTCTGATGAAATCCCTCCTTTTAATGCATTTTCTCACAGAAAACGAGTCTCTCGCCATGAGAACATGGCTTTTTTGAAAAAGCATATTCTCGTCGAGACATCGTGTTTTAACCAATAAAAACGACTCCCGGTCTTATTTAGTTCACATTTTTACTTTTGGTAACCTAGCTCATATGTATAAAGCACTAAACGTTTTTATCGCGTTAAACACATTTTGTCGACAAGGAAAGCACAATTTCATCAAAAACAAACAAAACAAGAAAGATGAATCTATTCAACAAGTCTGCAACACGTCCTGAAGAGTTACATGATTTCACCCAATGTCAATGTGTAATTTCTCCAGTTCTGATCATTGTTTAGGTTGTTGGTAGCTTGGTCCAATGCCAAAACACAGTGAAATCTTTTTATGGCTTTAAACGCGTTTTCTCCTCGAGAGAAACATGATTTCACTAAAAACGTTATAGTTTAAACATGCCTGCTGTACATGTGTGCAAACACTCAGAGCCTTAAGATAGGGTTTTCACCAATGTGTTTTTTGGTGAGAAACCTTCTATTTCAAGGTTCTGTGCGTTTTCAGACAAGTACAATATGTATTTACAGTGTTTCTGATGAAATCCCTCCTTTTAATGCATTTTCTCACAGAAAACGAGTCTCTCGCCATGAGAACATGGCTTTTTTGAAAAAGCATATTCTCGTCGAGAAATCGTGTTTTAAACAATAAAAACGACTCTCGGTCTTATTTAGTTCACATTTTTAATTTTGGTAGCCTAGCTCATATGTATAAAGCACTAAACGTTTTTATCGCTTTAAACGCATTTTCTCGACAAGGAAAGCACAATTTCATCAAAAACAAACAAAACAAGAAAAATGAATCTATTCAACAAGTCTGCAACACGTCCTTAAGAGTTACATGGTTTCACCCAATGTCAATGTGTAATTTCTCCAGTTCTGATCATTGTTTAGGTTGTTGGTAGCTTGGTCCAATGCCAAAACACAGTGAAATCTTTTTATGGCTTTAAACGCGTTTTCTCCTCGAGAGAAACATGATTTCACTAAAAACGTTATAGTTTAAACATGCCTGCTGTACATGTGTGCAAACACTCAGAGCCTTAAGATAGGGTTTTCACCAATGTGTTTTTTGGTGAGAAACCTTCTATTTCAAGGTTCTGTGCGTTTTCAGACAAGTACAATATGTATTTATAGTGTTTCTGATGAAATCCCTCCTTTTAATGCATCTTCTCACAGAAAACGAGTCTCTCGCCATGAGAACATGGCTTTTTGGAAAAAGCATATTCTCGTCGAGAAATCGTGTTTTACACAATAAAAACGACTCTCGGTCTTATTTAGTTCACATTTTTACTTTTGGTAACCTAGCCCATATGTATAAAGCACTAAACCTTTTTATCGCGTTAAACGCATTTTCTCGACAAGGAAAGCACAATTTCATCAAAAACAAACACAACAAGAAAGATGAATCTATTCAACAAGTCTGCAACACGTCCTGAAGAGTTACATGATTTCACCCAATGTCAATGTGTAATTTCTCCAGTTCTGATCATTGTTTAGGTTGTTGGTAGCTTGGTCCAATGCCAAAACACAGTGAAATCTTTTTATGGCTTTAAACGCGTTTTCTCCTCGAGAGAAACATGATTTCACTAAAAACGTTATAGTTTAAACATGCCTGCTGTACATGTGTGCAAACACTCAGAGCCTTAAGATAGGGTTTTCACCAATGTGTTTTTTGGTGAGAAACCTTCTATTTCAAGGTTCTGTGCGTTTTCAGACAAGTACAATATGTATTTATAGTGTTTCTGATGAAATCCCTCCTTTTAATGCATTTTCTCACAGAAAACGAGTCTCTCGCCATGAGAACATGGCTTTTTTGAAAAAGCATATTCTCGTCGAGAAATCGTATTTTACACAATAAAAACGACTCTCGGTCTTATTTAGTTCACATTTTTACTTTTGGTAACCTAGCCCATATGTATAAAGCACTAAACGTTTTTATCGCTTTAAACGCATTTTCTCGACAAGGAAAGCACAATTTCATCAAAAACAAACAAAACAAGAAAAATGAATCTATTCAACAAGTCTGCAACACGTCCTGAAGAGTTACATGGTTTCATCCAATGTCAATGTGTAATTTCTCCAGTTCTGATCATTGTTTAGGTTGTTGGTAGCTTGGTCCAATGCCAAAACACAGTGAAATCTTTTTATGGCTTTAAACGCGTTTTCTCCTCGAGAGAAACATGATTTCACTAAAAACGTTATAGTTTAAACATGCCTGCTGTACATGTGTGCAAACACTCAGAGCCTTAAGATAGGGTTTTCACCAATGTGTTTTTTGGTGAGAAACCTTCTATTTCAAGGTTCTGTGCGTTTTCAGACAAGTACAATATGTATTTATAGTGTTTCTGATGAAATCCCTCCTTTTAATGCATTTTCTCACAGAAAACGAGTCTCTCGCCATGAGAACATGGCTTTTTTTAAAAAGCATATTCTCGTCGAGAAATCGTGTTTTACACAATAAAAACGACTCTCGGTCTTATTTAGTTCACATTTTTACTTTTGGTAACCTAGCCCATATGTATAAAGCACTAAACCTTTTTATCGCGTTAAACGCATTTTCTCGACAAGGAAAGCACAATTTCATCAAAAACAAACACAACAAGAAAGATGAATCTATTCAACAAGTCTGCAACACGTCCTGAAGAGTTACATGATTTCACCCAATGTCAATGTGTAATTTCTCCAGTTCTGATCATTGTTTAGGTTGTTGGTAGCTCGGTCCAATGCCAAAACACAGTGAAATCTTTTTATGGCTTTAAACGCGTTTTCTCCTCGAGAGAAACATGATTTCACTAAAAACGTTATAGTTTAAACATGCCTGCTGTACATGTGTGCAAACACTCAGAGCCTTAAGATAGGGTTTTCACCAATGTGTTTTTTGGTGAGAAACCTTCTATTTCAAGGTTCTGTGCGTTTTCAGACAAGTAAAATATGTATTTATAGTGTTTCTGATGAAATCCCTCCTTATAATGCATTTTCTCACAGAAAATGAGTCTCTCGCCATGGGAACATGGCTTTTTTGAAAAAGCATATTCTCGTCGAGACATCGTGTTTTAACCAATAAAAACGACTCCCGGTCTTATTTAGTTCACATTTTTACTTTTGGTAACCTAGCTCATATGTATAAAGCACTAAACGTTTTTATCGCGGTAAACGCATTTTCTCGACAAGGAAAGCACAATTTCATCAAAAACAAACAAAACAAGAAAAATGAATCTATTCAACAAGTCTGCAGCACGTCCTGAAGAGTTACATGGTTTCATCCAATGTCAATGTGTAATTTCTCCAGTTCTGATCATTGTTTAGGTTGTTGGTAGCTTGGTCCAATGCCAAAACACAGTGAAATCTTTTTATGGCTTTAAACGCGTTTTCTCCTCGAGAGAAACATGATTTCACTAAAAACGTTATAGTTTAAACATGCCTGCTGTACATGTGTGCAAACACTCAGAGCCTTAAGATAGGGTTTTCACCAATGTGTTTTTTGGTGAGAAACCTTCTATTTCAAGGTTCTGTGCGTTTTCAGACAAGTACAATATGTATTTATAGTGTTTCTGATGAAATCCCTCCTTTTAATGCATTTTCTCACAGAAAACGAGTCTCTCGCCATGAGAACATGGCTTTTTTGAAAAAGCATATTCTCGTCGAGAAATCGTATTTTACACAATAAAAACGACTCTCGGTCTTATTTAGTTCACATTTTTACTTTTGGTAACCTAGCCCATATGTATAAAGCACTAAACCTTTTTATTGCGTTAAACGCATTTTCTCGACAAGGAAAGCACAATTTCATCAAAAACAAACACAACAAGAAAGATGAATCTATTCAACAAGTCTGCAACACGTCCTGAAGAGTTACATGATTTCACCCAATGTCAATGTGTAATTTCTCCAGTTCTGATCATTGTTTAGGTTGTTGGTAGCTTGGTCCAATGCCAAAACACAGTGAAATCTTTTTATGGCTTTAAACGCGTTTTCTCCTCGAGAGAAACATGATTTCACTAAAAACGTTATAGTTTAAACATGCCTGCTGTACATGTGTGCAAACACTCAGAGCCTTAAGATAGGGTTTTCACCAATGTGTTTTTGGTGAGAAACCTTCTATTTCAAGGTTCTGTGCGTTTTCAGACAAGTACAATATGTATTTATAGTGTTTCTGATGAAATCCCTCCTTTTAATGCATTTTCTCACAGAAAACGAGTCTCTCGCCATGAGAACATGGCTTTTTTGAAAAAGCATATTCTCGTCGAGAAATCGTATTTTACACAATAAAAACGACTCTCGGTCTTATTTAGTTCACATTTTTACTTTTGGTAACCTAGCCCATATGTATAAAGCACTAAACCTTTTTATCGCTTTAAACGCATTTTCTCGACAAGGAAAGCACAATTTCATCAAAAACAAACAAAACAAGAAAAATGAATCTATTCAACAAGTCTGCAACACGTCCTGAAGAGTTACATGGTTTCATCCAATGTCAATGTGTAATTTCTCCAGTTCTGATCATTGTTTAGGTTGTTGGTAGCTTGGTCCAATGCCAAAACACAGTGAAATCTTTTTATGGCTTTAAACGCGTTTTCTCCTCGAGAGAAACATGATTTCACTAAAAACGTTATAGTTTAAACATGCCTGCTGTACATGTGTGCAAACACTCAGAGCCTTAAGATAGGGTTTTCACCAATGTGTTTTTTGGTGAGAAACCTTCTATTTCAAGGTTCTGTGCGTTTTCAGACAAGTACAATATGTATTTATAGTGTTTCTGATGAAATCCCTCCTTTTAATGCATTTTCTCACAGAAAACGAGTCTCTCGCCATGAGAACATGGCTTTTTTTAAAAAGCATATTCTCGTCGAGAAATCGTGTTTTACACAATAAAAACGACTCTCGGTCTTATTTAGTTCACATTTTTACTTTTGGTAACCTAGCCCATATGTATAAAGCACTAAACCTTTTTATCGCGTTAAACGCATTTTCTCGACAAGGAAAGCACAATTTCATCAAAAACAAACACAACAAGAAAAATGAATCTATTCAACAAGTCTGCAACACGTCCTTAAGAGTTACATGGTTTCACCCAATGTCAATGTGTAATTTCTCCAGTTCTGATCATTGTTTCGGTTGTTGGTAGCTTGGTCCAATGCCAAAACACAGTGAAATCTTTTTATGGCTTTAAACGCGTTTTCTCCTCGAGAGAAACATGATTTCACTAAAAACGTTATAGTTTAAACATGCCTGCTGTACATGTGTGCAAACACTCAGAGCCTTAAGATAGGGTTTTCACCAATGTGTTTTTTGGTGAGAAACCTTCTATTTCAAGGTTCTGTGCGTTTTCAGACAAGTACAATATGTATTTATAGTGTTTCTGATGAAATCCCTCCTTTTAATGCATCTTCTCACAGAAAACGAGTCTCTCGCCATGAGAACATGGCTTTTTTGAAAAAGCATATTCTTGTCGAGAAATCGTGTTTTACACAATAAAAACGACTCTCGGTCTTATTTAGTTAACATTTTTACTTTTGGTAACCTAGCCCATATGTATAAAGCACTAAACCTTTTTATCGCGTTAAACGCCTTTTCTCGACAAGGAAAGCACAATTTCATCAAAAACAAACAAAACAAGAAAAATGAATCTATTCAACAAGTCTGCAACACGTCCTGAAGAGTTACATGATTTCACCCAATGTCAATGTGTAATTTCTCCAGTTCTGATCATTGTTTCGGTTGTTGGTAGCTTGGTCCAATGCCAAAACACAGTGAAATCTTTTTATGGCTTTAAACGCGTTTTCTCCTCGAGAGAAACATGATTTCACTAAAAACGTTATAGTTTAAACATGCCTGCTGTACATGTGTGCAAACACTCAGAGCCTTAAGATAGGGTTTTCACCAATGTGTTTTTTGGTGAGAAACCTTCTATTTCAAGGTTCTGTGCGTTTTCAGACAAGTACAATATGTATTTATAGTGTTTCTGATGAAATCCCTCCTTTTAATGCATTTTCTCACAGAAAACGAGTCTCTCGCCATGAGAACATGGCTTTTTTGAAAAAGCATATTCTCGTCGAGACATCGTGTTTTAACCAATAAAAACGACTCCCGGTCTTATTTAGTTCACATTTTTACTTTTGGTAACCTAGCTCATATGTATAAAGCACTAAACGTTTTTATCGCGTTAAACACATTTTGTCGACAAGGAAAGCACAATTTCATCAAAAACAAACAAAACAAGAAAGATGAATCTATTCAACAAGTCTGCAACACGTCCTGAAGAGTTACATGATTTCACCCAATGTCAATGTGTAATTTCTCCAGTTCTGATCATTGTTTAGGTTGTTGGTAGCTTGGTCCAATGCCAAAACACAGTGAAATCTTTTTATGGCTTTAAACGCGTTTTCTCCTCGAGAGAAACATGATTTCACTAAAAACGTTATAGTTTAAACATGCCTGCTGTACATGTGTGCAAACACTCAGAGCCTTAAGATAGGGTTTTCACCAATGTGTTTTTTGGTGAGAAACCTTCTATTTCAAGGTTCTGTGCGTTTTCAGACAAGTACAATATGTATTTACAGTGTTTCTGATGAAATCCCTCCTTTTAATGCATTTTCTCACAGAAAACGAGTCTCTCGCCATGAGAACATGGCTTTTTTGAAAAAGCATATTCTCGTCGAGAAATCGTGTTTTAAACAATAAAAACGACTCTCGGTCTTATTTAGTTCACATTTTTAATTTTGGTAGCCTAGCTCATATGTATAAAGCACTAAACGTTTTTATCGCTTTAAACGCATTTTCTCGACAAGGAAAGCACAATTTCATCAAAAACAAACAAAACAAGAAAAATGAATCTATTCAACAAGTCTGCAACACGTCCTTAAGAGTTACATGGTTTCACCCAATGTCAATGTGTAATTTCTCCAGTTCTGATCATTGTTTAGGTTGTTGGTAGCTTGGTCCAATGCCAAAACACAGTGAAATCTTTTTATGGCTTTAAACGCGTTTTCTCCTCGAGAGAAACATGATTTCACTAAAAACGTTATAGTTTAAACATGCCTGCTGTACATGTGTGCAAACACTCAGAGCCTTAAGATAGGGTTTTCACCAATGTGTTTTTTGGTGAGAAACCTTCTATTTCAAGGTTCTGTGCGTTTTCAGACAAGTACAATATGTATTTATAGTGTTTCTGATGAAATCCCTCCTTTTAATGCATTTTCTCACAGAAAATGAGTCTCTCGCCATGGGAACATGGCTTTTTTGAAAAAGCATATTCTCGTCGAGAAATCGTGTTTTAAACAATAAAAACGACTCCCGGTCTTATTTAGTTCACATTTTTACTTTTGGTAACCTAGCTCATATGTATAAAGCACTAAACGTTTTTATCGCGTTAAACACATTTTGTCGACAAGGAAAGCACAATTTCATCAAAAACAAACAAAACAAGAAAGATGAATCTATTCAACAAGTCTGCAACACGTCCTGAAGAGTTACATGATTTCACCCAATGTCAATGTGTAATTTCTCCAGTTCTGATCATTGTTTCGGTTGTTGGTAGCTTGGTCCAATGCCAAAACACAGTGAAATCTTTTTATGGCTTTAAACGCGTTTTCTCCTCGAGAGAAACATGATTTCACTAAAAACGTTATAGTTTATACATGCCTGCTGTACATGTGTGCAAACACTCAGAGCCTTAAGATAGGGTTTTCACCAATGTGTTTTTTGGTGAGAAACCTTCTATTTCAAGGTTCTGTGCGTTTTCAGACAAGTACAATATGTATTTATAGTGTTTCTGATGAAATCCCTCCTTTTAATGCATCTTCTCACAGAAAACGAGTCTCTCGCCATGAGAACATGGCTTTTTTGAAAAAGCATATTCTCGTCGAGAAATCGTGTTTTACACAATAAAAACGACTCTCGGTCTTATTTAGTTCACATTTTTACTTTTGGTAACCTAGCCCATATGTATAAAGCACTAAACCTTTTTATCGCGTTAAACGCATTTTCTCGACAAGGAAAGCACAATTTCATCAAAAACAAACACAACAAGAAAGATGAATCTATTCAACAAGTCTGCAACACGTCCTGAAGAGTTACATGATTTCACCCAATGTCAATGTGTAATTTCTCCAGTTCTGATCATTGTTTAGGTTGTTGGTAGCTTGGTCCAATGCCAAAACACAGTGAAATCTTTTTATGGCTTTAAACGCGTTTTCTCCTCGAGAGAAACATGATTTCACTAAAAACGTTATAGTTTAAACATGCCTGCTGTACATGTGTGCAAACACTCAGAGCCTTAAGATAGGGTTTTCACCAATGTGTTTTTTGGTGAGAAACCTTCTATTTCAAGGTTCTGTGCGTTTTCAGACAAGTACAATATGTATTTATAGTGTTTCTGATGAAATCCCTCCTTTTAATGCATTTTCTCACAGAAAACGAGTCTCTCGCCATGAGAACATGGCTTTTTTGAAAAAGCATATTCTCGTCGAGAAATTGTATTTTACACAATAAAAACGACTCTCGGTCTTATTTAGTTCACATTTTTACTTTTGGTAACCTAGCCCATATGTATAAAGCACTAAACGTTTTTATCGCTTTAAACGCATTTTCTCGACAAGGAAAGCACAATTTCATCAAAAACAAACAAAACAAGAAAAATGAATCTATTCAACAAGTCTGCAACACGTCCTGAAGAGTTACATGGTTTCATCCAATGTCAATGTGTAATTTCTCCAGTTCTGATCATTGTTTAGGTTGTTGGTAGCTTGGTCCAATGCCAAAACACAGTGAAATCTTTTTATGGCTTTAAACGCGTTTTCTCCTCGAGAGAAACATGATTTCACTAAAAACGTTATAGTTTAAACATGCCTGCTGTACATGTGTGCAAACACTCAGAGCCTTAAGATAGGGTTTTCACCAATGTGTTTTTTGGTGAGAAACCTTCTATTTCAAGGTTCTGTGCGTTTTCAGACAAGTACAATATGTATTTATAGTGTTTCTGATGAAATCCCTCCTTTTAATGCATTTTCTCACAGAAAACGAGTCTCTCGCCATGAGAACATGGCTTTTTTTAAAAAGCATATTCTCGTCGAGAAATCGTGTTTTACACAATAAAAACGACTCTCGGTCTTATTTAGTTCACATTTTTACTTTTGGTAACCTAGCCCATATGTATAAAGCACTAAACCTTTTTATCGCGTTAAACGCATTTTCTCGACAAGGAAAGCACAATTTCATCAAAAACAAACACAACAAGAAAGATGAATCTATTCAACAAGTCTGCAACACGTCCTGAAGAGTTACATGATTTCACCCAATGTCAATGTGTAATTTCTCCAGTTCTGATCATTGTTTAGGTTGTTGGTAGCTTGGTCCAATGCCAAAACACAGTGAAATCTTTTTATGGCTTTAAACGCGTTTTCTCCTCGAGAGAAACATGATTTCACTAAAAACGTTATAGTTTAAACATGCCTGCTGTACATGTGTGCAAACACTCAGAGCCTTAAGATAGGGTTTTCACCAATGTGTTTTTGGTGAGAAACCTTCTATTTCAAGGTTCTGTGCGTTTTCAGACAAGTACAATATGTATTTATAGTGTTTCTGATGAAATCCCTCCTTTTAATGCATTTTCTCACAGAAAACGAGTCTCTCGCCATGAGAACATGGCTTTTTTGAAAAAGCATATTCTCGTCGAGAAATCGTATTTTACACAATAAAAACGACTCTCGGTCTTATTTAGTTCACATTTTTACTTTTGGTAACCTAGCCCATATGTATAAAGCACTAAACCTTTTTATCGCTTTAAACGCATTTTCTCGACAAGGAAAGCACAATTTCATCAAAAACAAACAAAACAAGAAAAATGAATCTATTCAACAAGTCTGCAACACGTCCTGAAGAGTTACATGGTTTCATCCAATGTCAATGTGTAATTTCTCCAGTTCTGATCATTGTTTAGGTTGTTGGTAGCTTGGTCCAATGCCAAAACACAGTGAAATCTTTTTATGGCTTTAAACGCGTTTTCTCCTCGAGAGAAACATGATTTCACTAAAAACGTTATAGTTTAAACATGCCTGCTGTACATGTGTGCAAACACTCAGAGCCTTAAGATAGGGTTTTCACCAATGTGTTTTTTGGTGAGAAACCTTCTATTTCAAGGTTCTGTGCGTTTTCAGACAAGTACAATATGTATTTATAGTGTTTCTGATGAAATCCCTCCTTTTAATGCATTTTCTCACAGAAAACGAGTCTCTCGCCATGAGAACATGGCTTTTTTTAAAAAGCATATTCTCGTCGAGAAATCGTGTTTTACACAATAAAAACGACTCTCGGTCTTATTTAGTTCACATTTTTACTTTTGGTAACCTAGCCCATATGTATAAAGCACTAAACCTTTTTATCGCGTTAAACGCATTTTCTCGACAAGGAAAGCACAATTTCATCAAAAACAAACACAACAAGAAAAATGAATCTATTCAACAAGTCTGCAACACGTCCTTAAGAGTTACATGGTTTCACCCAATGTCAATGTGTAATTTCTCCAGTTCTGATCATTGTTTAGGTTGTTGGTAGCTTGGTCCAATGCCAAAACACAGTGAAATCTTTTTATGGCTTTAAACGCGTTTTCTCCTCGAGAGAAACATGATTTCACTAAAAACGTTATAGTTTAAACATGCCTGCTGTACATGTGTGCAAACACTCAGAGCCTTAAGATAGGGTTTTCACCAATGTGTTTTTTGGTGAGAAACCTTCTATTTCAAGGTTCTGTGCGTTTTCAGACAAGTACAATATGTATTTATAGTGTTTCTGATGAAATCCCTCCTTTTAATGCATTTTCTCACAGAAAACGAGTCTCTCGCCATGAGAACATGGCTTTTTTGAAAAAGCATATTCTCGTCGAGAAATCGTGTTTTACACAATAAAAACGACTCTCGGTCTTATTTAGTTCACATTTTTACTTTTGGTAACCTAGCCCATATGTATAAAGCACTAAACCTTTTTATCGCGTTAAACGCATTTTCTCGACAAGGAAAGCACAATTTCATCAAAAACAAACACAACAAGAAAGATGAATCTATTCAATAAGTCTGCAACACGTCCTGAAGAGTTACATGATTTCACCCAATGTCAATGTGTAATTTCTCCAGTTCTGATCATTGTTTAGGTTGTTGGTAGCTCGGTCCAATGCCAAAACACAGTGAAATCTTTTTATGGCTTTAAACGCGTTTTCTCCTCGAGAGAAACATGATTTCACTAAAAACGTTATAGTTTAAACATGCCTGCTGTACATGTGTGCAAACACTCAGAGCCTTAAGATAGGGTTTTCACCAATGTGTTTTTTGGTGAGAAACCTTCTATTTCAAGGTTCTGTGCGTTTTCAGACAAGTACAATATGTATTTATAGTGTTTCTGATGAAATCCCTCCTTTTAATGCATCTTCTCACAGAAAACGAGTCTCTCGCCATGAGAACATGGCTTTTTTGAAAAAGCATATTCTCGTCGAGACATCGTGTTTTAACCAATAAAAACGACTCCCGGTCTTATTTAGTTCACATTTTTACTTTTGGTAACCTAGCTCATATGTATAAAGCACTAAACGTTTTTATCGCGTTAAACACATTTTGTCGACAAGGAAAGCACAATTTCATCAAAAACAAACAAAACAAGAAAGATGAATCTATTCAACAAGTCTGCAACACGTCCTGAAGAGTTACATGATTTCACCCAATGTCAATGTATAATTTCTCCAGTTCTGATCATTGTTTAGGTTGTTGGTAGCTTGGTCCAATGCCAAAACACAGTGAAATCTTTTTATGGCTTTAAACGCGTTTTCTCCTCGAGAGAAACATGATTTCACTAAAAACGTTATAGTTTAAACATGCCTGCTGTACATGTGTGCAAACACTCAGAGCCTTAAGATAGGGTTTTCACCAATGTGTTTTTTGGTGAGAAACCTTCTATTTCAAGGTTCTGTGCGTTTTCAGACAAGTACAATATGTATTTACAGTGTTTCTGATGAAATCCCTCCTTTTAATGCATTTTCTCACAGAAAACGAGTCTCTCGCCATGAGAACATGGCTTTTTTGAAAAAGCATATTCTCGTCGAGAAATCGTGTTTTAAACAATAAAAACGACTCTCGGTCTTATTTAGTTCACATTTTTACTTTTGGTAGCCTAGCTCATATGTATAAAGCACTAAACGTTTTTATCGCTTTAAACGCATTTTCTCGACAAGGAAAGCACAATTTCATCAAAAACAAACAAAACAAGAAAAATGAATCTATTCAACAAGTCTGCAACACGTCCTTAAGAGTTACATGGTTTCACCCAATGTCAATGTGTAATTTCTCCAGTTCTGATCATTGTTTAGGTTGTTGGTAGCTTGGTCCAATGCCAAAACACAGTGAAATATTTTTATGGCTTTAAACGCGTTTTCTCCTCGAGAGAAACATGATTTCACTAAAAACGTTATAGTTTAAACATGCCTGCTGTACATGTGTGCAAACACTCAGAGCCTTAAGATAGGGTTTTCACCAATGTGTTTTTTGGTGAGAAACCTTCTATTTCAAGGTTCTGTGCGTTTTCAGACAAGTACAATATGTATTTATAGTGTTTCTGATGAAATCCCTCCTTTTAATGCATTTTCTCACAGAAAATGAGTCTCTCGCCATGGGAACATGGCTTTTTTGAAAAAGCATATTCTCGTCGAGAAATCGTGTTTTAAACAATAAAAACGACTCCCGGTCTTATTTAGTTCACATTTTTACTTTTGGTAACCTAGCTCATATGTATAAAGCACTAAACGTTTTTATCGCGTTAAACACATTTTGTCGACAAGGAAAGCACAATTTCATCAAAAACAAACAAAACAAGAAAGATGAATCTATTCAACAAGTCTGCAACACGTCCTGAAGAGTTACATGATTTCACCCAATGTCAATGTGTAATTTCTCCAGTTCTGATCATTGTTTCGGTTGTTGGTAGCTTGGTCCAATGCCAAAACACAGTGAAATCTTTTTATGGCTTTAAACGCGTTTTCTCCTCGAGAGAAACATGATTTCACTAAAAACGTTATAGTTTATACATGCCTGCTGTACATGTGTGCAAACACTCAGAGCCTTAAGATAGGGTTTTCACCAATGTGTTTTTTGGTGAGAAACCTTCTATTTCAAGGTTCTGTGCGTTTTCAGACAAGTACAATATGTATTTATAGTGTTTCTGATGAAATCCCTCCTTTTAATGCATCTTCTCACAGAAAACGAGTCTCTCGCCATGAGAACATGGCTTTTTTGAAAAAGCATATTCTCGTCGAGAAATCGTGTTTTACACAATAAAAACGACTCTCGGTCTTATTTAGTTCACATTTTTACTTTTGGTAACCTAGCCCATATGTATAAAGCACTAAACCTTTTTATCGCGTTAAACGCATTTTCTCGACAAGGAAAGCACAATTTCATCAAAAACAAACACAACAAGAAAGATGAATCTATTCAACAATTCTGCAACACGTCCTGAAGAGTTACATGATTTCACCCAATGTCAATGTGTAATTTCTCCAGTTCTGATCATTGTTTAGGTTGTTGGTAGCTCGGTCCAATGCCAAAACACAGTGAAATCTTTTTATGGCTTTAAACGCGTTTTCTCCTCGAGAGAAACATGATTTCACTAAAAACGTTATAGTTTAAACATGCCTGCTGTACATGTGTGCAAACACTCAGAGCCTTAAGATAGGGTTTTCACCAATGTGTTTTTTGGTGAGAAACCTTCTATTTCAAGGTTCTGTGCGTTTTCAGACAAGTACAATATGTATTTATAGTGTTTCTGATGAAATCCCTCCTTTTAATGCATTTTCTCACAGAAAACGAGTCTCTCGCCATGAGAACATGGCTTTTTTGAAAAAGCATATTCTCGTCGAGACATCGTGTTTTAACCAATAAAAACGACTCCCGGTCTTATTTAGTTCACATTTTTACTTTTGGTAACCTAGCTCATATGTATAAAGCACTAAACGTTTTTATCGCGTTAAACACATTTTGTCGACAAGGAAAGCACAATTTCATCAAAAACAAACAAAACAAGAAAGATGAATCTATTCAACAAGTCTGCAACACGTCCTGAAGAGTTACATGATTTCACCCAATGTCAATGTGTAATTTCTCCAGTTCTGATCATTGTTTAGGTTGTTGGTAGCTTGGTCCAATGCCAAAACACAGTGAAATCTTTTTATGGCTTTAAACGCGTTTTCTCCTCGAGAGAAACATGATTTCACTAAAAACGTTATAGTTTAAACATGCCTGCTGTACATGTGTGCAAACACTCAGAGCCTTAAGATAGGGTTTTCACCAATGTGTTTTTTGGTGAGAAACCTTCTATTTCAAGGTTCTGTGCGTTTTCAGACAAGTACAATATGTATTTACAGTGTTTCTGATGAAATCCCTCCTTTTAATGCATTTTCTCACAGAAAACGAGTCTCTCGCCATGAGAACATGGCTTTTTTGAAAAAGCATATTCTCGTCGAGAAATCGTGTTTTAAACAATAAAAACGACTCTCGGTCTTATTTAGTTCACATTTTTAATTTTGGTAGCCTAGCTCATATGTATAAAGCACTAAACGTTTTTATCGCTTTAAACGCATTTTCTCGACAAGGAAAGCACAATTTCATCAAAAACAAACAAAACAAGAAAAATGAATCTATTCAACAAGTCTGCAACACGTCCTTAAGAGTTACATGGTTTCACCCAATGTCAATGTGTAATTTCTCCAGTTCTGATCATTGTTTAGGTTGTTGGTAGCTTGGTCCAATGCCAAAACACAGTGAAATCTTTTTATGGCTTTAAACGCGTTTTCTCCTCGAGAGAAACATGATTTCACTAAAAACGTTATAGTTTAAACATGCCTGCTGTACATGTGTGCAAACACTCAGAGCCTTAAGATAGGGTTTTCACCAATGTGTTTTTTGGTGAGAAACCTTCTATTTCAAGGTTCTGTGCGTTTTCAGACAAGTACAATATGTATTTATAGTGTTTCTGATGAAATCCCTCCTTTTAATGCATTTTCTCACAGAAAATGAGTCTCTCGCCATGGGAACATGGCTTTTTTGAAAAAGCATATTCTCGTCGAGAAATCGTGTTTTAAACAATAAAAACGACTCCCGGTCTTATTTAGTTCACATTTTTACTTTTGGTAACCTAGCTCATATGTATAAAGCACTAAACGTTTTTATCGCGTTAAACACATTTTGTCGACAAGGAAAGCACAATTTCATCAAAAACAAACAAAACAAGAAAGATGAATCTATTCAACAAGTCTGCAACACGTCCTGAAGAGTTACATGATTTCACCCAATGTCAATGTGTAATTTCTCCAGTTCTGATCATTGTTTCGGTTGTTGGTAGCTTGGTCCAATGCCAAAACACAGTGAAATCTTTTTATGGCTTTAAACGCGTTTTCTCCTCGAGAGAAACATGATTTCACTAAAAACGTTATAGTTTATACATGCCTGCTGTACATGTGTGCAAACACTCAGAGCCTTAAGATAGGGTTTTCACCAATGTGTTTTTTGGTGAGAAACCTTCTATTTCAAGGTTCTGTGCGTTTTCAGACAAGTACAATATGTATTTATAGTGTTTCTGATGAAATCCCTCCTTTTAATGCATCTTCTCACAGAAAACGAGTCTCTCGCCATGAGAACATGGCTTTTTTGAAAAAGCATATTCTCGTCGAGAAATCGTGTTTTACACAATAAAAACGACTCTCGGTCTTATTTAGTTCACATTTTTACTTTTGGTAACCTAGCCCATATGTATAAAGCACTAAACCTTTTTATCGCGTTAAACGCATTTTCTCGACAAGGAAAGCACAATTTCATCAAAAACAAACACAACAAGAAAGATGAATCTATTCAACAAGTCTGCAACACGTCCTGAAGAGTTACATGATTTCACCCAATGTCAATGTGTAATTTCTCCAGTTCTGATCATTGTTTAGGTTGTTGGTAGCTTGGTCCAATGCCAAAACACAGTGAAATCTTTTTATGGCTTTAAACGCGTTTTCTCCTCGAGAGAAACATGATTTCACTAAAAACGTTATAGTTTAAACATGCCTGCTGTACATGTGTGCAAACACTCAGAGCCTTAAGATAGGGTTTTCACCAATGTGTTTTTTGGTGAGAAACCTTCTATTTCAAGGTTCTGTGCGTTTTCAGACAAGTACAATATGTATTTATAGTGTTTCTGATGAAATCCCTCCTTTTAATGCATTTTCTCACAGAAAACGAGTCTCTCGCCATGAGAACATGGCTTTTTTGAAAAAGCATATTCTCGTCGAGAAATCGTATTTTACACAATAAAAACGACTCTCGGTCTTATTTAGTTCACATTTTTACTTTTGGTAACCTAGCCCATATGTATAAAGCACTAAACGTTTTTATCGCTTTAAACGCATTTTCTCGACAAGGAAAGCACAATTTCATCAAAAACAAACAAAACAAGAAAAATGAATCTATTCAACAAGTCTGCAACACGTCCTGAAGAGTTACATGGTTTCATCCAATGTCAATGTGTAATTTCTCCAGTTCTGATCATTGTTTAGGTTGTTGGTAGCTTGGTCCAATGCCAAAACACAGTGAAATCTTTTTATGGCTTTAAACGCGTTTTCTCCTCGAGAGAAACATGATTTCACTAAAAACGTTATAGTTTAAACATGCCTGCTGTACATGTGTGCAAACACTCAGAGCCTTAAGATAGGGTTTTCACCAATGTGTTTTTTGGTGAGAAACCTTCTATTTCAAGGTTCTGTGCGTTTTCAGACAAGTACAATATGTATTTATAGTGTTTCTGATGAAATCCCTCCTTTTAATGCATTTTCTCACAGAAAACGAGTCTCTCGCCATGAGAACATGGCTTTTTTTAAAAAGCATATTCTCGTCGAGAAATCGTGTTTTACACAATAAAAACGACTCTCGGTCTTATTTAGTTCACATTTTTACTTTTGGTAACCTAGCCCATATGTATAAAGCACTAAACCTTTTTATCGCGTTAAACGCATTTTCTCGACAAGGAAAGCACAATTTCATCAAAAACAAACACAACAAGAAAGATGAATCTATTCAACAAGTCTGCAACACGTCCTGAAGAGTTACATGATTTCACCCAATGTCAATGTGTAATTTCTCCAGTTCTGATCATTGTTTAGGTTGTTGGTAGCTCGGTCCAATGCCAAAACACAGTGAAATCTTTTTATGGCTTTAAACGCGTTTTCTCCTCGAGAGAAACATGATTTCACTAAAAACGTTATAGTTTAAACATGCCTGCTGTACATGTGTGCAAACACTCAGAGCCTTAAGATAGGGTTTTCACCAATGTGTTTTTTGGTGAGAAACCTTCTATTTCAAGGTTCTGTGCGTTTTCAGACAAGTAAAATATGTATTTATAGTGTTTCTGATGAAATCCCTCCTTATAATGCATTTTCTCACAGAAAATGAGTCTCTCGCCATGGGAACATGGCTTTTTTGAAAAAGCATATTCTCGTCGAGACATCGTGTTTTAACCAATAAAAACGACTCCCGGTCTTATTTAGTTCACATTTTTACTTTTGGTAACCTAGCTCATATGTATAAAGCACTAAACGTTTTTATCGCGGTAAACGCATTTTCTCGACAAGGAAAGCACAATTTCATCAAAAACAAACAAAACAAGAAAAATGAATCTATTCAACAAGTCTGCAGCACGTCCTGAAGAGTTACATGGTTTCATCCAATGTCAATGTGTAATTTCTCCAGTTCTGATCATTGTTTAGGTTGTTGGTAGCTTGGTCCAATGCCAAAACACAGTGAAATCTTTTTATGGCTTTAAACGCGTTTTCTCCTCGAGAGAAACATGATTTCACTAAAAACGTTATAGTTTAAACATGCCTGCTGTACATGTGTGCAAACACTCAGAGCCTTAAGATAGGGTTTTCACCAATGTGTTTTTTGGTGAGAAACCTTCTATTTCAAGGTTCTGTGCGTTTTCAGACAAGTACAATATGTATTTATAGTGTTTCTGATGAAATCCCTCCTTTTAATGCATTTTCTCACAGAAAACGAGTCTCTCGCCATGAGAACATGGCTTTTTTGAAAAAGCATATTCTCGTCGAGAAATCGTATTTTACACAATAAAAACGACTCTCGGTCTTATTTAGTTCACATTTTTACTTTTGGTAACCTAGCCCATATGTATAAAGCACTAAACCTTTTTATCGCTTTAAACGCATTTTCTCGACAAGGAAAGCACAATTTCATCAAAAACAAACAAAACAAGAAAAATGAATCTATCCAACAAGTCTGCAACACGTCCTGAAGAGTTACATGGTTTCATCCAATGTCAATGTGTAATTTCTCCAGTTCTGATCATTGTTTAGGTTGTTGGTAGCTTGGTCCAATGCCAAAACACAGTGAAATCTTTTTATGGCTTTAAACGCGTTTTCTCCTCGAGAGAAACATGATTTCACTAAAAACGTTATAGTTTAAACATGCCTGCTGTACATGTGTGCAAACACTCAGAGCCTTAAGATAGGGTTTTCACCAATGTGTTTTTTGGTGAGAAACCTTCTATTTCAAGGTTCTGTGCGTTTTCAGACAAGTACAATATGTATTTATAGTGTTTCTGATGAAATCCCTCCTTTTAATGCATTTTCTCACAGAAAACGAGTCTCTCGCCATGAGAACATGGCTTTTTTTAAAAAGCATATTCTCGTCGAGAAATCGTGTTTTACACAATAAAAACGACTCTCGGTCTTATTTAGTTCACATTTTTACTTTTGGTAACCTAGCCCATATGTATAAAGCACTAAACCTTTTTATCGCGTTAAACGCATTTTCTCGACAAGGAAAGCACAATTTCATCAAAAACAAACACAACAAGAAAGATGAATCTATTCAACAAGTCTGCAACACGTCCTGAAGAGTTACATGATTTCACCCAATGTCAATGTGTAATTTCTCCAGTTCTGATCATTGTTTAGGTTGTTGGTAGCTCGGTCCAATGCCAAAACACAGTGAAATCTTTTTATGGCTTTAAACGCGTTTTCTCCTCGAGAGAAACATGATTTCACTAAAAACGTTATAGTTTAAACATGCCTGCTGTACATGTGTGCAAACACTCAGAGCCTTAAGATAGGGTTTTCACCAATGTGTTTTTTGGTGAGAAACCTTCTATTTCAAGGTTCTGTGCGTTTTCAGACAAGTAAAATATGTATTTATAGTGTTTCTGATGAAATCCCTCCTTATAATGCATTTTCTCACAGAAAATGAGTCTCTCGCCATGGGAACATGGCTTTTTTGAAAAAGCATATTCTCGTCGAGACATCGTGTTTTAACCAATAAAAACGACTCCCGGTCTTATTTAGTTCACATTTTTACTTTTGGTAACCTAGCTCATATGTATAAAGCACTAAACGTTTTTATCGCGGTAAACGCATTTTCTCGACAAGGAAAGCACAATTTCATCAAAAACAAACAAAACAAGAAAAATGAATCTATTCAACAAGTCTGCAGCACGTCCTGAAGAGTTACATGGTTTCATCCAATGTCAATGTGTAATTTCTCCAGTTCTGATCATTGTTTAGGTTGTTGGTAGCTTGGTCCAATGCCAAAACACAGTGAAATCTTTTTATGGCTTTAAACGCGTTTTCTCCTCGAGAGAAACATGATTTCACTAAAAACGTTATAGTTTAAACATGCCTGCTGTACATGTGTGCAAACACTCAGAGCCTTAAGATAGGGTTTTCACCAATGTGTTTTTTGGTGAGAAACCTTCTATTTCAAGGTTCTGTGCGTTTTCAGACAAGTACAAGATGTATTTATAGTGTTTCTGATGAAATCCCTCCTTTTAATGCATTTTCTCACAGAAAACGAGTCTCTCGCCATGAGAACATGGCTTTTTTGAAAAAGCATATTATCGTCGAGACATCGTGTTTTAACCAATAAAAACGACTCCCGGTCTTATTTAGTTCACATTTTTACTTTTGGTAACCTAGCTCATATGTATAAAGCACTAAACGTTTTTATCGCGTTAAACACATTTTGTCGACAAGGAAAGCACAATTTCATCAAAAACAAACAAAACAAGAAAAATGAATCTATTCAACAAGTCTGCAACACGTCCTTAAGAGTTACATGGTTTCACCCAATGTCAATGTGTAATTTCTCCAGTTCTGATCATTGTTTAGGTTGTTGGTAGCTTGGTCCAATGCCAAAACACAGTGAAATCTTTTTATGGCTTTAAACGCGTTTTCTCCTCGAGAGAAACATGATTTCACTAAAAACGTTATAGTTTAAACATGCCTGCTGTACATGTGTGCAAACACTCAGAGCCTTAAGATAGGGTTTTCACCAATGTGTTTTTTGGTGAGAAACCTTCTATTTCAAGGTTCTGTGCGTTTTCAGACAAGTACAATATGTATTTATAGTGTTTCTGATGAAATCCCTCCTTTTAATGCATTTTCTCACAGAAAACGAGTCTCTCGCCATGAGAACATGGCTTTTTTTAAAAAGCATATTCTCGTCGAGAAATCGTGTTTTACACAATAAAAACGACTCTCGGTCTTATTTAGTTCACATTTTTACTTTTGGTAACCTAGCCCATATGTATAAAGCACTAAACCTTTTTATCGCGTTAAACGCATTTTCTCGACAAGGAAAGCACAATTTCATCAAAAACAAACACAACAAGAAAGATGAATCTATTCAACAAGTCTGCAACACGTCCTGAAGAGTTACATGATTTCACCCAATGTCAATGTGTAATTTCTCCAGTTCTGATCATTGTTTAGGTTGTTGGTAGCTCGGTCCAATGCCAAAACACAGTGAAATCTTTTTATGGCTTTAAACGCGTTTTCTCCTCGAGAGAAACATGATTTCACTAAAAACGTTATAGTTTAAACATGCCTGCTGTACATGTGTGCAAACACTCAGAGCCTTAAGATAGGGTTTTCACCAATGTGTTTTTTGGTGAGAAACCTTCTATTTCAAGGTTCTGTGCGTTTTCAGACAAGTAAAATATGTATTTATAGTGTTTCTGATGAAATCCCTCCTTATAATGCATTTTCTCACAGAAAATGAGTCTCTCGCCATGGGAACATGGCTTTTTTGAAAAAGCATATTCTCGTCGAGACATCGTGTTTTAACCAATAAAAACGACTCCCGGTCTTATTTAGTTCACATTTTTACTTTTGGTAACCTAGCTCATATGTATAAAGCACTAAACGTTTTTATCGCGGTAAACGCATTTTCTCGACAAGGAAAGCACAATTTCATCAAAAACAAACAAAACAAGAAAAATGAATCTATTCAACAAGTCTGCAGCACGTCCTGAAGAGTTACATGGTTTCATCCAATGTCAATGTGTAATTTCTCCAGTTCTGATCATTGTTTAGGTTGTTGGTAGCTTGGTCCAATGCCAAAACACAGTGAAATCTTTTTATGGCTTTAAACGCGTTTTCTCCTCGAGAGAAACATGATTTCACTAAAAACGTTATAGTTTAAACATGCCTGCTGTACATGTGTGCAAACACTCAGAGCCTTAAGATAGGGTTTTCACCAATGTGTTTTTTGGTGAGAAACCTTCTATTTCAAGGTTCTGTGCGTTTTCAGACAAGTACAATATGTATTTATAGTGTTTCTGATGAAATCCCTCCTTTTAATGCATTTTCTCACAGAAAACGAGTCTCTCGCCATGAGAACATGGCTTTTTTGAAAAAGCATATTCTCGTCGAGAAATCGTATTTTACACAATAAAAACGACTCTCGGTCTTATTTAGTTCACATTTTTACTTTTGGTAACCTAGCCCATATGTATAAAGCACTAAACCTTTTTATCGCTTTAAACGCATTTTCTCGACAAGGAAAGCACAATTTCATCAAAAACAAACAAAACAAGAAAAATGAATCTATCCAACAAGTCTGCAACACGTCCTGAAGAGTTACATGGTTTCATCCAATGTCAATGTGTAATTTCTCCAGTTCTGATCATTGTTTAGGTTGTTGGTAGCTTGGTCCAATGCCAAAACACAGTGAAATCTTTTTATGGCTTTAAACGCGTTTTCTCCTCGAGAGAAACATGATTTCACTAAAAACGTTATAGTTTAAACATGCCTGCTGTACATGTGTGCAAACACTCAGAGCCTTAAGATAGGGTTTTCACCAATGTGTTTTTTGGTGAGAAACCTTCTATTTCAAGGTTCTGTGCGTTTTCAGACAAGTACAATATGTATTTATAGTGTTTCTGATGAAATCCCTCCTTTTAATGCATTTTCTCACAGAAAACGAGTCTCTCGCCATGAGAACATGGCTTTTTTTAAAAAGCATATTCTCGTCGAGAAATCGTGTTTTACACAATAAAAACGACTCTCGGTCTTATTTAGTTCACATTTTTACTTTTGGTAACCTAGCCCATATGTATAAAGCACTAAACCTTTTTATCGCGTTAAACGCATTTTCTCGACAAGGAAAGCACAATTTCATCAAAAACAAACACAACAAGAAAGATGAATCTATTCAACAAGTCTGCAACACGTCCTGAAGAGTTACATGATTTCACCCAATGTCAATGTGTAATTTCTCCAGTTCTGATCATTGTTTAGGTTGTTGGTAGCTCGGTCCAATGCCAAAACACAGTGAAATCTTTTTATGGCTTTAAACGCGTTTTCTCCTCGAGAGAAACATGATTTCACTAAAAACGTTATAGTTTAAACATGCCTGCTGTACATGTGTGCAAACACTCAGAGCCTTAAGATAGGGTTTTCACCAATGTGTTTTTTGGTGAGAAACCTTCTATTTCAAGGTTCTGTGCGTTTTCAGACAAGTAAAATATGTATTTATAGTGTTTCTGATGAAATCCCTCCTTATAATGCATTTTCTCACAGAAAATGAGTCTCTCGCCATGGGAACATGGCTTTTTTGAAAAAGCATATTCTCGTCGAGACATCGTGTTTTAACCAATAAAAACGACTCCCGGTCTTATTTAGTTCACATTTTTACTTTTGGTAACCTAGCTCATATGTATAAAGCACTAAACGTTTTTATCGCGGTAAACGCATTTTCTCGACAAGGAAAGCACAATTTCATCAAAAACAAACAAAACAAGAAAAATGAATCTATTCAACAAGTCTGCAGCACGTCCTGAAGAGTTACATGGTTTCATCCAATGTCAATGTGTAATTTCTCCAGTTCTGATCATTGTTTAGGTTGTTGGTAGCTTGGTCCAATGCCAAAACACAGTGAAATCTTTTTATGGCTTTAAACGCGTTTTCTCCTCGAGAGAAACATGATTTCACTAAAAACGTTATAGTTTAAACATGCCTGCTGTACATGTGTGCAAACACTCAGAGCCTTAAGATAGGGTTTTCACCAATGTGTTTTTTGGTGAGAAACCTTCTATTTCAAGGTTCTGTGCGTTTTCAGACAAGTACAAGATGTATTTATAGTGTTTCTGATGAAATCCCTCCTTTTAATGCATTTTCTCACAGAAAACGAGTCTCTCGCCATGAGAACATGGCTTTTTTGAAAAAGCATATTATCGTCGAGACATCGTGTTTTAACCAATAAAAACGACTCCCGGTCTTATTTAGTTCACATTTTTACTTTTGGTAACCTAGCTCATATGTATAAAGCACTAAACGTTTTTATCGCGTTAAACACATTTTGTCGACAAGGAAAGCACAATTTCATCAAAAACAAACAAAACAAGAAAAATGAATCTATTCAACAAGTCTGCAACACGTCCTTAAGAGTTACATGGTTTCACCCAATGTCAATGTGTAATTTCTCCAGTTCTGATCATTGTTTAGGTTGTTGGTAGCTTGGTCCAATGCCAAAACACAGTGAAATCTTTTTATGGCTTTAAACGCGTTTTCTCCTCGAGAGAAACATGATTTCACTAAAAACGTTATAGTTTAAACATGCCTGCTGTACATGTGTGCAAACACTCAGAGCCTTAAGATAGGGTTTTCACCAATGTGTTTTTTGGTGAGAAACCTTCTATTTCAAGGTTCTGTGCGTTTTCAGACAAGTAAAATATGTATTTATAGTGTTTCTGATGAAATCCCTCCTTATAATGCATTTTCTCACAGAAAATGAGTCTCTCGCCATGGGAACATGGCTTTTTTGAAAAAGCATATTCTCGTCGAGACATCGTGTTTTAACCAATAAACACGACTCCCGGTCTTATTTAGTTCACATTTTTACTTTTGGTAACCTAGCTCATATGTATAAAGCACTAAACGTTTTTATCGCGGTAAACGCATTTTCTCGACAAGGAAAGCACAATTTCATCAAAAACAAACAAAACAAGAAAAATGAATCTATTCAACAAGTCTGCAGCACGTCCTGAAGAGTTACATGGTTTCATCCAATGTCAATGTGTAATTTCTCCAGTTCTGATCATTGTTTAGGTTGTTGGTAGCTTGGTCCAATGCCAAAACACAGTGAAATCTTTTTATGGCTTTAAACGCGTTTTCTCCTCGAGAGAAACATGATTTCACTAAAAACGTTATAGTTTAAACATGCCTGCTGTACATGTGTGCAAACACTCAGAGCCTTAAGATAGGGTTTTCACCAATGTGTTTTTTGGTGAGAAACCTTCTATTTCAAGGTTCTGTGCGTTTTCAGACAAGTACAAGATGTATTTATAGTGTTTCTGATGAAATCCCTCCTTTTAATGCATTTTCTCACAGAAAACGAGTCTCTCGCCATGAGAACATGGCTTTTTTGAAAAAGCATATTATCGTCGAGACATCGTGTTTTAACCAATAAAAACGACTCCCGGTCTTATTTAGTTCACATTTTTACTTTTGGTAACCTAGCTCATATGTATAAAGCACTAAACGTTTTTATCGCGTTAAACACATTTTGTCGACAAGGAAAGCACAATTTCATCAAAAACAAACAAAACAAGAAAAATGAATCTATTCAACAAGTCTGCAACACGTCCTTAAGAGTTACATGGTTTCACCCAATGTCAATGTGTAATTTCTCCAGTTCTGATCATTGTTTAGGTTGTTGGTAGCTTGGTCCAATGCCAAAACACAGTGAAATCTTTTTATGGCTTTAAACGCGTTTTCTCCTCGAGAGAAACATGATTTCACTAAAAACGTTATAGTTTAAACATGCCTGCTGTACATGTGTGCAAACACTCAGAGCCTTAAGATAGGGTTTTCACCAATGTGTTTTTTGGTGAGAAACCTTCTATTTCAAGGTTCTGTGCGTTTTCAGACAAGTACAATATGTATTTACAGTGTTTCTGATGAAATCCCTCCTTTTAATGCATTTTCTCACAGAAAACGAGTCTCTCGCCATGAGAACATGGCTTTTTTGAAAAAGCATATTCTCGTCGAGAAATCGTGTTTTAAACAATAAAAACGACTCTCGGTCTTATTTAGTTCACATTTTTACTTTTGGTAACCTAGCCCATATGTATAAAGCACTAAACCTTTTTATCGCGTTAAACGCATTTTCTCGACAAGGAAAGCACAATTTCATCAAAAACAAACACAACAAGAAAGATGAATCTATTCAACAAGTCTGCAACACGTCCTGAAGAGTTACATGATTTCACCCAATGTCAATGTGTAATTTCTCCAGTTCTGATCATTGTTTAGGTTGTTGGTAGCTCGGTCCAATGCCAAAACACAGTGAAATCTTTTTATGGCTTTAAACGCGTTTTCTCCTCGAGAGAAACATGATTTCACTAAAAACGTTATAGTTTAAACATGCCTGCTGTACATGTGTGCAAACACTCAGAGCCTTAAGATAGGGTTTTCACCAATGTGTTTTTTGGTGAGAAACCTTCTATTTCAAGGTTCTGTGCGTTTTCAGACAAGTAAAATATGTATTTATAGTGTTTCTGATGAAATCCCTCCTTATAATGCATTTTCTCACAGAAAATGAGTCTCTCGCCATGGGAACATGGCTTTTTTGAAAAAGCATATTCTCGTCGAGACATCGTGTTTTAACCAATAAAAACGACTCCCGGTCTTATTTAGTTCACATTTTTACTTTTGGTAACCTAGCTCATATGTATAAAGCACTAAACGTTTTTATCGCGGTAAACGCATTTTCTCGACAAGGAAAGCACAATTTCATCAAAAACAAACAAAACAAGAAAAATGAATCTATTCAACAAGTCTGCAGCACGTCCTGAAGAGTTACATGGTTTCATCCAATGTCAATGTGTAATTTCTCCAGTTCTGATCATTGTTTAGGTTGTTGGTAGCTTGGTCCAATGCCAAAACACAGTGAAATCTTTTTATGGCTTTAAACGCGTTTTCTCCTCGAGAGAAACATGATTTCACTAAAAACGTTATAGTTTAAACATGCCTGCTGTACATGTGTGCAAACACTCAGAGCCTTAAGATAGGGTTTTCACCAATGTGTTTTTTGGTGAGAAACCTTCTATTTCAAGGTTCTGTGCGTTTTCAGACAAGTACAAGATGTATTTATAGTGTTTCTGATGAAATCCCTCCTTTTAATGCATTTTCTCACAGAAAACGAGTCTCTCGCCATGAGAACATGGCTTTTTTGAAAAAGCATATTATCGTCGAGACATCGTGTTTTAACCAATAAAAACGACTCCCGGTCTTATTTAGTTCACATTTTTACTTTTGGTAACCTAGCTCATATGTATAAAGCACTAAACGTTTTTATCGCGTTAAACACATTTTGTCGACAAGGAAAGCACAATTTCATCAAAAACAAACAAAACAAGAAAAATGAATCTATTCAACAAGTCTGCAACACGTCCTTAAGAGTTACATGGTTTCACCCAATGTCAATGTGTAATTTCTCCAGTTCTGATCATTGTTTAGGTTGTTGGTAGCTTGGTCCAATGCCAAAACACAGTGAAATCTTTTTATGGCTTTAAACGCGTTTTCTCCTCGAGAGAAACATGATTTCACTAAAAACGTTATAGTTTAAACATGCCTGCTGTACATGTGTGCAAACACTCAGAGCCTTAAGATAGGGTTTTCACCAATGTGTTTTTTGGTGAGAAACCTTCTATTTCAAGGTTCTGTGCGTTTTCAGACAAGTAAAATATGTATTTATAGTGTTTCTGATGAAATCCCTCCTTATAATGCATTTTCTCACAGAAAATGAGTCTCTCGCCATGGGAACATGGCTTTTTTGAAAAAGCATATTCTCGTCGAGACATCGTGTTTTAACCAATAAACACGACTCCCGGTCTTATTTAGTTCACATTTTTACTTTTGGTAACCTAGCTCATATGTATAAAGCACTAAACGTTTTTATCGCGGTAAACGCATTTTCTCGACAAGGAAAGCACAATTTCATCAAAAACAAACAAAACAAGAAAAATGAATCTATTCAACAAGTCTGCAGCACGTCCTGAAGAGTTACATGGTTTCATCCAATGTCAATGTGTAATTTCTCCAGTTCTGATCATTGTTTAGGTTGTTGGTAGCTTGGTCCAATGCCAAAACACAGTGAAATCTTTTTATGGCTTTAAACGCGTTTTCTCCTCGAGAGAAACATGATTTCACTAAAAACGTTATAGTTTAAACATGCCTGCTGTACATGTGTGCAAACACTCAGAGCCTTAAGATAGGGTTTTCACCAATGTGTTTTTTGGTGAGAAACCTTCTATTTCAAGGTTCTGTGCGTTTTCAGACAAGTACAAGATGTATTTATAGTGTTTCTGATGAAATCCCTCCTTTTAATGCATTTTCTCACAGAAAACGAGTCTCTCGCCATGAGAACATGGCTTTTTTGAAAAAGCATATTATCGTCGAGACATCGTGTTTTAACCAATAAAAACGACTCCCGGTCTTATTTAGTTCACATTTTTACTTTTGGTAACCTAGCTCATATGTATAAAGCACTAAACGTTTTTATCGCGTTAAACACATTTTGTCGACAAGGAAAGCACAATTTCATCAAAAACAAACAAAACAAGAAAAATGAATCTATTCAACAAGTCTGCAACACGTCCTTAAGAGTTACATGGTTTCACCCAATGTCAATGTGTAATTTCTCCAGTTCTGATCATTGTTTAGGTTGTTGGTAGCTTGGTCCAATGCCAAAACACAGTGAAATCTTTTTATGGCTTTAAACGCGTTTTCTCCTCGAGAGAAACATGATTTCACTAAAAACGTTATAGTTTAAACATGCCTGCTGTACATGTGTGCAAACACTCAGAGCCTTAAGATAGGGTTTTCACCAATGTGTTTTTTGGTGAGAAACCTTCTATTTCAAGGTTCTGTGCGTTTTCAGACAAGTACAATATGTATTTACAGTGTTTCTGATGAAATCCCTCCTTTTAATGCATTTTCTCACAGAAAACGAGTCTCTCGCCATGAGAACATGGCTTTTTTGAAAAAGCATATTCTCGTCGAGAAATCGTGTTTTAAACAATAAAAACGACTCTCGGTCTTATTTAGTTCACATTTTTACTTTTGGTAGCCTAGCTCATATGTATAAAGCACTAAACGTTTTTATCGCTTTAAACGCATTTTCTCGACAAGGAAAGCACAATTTCATCAAAAACAAACAAAACAAGAAAAATGAATCTATTCAACAAGTCTGCAACACGTCCTTAAGAGTTACATGGTTTCACCCAATGTCAATGTGTAATTTCTCCAGTTCTGATCATTGTTTAGGTTGTTGGTAGCTTGGTCCAATGCCAAAACACAGTGAAATCTTTTTATGGCTTTAAACGCGTTTTCTCCTCGAGAGAAACATGATTTCACTAAAAACGTTATAGTTTATACATGCCTGCTGTACATGTGTGCAAACACTCAGAGCCTTAAGATAGGGTTTTCACCAATGTGTTTTTTGGTGAGAAACCTTCTATTTCAAGGTTCTGTGCGTTTTCAGACAAGTACAATATGTATTTATAGTGTTTCTGATGAAATCCCTCCTTTTAATGCATCTTCTCACAGAAAACGAGTCTCTCGCCATGAGAACATGGCTTTTTTGAAAAAGCATATTCTCGTCGAGAAATCGTGTTTTACACAATAAAAACGACTCTCGGTCTTATTTAGTTCACATTTTTACTTTTGGTAACCTAGCCCATATGTATAAAGCACTAAACCTTTTTATCGCGTTAAACGCATTTTCTCGACAAGGAAAGCACAATTTCATCAAAAACAAACACAACAAGAAAGATGAATCTATTCAACAATTCTGCAACACGTCCTGAAGAGTTACATGATTTCACCCAATGTCAATGTGTAATTTCTCCAGTTCTGATCATTGTTTAGGTTGTTGGTAGCTCGGTCCAATGCCAAAACACAGTGAAATCTTTTTATGGCTTTAAACGCGTTTTCTCCTCGAGAGAAACATGATTTCACTAAAAACGTTATAGTTTAAACATGCCTGCTGTACATGTGTGCAAACACTCAGAGCCTTAAGATAGGGTTTTCACCAATGTGTTTTTTGGTGAGAAACCTTCTATTTCAAGGTTCTGTGCGTTTTCAGACAAGTACAATATGTATTTATAGTGTTTCTGATGAAATCCCTCCTTTTAATGCATTTTCTCACAGAAAACGAGTCTCTCGCCATGAGAACATGGCTTTTTTGAAAAAGCATATTCTCGTCGAGACATCGTGTTTTAACCAATAAAAACGACTCCCGGTCTTATTTAGTTCACATTTTTACTTTTGGTAACCTAGCTCATATGTATAAAGCACTAAACGTTTTTATCGCGTTAAACACATTTTGTCGACAAGGAAAGCACAATTTCATCAAAAACAAACAAAACAAGAAAGATGAATCTATTCAACAAGTCTGCAACACGTCCTGAAGAGTTACATGATTTCACCCAATGTCAATGTGTAATTTCTCCAGTTCTGATCATTGTTTAGGTTGTTGGTAGCTTGGTCCAATGCCAAAACACAGTGAAATCTTTTTATGGCTTTAAACGCGTTTTCTCCTCGAGAGAAACATGATTTCACTAAAAACGTTATAGTTTAAACATGCCTGCTGTACATGTGTGCAAACACTCAGAGCCTTAAGATAGGGTTTTCACCAATGTGTTTTTTGGTGAGAAACCTTCTATTTCAAGGTTCTGTGCGTTTTCAGACAAGTACAATATGTATTTATAGTGTTTCTGATGAAATCCCTCCTTTTAATGCATTTTCTCACAGAAAATGAGTCTCTCGCCATGGGAACATGGCTTTTTTGAAAAAGCATATTCTCGTCGAGAAATCGTGTTTTAAACAATAAAAACGACTCCCGGTCTTATTTAGTTCACATTTTTACTTTTGGTAACCTAGCTCATATGTATAAAGCACTAAACGTTTTTATCGCGTTAAACACATTTTGTCGACAAGGAAAGCACAATTTCATCAAAAACAAACAAAACAAGAAAGATGAATCTATTCAACAAGTCTGCAACACGTCCTGAAGAGTTACATGATTTCACCCAATGTCAATGTGTAATTTCTCCAGTTCTGATCATTGTTTCGGTTGTTGGTAGCTTGGTCCAATGCCAAAACACAGTGAAATCTTTTTATGGCTTTAAACGCGTTTTCTCCTCGAGAGAAACATGATTTCACTAAAAACGTTATAGTTTATACATGCCTGCTGTACATGTGTGCAAACACTCAGAGCCTTAAGATAGGGTTTTCACCAATGTGTTTTTTGGTGAGAAACCTTCTATTTCAAGGTTCTGTGCGTTTTCAGACAAGTACAATATGTATTTATAGTGTTTCTGATGAAATCCCTCCTTTTAATGCATCTTCTCACAGAAAACGAGTCTCTCGCCATGAGAACATGGCTTTTTTGAAAAAGCATATTCTCGTCGAGAAATCGTGTTTTACACAATAAAAACGACTCTCGGTCTTATTTAGTTCACATTTTTACTTTTGGTAACCTAGCCCATATGTATAAAGCACTAAACCTTTTTATCGCGTTAAACGCATTTTCTCGACAAGGAAAGCACAATTTCATCAAAAACAAACACAACAAGAAAGATGAATCTATTCAACAAGTCTGCAACACGTCCTGAAGAGTTACATGATTTCACCCAATGTCAATGTGTAATTTCTCCAGTTCTGATCATTGTTTAGGTTGTTGGTAGCTTGGTCCAATGCCAAAACACAGTGAAATCTTTTTATGGCTTTAAACGCGTTTTCTCCTCGAGAGAAACATGATTTCACTAAAAACGTTATAGTTTAAACATGCCTGCTGTACATGTGTGCAAACACTCAGAGCCTTAAGATAGGGTTTTCACCAATGTGTTTTTTGGTGAGAAACCTTCTATTTCAAGGTTCTGTGCGTTTTCAGACAAGTACAATATGTATTTATAGTGTTTCTGATGAAATCCCTCCTTTTAATGCATTTTCTCACAGAAAACGAGTCTCTCGCCATGAGAACATGGCTTTTTTGAAAAAGCATATTCTCGTCGAGAAATCGTATTTTACACAATAAAAACGACTCTCGGTCTTATTTAGTTCACATTTTTACTTTTGGTAACCTAGCCCATATGTATAAAGCACTAAACGTTTTTATCGCTTTAAACGCATTTTCTCGACAAGGAAAGCACAATTTCATCAAAAACAAACAAAACAAGAAAAATGAATCTATTCAACAAGTCTGCAACACGTCCTGAAGAGTTACATGGTTTCATCCAATGTCAATGTGTAATTTCTCCAGTTCTGATCATTGTTTAGGTTGTTGGTAGCTTGGTCCAATGCCAAAACACAGTGAAATCTTTTTATGGCTTTAAACGCGTTTTCTCCTCGAGAGAAACATGATTTCACTAAAAACGTTATAGTTTAAACATGCCTGCTGTACATGTGTGCAAACACTCAGAGCCTTAAGATAGGGTTTTCACCAATGTGTTTTTTGGTGAGAAACCTTCTATTTCAAGGTTCTGTGCGTTTTCAGACAAGTACAATATGTATTTATAGTGTTTCTGATGAAATCCCTCCTTTTAATGCATTTTCTCACAGAAAACGAGTCTCTCGCCATGAGAACATGGCTTTTTTTAAAAAGCATATTCTCGTCGAGAAATCGTGTTTTACACAATAAAAACGACTCTCGGTCTTATTTAGTTCACATTTTTACTTTTGGTAACCTAGCCCATATGTATAAAGCACTAAACCTTTTTATCGCGTTAAACGCATTTTCTCGACAAGGAAAGCACAATTTCATCAAAAACAAACACAACAAGAAAGATGAATCTATTCAACAAGTCTGCAACACGTCCTGAAGAGTTACATGATTTCACCCAATGTCAATGTGTAATTTCTCCAGTTCTGATCATTGTTTAGGTTGTTGGTAGCTCGGTCCAATGCCAAAACACAGTGAAATCTTTTTATGGCTTTAAACGCGTTTTCTCCTCGAGAGAAACATGATTTCACTAAAAACGTTATAGTTTAAACATGCCTGCTGTACATGTGTGCAAACACTCAGAGCCTTAAGATAGGGTTTTCACCAATGTGTTTTTTGGTGAGAAACCTTCTATTTCAAGGTTCTGTGCGTTTTCAGACAAGTAAAATATGTATTTATAGTGTTTCTGATGAAATCCCTCCTTATAATGCATTTTCTCACAGAAAATGAGTCTCTCGCCATGGGAACATGGCTTTTTTGAAAAAGCATATTCTCGTCGAGACATCGTGTTTTAACCAATAAAAACGACTCCCGGTCTTATTTAGTTCACATTTTTACTTTTGGTAACCTAGCTCATATGTATAAAGCACTAAACGTTTTTATCGCGGTAAACGCATTTTCTCGACAAGGAAAGCACAATTTCATCAAAAACAAACAAAACAAGAAAAATGAATCTATTCAACAAGTCTGCAGCACGTCCTGAAGAGTTACATGGTTTCATCCAATGTCAATGTGTAATTTCTCCAGTTCTGATCATTGTTTAGGTTGTTGGTAGCTTGGTCCAATGCCAAAACACAGTGAAATCTTTTTATGGCTTTAAACGCGTTTTCTCCTCGAGAGAAACATGATTTCACTAAAAACGTTATAGTTTAAACATGCCTGCTGTACATGTGTGCAAACACTCAGAGCCTTAAGATAGGGTTTTCACCAATGTGTTTTTTGGTGAGAAACCTTCTATTTCAAGGTTCTGTGCGTTTTCAGACAAGTACAAGATGTATTTATAGTGTTTCTGATGAAATCCCTCCTTTTAATGCATTTTCTCACAGAAAACGAGTCTCTCGCCATGAGAACATGGCTTTTTTGAAAAAGCATATTATCGTCGAGACATCGTGTTTTAACCAATAAAAACGAATCCCGGTCTTATTTAGTTCACATTTTTACTTTTGGTAACCTAGCTCATATGTATAAAGCACTAAACGTTTTTATCGCGTTAAACACATTTTGTCGACAAGGAAAGCACAATTTCATCAAAAACAAACAAAACAAGAAAAATGAATCTATTCAACAAGTCTGCAACACGTCCTTAAGAGTTACATGGTTTCACCCAATGTCAATGTGTAATTTCTCCAGTTCTGATCATTGTTTAGGTTGTTGGTAGCTTGGTCCAATGCCAAAACACAGTGAAATCTTTTTATGGCTTTAAACGCGTTTTCTCCTCGAGAGAAACATGATTTCACTAAAAACGTTATAGTTTAAACATGCCTGCTGTACATGTGTGCAAACACTCAGAGCCTTAAGATAGGGTTTTCACCAATGTGTTTTTTGGTGAGAAACCTTCTATTTCAAGGTTCTGTGCGTTTTCAGACAAGTAAAATATGTATTTATAGTGTTTCTGATGAAATCCCTCCTTATAATGCATTTTCTCACAGAAAATGAGTCTCTCGCCATGGGAACATGGCTTTTTTGAAAAAGCATATTCTCGTCGAGACATCGTGTTTTAACCAATAAAAACGACTCCCGGTCTTATTTAGTTCACATTTTTACTTTTGGTAACCTAGCTCATATGTATAAAGCACTAAACGTTTTTATCGCGGTAAACGCATTTTCTCGACAAGGAAAGCACAATTTCATCAAAAACAAACAAAACAAGAAAAATGAATCTATTCAACAAGTCTGCAGCACGTCCTGAAGAGTTACATGGTTTCATCCAATGTCAATGTGTAATTTCTCCAGTTCTGATCATTGTTTAGGTTGTTGGTAGCTTGGTCCAATGCCAAAACACAGTGAAATCTTTTTATGGCTTTAAACGCGTTTTCTCCTCGAGAGAAACATGATTTCACTAAAAACGTTATAGTTTAAACATGCCTGCTGTACATGTGTGCAAACACTCAGAGCCTTAAGATAGGGTTTTCACCAATGTGTTTTTTGGTGAGAAACCTTCTATTTCAAGGTTCTGTGCGTTTTCAGACAAGTACAAGATGTATTTATAGTGTTTCTGATGAAATCCCTCCTTTTAATGCATTTTCTCACAGAAAACGAGTCTCTCGCCATGAGAACATGGCTTTTTTGAAAAAGCATATTATCGTCGAGACATCGTGTTTTAACCAATAAAAACGACTCCCGGTCTTATTTAGTTCACATTTTTACTTTTGGTAACCTAGCTCATATGTATAAAGCACTAAACGTTTTTATCGCGTTAAACACATTTTGTCGACAAGGAAAGCACAATTTCATCAAAAACAAACAAAACAAGAAAAATGAATCTATTCAACAAGTCTGCAACACGTCCTTAAGAGTTACATGGTTTCACCCAATGTCAATGTGTAATTTCTCCAGTTCTGATCATTGTTTAGGTTGTTGGTAGCTTGGTCCAATGCCAAAACACAGTGAAATCTTTTTATGGCTTTAAACGCGTTTTCTCCTCGAGAGAAACATGATTTCACTAAAAACGTTATAGTTTAAACATGCCTGCTGTACATGTGTGCAAACACTCAGAGCCTTAAGATAGGGTTTTCACCAATGTGTTTTTTGGTGAGAAACCTTCTATTTCAAGGTTCTGTGCGTTTTCAGACAAGTACAATATGTATTTACAGTGTTTCTGATGAAATCCCTCCTTTTAATGCATTTTCTCACAGAAAACGAGTCTCTCGCCATGAGAACATGGCTTTTTTGAAAAAGCATATTCTCGTCGAGAAATCGTGTTTTAAACAATAAAAACGACTCTCGGTCTTATTTAGTTCACATTTTTACTTTTGGTAGCCTAGCTCATATGTATAAAGCACTAAACGTTTTTATCGCTTTAAACGCATTTTCTCGACAAGGAAAGCACAATTTCATCAAAAACAAACAAAACAAGAAAAATGAATCTATTCAACAAGTCTGCAACACGTCCTTAAGAGTTACATGGTTTCACCCAATGTCAATGTGTAATTTCTCCAGTTCTGATCATTGTTTAGGTTGTTGGTAGCTTGGTCCAATGCCAAAACACAGTGAAATCTTTTTATGGCTTTAAACGCGTTTTCTCCTCGAGAGAAACATGATTTCACTAAAAACGTTATAGTTTATACATGCCTGCTGTACATGTGTGCAAACACTCAGAGCCTTAAGATAGGGTTTTCACCAATGTGTTTTTTGGTGAGAAACCTTCTATTTCAAGGTTCTGTGCGTTTTCAGACAAGTACAATATGTATTTATAGTGTTTCTGATGAAATCCCTCCTTTTAATGCATCTTCTCACAGAAAACGAGTCTCTCGCCATGAGAACATGGCTTTTTTGAAAAAGCATATTCTCGTCGAGAAATCGTGTTTTACACAATAAAAACGACTCTCGGTCTTATTTAGTTCACATTTTTACTTTTGGTAACCTAGCCCATATGTATAAAGCACTAAACCTTTTTATCGCGTTAAACGCATTTTCTCGACAAGGAAAGCACAATTTCATCAAAAACAAACACAACAAGAAAGATGAATCTATTCAACAAGTCTGCAACACGTCCTGAAGAGTTACATGATTTCACCCAATGTCAATGTGTAATTTCTCCAGTTCTGATCATTGTTTAGGTTGTTGGTAGCTTGGTCCAATGCCAAAACACAGTGAAATCTTTTTATGGCTTTAAACGCGTTTTCTCCTAGAGAGAAACATGATTTCACTAAAAACGTTATAGTTTAAACATGCCTGCTGTACATGTGTGCAAACACTCAGAGCCTTAAGATAGGGTTTTCACCAATGTGTTTTTTGGTGAGAAACCTTCTATTTCAAGGTTCTGTGCGTTTTCAGACAAGTACAATATGTATTTATAGTGTTTCTGATGAAATCCCTCCTTTTAATGCATTTTCTCACAGAAAACGAGTCTCTCGCCATGAGAACATGGCTTTTTTGAAAAAGCATATTCTCGTCGAGAAATCGTATTTTACACAATAAAAACGACTCTCGGTCTTATTTAGTTCACATTTTTACTTTTGGTAACCTAGCCCATATGTATAAAGCACTAAACCTTTTTATCGCTTTAAACGCATTTTCTCGACAAGGAAAGCACAATTTCATCAAAAACAAACAAAACAAGAAAAATGAATCTATTCAACAAGTCTGCAACACGTCCTGAAGAGTTACATGGTTTCATCCAATGTCAATGTGTAATTTCTCCAGTTCTGATCATTGTTTAGGTTGTTGGTAGCTTGGTCCAATGCCAAAACACAGTGAAATCTTTTTATGGCTTTAAACGCGTTTTCTCCTCGAGAGAAACATGATTTCACTAAAAACGTTATAGTTTAAACATGCCTGCTGTACATGTGTGCAAACACTCAGAGCCTTAAGATAGGGTTTTCACCAATGTGTTTTTTGGTGAGAAACCTTCTATTTCAAGGTTCTGTGCGTTTTCAGACAAGTACAATATGTATTTATAGTGTTTCTGATGAAATCCCTCCTTTTAATGCATTTTCTCACAGAAAACGAGTCTCTCGCCATGAGAACATGGCTTTTTTTAAAAAGCATATTCTCGTCGAGAAATCGTGTTTTACACAATAAAAACGACTCTCGGTCTTATTTAGTTCACATTTTTACTTTTGGTAACCTAGCCCATATGTATAAAGCACTAAACCTTTTTATCGCGTTAAACGCATTTTCTCGACAAGGAAAGCACAATTTCATCAAAAACAAACACAACAAGAAAGATGAATCTATTCAACAAGTCTGCAACACGTCCTGAAGAGTTACATGATTTCACCCAATGTCAATGTGTAATTTCTCCAGTTCTGATCATTGTTTAGGTTGTTGGTAGCTCGGTCCAATGCCAAAACACAGTGAAATCTTTTTATGGCTTTAAACGCGTTTTCTCCTCGAGAGAAACATGATTTCACTAAAAACGTTATAGTTTAAACATGCCTGCTGTACATGTGTGCAAACACTCAGAGCCTTAAGATAGGGTTTTCACCAATGTGTTTTTTGGTGAGAAACCTTCTATTTCAAGGTTCTGTGCGTTTTCAGACAAGTAAAATATGTATTTATAGTGTTTCTGATGAAATCCCTCCTTATAATGCATTTTCTCACAGAAAATGAGTCTCTCGCCATGGGAACATGGCTTTTTTGAAAAAGCATATTCTCGTCGAGACATCGTGTTTTAACCAATAAAAACGACTCCCGGTCTTATTTAGTTCACATTTTTACTTTTGGTAACCTAGCTCATATGTATAAAGCACTAAACCTTTTTATCGCGTTAAACGCATTTTCTCGACAAGGAAAGCACAATTTCATCAAAAACAAACAAAACAAGAAAAATGAATCTATTCAACAAGTCTGCAACACGTCCTTAAGAGTTACATGGTTTCACCCAATGTCAATGTGTAATTTCTCCAGTTCTGATCATTGTTTAGGTTGTTGGTAGCTTGGTCCAATGCCAAAACACAGTGAAATCTTTTTATGGCTTTAAACGCGTTTTCTCCTCGAGAGAAACATGATTTCACTAAAAACGTTATAGTTTAAACATGCCTGCTGTACATGTGTGCAAACACTCAGAGCCTTAAGATAGGGTTTTCACCAATGTGTTTTTTGGTGAGAAACCTTCTATTTCAAGGTTCTGTGCGTTTTCAGACAAGTACAATATGTATTTATAGTGTTTCTGATGAAATCCCTCCTTTTAAATGCATTTTCTCACAGAAAATGAGTCTCTCGCCATGGGAACATGGCTTTTGTGAAAAAGCATATTCTTGTCGAGAAATCGTGTTTTAAACAATAAAAACGACTCCCGGTCTTATTTAGTTCACATTTTTACTTTTGGTAACCTAGATCATATGTATAAAGCACTAAACCTTTTTATCGCGTTAAACACATTTTGTCGACAAGGAAAGCACAATTTCATCAAAAACAAACAAAACAAGAAAGATGAATCTATTCAACAAGTCTGCAACACGTCCTGAAGAGTTACATGATTTCACCCAATGTCAATGTGTAATTTCTCCAGTTCTGATCATTGTTTAGGTTGTTGGTAGCTTGGTCCAATGCCAAAACACAGTGAAATCTTTTTATGGCTTTAAACGCGTTTTCTCCTCGAGAGAAACATGATTTCACTAAAAACGTTATAGTTTAAACATGCCTGCTGTACATGTGTGCAAACACTCAGAGCCTTAAGATAGGGTTTTCACCAATGTGTTTTTTGGTGAGAAACCTTCTATTTCAAGGTTCTGTGCGTTTTCAGACAAGTACAATATGTATTTATAGTGTTTCTGATGAAATCCCTCCTTTTAATGCATTTTCTCACAGAAAACGAGTCTCTCGCCATGAGAACATGGCTTTTTTTAAAAAGCATATTCTCGTCGAGAAATCGTGTTTTAAACAATAAAAACGACTCCCGGTCTTATTTAGTTCACATTTTTACTTTTGGTAACCTAGCTCATATGTATAAAGCACTAAACGTTTTTATCGCTTTAAACGCATTTTCTCGACAAGGAAAGCACAATTTCATCAACAACAAACAAAACAAGAAAAATGAATCTATTCAACAAGTCTGCAACACGTCCTGAAGAGTTACATGGTTTCTTCCAATGTCAATGTGTAATTTCTCCAGTTCTGATCATTGTTTAGGTTGTTGGTAGCTTGGTCCAATGCCAAAACACAGTGAAATCTTTTTATGGCTTTAAACGCGTTTTCTCCTCGAGAGAAACATGATTTCACTAAAAACGTTATAGTTTAAACATGCCTGCTGTACATATGTGCAAACACTCAGAGCCTTAAGATAGGGTTTTCACCAATGTGTTTTTTGGTGAGAAACCTTCTATTTCAAGGTTCTGTGCGTTTTCAGACAAGTACAATATGTATTTACAGTGTTTCTGATGAAATCCCTCCTTTTAATGCATTTTCTCACAGAAAACGAGTCTCTCGCCATGAGAACATGGCTTTTTTGAAAAAGCATATTCTCGTCGAGAAATCGTGTTTTAAACAATAAAAACGACTCTCGGTCTTATTTAGTTCACATTTTTACTTTTGGTAGCCTAGCTCATATGTATAAAGCACTAAACGTTTTTATCGCTTTAAACGCATTTTCTCGACAAGGAAAGCACAATTTCATCAAAAACAAACAAAACAAGAAAAATGAATCTATTCAACAAGTCTGCAACACGTCCTTAAGAGTTACATGGTTTCACCCAATGTCAATGTGTAATTTCTCCAGTTCTGATCATTGTTTAGGTTGTTGGTAGCTTGGTCCAATGCCAAAACACAGTGAAATCTTTTTATGGCTTTAAACGCGTTTTCTCCTCGAGAGAAACATGATTTCACTAAAAACGTTATAGTTTAAACATGCCTGCTGTACATGTGTGCAAACACTCAGAGCCTTAAGATAGGGTTTTCACCAATGTGTTTTTTGGTGAGAAACCTTCTATTTCAAGGTTCTGTGCGTTTTCAGACAAGTACAATATGTATTTATAGTGTTTCTGATGAAATCCCTCCTTTTAATGCATTTTCTCACAGAAAATGAGTCTCTCGCCATGGGAACATGGCTTTTTTGAAAAAGCATATTCTCGTCGAGAAATCGTGTTTTAAACAATAAAAACGACTCCCGGTCTTATTTAGTTCACATTTTTACTTTTGGTAACCTAGCTCATATGTATAAAGCACTAAACCTTTTTATCGCGTTAAACGCCTTTTCTCGACAAGAAAAGCACAATTTCATCAAAAACAAACAAAACAAGAAAAATGAATCTATTCAACAAGTCTGCAACACGTCCTGAAGAGTTACATGATTTCACCCAATGTCAATGTGTAATTTCTCCAGTTCTGATCATTGTTTCGGTTGTTGGTAGCTTGGTCCAATGCCAAAACACAGTGAAATCTTTTTATGGCTTTAAACGCGTTTTCTCCTCGAGAGAAACATGATTTCACTAAAAACGTTATAGTTTAAACATGCCTGCTGTACATGTGTGCAAACACTCAGAGCCTTAAGATAGGGTTTTCACCAATGTGTTTTTTGGTGAGAAACCTTCTATTTCAAGGTTCTGTGCGTTTTCAGACAAGTACAATATGTATTTATAGTGTTTCTGATGAAATCCCTCCTTTTAATGCATCTTCTCACAGAAAACGAGTCTCTCGCCATGAGAACATGGCTTTTTTGAAAAAGCATATTCTCGTCGAGAAATCGTGTTTTACACAATAAAAACGACTCTCGGTCTTATTTAGTTCACATTTTTACTTTTGGTAACCTAGCCCATATGTATAAAGCACTAAACCTTTTTATCGCGTTAAACGCATTTTCTCGACAAGGAAAGCACAATTTCATCAAAAACAAACACAACAAGAAAGATGAATCTATTCAACAAGTCTGCAACACGTCCTGAAGAGTTACATGATTTCACCCAATGTCAATGTGTAATTTCTCCAGTTCTGATCATTGTTTCGGTTGTTGGTAGCTTGGTCCAATGCCAAAACACAGTGAAATCTTTTTATGGCTTTAAACGCGTTTTCTCCTCGAGAGAAACATGATTTCACTAAAAACGTTATAGTTTAAACATGCCTGCTGTACATGTGTGCAAACACTCAGAGCCTTAAGATAGGGTTTTCACCAATGTGTTTTTTGGTGAGAAACCTTCTATTTCAAGGTTCTGTCCGTTTTCAGACAAGTACAATATGTATTTATAGTGTTTCTGATGAAATCCCTCCTTTTAATGCATTTTCTCACAGAAAACGAGTCTCTCGCCATGAGAACATGGCTTTTTTGAAAAAGCATATTCTCGTCGAGACATCGTGTTTTAACCAATAAAAACGACTCCCGGTCTTATTTAGTTCACATTTTTACTTTTGGTAACCTAGCTCATATGTATAAAGCACTAAACGTTTTTATCGCGTTAAACACATTTTGTCGACAAGGAAAGCACAATTTCATCAAAAACAAACAAAACAAGAAAGATGAATCTATTCAACAAGTCTGCAACACGTCCTGAAGAGTTACATGATTTCACCCAATGTCAATGTGTAATTTCTCCAGTTCTGATCATTGTTTAGGTTGTTGGTAGCTTGGTCCAATGCCAAAACACAGTGAAATCTTTTTATGGCTTTAAACGCGTTTTCTCCTCGAGAGAAACATGATTTCACTAAAAACGTTATAGTTTAAACATGCCTGCTGTACATGTGTGCAAACACTCAGAGCCTTAAGATAGGGTTTTCACCAATGTGTTTTTTGGTGAGAAACCTTCTATTTCAAGGTTCTGTGCGTTTTCAGACAAGTACAATATGTATTTATAGTGTTTCTGATGAAATCCCTCCTTTTAATGCATTTTCTCACAGAAAACGAGTCTCTCGCCATGAGAACATGGCTTTTTTGAAAAAGCATATTCTCGTCGAGACATCGTGTTTTAACCAATAAAAACGACTCCCGGTCTTATTTAGTTCACATTTTTACTTTTGGTAACCTAGCTCATATGTATAAAGCACTAAACGTTTTTATCGCGTTAAACACATTTTGTCGACAAGGAAAGCACAATTTCATCAAAAACAAACAAAACAAGAAAGATGAATCTATTCAACAAGTCTGCAACACGTCCTGAAGAGTTACATGATTTCACCCAATGTCAATGTGTAATTTCTCCAGTTCTGATCATTGTTTAGGTTGTTGGTAGCTTGGTCCAATGCCAAAACACAGTGAAATCTTTTTATGGCTTTAAACGCGTTTTCTCCTCGAGAGAAACATGATTTCACTAAAAACGTTATAGTTTAAACATGCCTGCTGTACATGTGTGCAAACACTCAGAGCCTTAAGATAGGGTTTTCACCAATGTGTTTTTTGGTGAGAAACCTTCTATTTCAAGGTTCTGTGCGTTTTCAGACAAGTACAATATGTATTTACAGTGTTTCTGATGAAATCCCTCCTTTTAATGCATTTTCTCACAGAAAACGAGTCTCTCGCCATGAGAACATGGCTTTTTTGAAAAAGCATATTCTCGTCGAGAAATCGTGTTTTAAACAATAAAAACGACTCTCGGTCTTATTTAGTTCACATTTTTACTTTTGGTAGCCTAGCTCATATGTATAAAGCACTAAACGTTTTTATCGCTTTAAACGCATTTTCTCGACAAGGAAAGCACAATTTCATCAAAAACAAACAAAACAAGAAAAATGAATCTATTCAACAAGTCTGCAACACGTCCTTAAGAGTTACATGGTTTCACCCAATGTCAATGTGTAATTTCTCCAGTTCTGATCATTGTTTAGGTTGTTGGTAGCTTGGTCCAATGCCAAAACACAGTGAAATCTTTTTATGGCTTTAAACGCGTTTTCTCCTCGAGAGAAACATGATTTCACTAAAAACGTTATAGTTTAAACATGCCTGCTGTACATGTGTGCAAACACTCAGAGCCTTAAGATAGGGTTTTCACCAATGTGTTTTTTGGTGAGAAACCTTCTATTTCAAGGTTCTGTGCGTTTTCAGACAAGTACAATATGTATTTACAGTGTTTCTGATGAAATCCCTCCTTTTAATGCATTTTCTCACAGAAAACGAGTCTCTCGCCATGAGAACATGGCTTTTTTGAAAAAGCATATTCTCGTCGAGAAATCGTGTTTTAAACAATAAAAACGACTCTCGGTCTTATTTAGTTCACATTTTTACTTTTGGTAGCCTAGCTCATATGTATAAAGCACTAAACGTTTTTATCGCTTTAAACGCATTTTCTCGACAAGGAAAGCACAATTTCATCAAAAACAAACAAAACAAGAAAAATGAATCTATTCAACAAGTCTGCAACACGTCCTTAAGAGTTACATGGTTTCACCCAATGTCAATGTGTAATTTCTCCAGTTCTGATCATTGTTTAGGTTGTTGGTAGCTTGGTCCAATGCCAAAACACAGTGAAATATTTTTATGGCTTTACACGCGTTTTCTCCTCGAGAGAAACATGATTTCACTAAAAACGTTATAGTTTAAACATGCCTGCTGTACATGTGTGCAAACACTCAGAGCCTTAAGATAGGGTTTTCACCAATGTGTTTTTTGGTGAGAAACCTTCTATTTCAAGGTTCTGTGCGTTTTCAGACAAGTACAATATGTATTTATAGTGTTTCTGATGAAATCCCTCCTTTTAATGCATTTTCTCACAGAAAACGAGTCTCTCGCCATGAGAACATGGCTTTTTTGAAAAAGCATATTCTCGTCGAGAAATCGTATTTTACACAATAAAAACGACTCTCGGTCTTATTTAGTTCACATTTTTACTTTTGGTAACCTAGCCCATATGTATAAAGCACTAAACCTTTTTATCGCTTTAAACGCATTTTCTCGACAAGGAAAGCACAATTTCATCAAAAACAAACAAAACAAGAAAAATGAATCTATTCAACAAGTCTGCAACACGTCCTGAAGAGTTACATGGTTTCATCCAATGTCAATGTGTAATTTCTCCAGTTCTGATCATTGTTTAGGTTGTTGGTAGCTTGGTCCAATGCCAAAACACAGTGAAATCTTTTTATGGCTTTAAACGCGTTTTCTCCTCGAGAGAAACATGATTTCACTAAAAACGTTATAGTTTAAACATGCCTGCTGTACATGTGTGCAAACACTCAGAGCCTTAAGATAGGGTTTTCACCAATGTGTTTTTTGGTGAGAAACCTTCTATTTCAAGGTTCTGTGCGTTTTCAGACAAGTACAATATGTATTTATAGTGTTTCTGATGAAATCCCTCCTTTTAATGCATTTTCTCACAGAAAACGAGTCTCTCGCCATGAGAACATGGCTTTTTTTAAAAAGCATATTCTCGTCGAGAAATCGTGTTTTACACAATAAAAACGACTCTCGGTCTTATTTAGTTCACATTTTTACTTTTGGTAACCTAGCCCATATGTATAAAGCACTAAACCTTTTTATCGCGTTAAACGCATTTTCTCGACAAGGAAAGCACAATTTCATCAAAAACAAACACAACAAGAAAGATGAATCTATTCAACAAGTCTGCAACACGTCCTGAAGAGTTACATGATTTCACCCAATGTCAATGTGTAATTTCTCCAGTTCTGATCATTGTTTAGGTTGTTGGTAGCTCGGTCCAATGCCAAAACACAGTGAAATCTTTTTATGGCTTTAAACGCGTTTTCTCCTCGAGAGAAACATGATTTCACTAAAAACGTTATAGTTTAAACATGCCTGCTGTACATGTGTGCAAACACTCAGAGCCTTAAGATAGGGTTTTCACCAATGTGTTTTTTGGTGAGAAACCTTCTATTTCAAGGTTCTGTGCGTTTTCAGACAAGTAAAATATGTATTTATAGTGTTTCTGATGAAATCCCTCCTTATAATGCATTTTCTCACAGAAAATGAGTCTCTCGCCATGGGAACATGGCTTTTTTGAAAAAGCATATTCTCGTCGAGACATCGTGTTTTAACCAATAAAAACGACTCCCGGTCTTATTTAGTTCACATTTTTACTTTTGGTAACCTAGCTCATATGTATAAAGCACTAAACGTTTTTATCGCGGTAAACGCATTTTCTCGACAAGGAAAGCACAATTTCATCAAAAACAAACAAAACAAGAAAAATGAATCTATTCAACAAGTCTGCAGCACGTCCTGAAGAGTTACATGGTTTCATCCAATGTCAATGTGTAATTTCTCCAGTTCTGATCATTGTTTAGGTTGTTGGTAGCTTGGTCCAATGCCAAAACACAGTGAAATCTTTTAATGGCTTTAAACGCGTTTTCTCCTCGAGAGAAACATGATTTCACTAAAAACGTTATAGTTTAAACATGCCTGCTGTACATGTGTGCAAACACTCAGAGCCTTAAGATAGGGTTTTCACCAATGTGTTTTTTGGTGAGAAACCTTCTATTTCAAGGTTCTGTGCGTTTTCAGACAAGTACAATATGTATTTATAGTGTTTCTGATGAAATCCCTCCTTTTAATGCATTTTCTCACAGAAAACGAGTCTCTCGCCATGAGAACATGGCTTTTTTGAAAAAGCATATTATCGTCGAGACATCGTGTTTTAACCAATAAAAACGACTCCCGGTCTTATTTAGTTCACATTTTTACTTTTGGTAACCTAGCTCATATGTATAAAGCACTAAACGTTTTTATCGCGTTAAACACATTTTGTCGACAAGGAAAGCACAATTTCATCAAAAACAAACAAAACAAGAAAAATGAATCTATTCAACAAGTCTGCAACACGTCCTTAAGAGTTACATGGTTTCACCCAATGTCAATGTGTAATTTCTCCAGTTCTGATCATTGTTTAGGTTGTTGGTAGCTTGGTCCAATGCCAAAACACAGTGAAATCTTTTTATGGCTTTAAACGCGTTTTCTCCTCGAGAGAAACATGATTTCACTAAAAACGTTATAGTTTAAACATGCCTGCTGTACATGTGTGCAAACACTCAGAGCCTTAAGATAGGGTTTTCACCAATGTGTTTTTTGGTGAGAAACCTTCTATTTCAAGGTTCTGTGCGTTTTCAGACAAGTACAATATGTATTTACAGTGTTTCTGATGAAATCCCTCCTTTTAATGCATTTTCTCACAGAAAACGAGTCTCTCGCCATGAGAACATGGCTTTTTTGAAAAAGCATATTCTCGTCGAGAAATCGTGTTTTAAACAATAAAAACGACTCTCGGTCTTATTTAGTTCACATTTTTACTTTTGGTAGCCTAGCTCATATGTATAAAGCACTAAACGTTTTTATCGCTTTAAACGCATTTTCTCGACAAGGAAAGCACAATTTCATCAAAAACAAACAAAACAAGAAAAATGAATCTATTCAACAAGTCTGCAACACGTCCTTAAGAGTTACATGGTTTCACCCAATGTCAATGTGTAATTTCTCCAGTTCTGATCATTGTTTAGGTTGTTGGTAGCTTGGTCCAATGCCAAAACACAGTGAAATCTTTTTATGGCTTTAAACGCGTTTTCTCCTCGAGAGAAACATGATTTCACTAAAAACGTTATAGTTTATACATGCCTGCTGTACATGTGTGCAAACAGAGCCTTAAGATAGGGTTTTCACCAATGTGTTTTTTGGTGAGAAACCTTCTATTTCAAGGTTCTGTGCGTTTTCAGACAAGTACAATATGTATTTATAGTGTTTCTGATGAAATCCCTCCTTTTAATGCATCTTCTCACAGAAAACGAGTCTCTCGCCATGAGAACATGGCTTTTTTGAAAAAGCATATTCTCGTCGAGAAATCGTGTTTTACACAATAAAAACGACTCTCGGTCTTATTTAGTTCACATTTTTACTTTTGGTAACCTAGCCCATATGTATAAAGCACTAAACCTTTTTATCGCGTTAAACGCATTTTCTCGACAAGGAAAGCACAATTTCATCAAAAACAAACACAACAAGAAAGATGAATCTATTCAACAAGTCTGCAACACGTCCTGAAGAGTTACATGATTTCACCCAATGTCAATGTGTAATTTCTCCAGTTCTGATCATTGTTTAGGTTGTTGGTAGCTTGGTCCAATGCCAAAACACAGTGAAATCTTTTTATGGCTTTAAACGCGTTTTCTCCTAGAGAGAAACATGATTTCACTAAAAACGTTATAGTTTAAACATGCCTGCTGTACATGTGTGCAAACAGAGCCTTAAGATAGGGTTTTCACCAATGTGTTTTTTGGTGAGAAACCTTCTATTTCAAGGTTCTGTGCGTTTTCAGACAAGTACAATATGTATTTATAGTGTTTCTGATGAAATCCCTCCTTTTAATGCATTTTCTCACAGAAAACGAGTCTCTCGCCATGAGAACATGGCTTTTTTGAAAAAGCATATTCTCGTCGAGAAATCGTATTTTACACAATAAAAACGACTCTCGGTCTTATTTAGTTCACATTTTTACTTTTGGTAACCTAGCCCATATGTATAAAGCACTAAACCTTTTTATCGCTTTAAACGCATTTTCTCGACAAGGAAAGCACAATTTCATCAAAAACAAACAAAACAAGAAAAATGAATCTATTCAACAAGTCTGCAACACGTCCTGAAGAGTTACATGGTTTCATCCAATGTCAATGTGTAATTTCTCCAGTTCTGATCATTGTTTAGGTTGTTGGTAGCTTGGTCCAATGCCAAAACACAGTGAAATCTTTTTATGGCTTTAAACGCGTTTTCTCCTCGAGAGAAACATGATTTCACTAAAAACGTTATAGTTTAAACATGCCTGCTGTACATGTGTGCAAACACTCAGAGCCTTAAGATAGGGTTTTCACCAATGTGTTTTTTGGTGAGAAACCTTCTATTTCAAGGTTCTGTGCGTTTTCAGACAAGTACAATATGTATTTATAGTGTTTCTGATGAAATCCCTCCTTTTAATGCATTTTCTCACAGAAAACGAGTCTCTCGCCATGAGAACATGGCTTTTTTGAAAAAGCATATTCTCGTCGAGAAATCGTGTTTTACACAATAAAAACGACTCTCGGTCTTATTTAGTTCACATTTTTACTTTTGGTAACCTAGCCCATATGTATAAAGCACTAAACCTTTTTATCGCGTTAAACGCATTTTCTCGACAAGGAAAGCACAATTTCATCAAAAACAAACACAACAAGAAAGATGAATCTATTCAACAAGTCTGCAACACGTCCTGAAGAGTTACATGATTTCACCCAATGTCAATGTGTAATTTCTCCAGTTCTGATCATTGTTTAGGTTGTTGGTAGCTCGGTCCAATGCCAAAACACAGTGAAATCTTTTTATGGCTTTAAACGCGTTTTCTCCTCGAGAGAAACATGATTTCACTAAAAACGTTATAGTTTAAACATGCCTGCTGTACATGTGTGCAAACACTCAGAGCCTTAAGATAGGGTTTTCACCAATGTGTTTTTTGGTGAGAAACCTTCTATTTCAAGGTTCTGTGCGTTTTCAGACAAGTAAAATATGTATTTATAGTGTTTCTGATGAAATCCCTCCTTATAATGCATTTTCTCACAGAAAATGAGTCTCTCGCCATGGGAACATGGCTTTTTTGAAAAAGCATATTCTCGTCGAGACATCGTGTTTTAACCAATAAAAACGACTCCCGGTCTTATTTAGTTCACATTTTTACTTTTGGTAACCTAGCTCATATGTATAAAGCACTAAACCTTTTTATCGCGTTAAACGCATTTTCTCGACAAGGAAAGCACAATTTCATCAAAAACAAACAAAACAAGAAAAATGAATCTATTCAACAAGTCTGCAGCACGTCCTGAAGAGTTACATGGTTTCATCCAATGTCAATGTGTAATTTCTCCAGTTCTGATCATTGTTTAGGTTGTTGGTAGCTTGGTCCAATGCCAAAACACAGTGAAATCTTTTTATGGCTTTAAACGCGTTTTCTCCTCGAGAGAAACATGATTTCACTAAAAACGTTATAGTTTAAACATGCCTGCTGTACATGTGTGCAAACACTCAGAGCCTTAAGATAGGGTTTTCACCAATGTGTTTTTTGGTGAGAAACCTTCTATTTCAAGGTTCTGTGCGTTTTCAGACAAGTACAATATGTATTTATAGTGTTTCTGATGAAATCCCTCCTTTTAAATGCATTTTCTCACAGAAAATGAGTCTCTCGCCATGGGAACATGGCTTTTTTGAAAAAGCATATTCTTGTCGAGAAATCGTGTTTTAAACAATAAAAACGACTCCCGGTCTTATTTAGTTCACATTTTTACTTTTGGTAACCTAGCTCATATGTATAAAGCACTAAACCTTTTTATCGCGTTAAACACATTTTGTCGACAAGGAAAGCACAATTTCATCAAAAACAAACAAAACAAGAAAGATGAATCTATTCAACAAGTCTGCAACACGTCCTGAAGAGTTACATGATTTCACCCAATGTCAATGTGTAATTTCTCCAGTTCTGATCATTGTTTAGGTTGTTGGTAGCTTGGTCCAATGCCAAAACACAGTGAAATCTTTTTATGGCTTTAAACGCGTTTTCTCCTCGAGAGAAACATGATTTCACTAAAAACGTTATAGTTTAAACATGCCTGCTGTACATGTGTGCAAACACTCAGAGCCTTAAGATAGGGTTTTCACCAATGTGTTTTTTGGTGAGAAACCTTCTATTTCAAGGTTCTGTGCGTTTTCAGACAAGTACAATATGTATTTATAGTGTTTCTGATGAAATCCCTCCTTTTAATGCATTTTCTCACAGAAAACGAGTCTCTCGCCATGAGAACATGGCTTTTTTGAAAAAGCATATTCTCGTCGAGAAATCGTGTTTTAAACAATAAAAACGACTCCCGGTCTTATTTAGTTCACATTTTTACTTTTGGTAACCTAGCTCATATGTATAAAGCACTAAACGTTTTTATCGCTTTAAACGCATTTTCTGGACAAGGAAAGCACAATTTCATCAACAACAAACAAAACAAGAAAAATGAATCTATTCAACAAGTCTGCAACACGTCCTGAAGAGTTACATGGTTTCTTCCAATGTCAATGTGTAATTTATCCAGTTCTGATCATTGTTTAGGTTGATGGTAGCTTGGTCCAATGCCAAAACACAGTGAAATCTTTTTATGGCTTTAAACGCGTTTTCTCCTCGAGAGAAACATGATTTCACTAAAAACGTTATAGTTTAAACATGCCTGCTGTACATATGTGCAAACACTCAGAGCCTTAAGATAGGGTTTTCACCAATGTGTTTTTTGGTGAGAAACCTTCTATTTCAAGGTTCTGTGCGTTTTCAGACAAGTACAATATGTATTTACAGTGTTTCTGATGAAATCCCTCCTTTTAATGCATTTTCTCACAGAAAACGAGTCTCTCGCCATGAGAACATGGCTTTTTTGAAAAAGCATATTCTCGTCGAGAAATCGTGTTTTAAACAATAAAAACGACTCTCGGTCTTATTTAGTTCACATTTTTACTTTTGGTAGCCTAGCTCATATGTATAAAGCACTAAACGTTTTTATCGCTTTAAACGCATTTTCTCGACAAGGAAAGCACAATTTCATCAAAAACAAACAAAACAAGAAAAATGAATCTATTCAACAAGTCTGCAACACGTCCTTAAGAGTTACATGGTTTCACCCAATGTCAATGTGTAATTTCTCCAGTTCTGATCATTGTTTAGGTTGTTGGTAGCTTGGTCCAATGCCAAAACACAGTGAAATCTTTTTATGGCTTTAAACGCGTTTTCTCCTCGAGAGAAACATGATTTCACTAAAAACGTTATAGTTTAAACATGCCTGCTGTACATGTGTGCAAACACTCAGAGCCTTAAGATAGGGTTTTCACCAATGTGTTTTTTGGTGAGAAACCTTCTATTTCAAGGTTCTGTGCGTTTTCAGACAAGTACAATATGTATTTATAGTGTTTCTGATGAAATCCCTCCTTTTAATGCATTTTCTCACAGAAAATGAGTCTCTCGCCATGGGAACATGGCTTTTTTGAAAAAGCATATTCTCGTCGAGAAATCGTGTTTTAAACAATAAAAACGACTCCCGGTCTTATTTAGTTCACATTTTTACTTTTGGTAACCTAGCTCATATGTATAAAGCACTAAACCTTTTTATCGCGTTAAACGCCTTTTCTCGACAAGAAAAGCACAATTTCATCAAAAACAAACAAAACAAGAAAAATGAATCTATTCAACAAGTCTGCAACACGTCCTGAAGAGTTACATGATTTCACCCAATGTCAATGTGTAATTTCTCCAGTTCTGATCATTGTTTCGGTTGTTGGTAGCTTGGTCCAATGCCAAAACACAGTGAAATCTTTTTATGGCTTTAAACGCGTTTTCTCCTCGAGAGAAACATGATTTCACTAAAAACGTTATAGTTTAAACATGCCTGCTGTACATGTGTGCAAACACTCAGAGCCTTAAGATAGGGTTTTCACCAATGTGTTTTTTGGTGAGAAACCTTCTATTTCAAGGTTCTGTGCGTTTTCAGACAAGTACAATATGTATTTATAGTGTTTCTGATGAAATCCCTCCTTTTAATGCATCTTCTCACAGAAAACGAGTCTCTCGCCATGAGAACATGGCTTTTTTGAAAAAGCATATTCTCGTCGAGAAATCGTGTTTTACACAATAAAAACGACTCTCGGTCTTATTTAGTTCACATTTTTACTTTTGGTAACCTAGCCCATATGTATAAAGCACTAAACCTTTTTATCGCGTTAAACGCATTTTCTCGACAAGGAAAGCACAATTTCATCAAAAACAAACACAACAAGAAAGATGAATCTATTCAACAAGTCTGCAACACGTCCTGAAGAGTTACATGATTTCACCCAATGTCAATGTGTAATTTCTCCAGTTCTGATCATTGTTTAGGTTGTTGGTAGCTTGGTCCAATGCCAAAACACAGTGAAATCTTTTTATGGCTTTAAACGCGTTTTCTCCTAGAGAGAAACATGATTTCACTAAAAACGTTATAGTTTAAACATGCCTGCTGTACATGTGTGCAAACAGAGCCTTAAGATAGGGTTTTCACCAATGTGTTTTTTGGTGAGAAACCTTCTATTTCAAGGTTCTGTGCGTTTTCAGACAAGTACAATATGTATTTATAGTGTTTCTGATGAAATCCCTCCTTTTAATGCATTTTCTCACAGAAAACGAGTCTCTCGCCATGAGAACATGGCTTTTTTGAAAAAGCATATTCTCGTCGAGAAATCGTATTTTACACAATAAAAACGACTCTCGGTCTTATTTAGTTCACATTTTTACTTTTGGTAACCTAGCCCATATGTATAAAGCACTAAACCTTTTTATCGCTTTAAACGCATTTTCTCGACAAGGAAAGCACAATTTCATCAAAAACAAACAAAACAAGAAAAATGAATCTATTCAACAAGTCTGCAGCACGTCCTGAAGAGTTACATGGTTTCATCCAATGTCAATGTGTAATTTCTCCAGTTCTGATCATTGTTTAGGTTGTTGGTAGCTTGGTCCAATGCCAAAACACAGTGAAATCTTTTTATGGCTTTAAACGCGTTTTCTCCTCGAGAGAAACATGATTTCACTAAAAACGTTATAGTTTAAACATGCCTGCTGTACATGTGTGCAAACACTCAGAGCCTTAAGATAGGGTTTTCACCAATGTGTTTTTTGGTGAGAAACCTTCTATTTCAAGGTTCTGTGCGTTTTCAGACAAGTACAATATGTATTTATAGTGTTTCTGATGAAATCCCTCCTTTTAAATGCATTTTCTCACAGAAAATGAGTCTCTCGCCATGGGAACATGGCTTTTTTGAAAAAGCATATTCTTGTCGAGAAATCGTGTTTTAAACAATAAAAACGACTCCCGGTCTTATTTAGTTCACATTTTTACTTTTGGTAACCTAGCTCATATGTATAAAGCACTAAACCTTTTTATCGCGTTAAACACATTTTGTCGACAAGGAAAGCACAATTTCATCAAAAACAAACAAAACAAGAAAGATGAATCTATTCAACAAGTCTGCAACACGTCCTGAAGAGTTACATGATTTCACCCAATGTCAATGTGTAATTTCTCCAGTTCTGATCATTGTTTAGGTTGTTGGTAGCTTGGTCCAATGCCAAAACACAGTGAAATCTTTTTATGGCTTTAAACGCGTTTTCTCCTCGAGAGAAACATGATTTCACTAAAAACGTTATAGTTTAAACATGCCTGCTGTACATGTGTGCAAACACTCAGAGCCTTAAGATAGGGTTTTCACCAATGTGTTTTTTGGTGAGAAACCTTCTATTTCAAGGTTCTGTGCGTTTTCAGACAAGTACAATATGTATTTATAGTGTTTCTGATGAAATCCCTCCTTTTAATGCATTTTCTCACAGAAAACGAGTCTCTCGCCATGAGAACATGGCTTTTTTGAAAAAGCATATTCTCGTCGAGAAATCGTGTTTTAAACAATAAAAACGACTCCCGGTCTTATTTAGTTCACATTTTTACTTTTGGTAACCTAGCTCATATGTATAAAGCACTAAACGTTTTTATCGCTTTAAACGCATTTTCTCGACAAGGAAAGCACAATTTCATCAACAACAAACAAAACAAGAAAAATGAATCTATTCAACAAGTCTGCAACACGTCCTGAAGAGTTACATGGTTTCTTCCAATGTCAATGTGTAATTTCTCCAGTTCTGATCATTGTTTAGGTTGATGGTAGCTTGGTCCAATGCCAAAACACAGTGAAATCTTTTTATGGCTTTAAACGCGTTTTCTCCTCGAGAGAAACATGATTTCACTAAAAACGTTATAGTTTAAACATGCCTGCTGTACATATGTGCAAACACTCAGAGCCTTAAGATAGGGTTTTCACCAATGTGTTTTTTGGTGAGAAACCTTCTATTTCAAGGTTCTGTGCGTTTTCAGACAAGTACAATATGTATTTACAGTGTTTCTGATGAAATCCCTCCTTTTAATGCATTTTCTCACAGAAAACGAGTCTCTCGCCATGAGAACATGGCTTTTTTGAAAAAGCATATTCTCGTCGAGAAATCGTGTTTTAAACAATAAAAACGACTCTCGGTCTTATTTAGTTCACATTTTTACTTTTGGTAGCCTAGCTCATATGTATAAAGCACTAAACGTTTTTATCGCTTTAAACGCATTTTCTCGACAAGGAAAGCACAATTTCATCAAAAACAAACAAAACAAGAAAAATGAATCTATTCAACAAGTCTGCAACACGTCCTTAAGAGTTACATGGTTTCACCCAATGTCAATGTGTAATTTCTCCAGTTCTGATCATTGTTTAGGTTGTTGGTAGCTTGGTCCAATGCCAAAACACAGTGAAATCTTTTTATGGCTTTAAACGCGTTTTCTCCTCGAGAGAAACATGATTTCACTAAAAACGTTATAGTTTAAACATGCCTGCTGTACATGTGTGCAAACACTCAGAGCCTTAAGATAGGGTTTTCACCAATGTGTTTTTTGGTGAGAAACCTTCTATTTCAAGGTTCTGTGCGTTTTCAGACAAGTACAATATGTATTTATAGTGTTTCTGATGAAATCCCTCCTTTTAATGCATTTTCTCACAGAAAATGAGTCTCTCGCCATGGGAACATGGCTTTTTTGAAAAAGCATATTCTCGTCGAGAAATCGTGTTTTAAACAATAAAAACGACTCCCGGTCTTATTTAGTTCACATTTTTACTTTTGGTAACCTAGCTCATATGTATAAAGCACTAAACCTTTTTATCGCGTTAAACGCCTTTTCTCGACAAGAAAAGCACAATTTCATCAAAAACAAACAAAACAAGAAAAATGAATCTATTCAACAAGTCTGCAACACGTCCTGAAGAGTTACATGATTTCACCCAATGTCAATGTGTAATTTCTCCAGTTCTGATCATTGTTTCGGTTGTTGGTAGCTTGGTCCAATGCCAAAACACAGTGAAATCTTTTTATGGCTTTAAACGCGTTTTCTCCTCGAGAGAAACATGATTTCACTAAAAACGTTATAGTTTAAACATGCCTGCTGTACATGTGTGCAAACACTCAGAGCCTTAAGATAGGGTTTTCACCAATGTGTTTTTTGGTGAGAAACCTTCTATTTCAAGGTTCTGTGCGTTTTCAGACAAGTACAATATGTATTTATAGTGTTTCTGATGAAATCCCTCCTTTTAATGCATCTTCTCACAGAAAACGAGTCTCTCGCCATGAGAACATGGCTTTTTTGAAAAAGCATATTCTCGTCGAGAAATCGTGTTTTACACAATAAAAACGACTCTCGGTCTTATTTAGTTCACATTTTTACTTTTGGTAACCTAGCCCATATGTATAAAGCACTAAACCTTTTTATCGCGTTAAACGCATTTTCTCGACAAGGAAAGCACAATTTCATCAAAAACAAACACAACAAGAAAGATGAATCTATTCAACAAGTCTGCAACACGTCCTGAAGAGTTACATGATTTCACCCAATGTCAATGTGTAATTTCTCCAGTTCTGATCATTGTTTCGGTTGTTGGTAGCTTGGTCCAATGCCAAAACACAGTGAAATCTTTTTATGGCTTTAAACGCGTTTTCTCCTCGAGAGAAACATGATTTCACTAAAAACGTTATAGTTTAAACATGCCTGCTGTACATGTGTGCAAACACTCAGAGCCTTAAGATAGGGTTTTCACCAATGTGTTTTTTGGTGAGAAACCTTCTATTTCAAGGTTCTGTCCGTTTTCAGACAAGTACAATATGTATTTATAGTGTTTCTGATGAAATCCCTCCTTTTAATGCATTTTCTCACAGAAAACGAGTCTCTCGCCATGAGAACATGGCTTTTTTGAAAAAGCATATTCTCGTCGAGACATCGTGTTTTAACCAATAAAAACGACTCCCGGTCTTATTTAGTTCACATTTTTACTTTTGGTAACCTAGCTCATATGTATAAAGCACTAAACGTTTTTATCGCGTTAAACACATTTTGTCGACAAGGAAAGCACAATTTCATCAAAAACAAACAAAACAAGAAAGATGAATCTATTCAACAAGTCTGCAACACGTCCTGAAGAGTTACATGATTTCACCCAATGTCAATGTGTAATTTCTCCAGTTCTGATCATTGTTTAGGTTGTTGGTAGCTTGGTCCAATGCCAAAACACAGTGAAATCTTTTTATGGCTTTAAACGCGTTTTCTCCTCGAGAGAAACATGATTTCACTAAAAACGTTATAGTTTAAACATGCCTGCTGTACATGTGTGCAAACACTCAGAGCCTTAAGATAGGGTTTTCACCAATGTGTTTTTTGGTGAGAAACCTTCTATTTCAAGGTTCTGTGCGTTTTCAGACAAGTACAATATGTATTTACAGTGTTTCTGATGAAATCCCTCCTTTTAATGCATTTTCTCACAGAAAACGAGTCTCTCGCCATGAGAACATGGCTTTTTTGAAAAAGCATATTCTCGTCGAGAAATCGTGTTTTAAACAATAAAAACGACTCTCGGTCTTATTTAGTTCACATTTTTACTTTTGGTAGCCTAGCTCATATGTATAAAGCACTAAACGTTTTTATCGCTTTAAACGCATTTTCTCGACAAGGAAAGCACAATTTCATCAAAAACAAACAAAACAAGAAAAATGAATCTATTCAACAAGTCTGCAACACGTCCTTAAGAGTTACATGGTTTCACCCAATGTCAATGTGTAATTTCTCCAGTTCTGATCATTGTTTAGGTTGTTGGTAGCTTGGTCCAATGCCAAAACACAGTGAAATATTTTTATGGCTTTAAACGCGTTTTCTCCTCGAGAGAAACATGATTTCACTAAAAACGTTATAGTTTAAACATGCCTGCTGTACATGTGTGCAAACACTCAGAGCCTTAAGATAGGGATTTCACCAATGTGTTTTTTGGTGAGAAACCTTCTATTTCAAGGTTCTGTGCGTTTTCAGACAAGTACAATATGTATTTATAGTGTTTCTGATGAAATCCCTCCTTTTAATGCATTTTCTCACAGAAAACGAGTCTCTCGCCATGAGAACATGGCTTTTTTGAAAAAGCATATTCTCGTCGAGACATCGTGTTTTAAACAATAAAAACGACTCCCGGTCTTATTTGGTTCACATTTTTACTTTTGGTAACCTAGCTCATATGTATAAAGCACTAAACGTTTTTATCGCGTTAAACGCATTTTCTCGACAAGGAAAGCACAATTTCATCAAAAACAAACAAAACAAGAAAGATGAATCTATTCAACAAGTCTGCAACACGTCCTGAAGAGTTACATGATTTCACCCAATGTCAATGTGTAATTTCTCCAGTTCTGATCATTGTTTAGGTTGTTGGTAGCTCGGTCCAATGCCAAAACACAGTGAAATCTTTTTATGGCTTTAAACGCGTTTTCTCCTCGAGAGAAACATGATTTCACTAAAAACGTTATAGTTTAAACATGCCTGCTGTACATGTGTGCAAACACTCAGAGCCTTAAGATAGGGTTTTCACCAATGTGTTTTTTGGTGAGAAACCTTCTATTTCAAGGTTCTGTGCGTTTTCAGACAAGTACAATATGTATTTATAGTGTTTCTGATGAAATCCCTCCTTTTAATGCATTTTCTCACAGAAAACGAGTCTCTCGCCATGAGAACATGGCTTTTTTGAAAAAGCATATTCTCGTCGAGAAATCGTGTTTTACACAATAAAAACGACTCTCGGTCTTATTTAGTTCACATTTTTACTTTTGGTAACCTAGCCCATATGTATAAAGCACTAAACCTTTTTATCGCGTTAAACGCATTTTCTCGACAAGGAAAGCACAATTTCATCAAAAACAAACACAACAAGAAAGATGAATCTATTCAACAAGTCTGCAACACGTCCTGAAGAGTTACATGATTTCACCCAATGTCAATGTGTAATTTCTCCAGTTCTGATCATTGTTTAGGTTGTTGGTAGCTCGGTCCAATGCCAAAACACAGTGAAATCTTTTTATGGCTTTAAACGCGTTTTCTCCTCGAGAGAAACATGATTTCACTAAAAACGTTATAGTTTAAACATGCCTGCTGTACATGTGTGCAAACACTCAGAGCCTTAAGATAGGGATTTCACCAATGTGTTTTTTGGTGAGAAACCTTCTATTTCAAGGTTCTGTGCGTTTTCAGACAAGTACAATATGTATTTATAGTGTTTCTGATGAAATCCCTCCTTTTAATGCATTTTCTCACAGAAAACGAGTCTCTCGCCATGAGAACATGGCTTTTTTGAAAAAGCATATTCTCGTCGAGACATCGTGTTTTAAACAATAAAAACGACTCCCGGTCTTATTTGGTTCACATTTTTACTTTTGGTAACCTAGCTCATATGTATAAAGCACTAAACGTTTTTATCGCGTTAAACGCATTTTCTCGACAAGGAAAGCACAATTTCATCAAAAACAAACACAACAAGAAAGATGAATCTATTCAACAAGTCTGCAACACGTCCTGAAGAGTTACATGATTTCACCCAATGTCAATGTGTAATTTCTCCAGTTCTGATCATTGTTTAGGTTGTTGGTAGCTCGGTCCAATGCCAAAACACAGTGAAATCTTTTTATGGCTTTAAACGCGTTTTCTCCTCGAGAGAAACATGATTTCACTAAAAACGTTATAGTTTAAACATGCCTGCTGTACATGTGTGCAAACACACAGAGCCTTAAGATAGGGTTTTCACCAATGTGTTTTTTGGTGAGAAACCTTCTATTTCAAGGTTCTGTGCGTTTTCAGACAAGTAAAATATGTATTTATAGTGTTTCTGATGAAATCCCTCCTTATAATGCATTTTCTCACAGAAAATGAGTCTCTCGCCATGGGAACATGGCTTTTTTGAAAAAGCATATTCTCGTCGAGACATCGTGTTTTAACCAATAAAAACGACTCCCGGTCTTATTTAGTTCACATTTTTACTTTTGGTAACCTAGCTCATATGTATAAAGCACTAAACGTTTTTATCGCGTTAAACACATTTTGTCGACAAGGAAAGCACAATTTCATCAAAAACAAACAAAACAAGAAAGATGAATCTATTCAACAAGTCTGCAACACGTCCTGAAGAGTTACATGATTTCACCCAATGTCAATGTGTAATTTCTCCAGTTCTGATCATTGTTTAGGTTGTTGGTAGCTTGGTCCAATGCCAAAACATAGTGAAATCTTTTTATGGCTTTAAACGCGTTTTCTCCTCGAGAGAAACATGATTTCACTAAAAACGTTATAGTTTAAACATGCCTGCTGTACATGTGTGCAAACACTCAGAGCCTTAAGATAGGGTTTTCACCAATGTGTTTTTTGGTGAGAAACCTTCTATTTCAAGGTTCTGTGCGTTTTCAGACAAGTACAATATGTATTTACAGTGTTTCTGATGAAATCCCTCCTTTTAATGCATTTTCTCACAGAAAACGAGTCTCTCGCCATGAGAACATGGCTTTTTTGAAAAAGCATATTCTCGTCGAGAAATCGTGTTTTAAACAATAAAAACGACTCTCGGTCTTATTTAGTTCACATTTTTACTTTTGGTAGCCTAGCTCATATGTATAAAGCACTAAACGTTTTTATCGCTTTAAACGCATTTTCTCGACAAGGAAAGCACAATTTCATCAAAAACAAACAAAACAAGAAAAATGAATCTATTCAACAAGTCTGCAACACGTCCTTAAGAGTTACATGGTTTCACCCAATGTCAATGTGTAATTTCTCCAGTTCTGATCATTGTTTAGGTTGTTGGTAGCTTGGTCCAATGCCAAAACACAGTGAAATATTTTTATGGCTTTAAACGCGTTTTCTCCTCGAGAGAAACATGATTTCACTAAAAACGTTATAGTTTAAACATGCCTGCTGTACATGTGTGCAAACACTCAGAGCCTTAAGATAGGGATTTCAACAATGTGTTTTTTGGTGAGAAACCTTCTATTTCAAGGTTCTGTGCGTTTTCAGACAAGTACAATATGTATTTATAGTGTTTCTGATGAAATCCCTCCTTTTAATGCATTTTCTCACAGAAAACGAGTCTCTCGCCATGAGAACATGGCTTTTTTGAAAAAGCATATTCTCGTCGAGACATCGTGTTTTAACCAATAAAAACGACTCCCGGTCTTATTTGGTTCACATTTTTACTTTTGGTAACCTAGCTCATATGTATAAAGCACTAAACGTTTTTATCGCGTTAAACGCATTTTCTCGACAAGGAAAGCACAATTTCATCAAAAACAAACAAAACAAGAAAGATGAATCTATTCAACAAGTCTGCAACACGTCATGAAGAGTTACATGATTTCACCCAATGTCAATGTGTAATTTCTCCAGTTCTGATCATTGTTTAGGTTGTTGGTAGCTCGGTCCAATGCCAAAACACAGTGAAATCTTTTTATGGCTTTAAACGCGTTTTCTCCTCGAGAGAAACATGATTTCACTAAAAACGTTATAGTTTAAACATGCCTGCTGTACATGTGTGCAAACACTCAGAGCCTTAAGATAGGGATTTCACCAATGTGTTTTTTGGTGAGAAACCTTCTATTTCAAGGTTCTGTGCGTTTTCAGACAAGTACAATATGTATTTATAGTGTTTCTGATGAAATCCCTCCTTTTAATGCATTTTCTCACAGAAAACGAGTCTCTCGCCATGAGAACATGGCTTTTTTGAAAAAGCATATTCTCGTCGAGACATCGTGTTTTAAACAATAAAAACGACTCCCGGTCTTATTTGGTTCACATTTTTACTTTTGGTAACCTAGCTCATATGTATAAAGCACTAAACGTTTTTATCGCGTTAAACGCATTTTCTCGACAAGGAAAGCACAATTTCATCAAAAACAAACAAAACAAGAAAGATGAATCTATTCAACAAGTCTGCAACACGTCCTGAAGAGTTACATGATTTCACCCAATGTCAATGTGTAATTTCTCCAGTTCTGATCATTGTTTAGGTTGTTGGTAGCTCGGTCCAATGCTAAAACACAGTGAAATCTTTTTATGGCTTTAAACGCGTTTTCTCCTCGAGAGAAACATGATTTCACTAAAAACGTTATAGTTTAAACATGCCTGCTGTACATGTGTGCAAACACTCAGAGCCTTAAGATAGGGTTTTCACCAATGTGTTTTTTGGTGAGAAACCTTCTATTTCAAGGTTCTGTGCGTTTTCAGACAAGTACAATATGTATTTATAGTGTTTCTGATGAAATCCCTCCTTTTAATGCATTTTCTCACAGAAAACGAGTCTCTCGCCATGAGAACATGGCTTTTTTGAAAAAGCATATTCTCGTCGAGAAATCGTGTTTTACACAATAAAAACGACTCTCGGTCTTATTTAGTTCACATTTTTACTTTTGGTAACCTAGCCCATATGTATAAAGCACTAAACGTTTTTATCGCGTTAAACGCATTTTGTCGACAAGGAAAGCACAATTTCATCAAAAACAAACACAACAAGAAAGATGAATCTATTCAACAAGTCTGCAACACGTCCTGAAGAGTTACATGATTTCACCCAATGTCAATGTGTAATTTCTCCAGTTCTGATCATTGTTTAGGTTGTTGGTAGCTCGGTCCAATGCCAAAACACAGTGAAATCTTTTTATGGCTTTAAACGCGTTTTCTCCTCGAGAGAAACATGATTTCACTAAAAACGTTATAGTTTAAACATGCCTGCTGTACATGTGTGCAAACACACAGAGCCTTAAGATAGGGTTTTCACCAATGTGTTTTTTGGTGAGAAACCTTCTATTTCAAGGTTCTGTGCGTTTTCAGACAAGTAAAATATGTATTTATAGTGTTTCTGATGAAATCCCTCCTTATAATGCATTTTCTCACAGAAAATGAGTCTCTCGCCATGGGAACATGGCTTTTTTGAAAAAGCATATTCTCGTCGAGACATCGTGTTTTAACCAATAAAAACGACTCCCGGTCTTATTTAGTTCACATTTTTACTTTTGGTAACCTAGCTCATATGTATAAAGCACTAAACGTTTTTATCGCGTTAAACACATTTTGTCGACAAGGAAAGCACAATTTCATCAAAAACAAACAAAACAAGAAAGATGAATCTATTCAACAAGTCTGCAACACGTCCTGAAGAGTTACATGATTTCACCCAATGTCAATGTGTAATTTCTCCAGTTCTGATCATTGTTTAGGTTGTTGGTAGCTTGGTCCAATGCCAAAACACAGTGAAATCTTTTTATGGCTTTAAACGCGTTTTCTCCTCGAGAGAAACATGATTTCACTAAAAACGTTATAGTTTAAACATGCCTGCTGTACATGTGTGCAAACACTCAGAGCCTTAAGATAGGGTTTTCACCAATGTGTTTTTTGGTGAGAAACCTTCTATTTCAAGGTTCTGTGCGTTTTCAGACAAGTACAATATGTATTTACAGTGTTTCTGATGAAATCCCTCCTTTTAATGCATTTTCTCACAGAAAACGAGTCTCTCGCCATGAGAACATGGCTTTTTTGAAAAAGCATATTCTCGTCGAGAAATCGTGTTTTAAACAATAAAAACGACTCTCGGTCTTATTTAGTTCACATTTTTACTTTTGGTAGCCTAGCTCATATGTATAAAGCACTAAACGTTTTTATCGCTTTAAACGCATTTTCTCGACAAGGAAAGCACAATTTCATCAAAAACAAACAAAACAAGAAAAATGAATCTATTCAACAAGTCTGCAACACGTCCTTAAGAGTTACATGGTTTCACCCAATGTCAATGTGTAATTTCTCCAGTTCTGATCATTGTTTAGGTTGTTGGTAGCTTGGTCCAATGCCAAAACACAGTGAAATATTTTTATGGCTTTAAACGCGTTTTTTCCTCGAGAGAAACATGATTTCACTAAAAACGTTATAGTTTAAACATGCCTGCTGTACATGTGTGCAAACACTCAGAGCCTTAAGATAGGGATTTCACCAATGTGTTTTTTGGTGAGAAACCTTCTATTTCAAGGTTCTGTGCGTTTTCAGACAAGTACAATATGTATTTATAGTGTTTCTGATGAAATCCCTCCTTTTAATGCATTTTCTCACAGAAAACGAGTCTCTCGCCATGAGAACATGGCTTTTTTGAAAAAGCATATTCTCGTCGAGACATCGTGTTTTAACCAATAAAAACGACTCCCGGTCTTATTTGGTTCACATTTTTACTTTTGGTAACCTAGCTCATATGTATAAAGCACTAAACGTTTTTATCGCGTTAAACGCATTTTCTCGACAAGGAAAGCACAATTTCATCAAAAACAAACAAAACAAGAAAGATGAATCTATTCAACAAGTCTGCAACACGTCCTGAAGAGTTACATGATTTCACCCAATGTCAATGTGTAATTTCTCCAGTTCTGATCATTGTTTAGGTTGTTGGTAGCTCGGTCCAATGCCAAAACACAGTGAAATCTTTTTATGGCTTTAAACGCGTTTTCTCCTCGAGAGAAACATGATTTCACTAAAAACGTTATAGTTTAAACATGCCTGCTGTACATGTGTGCAAACACTCAGAGCCTTAAGATAGGGATTTCACCAATGTGTTTTTTGGTGAGAAACCTTCTATTTCAAGGTTCTGTGCGTTTTCAGACAAGTACAATATGTATTTATAGTGTTTCTGATGAAATCCCTCCTTTTAATGCATTTTCTCACAGAAAACGAGTCTCTCGCCATGAGAACATGGCTTTTTTGAAAAAGCATATTCTCGTCGAGACATCGTGTTTTAACCAATAAAAACGACTCCCGGTCTTATTTGGTTCACATTTTTACTTTTGGTAACCTAGCTCATATGTATAAAGCACTAAACGTTTTTATCGCGTTAAACGCATTTTCTCGACAAGGAAAGCACAATTTCATCAAAAACAAACAAAACAAGAAAGATGAATCTATTCAACAAGTCTGCAACACGTCCTGAAGAGTTACATGATTTCACCCAATGTCAATGTGTAATTTCTCCAGTTCTGATCATTGTTTAGGTTGTTGGTAGCTCGGTCCAATGCCAAAACACAGTGAAATCTTTTTATGGCTTTAAACGCGTTTTCTCCTCGAGAGAAACATGATTTCACTAAAAACGTTATAGTTTAAACATGCCTGCTGTACATGTGTGCAAACACACAGAGCCTTAAGATAGGGTTTTCACCAATGTGTTTTTTGGTGAGAAACCTTCTATTTCAAGGTTCTGTGCGTTTTCAGACAAGTAAAATATGTATTTATAGTGTTTCTGATGAAATCCCTCCTTATAATGCATTTTCTCACAGAAAATGAGTCTCTCGCCATGGGAACATGGCTTTTTTGAAAAAGCATATTCTCGTCGAGACATCGTGTTTTAACCAATAAAAACGACTCCCGGTCTTATTTAGTTCACATTTTTACTTTTGGTAACCTAGCTCATATGTATAAAGCACTAAACGTTTTTATCGCGTTAAACACATTTTGTCGACAAGGAAAGCACAATTTCATCAAAAACAAACAAAACAAGAAAGATGAATCTATTCAACAAGTCTGCAACACGTCCTGAAGAGTTACATGATTTCACCCAATGTCAACGTGTAATTTCTCCAGTTCTGATCATTGTTTAGGTTGTTGGTAGCTTGGTCCAATGCCAAAACACAGTGAAATCTTTTTATGGCTTTAAACGCGTTTTCTCCTCGAGAGAAACATGATTTCACTAAAAACGTTATAGTTTAAACATGCCTGCTGTACATGTGTGCAAACACTCAGAGCCTTAAGATAGGGTTTTCACCAATGTGTTTTTTGGTGAGAAACCTTCTATTTCAAGGTTCTGTGCGTTTTCAGACAAGTACAATATGTATTTACAGTGTTTCTGATGAAATCCCTCCTTTTAATGCATTTTCTCACAGAAAACGAGTCTCTCGCCATGAGAACATGGCTTTTTTGAAAAAGCATATTCTCGTCGAGAAATCGTGTTTTAAACAATAAAAACGACTCTCGGTCTTATTTAGTTCACATTTTTACTTTTGGTAGCCTAGCTCATATGTATAAAGCACTAAACGTTTTTATCGCTTTAAACGCATTTTCTCGACAAGGAAAGCACAATTTCATCAAAAACAAACAAAACAAGAAAAATGAATCTATTCAACAAGTCTGCAACACGTCCTGAAGAGTTACATGATTTCACCCAATGTCAATGTGTAATTTCTCCAGTTCTGATCATTGTTTAGGTTGTTGGTAGCTTGGTCCAATGCCAAAACACAGTGAAATATTTTTATGGCTTTAAACGCGTTTTCTCCTCGAGAGAAACATGATTTCACTAAAAACGTTATAGTTTAAACATGCCTGCTGTACATGTGTGCAAACACTCAGAGCCTTAAGATAGGGATTTCACCAATGTGTTTTTTGGTGAGAAACCTTCTATTTCAAGGTTCTGTGCGTTTTCAGACAAGTACAATATGTATTTATAGTGTTTCTGATGAAATCCCTCCTTTTAATGCATTTTCTCACAGAAAACGAGTCTCTCGCCATGAGAACATGGCTTTTTTGAAAAAGCATATTCTCGTCGAGACATCGTGTTTTAACCAATAAAAACGACTCCCGGTCTTATTTGGTTCACATTTTTACTTTTGGTAACCTAGCTCATATGTATAAAGCACTAAACGTTTTTATCGCGTTAAACGCATTTTCTCGACAAGGAAAGCACAATTTCATCAAAAACAAACAAAACAAGAAAGATGAATCTATTCAACAAGTCTGCAACACGTCCTGAAGAGTTACATGATTTCACCCAATGTCAATGTGTAATTTCTCCAGTTCTGATCATTGTTTAGGTTGTTGGTAGCTTGGTCCAATGCCAAAACACAGTGAAATCTTTTTATGGCTTTAAACGCGTTTTCTCCTCGAGAGAAACATGATTTCACTAAAAACGTTATAGTTTAAACATGCCTGCTGTACATGTGTGCAAACACTCAGAGCCTTAAGATAGGGTTTTCACCAATGTGTTTTTTGGTGAGAAACCTTCTATTTCAAGGTTCTGTGCGTTTTCAGACAAGTACAATATGTATTTACAGTGTTTCTGATGAAATCCCTCCTTTTAATGCATTTTCTCACAGAAAACGAGTCTCTCGCCATGAGAACATGGCTTTTTTGAAAAAGCATATTCTCGTCGAGAAATCGTGTTTTAAACAATAAAAACGACTCTCGGTCTTATTTAGTTCACATTTTTACTTTTGGTAGCCTAGCTCATATGTATAAAGCACTAAACGTTTTTATCGCTTTAAACGCATTTTCTCGACAAGGAAAGCACAATTTCATCAAAAACAAACAAAACAAGAAAAATGAATCTATTCAACAAGTCTGCAACACGTCCTTAAGAGTTACATGGTTTCACCCAATGTCAATGTGTAATTTCTCCAGTTCTGATCATTGTTTAGGTTGTTGGTAGCTTGGTCCAATGCCAAAACACAGTGAAATATTTTTATGGCTTTAAACGCGTTTTCTCCTCGAGAGAAACATGATTTCACTAAAAACGTTATAGTTTAAACATGCCTGCTGTACATGTGTGCAAACACTCAGAGCCTTAAGATAGGGATTTCACCAATGTGTTTTTTGGTGAGAAACCTTCTATTTCAAGGTTCTGTGCGTTTTCAGACAAGTACAATATGTATTTATAGTGTTTCTGATGAAATCCCTCCTTTTAATGCATTTTCTCACAGAAAACGAGTCTCTCGCCATGAGAACATGGCTTTTTTGAAAAAGCATATTCTCGTCGAGACATCGTGTTTTAACCAATAAAAACGACTCCCGGTCTTATTTGGTTCACATTTTTACTTTTGGTAACCTAGCTCATATGTATAAAGCACTAAACGTTTTTATCGCGTTAAACGCATTTTCTCGACAAGGAAAGCACAATTTCATCAAAAACAAACAAAACAAGAAAGATGAATCTATTCAACAAGTCTGCAACACGTCCTGAAGAGTTACATGATTTCACCCAATGTCAATGTGTAATTTCTCCAGTTCTGATCATTGTTTAGGTTGTTGGTAGCTCGGTCCAATGCCAAAACACAGTGAAATCTTTTTATGGCTTTAAACGCGTTTTCTCCTCGAGAGAAACATGATTTCACTAAAAACGTTATAGTTTAAACATGCCTGCTGTACATGTGTGCAAACACTCAGAGCCTTAAGATAGGGATTTCACCAATGTGTTTTTTGGTGAGAAACCTTCTATTTCAAGGTTCTGTGCGTTTTCAGACAAGTACAATATGTATTTATAGTGTTTCTGATGAAATCCCTCCTTTTAATGCATTTTCTCACAGAAAACGAGTCTCTCGCCATGAGAACATGGCTTTTTTGAAAAAGCATATTCTCGTCGAGACATCGTGTTTTAAACAATAAAAACGACTCCCGGTCTTATTTGGTTCACATTTTTACTTTTGGTAACCTAGCTCATATGTATAAAGCACTAAACGTTTTTATCGCGTTAAACGCATTTTCTCGACAAGGAAAGCACAATTTCATCAAAAACAAACAAAACAAGAAAGATGAATCTATTCAACAAGTCTGCAACACGTCCTGAAGAGTTACATGATTTCACCCAATGTCAATGTGTAATTTCTCCAGTTCTGATCATTGTTTAGGTTGTTGGTAGCTCGGTCCAATGCCAAAACACAGTGAAATCTTTTTATGGCTTTAAACGCGTTTTCTCCTCGAGAGAAACATGATTTCACTAAAAACGTTATAGTTTAAACATGCCTGCTGTACATGTGTGCAAACACTCAGAGCCTTAAGATAGGGTTTTCACCAATGTGTTTTTTGGTGAGAAACCTTCTATTTCAAGGTTCTGTGCGTTTTCAGACAAGTACAATATGTATTTATAGTGTTTCTGATGAAATCCCTCCTTTTAATGCATTTTCTCACAGAAAACGAGTCTCTCGCCATGAGAACATGGCTTTTTTGAAAAAGCATATTCTCGTCGAGAAATCGTGTTTTACACAATAAAAACGACTCTCGGTCTTATTTAGTTCACATTTTTACTTTTGGTAACCTAGCCCATATGTATAAAGCACTAAACGTTTTTATCGCGTTAAACGCATTTTCTCGACAAGGAAAGCACAATTTCATCAAAAACAAACACAACAAGAAAGATGAATCTATTCAACAAGTCTGCAACACGTCCTGAAGAGTTACATGATTTCACCCAATGTCAATGTGTAATTTCTCCAGTTCTGATCATTGTTTAGGTTGTTGGTAGCTCGGTCCAATGCCAAAACACAGTGAAATCTTTTTATGGCTTTAAACGCGTTTTCTCCTCGAGAGAAACATGATTTCACTAAAAACGTTATAGTTTAAACATGCCTGCTGTACATGTGTGCAAACACTCAGAGCCTTAAGATAGGGTTTTCACCAATGTGTTTTTTGGTGAGAAACCTTCTATTTCAAGGTTCTGTGCGTTTTCAGACAAGTAAAATATGTATTTATAGTGTTTCTGATGAAATCCCTCCTTATAATGCATTTTCTCACAGAAAATGAGTCTCTCGCCATGGGAACATGGCTTTTTTGAAAAAGCATATTCTCGTCGAGACATCGTGTTTTAACCAATAAAAACGACTCCCGGTCTTATTTAGTTCACATTTTTACTTTTGGTAACCTAGCTCATATGTATAAAGCACTAAACGTTTTTATCGCTTTAAACGCATTTTCTCGACAAGGAAAGCACAATTTCATCAAAAACAAACAAAACAAGAAAAATGAATCTATTCAACAAGTCTGCAACACGTCCTGAAGAGTTACATGGTTTCACCCAATGTCAATGTGTAATTTCTCCAGTTCTGATCATTGTTTAGGTTGTTGGTAGCTTGGTCCAATGCCAAAACACAGTGAAATCTTTTTATGGCTTTAAACGCGTTTTCTCCTCGAGAGAAACATGATTTCACTAAAAACGTTATAGTTTAAACATGCCTGCTGTACATGTGTGCAAACACTCAGAGCCTTAAGATAGGGATTTCACCAATGTGTTTTTTGGTGAGAAACCTTCTATTTCAAGGTTCTGTGCGTTTTCAGACAAGTACAATATGTATTTATAGTGTTTCTGATGAAATCCCTCCTTTTAATGCATTTTCTCACAGAAAACGAGTCTCTCGCCATGAGAACATGGCTTTTTTGAAAAAGCATATTCTCGTCGAGACATCGTGTTTTAACCAATAAAAACGACTCCCGGTCTTATTTGGTTCACATTTTTACTTTTGGTAACCTAGCTCATATGTATAAAGCACTAAACGTTTTTATCGCGTTAAACGCATTTTCTCGACAAGGAAAGCACAATTTCATCAAAAACAAACAAAACAAGAAAGATGAATCTATTCAACAAGTCTGCAACACGTCCTGAAGAGTTACATGGTTTCACCCAATGTCAATGTGTAATTTCTCCAGTTCTGATCATTGTTTAGGTTGTTGGTAGCTCGGTCCAATGCCAAAACACAGTGAAATCTTTTTATGGCTTTAAACGCGTTTTCTCCTCGAGAGAAACATGATTTCACTAAAAACGTTATAGTTTAAACATGCCTGCTGTACATGTGTGCAAACACTCAGAGCCTTAAGATAGGGATTTCACCAATGTGTTTTTTGGTGAGAAACCTTCTATTTCAAGGTTCTGTGCGTTTTCAGACAAGTACAATATGTATTTATAGTGTTTCTGATGAAATCCCTCCTTTTAATGCATTTTCTCACAGAAAACGAGTCTCTCGCCATGAGAACATGGCTTTTTTGAAAAAGCATATTCTCGTCGAGAAATCGTGTTTTACACAATAAAAACGACTCTCGGTCTTATTTAGTTCACATTTTTACTTTTGGTAACCTAGCCCATATGTATAAAGCACTAAACCTTTTTATCGCGTTAAACGCATTTTCTCGACAAGGAAAGCACAATTTCATCAAAAACAAACACAACAAGAAAGATGAATCTATTCAACAAGTCTGCAACACGTCCTGAAGAGTTACATGATTTCACCCAATGTCAATGTGTAATTTCTCCAGTTCTGATCATTGTTTAGGTTGTTGGTAGCTCGGTCCAATGCCAAAACACAGTGAAATCTTTTTATGGCTTTAAACGCGTTTTCTCCTCGAGAGAAACATGATTTCACTAAAAACGTTATAGTTTAAACATGCCTGCTGTACATGTGTGCAAACACACAGAGCCTTAAGATAGGGTTTTCACCAATGTGTTTTTTGGTGAGAAACCTTCTATTTCAAGGTTCTGTGCGTTTTCAGACAAGTAAAATATGTATTTATAGTGTTTCTGATGAAATCCCTCCTTATAATGCATTTTCTCACAGAAAATGAGTCTCTCGCCATGGGAACATGGCTTTTTTGAAAAAGCATATTCTCGTCGAGACATCGTGTTTTAACCAATAAAAACGACTCCCGGTCTTATTTAGTTCACATTTTTACTTTTGGTAACCTAGCTCATATGTATAAAGCACTAAACGTTTTTATCGCGTTAAACGCATTTTCTCGACAAGGAAAGCACAATTTCATCAAAAACAAACAAAACAAGAAAAATGAATCTATTCAACAAGTCTGCAGCACGTCCTGAAGAGTTACATGGTTTCATCCAATGTCAATGTGTAATTTCTCCAGTTCTGATCATTGTTTAGGTTGTTGGTAGCTTGGTCCAATGCCAAAACACAGTGAAATCTTTTTATGGCTTTAAACGCGTTTTCTCCTCGAGAGAAACATGATTTCACTAAAAACGTTATAGTTTAAACATGCCTGCTGTACATGTGTGCAAACACTCAGAGCCTTAAGATAGGGTTTTCACCAATGTGTTTTTTGGTGAGAAACCTTCTATTTCAAGGTTCTGTGCGTTTTCAGACAAGTACAATATGTATTTATAGTGTTTCTGATGAAATCCCTCCTTTTAATGCATTTTCTCACAGAAAACGAGTCTCTCGCCATGAGAACATGGCTTTTTTGAAAAAGCATATTCTCGTCGAGACATCGTGTTTTAACCAATAAAAACGACTCCCGGTCTTATTTAGTTCACATTTTTACTTTTGGTAACCTAGCTCATATGTATAAAGCACTAAACGTTTTTATCGCGTTAAACACATTTTGTCGACAAGGAAAGCACAATTTCATCAAAAACAAACAAAACAAGAAAGATGAATCTATTCAACAAGTCTGCAACACGTCCTGAAGACTTACATGATTTCACCCAATGTCAATGTGTAATTTCTCCAGTTCTGATCATTGTTTAGGTTGTTGGTAGCTTGGTCCAATGCCAAAACACAGTGAAATCTTTTTATGGCTTTAAACGCGTTTTCTCCTCGAGAGAAACATGATTTCACTAAAAACGTTATAGTTTAAACATGCCTGCTGTACATGTGTGCAAACACTCAGAGCCTTAAGATAGGGTTTTCACCAATGTGTTTTTTGGTGAGAAACCTTCTATTTCAAGGTTCTGTGCGTTTTCAGACAAGTATAATATGTATTTATAGTGTTTCTGATGAAATCCCTCCTTTTAATGCATTTTCTCACAGAAAACGAGTCTCTCGCCATGAGAACATGGCTTTTTTGAAAAAGCATATTCTCATCGAGAAATCGTGTTTTAAACAATAAAAACGACTCTCGGTCTTATTTAGTTCACATTTTTACTTTTGGTAGCCTAGCTCATATGTATAAAGCACTAAACGTTTTTATCGCTTTAAACGCATTTTCTCGACAAGGAAAGCACAATTTCATCAAAAACAAACAAAACAAGAAAAATGAATCTATTCAACAAGTCTGCAACACGTCCTTAAGAGTTACATGGTTTCACCCAATGTCAATGTGTAATTTCTCCAGTTCTGATCATTGTTTAGGTTGTTGGTAGCTTGGTCCAATGCCAAAACACAGAGAAATCTTTTTATGGCTTTAAACGCGTTTTCTCCTCGAGAGAAACATGATTTCACTAAAAACGTTATAGTTTAAACATGCCTGCTGTACATGTGTGCAAACACTCAGAGCCTTAAGATAGGGTTTTCACCAATGTGTTTTTTGGTGAGAAACCTTCTATTTCAAGGTTCTGTGCGTTTTCAGACAAGTACAATATGTATTTACAGTGTTTCTGATGAAATCCCTCCTTTTAATGCATTTTCTCACAGAAAACGAGTCTCTCGCCATGAGAACATGGCTTTTTTGAAAAAGCATATTCTCGTCGAGAAATCGTGTTTTAAACAATAAAAACGACTCTCGGTCTTATTTAGTTCACATTTTTACTTTTGGTAGCCTAGCTCATATGTATAAAGCACTAAACGTTTTTATCGCTTTAAACGCATTTTCTCGACAAGGAAAGCACAATTTCATCAAAAACAAACAAAACAAGAAAAATGAATCTATTCAACAAGTCTGCAACACGTCCTTAAGAGTTACATGGTTTCACCCAATGTCAATGTGTAATTTCTCCAGTTCTGATCATTGTTTAGGTTGTTGGTAGCTTGGTCCAATGCCAAAACACAGTGCAATATTTTTATGGCTTTAAACGCGTTTTCTCCTCGAGAGAAACATGATTTCACTAAAAACGTTATAGTTTAAACATGCCTGCTGTACATGTGTGCAAACACTCAGAGCCTTAAGATAGGGATTTCACCAATGTGTTTTTTGGTGAGAAACCTTCTATTTCAAGGTTCTGTGCGTTTTCAGACAAGTACAATATGTATTTATAGTGTTTCTGATGAAATCCCTCCTTTTAATGCATTTTCTCACAGAAAACGAGTCTCTCGCCATGAGAACATGGCTTTTTTGAAAAAGCATATTCTCGTCGAGACATCGTGTTTTAACCAATAAAAACGACTCCCGGTCTTATTTGGTTCACATTTTTACTTTTGGTAACCTAGCTCATATGTATAAAGCACTAAACGTTTTTATCGCGTTAAACGCATTTTCTCGACAAGGAAAGCACAATTTCATCAAAAACAAACAAAACAAGAAAGATGAATCTATTCAACAAGTCTGCAACACGTCCTGAAGAGTTACATGATTTCACCCAATGTCAATGTGTAATTTCTCCAGTTCTGATCATTGTTTAGGTTGTTGGTAGCTCGGTCCAATGCCAAAACACAGTGAAATCTTTTTATGGCTTTAAACGCGTTTTCTCCTCGAGAGAAACATGATTTCACTAAAAACGTTATAGTTTAAACATGCCTGCTGTACATGTGTGCAAACACTCAGAGCCTTAAGATAGGGATTTCACCAATGTGTTTTTTGGTGAGAAACCTTCTATTTCAAGGTTCTGTGCGTTTTCAGACAAGTACAATATGTATTTATAGTGTTTCTGATGAAATCCCTCCTTTTAATGCATTTTCTCACAGAAAACGAGTCTCTCGCCATGAGAACATGGCTTTTTTGAAAAAGCATATTCTCGTCGAGACATCGTGTTTTAAACAATAAAAACGACTCCCGGTCTTATTTGGTTCACATTTTTACTTTTGGTAACCTAGCTCATATGTATAAAGCACTAAACGTTTTTATCGCGTTAAACGCATTTTCTCGACAAGGAAAGCACAATTTCATCAAAAACAAACAAAACAAGAAAGATGAATCTATTCAACAAGTCTGCAACACGTCCTGAAGAGTTACATGATTTCACCCAATGTCAATGTGTAATTTCTCCAGTTCTGATCATTGTTTAGGTTGTTGGTAGCTCGGTCCAATGCCAAAACACAGTGAAATCTTTTTATGGCTTTAAACGCGTTTTCTCCTCGAGAGAAACATGATTTCACTAAAAACGTTATAGTTTAAACATGCCTGCTGTACATGTGTGCAAACACTCAGAGCCTTAAGATAGGGTTTTCACCAATGTGTTTTTTGGTGAGAAACCTTCTATTTCAAGGTTCTGTGCGTTTTCAGACAAGTACAATATGTATTTATAGTGTTTCTGATGAAATCCCTCCTTTTAATGCATTTTCTCACAGAAAACGAGTCTCTCGCCATGAGAACATGGCTTTTTTGAAAAAGCATATTCTCGTCGAGAAATCGTGTTTTACACAATAAAAACGACTCTCGGTCTTATTTAGTTCACATTTTTACTTTTGGTAACCTAGCCCATATGTATAAAGCACTAAACGTTTTTATCGCGTTAAACGCATTTTCTCGACAAGGAAAGCACAATTTCATCAAAAACAAACACAACAAGAAAGATGAATCTATTCAACAAGTCTGCAACACGTCCTGAAGAGTTACATGATTTCACCCAATGTCAATGTGTAATTTCTCCAGTTCTGATCATTGTTTAGGTTGTTGGTAGCTCGGTCCAATGCCAAAACACAGTGAAATCTTTTTATGGCTTTAAACGCGTTTTCTCCTCGAGAGAAACATGATTTCACTAAAAACGTTATAGTTTAAACATGCCTGCTGTACATGTGTGCAAACACACAGAGCCTTAAGATAGGGTTTTCACCAATGTGTTTTTTGGTGAGAAACCTTCTATTTCAAGGTTCTGTGCGTTTTCAGACAAGTAAAATATGTATTTATAGTGTTTCTGATGAAATCCCTCCTTATAATGCATTTTCTCACAGAAAATGAGTCTCTCGCCATGGGAACATGGCTTTTTTGAAAAAGCATATTCTCGTCGAGACATCGTGTTTTAACCAATAAAAACGACTCCCGGTCTTATTTAGTTCACATTTTTACTTTTGGTAACCTAGCTCATATGTATAAAGCACTAAACGTTTTTATCGCGTTAAACGCATTTTCTCGACAAGGAAAGCACAATTTCATCAAAAACAAACAAAACAAGAAAAATGAATCTATTCAACAAGTCTGCAGCACGTCCTGAAGAGTTACATGGTTTCATCCAATGTCAATGTGTAATTTCTCCAGTTCTGATCATTGTTTAGGTTGTTGGTAGCTTGGTCCAATGCCAAAACACAGTGAAATCTTTTTATGGCTTTAAACGCGTTTTCTCCTCGAGAGAAACATGATTTCACTAAAAACGTTATAGTTTAAACATGCCTGCTGTACATGTGTGCAAACACTCAGAGCCTTAAGATAGGGTTTTCACCAATGTGTTTTTTGGTGAGAAACCTTCTATTTCAAGGTTCTGTGCGTTTTCAGACAAGTACAATATGTATTTATAGTGTTTCTGATGAAATCCCTCCTTTTAATGCATTTTCTCACAGAAAACGAGTCTCTCGCCATGAGAACATGGCTTTTTTGAAAAAGCATATTCTCGTCGAGACATCGTGTTTTAACCAATAAAAACGACTCCCGGTCTTATTTAGTTCACATTTTTACTTTTGGTAACCTAGCTCATATGTATAAAGCACTAAACGTTTTTATCGCGTTAAACACATTTTGTCGACAAGGAAAGCACAATTTCATCAAAAACAAACAAAACAAGAAAGATGAATCTATTCAACAAGTCTGCAACACGTCCTGAAGACTTACATGATTTCACCCAATGTCAATGTGTAATTTCTCCAGTTCTGATCATTGTTTAGGTTGTTGGTAGCTTGGTCCAATGCCAAAACACAGTGAAATCTTTTTATGGCTTTAAACGCGTTTTCTCCTCGAGAGAAACATGATTTCACTAAAAACGTTATAGTTTAAACATGCCTGCTGTACATGTGTGCAAACACTCAGAGCCTTAAGATAGGGTTTTCACCAATGTGTTTTTTGGTGAGAAACCTTCTATTTCAAGGTTCTGTGCGTTTTCAGACAAGTACAATATGTATTTACAGTGTTTCTGATGAAATCCCTCCTTTTAATGCATTTTCTCACAGAAAACGAGTCTCTCGCCATGAGAACATGGCTTTTTTGAAAAAGCATATTCTCATCGAGAAATCGTGTTTTAAACAATAAAAACGACTCTCGGTCTTATTTAGTTCACATTTTTACTTTTGGTAGCCTAGCTCATATGTATAAAGCACTAAACGTTTTTATCGCTTTAAACGCATTTTGTCGACAAGGAAAGCACAATTTCATCAAAAACAAACAAAACAAGAAAAATGAATCTATTCAACAAGTCTGCAACACGTCCTTAAGAGTTACATGGTTTCACCCAATGTCAATGTGTAATTTCTCCAGTTCTGATCATTGTTTAGGTTGTTGGTAGCTTGGTCCAATGCCAAAAACACAGTGAAATCTTTTTATGGCTTTAAACGCGTTTTCTCCTCGAGAGAAACATGATTTCACTAAAAACGTTATAGTTTAAACATGCCTGCTGTACATGTGTGCAAACACTCAGAGCCTTAAGATAGGGTTTTCACCAATGTGTTTTTTGGTGAGAAACCTTCTATTTCAAGGTTCTGTGCGTTTTCAGACAAGTAAAATATGTATTTATAGTGTTTCTGATGAAATCCCTCCTTATAATGCATTTTCTCACAGAAAATGAGTCTCTCGCCATGGGAACATGGCTTTTTTGAAAAAGCATATTCTCGTCGAGACATCGTGTTTTAACCAATAAAAACGACTCCCGGTCTTATTTAGTTCACATTTTTACTTTTGGTAACCTAGCTCATATGTATAAAGCACTAAACGTTTTTATCGCGTTAAACGCATTTTCTCGACAAGGAAAGCACAATTTCATCAAAAACAAACAAAACAAGAAAAATGAATGTATTCAACAAGTCTGCAGCACGTCCTGAAGTGTTACATGGTTTCATCCAATGTCAATGTGTAATTTCTCCAATTCTGATCATTGTTTAGGTTGTTGGTAGCTTGGTCCAATGCCAAAACACAGTGAAATCTTTTTATGGCTTTAAACGCGTTTTCTCCTCGAGAGAAACATGATTTCACTAAAAACGTTATAGTTTAAACATGCCTGCTGTACATGTGTGCAAACACTCAGAGCCTTAAGATAGGGTTTTCACCAATGTGTTTTTTGGTGAGAAACCTTCTATTTCAAGGTTCTGTGCGTTTTCAGACAAGTACAATATGTATTTATAGTGTTTCTGATGAAATCCCTCCTTTTAATGCATTTTCTCACAGAAAACGAGTCTCTCGCCATGAGAACATGGCTTTTTTGAAAAAGCATATTCTCGTCGAGACATCGTGTTTTAACCAATAAAAACGACTCCCGGTCTTATTTAGTTCACATTTTTACTTTTGGTATCCTAGCTCATATGTATAAAGCACTAAACGTTTTTATCGCGTTAAACACATTTTGTCGACAAGGAAAGCACAATTTCATCAAAAACAAACAAAACAAGAAAGATGAATCTATTCAACAAGTCTGCAACACGTCCTGAAGACTTACATGATTTCACCCAATGTCAATGTGTAATTTCTCCAGTTCTGATCATTGTTTAGGTTGTTGGTAGCTTGGTCCAATGCCAAAACACAGTGAAATCTTTTTATGGCTTTAAACGCGTTTTCTCCTCGAGAGAAACATGATTTCACTAAAAACGTTATAGTTTAAACATGCCTGCTGTACATGTGTGCAAACACTCAGAGCCCTAAGATAGGGTTTTCACCAATGTGTTTTTTGGTGAGAAACCTTCTATTTCAAGGTTCTGTGCGTTTTCAGACAAGTACAATATGTATTTACAGTGTTTCTGATGAAATCCCTCCTTTTAATGCATTTTCTCACAGAAAACGAGTCTCTCGCCATGAGAACATGGCTTTTTTGAAAAAGCATATTCTCATCGAGAAATCGTGTTTTAAACAATAAAAACGACTCTCGGTCTTATTTAGTTCACATTTTTACTTTTGGTAGCCTAGCTCATATGTATAAAGCACTAAACGTTTTTATCGCTTTAAACGCATTTTCTCGACAAGGAAAGCACAATTTCATCAAAAACAAACAAAACAAGAAAAATGAATCTATTCAACAAGTCTGCAGCACGTCCTGAAGAGTTACATGGTTTCATCCAATGTCAATGTGTAATTTCTCCAGTTCTGATCATTGTTTAGGTTGTTGGTAGCTTGGTCCAATGCCAAAACACAGTGAAATCTTTTTATGGCTTTAAACGCGTTTTCTCCTCGAGAGAAACATGATTTCACTAAAAACGTTATAGTTTAAACATGCCTGCTGTACATGTGTGCAAACACTCAGAGCCTTAAGATAGGGTTTTCACCAATGTGTTTTTTGGTGAGAAACCTTCTATTTCAAGGTTCTGTGCGTTTTCAGACAAGTACAATATGTATTTATAGTGTTTCTGATGAAATCCCTCCTTTTAATGCATTTTCTCACAGAAAACGAGTCTCTCGCCATGAGAACATGGCTTTTTTGAAAAAGCATATTCTCGTCGAGACATCGTGTTTTAACCAATAAAAACGACTCCCGGTCTTATTTAGTTCACATTTTTACTTTTGGTAACCTAGCTCATATGTATAAAGCACTAAACGTTTTTATCGCGTTAAACACATTTTGTCGACAAGGAAAGCACAATTTCATCAAAAACAAACAAAACAAGAAAGATGAATCTATTCAACAAGTCTGCAACACGTCCTGAAGACTTACATGATTTCACCCAATGTCAATGTGTAATTTCTCCAGTTCTGATCATTGTTTAGGTTGTTGGTAGCTCGGTCCAATGCCAAAACACAGTGAAATCTTTTTATGGCTTTAAACGCGTTTTCTCCTCGAGAGAAACAGGATTTCACTAAAAACGTTATAGTTTAAACATGCCTGCTGTACATGTGTGCAAACACTCAGAGCCTTAAGATAGGGTTTTCACCAATGTGTTTTTTGGTGAGAAACCTTCTATTTCAAGGTTCTGTGCGTTTTCAGACAAGTACAATATGTATTTACAGTGTTTCTGATGAAATCCCTCCTTTTAATGCATTTTCTCACAGAAAACGAGTCTCTCGCCATGAGAACATGGCTTTTTTGAAAAAGCATATTCTCATCGAGAAATCGTGTTTTAAACAATAAAAACGACTCTCGGTCTTATTTAGTTCACATTTTTACTTTTGGTAGCCTAGCTCATATGTATAAAGCACTAAACGTTTTTATCGCTTTAAACGCATTTTCTCGACAAGGAAAGCACAATTTCATCAAAAACAAACAAAACAAGAAAAATGAATCTATTCAACAAGTCTGCAACACGTCCTTAAGAGTTACATGGTTTCACCCAATGTCAATGTGTAATTTCTCCAGTTCTGATCATTGTTTAGGTTGTTGGTAGCTTGGTCCAATGCCAAAACACAGTGAAATCTTTTTATGGCTTTAAACGCGTTTTCTCCTCGAGAGAAACATGATTTCACTAAAAACGTTATAGTTTAAACATGCCTGCTGTACATGTGTGCAAACACACAGAGCCTTAAGATAGGGTTTTCACCAATGTGTTTTTTGGTGAGAAACCTTCTATTTCAAGGTTCTGTGCGTTTTCAGACAAGTACAATATGTATTTATAGTGTTTCTGATGAAATCCCTCCTTTTAATGCATTTTCTCACAGAAAACGAGTCTCTCGCCATGAGAACATGGCTTTTTTGAAAAAGCATATTCTCGTCGAGAAATCGTGTTTTACACAATAAAAACGACTCTCGGTCTTATTTAGTTCACATTTTTACTTTTGGTAACCTAGCCCATATGTATAAAGCACTAAACGTTTTTATCGCGTTAAACGCATTTTCTCGACAAGGAAAGCACAATTTCATCAAAAACAAACACAACAAGAAAGATGAATCTATTCAACAAGTCTGCAACACGTCCTGAAGAGTTACATGATTTCACCCAATGTCAATGTGTAATTTCTCCAGTTCTGATCATTGTTTAGGTTGTTGGTAGCTCGGTCCAATGCCAAAACACAGTGAAATCTTTTTATGGCTTTAAACGCGTTTTCTCCTCGAGAGAAACATGATTTCACTAAAAACGTTATAGTTTAAACATGCCTGCTGTACATGTGTGCAAACACTCAGAGCCTTAAGATAGGGTTTTCACCAATGTGTTTTTTGGTGAGAAACCTTCTATTTCAAGGTTCTGTGCGTTTTCAGACAAGTAAAATATGTATTTATAGTGTTTCTGATGAAATCCCTCCTTATAATGCATTTTCTCACAGAAAATGAGTCTCTCGCCATGGGAACATGGCTTTTTTGAAAAAGCATATTCTCGTCGAGACATCGTGTTTTAACCAATAAAAACGACTCCCGGTCTTATTTAGTTCACATTTTTACTTTTGGTAACCTAGCTCATATGTATAAAGCACTAAACGTTTTTATCGCGTTAAACGCATTTTCTCGACAAGGAAAGCACAATTTCATCAAAAACAAACAAAACAAGAAAAATGAATCTATTCAACAAGTCTGCAGCACGTCCTGAAGAGTTACATGGTTTCATCCAATGTCAATGTGTAATTTCTCCAGTTCTGATCATTGTTTAGGTTGTTGGTAGCTTGGTCCAATGCCAAAACACAGTGAAATCTTTTTATGGCTTTAAACGCGTTTTCTCCTCGAGAGAAACATGATTTCACTAAAAACGTTATAGTTTAAACATGCCTGCTGTACATGTGTGCAAACACTCAGAGCCTTAAGATAGGGTTTTCACCAATGTGTTTTTTGGTGAGAAACCTTCTATTTCAAGGTTCTGTGCGTTTTCAGACAAGTACAATATGTATTTATAGTGTTTCTGATGAAATCCCTCCTTTTAATGCATTTTCTCACAGAAAACGAGTCTCTCGCCATGAGAACATGGCTTTTTTGAAAAAGCATATTCTCGTCGAGACATCGTGTTTTAACCAATAAAAACGACTCCCGGTCTTATTTAGTTCACATTTTTACTTTTGGTAACCTAGCTCATATGTATAAAGCACTAAACGTTTTTATCGCGTTAAACACATTTTGTCGACAAGGAAAGCACAATTTCATCAAAAACAAACAAAACAAGAAAGATGAATCTATTCAACAAGTCTGCAACACGTCCTGAAGACTTACATGATTTCACCCAATGTCAATGTGTAATTTCTCCAGTTCTGATCATTGTTTAGGTTGTTGGTAGCTTGGTCCAATGCCAAAACACAGTGAAATCTTTTTATGGCTTTAAACGCGTTTTCTCCTCGAGAGAAACATGATTTCACTAAAAACGTTATAGTTTAAACATGCCTGCTGTACATGTGTGCAAACACTCAGAGCCTTAAGATAGGGTTTTCACCAATGTGTTTTTTGGTGAGAAACCTTCTATTTCAAGGTTCTGTGCGTTTTCAGACAAGTACAATATGTATTTACAGTGTTTCTGATGAAATCCCTCCTTTTAATGCATTTTCTCACAGAAAACGAGTCTCTCGCCATGAGAACATGGCTTTTTTGAAAAAGCATATTCTCATCGAGAAATCGTGTTTTAAACTTTAAACGCATTTTCTCGACAAGGAAAGCACAATTTCATCAAAAACAAACAAAACAAGAAAAATGAATCTATTCAACAAGTCTGCAACACGTCCTTAAGAGTTACATGGTTTCACCCAATGTCAATGTGTAATTTCTCCAGTTCTGATCATTGTTTAGGTTGTTGGTAGCTTGGTCCAATGCCAAAACACAGTGAAATCTTTTTATGGCTTTAAACGCGTTTTCTCCTCGAGAGAAACATGATTTCACTAAAAACGTTATAGTTTAAACATGCCTGCTGTACATGTGTGCAAACACTCAGAGCCTTAAGATAGGGTTTTCACCAATGTGTTTTTTGGTGAGAAACCTTCTATTTCAAGGTTCTGTGCGTTTTCAGACAAGTACAATATGTATTTATAGTGTTTCTGATGAAATCCCTCCTTTTAATGCATTTTCTCACAGAAAACGAGTCTCTCGCCATGAGAACATGGCTTTTTTGAAAAAGCATATTCTCGTCGAGAAATCGTGTTTTACACAATAAAAACGACTCTCGGTCTTATTTAGTTCACATTTTTACTTTTGGTAACCTAGCCCATATGTATAAAGCACTAAACCTTTTTATCGCGTTAAACGCATTTTCTCGACAAGGAAAGCACAATTTCATCAAAAACAAACACAACAAGAAAGATGAATCTATTCAACAAGTCTGCAACACGTCCTGAAGAGTTACATGATTTCACCCAATGTCAATGTGTAATTTCTCCAGTTCTGATCATTGTTTAGGTTGTTGGTAGCTCGGTCCAATGCCAAAACACAGTGAAATCTTTTTATGGCTTTAAACGCGTTTTCTCCTCGAGAGAAACATGATTTCACTAAAAACGTTATAGTTTAAACATGCCTGCTGTACATGTGTGCAAACACTCAGAGCCTTAAGATAGGGTTTTCACCAATGTGTTTTTTGGTGAGAAACCTTCTATTTCAAGGTTCTGTGCGTTTTCAGACAAGTAAAATATGTATTTATAGTGTTTCTGATGAAATCCCTCCTTATAATGCATTTTCTCACAGAAAATGAGTCTCTCGCCATGGGAACATGGCTTTTTTGAAAAAGCATATTCTCGTCGAGACATCGTGTTTTAACCAATAAAAACGACTCCCGGTCTTATTTAGTTCACATTTTTACTTTTGGTAACCTAGCTCATATGTATAAAGCACTAAACGTTTTTATCGCGTTAAACGCATTTTCTCGACAAGGAAAGCACAATTTCATCAAAAACAAACAAAACAAGAAAAATGAATGTATTCAACAAGTCTGCAGCACGTCCTGAAGAGTTACATGGTTTCATCCAATGTCAATGTGTAATTTCTCCAGTTCTGATCATTGTTTAGGTTGTTGGTAGCTTGGTCCAATGCCAAAACACAGTGAAATCTTTTTATGGCTTTAAACGCGTTTTCTCCTCGAGAGAAACATGATTTCACTAAAAACGTTATAGTTTAAACATGCCTGCTGTACATGTGTGCAAACACTCAGAGCCTTAAGATAGGGTTTTCACCAATGTGTTTTTTGGTGAGAAACCTTCTATTTCAAGGTTCTGTGCGTTTTCAGACAAGTACAATATGTATTTATAGTGTTTCTGATGAAATCCCTCCTTTTAATGCATTTTCTCACAGAAAACGAGTCTCTCGCCATGAGAACATGGCTTTTTTGAAAAAGCATATTCTCGTCGAGACATCGTGTTTTAACCAATAAAAACGACTCCCGGTCTTATTTAGTTCACATTTTTACTTTTGGTAACCTAGCTCATATGTATAAAGCACTAAACGTTTTTATCGCGTTAAACACATTTTGTCGACAAGGAAAGCACAATTTCATCAAAAACAAACAAAACAAGAAAGATGAATCTATTCAACAAGTCTGCAACACGTCCTGAAGAGTTACATGATTTCACCCAATGTCAATGTGTAATTTCTCCAGTTCTGATCATTGTTTAGGTTGTTGGTAGCTCGGTCCAATGCCAAAACACAGTGAAATCTTTTTATGGCTTTAAACGCGTTTTCTCCTCGAGAGAAACATGATTTCACTAAAAACGTTATAGTTTAAACATGCCTGCTGTACATGTGTGCAAACACTCAGAGCCTTAAGATAGGGTTTTCACCAATGTGTTTTTTGGTGAGAAACCTTCTATTTCAAGGTTCTGTGCGTTTTCAGACAAGTACAATATGTATTTATAGTGTTTCTGATGAAATCCCTCCTTTTAATGCATTTTCTCACAGAAAACGAGTCTCTCGCCATGAGAACATGGCTTTTTTGAAAAAGCATATTCTCGTCGAGACATCGTGTTTTAACCAATAAAAACGACTCCCGGTCTTATTTAGTTCACATTTTTACTTTTGGTAACCTAGCTCATATGTATAAAGCACTAAACGTTTTTATCGCGTTAAACACATTTTGTCGACAAGGAAAGCACAATTTCATCAAAAACAAACAAAACAAGAAAGATGAATCTATTCAACAAGTCTGCAACACGTCCTGAAGAGTTACATGATTTCACCCAATGTCAATGTGTAATTTCTCCAGTTCTGATCATTGTTTAGGTTGTTGGTAGCTTGGTCCAATGCCAAAACACAGTGAAATCTTTTTATGGCTTTAAACGCGTTTTCTCCTCGAGAGAAACATGATTTCACTAAAAACGTTATAGTTTAAACATGCCTGCTGTACATGTGTGCAAACACTCAGAGCCTTAAGATAGGGTTTTCACCAATGTGTTTTTTGGTGAGAAACCTTCTATTTCAAGGTTCTGTGCGTTTTCAGACAAGTACAATATGTATTTACAGTGTTTCTGATGAAATCCCTCCTTTTAATGCATTTTCTCACAGAAAACGAGTCTCTCGCCATGAGAACATGGCTTTTTTGAAAAAGCATATTCTCATCGAGAAATCGTGTTTTAAACAATAAAAACGACTCTCGGTCTTATTTAGTTCACATTTTTACTTTTGGTAGCCTAGCTCATATGTATAAAGCACTAAACGTTTTTATCGCTTTAAACGCATTTTCTCGACAAGGAAAGCACAATTTCATCAAAAACAAACAAAACAAGAAAAATGAATCTATTCAACAAGTCTGCAACACGTCCTTAAGAGTTACATGGTTTCACCCAATGTCAATGTGTAATTTCTCCAGTTCTGATCATTGTTTAGGTTGTTGGTAGCTTGGTCCAATGCCAAAACACAGTGAAATCTTTTTATGGCTTTAAACGCGTTTTCTCCTCGAGAGAAACATGATTTCACTAAAAACGTTATAGTTTAAACATGCCTGCTGTACATGTGTGCAAACACTCAGAGCCTTAAGATAGGGTTTTCACCAATGTGTTTTTTGGTGAGAAACCTTCTATTTCAAGGTTCTGTGCGTTTTCAGACAAGTACAATATGTATTTACAGTGTTTCTGATGAAATCCCTCCTTTTAATGCATTTTCTCACAGAAAACGAGTCTCTCGCCATGAGAACATGGCTTTTTTGAAAAAGCATATTCTCATCGAGAAATCGTGTTTTAAACAATAAAAACGACTCTCGGTCTTATTTAGTTCACATTTTTACTTTTGGTAGCCTAGCTCATATGTATAAAGCACTAAACGTTTTTATCGCTTTAAACGCATTTTCTCGACAAGGAAAGCACAATTTCATCAAAAACAAACAAAACAAGAAAAATGAATCTATTCAACAAGTCTGCAACACGTCCTTAAGAGTTACATGGTTTCACCCAATGTCAATGTGTAATTTCTCCAGTTCTGATCATTGTTTAGGTTGTTGGTAGCTTGGTCCAATGCCAAAACACAGTGAAATCTTTTTATGGCTTTAAACGCGTTTTCTCCTCGAGAGAAACATGATTTCACTAAAAACGTTATAGTTTAAACATGCCTGCTGTACATGTGTGCAAACACTCAGAGCCTTAAGATAGGGTTTTCACCAATGTGTTTTTTGGTGAGAAACCTTCTATTTCAAGGTTCTGTGCGTTTTCAGACAAGTACAATATGTATTTATAGTGTTTCTGATGAAATCCCTCCTTTTAATGCATTTTCTCACAGAAAACGAGTCTCTCGCCATGAGAACATGGCTTTTTTGAAAAAGCATATTCTCGTCGAGAAATCGTGTTTTACACAATAAAAACGACTCTCGGTCTTATTTAGTTCACATTTTTACTTTTGGTAACCTAGCCCATATGTATAAAGCACTAAACCTTTTTATCGCGTTAAACGCATTTTCTCGACAAGGAAAGCACAATTTCATCAAAAACAAACACAACAAGAAAGATGAATCTATTCAACAAGTCTGCAACACGTCCTGAAGAGTTACATGATTTCACCCAATGTCAATGTGTAATTTCTCCAGTTCTGATCATTGTTTAGGTTGTTGGTAGCTCGGTCCAATGCCAAAACACAGTGAAATCTTTTTATGGCTTTAAACGCGTTTTCTCCTCGAGAGAAACATGATTTCACTAAAAACGTTATAGTTTAAACATGCCTGCTGTACATGTGTGCAAACACTCAGAGCCTTAAGATAGGGTTTTCACCAATGTGTTTTTTGGTGAGAAACCTTCTATTTCAAGGTTCTGTGCGTTTTCAGACAAGTAAAATATGTATTTATAGTGTTTCTGATGAAATCCCTCCTTATAATGCATTTTCTCACAGAAAATGAGTCTCTCGCCATGGGAACATGGCTTTTTTGAAAAAGCATATTCTCGTCGAGACATCGTGTTTTAACCAATAAAAACGACTCCCGGTCTTATTTAGTTCACATTTTTACTTTTGGTAACCTAGCTCATATGTATAAAGCACTAAACGTTTTTATCGCGTTAAACGCATTTTCTCGACAAGGAAAGCACAATTTCATCAAAAACAAACAAAACAAGAAAAATGAATGTATTCAACAAGTCTGCAGCACGTCCTGAAGAGTTACATGGTTTCATCCAATGTCAATGTGTAATTTCTCCAGTTCTGATCATTGTTTAGGTTGTTGGTAGCTTGGTCCAATGCCAAAACACAGTGAAATCTTTTTATGGCTTTAAACGCGTTTTCTCCTCGAGAGAAACATGATTTCACTAAAAACGTTATAGTTTAAACATGCCTGCTGTACATGTGTGCAAACACTCAGAGCCTTAAGATAGGGTTTTCACCAATGTGTTTTTTGGTGAGAAACCTTCTATTTCAAGGTTCTGTGCGTTTTCAGACAAGTACAATATGTATTTATAGTGTTTCTGATGAAATCCCTCCTTTTAATGCATTTTCTCACAGAAAACGAGTCTCTCGCCATGAGAACATGGCTTTTTTGAAAAAGCATATTCTCGTCGAGACATCGTGTTTTAACCAATAAAAACGACTCCCGGTCTTATTTAGTTCACATTTTTACTTTTGGTAACCTAGCTCATATGTATAAAGCACTAAACGTTTTTATCGCGTTAAACACATTTTGTCGACAAGGAAAGCACAATTTCATCAAAAACAAACAAAACAAGAAAGATGAATCTATTCAACAAGTCTGCAACACGTCCTGAAGAGTTACATGATTTCACCCAATGTCAATGTGTAATTTCTCCAGTTCTGATCATTGTTTAGGTTGTTGGTAGCTCGGTCCAATGCCAAAACACAGTGAAATCTTTTTATGGCTTTAAACGCGTTTTCTCCTCGAGAGAAACATGATTTCACTAAAAACGTTATAGTTTAAACATGCCTGCTGTACATGTGTGCAAACACTCAGAGCCTTAAGATAGGGTTTTCACCAATGTGTTTTTTGGTGAGAAACCTTCTATTTCAAGGTTCTGTGCGTTTTCAGACAAGTACAATATGTATTTATAGTGTTTCTGATGAAATCCCTCCTTTTAATGCATTTTCTCACAGAAAACGAGTCTCTCGCCATGAGAACATGGCTTTTTTGAAAAAGCATATTCTCGTCGAGACATCGTGTTTTAACCAATAAAAACGACTCCCGGTCTTATTTAGTTCACATTTTTACTTTTGGTAACCTAGCTCATATGTATAAAGCACTAAACGTTTTTATCGCGTTAAACACATTTTGTCGACAAGGAAAGCACAATTTCATCAAAAACAAACAAAACAAGAAAGATGAATCTATTCAACAAGTCTGCAACACGTCCTGAAGAGTTACATGATTTCACCCAATGTCAATGTGTAATTTCTCCAGTTCTGATCATTGTTTAGGTTGTTGGTAGCTCGGTCCAATGCCAAAACACAGTGAAATCTTTTTATGGCTTTAAACGCGTTTTCTCCTCGAGAGAAACATGATTTCACTAAAAACGTTATAGTTTAAACATGCCTGCTGTACATGTGTGCAAACACTCAGAGCCTTAAGATAGGGTTTTCACCAATGTGTTTTTTGGTGAGAAACCTTCTATTTCAAGGTTCTGTGCGTTTTCAGACAAGTACAATATGTATTTATAGTGTTTCTGATGAAATCCCTCCTTTTAATGCATTTTCTCACAGAAAACGAGTCTCTCGCCATGAGAACATGGCTTTTTTGAAAAAGCATATTCTCGTCGAGACATCGTGTTTTAACCAATAAAAACGACTCCCGGTCTTATTTAGTTCACATTTTTACTTTTGGTAACCTAGCTCATATGTATAAAGCACTAAACGTTTTTATCGCGTTAAACACATTTTGTCGACAAGGAAAGCACAATTTCATCAAAAACAAACAAAACAAGAAAGATGAATCTATTCAACAAGTCTGCAACACGTCCTGAAGAGTTACATGATTTCACCCAATGTCAATGTGTAATTTCTCCAGTTCTGATCATTGTTTAGGTTGTTGGTAGCTTGGTCCAATGCCAAAACACAGTGAAATCTTTTTATGGCTTTAAACGCGTTTTCTCCTCGAGAGAAACATGATTTCACTAAAAACGTTATAGTTTAAACATGCCTGCTGTACATGTGTGCAAACACTCAGAGCCTTAAGATAGGGTTTTCACCAATGTGTTTTTTGGTGAGAAACCTTCTATTTCAAGGTTCTGTGCGTTTTCAGACAAGTACAATATGTATTTACAGTGTTTCTGATGAAATCCCTCCTTTTAATGCATTTTCTCACAGAAAACGAGTCTCTCGCCATGAGAACATGGCTTTTTTGAAAAAGCATATTCTCATCGAGAAATCGTGTTTTAAACAATAAAAACGACTCTCGGTCTTATTTAGTTCACATTTTTACTTTTGGTAGCCTAGCTCATATGTATAAAGCACTAAACGTTTTTATCGCTTTAAACGCATTTTCTCGACAAGGAAAGCACAATTTCATCAAAAACAAACAAAACAAGAAAAATGAATCTATTCAACAAGTCTGCAACACGTCCTTAAGAGTTACATGGTTTCACCCAATGTCAATGTGTAATTTCTCCAGTTCTGATCATTGTTTAGGTTGTTGGTAGCTTGGTCCAATGCCAAAACACAGTGAAATCTTTTTATGGCTTTAAACGCGTTTTCTCCTCGAGAGAAACATGATTTCACTAAAAACGTTATAGTTTAAACATGCCTGCTGTACATGTGTGCAAACACTCAGAGCCTTAAGATAGGGTTTTCACCAATGTGTTTTTTGGTGAGAAACCTTCTATTTCAAGGTTCTGTGCGTTTTCAGACAAGTACAATATGTATTTACAGTGTTTCTGATGAAATCCCTCCTTTTAATGCATTTTCTCACAGAAAACGAGTCTCTCGCCATGAGAACATGGCTTTTTTGAAAAAGCATATTCTCATCGAGAAATCGTGTTTTAAACAATAAAAACGACTCCCGGTCTTATTTAGTTCACATTTTTACTTTTGGTAGCCTAGCTCATATGTATAAAGCACTAAACGTTTTTATCGCTTTAAACGCATTTTCTCGACAAGGAAAGCACAATTTCATCAAAAACAAACAAAACAAGAAAAATGAATCTATTCAACAAGTCTGCAACACGTCCTTAAGAGTTACATGGTTTCACCCAATGTCAATGTGTAATTTCTCCAGTTCTGATCATTGTTTAGGTTGTTGGTAGCTTGGTCCAATGCCAAAACACAGTGAAATCTTTTTATGGCTTTAAACGCGTTTTCTCCTCAAGAGAAACATGATTTCACTAAAAACGTTATAGTTTAAACATGCCTGCTGTACATGTGTGCAAACACTCAGAGCCTTAAGATAGGGTTTTCACCAATGTGTTTTTTGGTGAGAAACCTTCTATTTCAAGGTTCTGTGCGTTTTCAGACAAGTACAATATGTATTTATAGTGTTTCTGATGAAATCCCTCCTTTTAATGCATTTTCTCACAGAAAACGAGTCTCTCGCCATGAGAACATGGCTTTTTTGAAAAAGCATATTCTCGTCGAGAAATCGTGTTTTACACAATAAAAACGACTCTCGGTCTTATTTAGTTCACATTTTTACTTTTGGTAACCTAGCCCATATGTATAAAGCACTAAACCTTTTTATCGCGTTAAACGCATTTTCTCGACAAGGAAAGCACAATTTCATCAAAAACAAACACAACAAGAAAGATGAATCTATTCAACAAGTCTGCAACACGTCCTGAAGAGTTACATGATTTCACCCAATGTCAATGTGTAATTTCTCCAGTTCTGATCATTGTTTAGGTTGTTGGTAGCTCGGTCCAATGCCAAAACACAGTGAAATCTTTTTATGGCTTTAAACGCGTTTTCTCCTCGAGAGAAACATGATTTCACTAAAAACGTTATAGTTTAAACATGCCTGCTGTACATGTGTGCAAACACTCAGAGCCTTAAGATAGGGTTTTCACCAATGTGTTTTTTGGTGAGAAACCTTCTATTTCAAGGTTCTGTGCGTTTTCAGACAAGTAAAATATGTATTTATAGTGTTTCTGATGAAATCCCTCCTTATAATGCATTTTCTCACAGAAAATGAGTCTCTCGCCATGGGAACATGGCTTTTTTGAAAAAGCATATTCTCGTCGAGACATCGTGTTTTAACCAATAAAAACGACTCCCGGTCTTATTTAGTTCACATTTTTACTTTTGGTAACCTAGCTCATATGTATAAAGCACTAAACGTTTTTATCGCGTTAAACGCATTTTCTCGACAAGGAAAGCACAATTTCATCAAAAACAAACAAAACAAGAAAAATGAATCTATTCAACAAGTCTGCAGCACGTCCTGAAGAGTTACATGGTTTCATCCAATGTCAATGTGTAATTTCTCCAGTTCTGATCATTGTTTAGGTTGTTGGTAGCTTGGTCCAATGCCAAAACACAGTGAAATCTTTTTATGGCTTTAAACGCGTTTTCTCCTCGAGAGAAACATGATTTCACTAAAAACGTTATAGTTTAAACATGCCTGCTGTACATGTGTGCAAACACTCAGAGCCTTAAGATAGGGTTTTCACCAATGTGTTTTTTGGTGAGAAACCTTCTATTTCAAGGTTCTGTGCGTTTTCAGACAAGTACAATATGTATTTATAGTGTTTCTGATGAAATCCCTCCTTTTAATGCATTTTCTCACAGAAAACGAGTCTCTCGCCATGAGAACATGGCTTTTTTGAAAAAGCATATTCTCGTCGAGACATCGTGTTTTAACCAATAAAAACGACTCCCGGTCTTATTTAGTTCACATTTTTACTTTTGGTAACCTAGCTCATATGTATAAAGCACTAAACGTTTTTATCGCGTTAAACACATTTTGTCGACAAGGAAAGCACAATTTCATCAAAAACAAACAAAACAAGAAAGATGAATCTATTCAACAAGTCTGCAACACGTCCTGAAGAGTTACATGATTTCACCCAATGTCAATGTGTAATTTCTCCAGTTCTGATCATTGTTTAGGTTGTTGGTAGCTCGGTCCAATGCCAAAACACAGTGAAATCTTTTTATGGCTTTAAACGCGTTTTCTCCTCGAGAGAAACATGATTTCACTAAAAACGTTATAGTTTAAACATGCCTGCTGTACATGTGTGCAAACACTCAGAGCCTTAAGATAGGGTTTTCACCAATGTGTTTTTTGGTGAGAAACCTTCTATTTCAAGGTTCTGTGCGTTTTCAGACAAGTACAATATGTATTTATAGTGTTTCTGATGAAATCCCTCCTTTTAATGCATTTTCTCACAGAAAACGAGTCTCTCGCCATGAGAACATGGCTTTTTTGAAAAAGCATATTCTCGTCGAGACATCGTGTTTTAACCAATAAAAACGACTCCCGGTCTTATTTAGTTCACATTTTTACTTTTGGTAACCTAGCTCATATGTATAAAGCACTAAACGTTTTTATCGCGTTAAACACATTTTGTCGACAAGGAAAGCACAATTTCATCAAAAACAAACAAAACAAGAAAGATGAATCTATTCAACAAGTCTGCAACACGTCCTGAAGAGTTACATGATTTCACCCAATGTCAATGTGTAATTTCTCCAGTTCTGATCATTGTTTAGGTTGTTGGTAGCTTGGTCCAATGCCAAAACACAGTGAAATCTTTTTATGGCTTTAAACGCGTTTTCTCCTCGAGAGAAACATGATTTCACTAAAAACGTTATAGTTTAAACATGCCTGCTGTACATGTGTGCAAACACTCAGAGCCTTAAGATAGGGTTTTCACCAATGTGTTTTTTGGTGAGAAACCTTCTATTTCAAGGTTCTGTGCGTTTTCAGACAAGTACAATATGTATTTACAGTGTTTCTGATGAAATCCCTCCTTTTAATGCATTTTCTCACAGAAAACGAGTCTCTCGCCATGAGAACATGGCTTTTTTGAAAAAGCATATTCTCGTCGAGAAATCGTGTTTTAAACAATAAAAACGACTCTCGGTCTTATTTAGTTCACATTTTTAATTTTGGTAGCCTAGCTCATATGTATAAAGCACTAAACGTTTTTATCGCTTTAAACGCATTTTCTCGACAAGGAAAGCACAATTTCATCAAAAACAAACAAAACAAGAAAAATGAATCTATTCAACAAGTCTGCAACACGTCCTTAAGAGTTACATGGTTTCACCCAATGTCAATGTGTAATTTCTCCAGTTCTGATCATTGTTTAGGTTGTTGGTAGCTTGGTCCAATGCCAAAACACAGTGAAATCTTTTTATGGCTTTAAACGCGTTTTCTCCTCGAGAGAAACATGATTTCACTAAAAACGTTATAGTTTAAACATGCCCTGCTGTACATGTGTGCAAACACTCAGAGCCTTAAGATAGGGTTTTCACCAATGTGTTTTTTGGTGAGAAACCTTCTATTTCAAGGTTCTGTGCGTTTTCAGACAAGTACAATATGTATTTATAGTGTTTCTGATGAAATCCCTCCTTTTAATGCATTTTCTCACAGAAAATGAGTCTCTCGCCATGGGAACATGGCTTTTTTGAAAAAGCATATTCTCGTCGAGAAATCGTGTTTTAAACAATAAAAACGACTCCCGGTCTTATTTAGTTCACATTTTTACTTTTGGTAACCTAGCTCATATGTATAAAGCACTAAACGTTTTTATCGCGTTAAACACATTTTGTCGACAAGGAAAGCACAATTTCATCAAAAACAAACAAAACAAGAAAGATGAATCTATTCAACAAGTCTGCAACACGTCCTGAAGAGTTACATGATTTCACCCAATGTCAATGTGTAATTTCTCCAGTTCTGATCATTGTTTCGGTTGTTGGTAGCTTGGTCCAATGCCAAAACACAGTGAAATCTTTTTATGGCTTTAAACGCGTTTTCTCCTCGAGAGAAACATGATTTCACTAAAAACGTTATAGTTTATACATGCCTGCTGTACATGTGTGCAAACACTCAGAGCCTTAAGATAGGGTTTTCACCAATGTGTTTTTTGGTGAGAAACCTTCTATTTCAAGGTTCTGTGCGTTTTCAGACAAGTACAATATGTATTTATAGTGTTTCTGATGAAATCCCTCCTTTTAATGCATCTTCTCACAGAAAACGAGTCTCTCGCCATGAGAACATGGCTTTTTTGAAAAAGCATATTCTCGTCGAGAAATCGTGTTTTACACAATAAAAACGACTCTCGGTCTTATTTAGTTCACATTTTTACTTTTGGTAACCTAGCCCATATGTATAAAGCACTAAACCTTTTTATCGCGTTAAACGCATTTTCTCGACAAGGAAAGCACAATTTCATCAAAAACAAACACAACAAGAAAGATGAATCTATTCAACAAGTCTGCAACACGTCCTGAAGAGTTACATGATTTCACCCAATGTCAATGTGTAATTTCTCCAGTTCTGATCATTGTTTAGGTTGTTGGTAGCTTGGTCCAATGCCAAAACACAGTGAAATCTTTTTATGGCTTTAAACGCGTTTTCTCCTCGAGAGAAACATGATTTCACTAAAAACGTTATAGTTTAAACATGCCTGCTGTACATGTGTGCAAACACTCAGAGCCTTAAGATAGGGTTTTCACCAATGTGTTTTTTGGTGAGAAACCTTCTATTTCAAGGTTCTGTGCGTTTTCAGACAAGTACAATATGTATTTATAGTGTTTCTGATGAAATCCCTCCTTTTAATGCATTTTCTCACAGAAAACGAGTCTCTCGCCATGAGAACATGGCTTTTTTGAAAAAGCATATTCTCGTCGAGAAATCGTATTTTACACAATAAAAACGACTCTCGGTCTTATTTAGTTCACATTTTTACTTTTGGTAACCTAGCCCATATGTATAAAGCACTAAACCTTTTTATCGCTTTAAACGCATTTTCTCGACAAGGAAAGCACAATTTCATCAAAAACAAACAAAACAAGAAAAATGAATCTATTCAACAAGTCTGCAACACGTCCTGAAGAGTTACATGGTTTCATCCAATGTCAATGTGTAATTTCTCCAGTTCTGATCATTGTTTAGGTTGTTGGTAGCTTGGTCCAATGCCAAAACACAGTGAAATCTTTTTATGGCTTTAAACGCGTTTTCTCCTCGAGAGAAACATGATTTCACTAAAAACGTTATAGTTTAAACATGCCTGCTGTACATGTGTGCAAACACTCAGAGCCTTAAGATAGGGTTTTCACCAATGTGTTTTTTGGTGAGAAACCTTCTATTTCAAGGTTCTGTGCGTTTTCAGACAAGTACAATATGTATTTATAGTGTTTCTGATGAAATCCCTCCTTTTAATGCATTTTCTCACAGAAAACGAGTCTCTCGCCATGAGAACATGGCTTTTTTTAAAAAGCATATTCTCGTCGAGAAATCGTGTTTTACACAATAAAAACGACTCTCGGTCTTATTTAGTTCACATTTTTACTTTTGGTAACCTAGCCCATATGTATAAAGCACTAAACCTTTTTATCGCGTTAAACGCATTTTCTCGACAAGGAAAGCACAATTTCATCAAAAACAAACACAACAAGAAAGATGAATCTATTCAACAAGTCTGCAACACGTCCTGAAGAGTTACATGATTTCACCCAATGTCAATGTGTAATTTCTCCAGTTCTGATCATTGTTTAGGTTGTTGGTAGCTTGGTCCAATGCCAAAACACAGTGAAATCTTTTTATGGCTTTAAACGCGTTTTCTCCTCGAGAGAAACATGATTTCACTAAAAACGTTATAGTTTAAACATGCCTGCTGTACATGTGTGCAAACACTCAGAGCCTTAAGATAGGGTTTTCACCAATGTGTTTTTTGGTGAGAAACCTTCTATTTCAAGGTTCTGTGCGTTTTCAGACAAGTAAAATATGTATTTATAGTGTTTCTGATGAAATCCCTCCTTTTAATGCATTTTCTCACAGAAAATGAGTCTCTCGCCATGGGAACATGGCTTTTTTGAAAAAGCATATTCTCGTCGAGACATCGTGTTTTAACCAATAAAAACGACTCCCGGTCTTATTTAGTTCACATTTTTACTTTTGGTAACCTAGCTCATATGTATAAAGCACTAAACGTTTTTATCGCGGTAAACGCATTTTCTCGACAAGGAAAGCACAATTTCATCAAAAACAAACAAAACAAGAAAAATGAATCTATTCAACAAGTCTGCAGCACGTCCTGAAGAGTTACATGGTTTCATCCAATGTCAATGTGTAATTTCTCCAGTTCTGATCATTGTTTAGGTTGTTGGTAGCTTGGTCCAATGCCAAAACACAGTGAAATCTTTTTATGGCTTTAAACGCGTTTTCTCCTCGAGAGAAACATGATTTCACTAAAAACGTTATAGTTTAAACATGCCTGCTGTACATGTGTGCAAACACTCAGAGCCTTAAGATAGGGTTTTCACCAATGTGTTTTTTGGTGAGAAACCTTCTATTTCAAGGTTCTGTGCGTTTTCAGACAAGTACAAGATGTATTTATAGTGTTTCTGATGAAATCCCTCCTTATAATGCATTTTCTCACAGAAAATGAGTCTCTCGCCATGGGAACATGGCTTTTTTGAAAAAGCATATTCTCGTCGAGACATCGTGTTTTAACCAATAAAAACGACTCCCGGTCTTATTTAGTTCACATTTTTACTTTTGGTAACCTAGCTCATATGTATAAAGCACTAAACGTTTTTATCGCGGTAAACGCATTTTCTCGACAAGGAAAGCACAATTTCATCAAAAACAAACAAAACAAGAAAAATGAATCTATTCAACAAGTCTGCAGCACGTCCTGAAGAGTTACATGGTTTCATCCAATGTCAATGTGTAATTTCTCCAGTTCTGATCATTGTTTAGGTTGTTGGTAGCTTGGTCCAATGCCAAAACACAGTGAAATCTTTTTATGGCTTTAAACGCGTTTTCTCCTCGAGAGAAACATGATTTCACTAAAAACGTTATAGTTTAAACATGCCTGCTGTACATGTGTGCAAACACTCAGAGCCTTAAGATAGGGTTTTCACCAATGTGTTTTTTGGTGAGAAACCTTCTATTTCAAGGTTCTGTGCGTTTTCAGACAAGTACAATATGTATTTATAGTGTTTCTGATGAAATCCCTCCTTTTAATGCATTTTCTCACAGAAAACGAGTCTCTCGCCATGAGAACATGGCTTTTTTTAAAAAGCATATTCTCGTCGAGAAATCGTGTTTTACACAATAAAAACGACTCTCGGTCTTATTTAGTTCACATTTTTACTTTTGGTAACCTAGCCCATATGTATAAAGCACTAAACCTTTTTATCGCGTTAAACGCATTTTCTCGACAAGGAAAGCACAATTTCATCAAAAACAAACACAACAAGAAAGATGAATCTATTCAACAAGTCTGCAACACGTCCTGAAGAGTTACATGATTTCACCCAATGTCAATGTGTAATTTCTCCAGTTCTGATCATTGTTTAGGTTGTTGGTAGCTCGGTCCAATGCCAAAACACAGTGAAATCTTTTTATGGCTTTAAACGCGTTTTCTCCTCGAGAGAAACATGATTTCACTAAAAACGTTATAGTTTAAACATGCCTGCTGTACATGTGTGCAAACACTCAGAGCCTTAAGATAGGGTTTTCACCAATGTGTTTTTTGGTGAGAAACCTTCTATTTCAAGGTTCTGTGCGTTTTCAGACAAGTAAAATATGTATTTATAGTGTTTCTGATGAAATCCCTCCTTATAATGCATTTTCTCACAGAAAATGAGTCTCTCGCCATGGGAACATGGCTTTTTTGAAAAAGCATATTCTCGTCGAGACATCGTGTTTTAACCAATAAAAACGACTCCCGGTCTTATTTAGTTCACATTTTTACTTTTGGTAACCTAGCTCATATGTATAAAGCACTAAACGTTTTTATCGCGGTAAACGCATTTTCTCGACAAGGAAAGCACAATTTCATCAAAAACAAACAAAACAAGAAAAATGAATCTATTCAACAAGTCTGCAGCACGTCCTGAAGAGTTACATGGTTTCATCCAATGTCAATGTGTAATTTCTCCAGTTCTGATCATTGTTTAGGTTGTTGGTAGCTTGGTCCAATGCCAAAACACAGTGAAATCTTTTTATGGCTTTAAACGCGTTTTCTCCTCGAGAGAAACATGATTTCACTAAAAACGTTATAGTTTAAACATGCCTGCTGTACATGTGTGCAAACACTCAGAGCCTTAAGATAGGGTTTTCACCAATGTGTTTTTTGGTGAGAAACCTTCTATTTCAAGGTTCTGTGCGTTTTCAGACAAGTACAAGATGTATTTATAGTGTTTCTGATGAAATCCCTCCTTTTAATGCATTTTCTCACAGAAAACGAGTCTCTCGCCATGAGAACATGGCTTTTTTGAAAAAGCATATTCTCGTCGAGAAATCGTATTTTACACAATAAAAACGACTCTCGGTCTTATTTAGTTCACATTTTTACTTTTGGTAACCTAGCCCATATGTATAAAGCACTAAACCTTTTTATCGCTTTAAACGCATTTTCTCGACAAGGAAAGCACAATTTCATCAAAAACAAACAAAACAAGAAAAATGAATCTATTCAACAAGTCTGCAACACGTCCTGAAGAGTTACATGGTTTCATCCAATGTCAATGTGTAATTTCTCCAGTTCTGATCATTGTTTAGGTTGTTGGTAGCTTGGTCCAATGCCAAAACACAGTGAAATCTTTTTATGGCTTTAAACGCGTTTTCTCCTCGAGAGAAACATGATTTCACTAAAAACGTTATAGTTTAAACATGCCTGCTGTACATGTGTGCAAACACTCAGAGCCTTAAGATAGGGTTTTCACCAATGTGTTTTTTGGTGAGAAACCTTCTATTTCAAGGTTCTGTGCGTTTTCAGACAAGTACAATATGTATTTATAGTGTTTCTGATGAAATCCCTCCTTTTAATGCATTTTCTCACAGAAAACGAGTCTCTCGCCATGAGAACATGGCTTTTTTTAAAAAGCATATTCTCGTCGAGAAATCGTGTTTTACACAATAAAAACGACTCTCGGTCTTATTTAGTTCACATTTTTACTTTTGGTAACCTAGCCCATATGTATAAAGCACTAAACCTTTTTATCGCGTTAAACGCATTTTCTCGACAAGGAAAGCACAATTTCATCAAAAACAAACACAACAAGAAAGATGAATCTATTCAACAAGTCTGCAACACGTCCTGAAGAGTTACATGATTTCACCCAATGTCAATGTGTAATTTCTCCAGTTCTGATCATTGTTTAGGTTGTTGGTAGCTCGGTCCAATGCCAAAACACAGTGAAATCTTTTTATGGCTTTAAACGCGTTTTCTCCTCGAGAGAAACATGATTTCACTAAAAACGTTATAGTTTAAACATGCCTGCTGTACATGTGTGCAAACACTCAGAGCCTTAAGATAGGGTTTTCACCAATGTGTTTTTTGGTGAGAAACCTTCTATTTCAAGGTTCTGTGCGTTTTCAGACAAGTAAAATATGTATTTATAGTGTTTCTGATGAAATCCCTCCTTATAATGCATTTTCTCACAGAAAATGAGTCTCTCGCCATGGGAACATGGCTTTTTTGAAAAAGCATATTCTCGTCGAGACATCGTGTTTTAACCAATAAAAACGACTCCCGGTCTTATTTAGTTCACATTTTTACTTTTGGTAACCTAGCTCATATGTATAAAGCACTAAACGTTTTTATCGCGGTAAACGCATTTTCTCGACAAGGAAAGCACAATTTCATCAAAAACAAACAAAACAAGAAAAATGAATCTATTCAACAAGTCTGCAGCACGTCCTGAAGAGTTACATGGTTTCATCCAATGTCAATGTGTAATTTCTCCAGTTCTGATCATTGTTTAGGTTGTTGGTAGCTTGGTCCAATGCCAAAACACAGTGAAATCTTTTTATGGCTTTAAACGCGTTTTCTCCTCGAGAGAAACATGATTTCACTAAAAACGTTATAGTTTAAACATGCCTGCTGTACATGTGTGCAAACACTCAGAGCCTTAAGATAGGGTTTTCACCAATTTGTTTTTTGGTGAGAAACCTTCTATTTCAAGGTTCTGTGCGTTTTCAGACAAGTACAAGATGTATTTATAGTGTTTCTGATGAAATCCCTCCTTTTAATGCATTTTCTCACAGAAAACGAGTCTCTCGCCATGAGAACATGGCTTTTTTGAAAAAGCATATTATCGTCGAGACATCGTGTTTTAACCAATAAAAACGACTCCCGGTCTTATTTAGTTCACATTTTTACTTTTGGTAACCTAGCTCATATGTATAAAGCACTAAACGTTTTTATCGCGTTAAACACATTTTGTCGACAAGGAAAGCACAATTTCATCAAAAACAAACAAAACAAGAAAAATGAATCTATTCAACAAGTCTGCAACACGTCCTTAAGAGTTACATGGTTTCACCCAATGTCAATGTGTAATTTCTCCAGTTCTGATCATTGTTTAGGTTGTTGGTAGCTTGGTCCAATGCCAAAACACAGTGAAATCTTTTTATGGCTTTAAACGCGTTTTCTCCTCGAGAGAAACATGATTTCACTAAAAACGTTATAGTTTATACATGCCTGCTGTACATGTGTGCAAACACTCAGAGCCTTAAGATAGGGTTTTCACCAATGTGTTTTTTGGTGAGAAACCTTCTATTTCAAGGTTCTGTGCGTTTTCAGACAAGTACAATATGTATTTATAGTGTTTCTGATGAAATCCCTCCTTTTAATGCATCTTCTCACAGAAAACGAGTCTCTCGCCATGAGAACATGGCTTTTTTGAAAAAGCATATTCTCGTCGAGAAATCGTGTTTTACACAATAAAAACGACTCTCGGTCTTATTTAGTTCACATTTTTACTTTTGGTAACCTAGCCCATATGTATAAAGCACTAAACCTTTTTATCGCGTTAAACGCATTTTCTCGACAAGGAAAGCACAATTTCATCAAAAACAAACACAACAAGAAAGATGAATCTATTCAACAAGTCTGCAACACGTCCTGAAGAGTTACATGATTTCACCCAATGTCAATGTGTAATTTCTCCAGTTCTGATCATTGTTTAGGTTGTTGGTAGCTTGGTCCAATGCCAAAACACAGTGAAATCTTTTTATGGCTTTAAACGCGTTTTCTCCTAGAGAGAAACATGATTTCACTAAAAACGTTATAGTTTAAACATGCCTGCTGTACATGTGTGCAAACACTCAGAGCCTTAAGATAGGGTTTTCACCAATGTGTTTTTTGGTGAGAAACCTTCTATTTCAAGGTTCTGTGCGTTTTCAGACAAGTACAATATGTATTTATAGTGTTTCTGATGAAATCCCTCCTTTTAATGCATTTTCTCACAGAAAACGAGTCTCTCGCCATGAGAACATGGCTTTTTTGAAAAAGCATATTCTCGTCGAGAAATCGTATTTTACACAATAAAAACGACTCTCGGTCTTATTTAGTTCACATTTTTACTTTTGGTAACCTAGCCCATATGTATAAAGCACTAAACCTTTTTATCGCTTTAAACGCATTTTCTCGACAAGGAAAGCACAATTTCATCAAAAACAAACAAAACAAGAAAAATGAATCTATTCAACAAGTCTGCAACACGTCCTGAAGAGTTACATGGTTTCATCCAATGTCAATGTGTAATTTCTCCAGTTCTGATCATTGTTTAGGTTGTTGGTAGCTTGGTCCAATGCCAAAACACAGTGAAATCTTTTTATGGCTTTAAACGCGTTTTCTCCTCGAGAGAAACATGATTTCACTAAAAACGTTATAGTTTAAACATGCCTGCTGTACATGTGTGCAAACACTCAGAGCCTTAAGATAGGGTTTTCACCAATGTGTTTTTTGGTGAGAAACCTTCTATTTCAAGGTTCTGTGCGTTTTCAGACAAGTACAATATGTATTTATAGTGTTTCTGATGAAATCCCTCCTTTTAATGCATTTTCTCACAGAAAACGAGTCTCTCGCCATGAGAACATGGCTTTTTTTAAAAAGCATATTCTCGTCGAGAAATCGTGTTTTACACAATAAAAACGACTCTCGGTCTTATTTAGTTCACATTTTTACTTTTGGTAACCTAGCCCATATGTATAAAGCACTAAACCTTTTTATCGCGTTAAACGCATTTTCTCGACAAGGAAAGCACAATTTCATCAAAAACAAACACAACAAGAAAGATGAATCTATTCAACAAGTCTGCAACACGTCCTGAAGAGTTACATGATTTCACCCAATGTCAATGTGTAATTTCTCCAGTTCTGATCATTGTTTAGGTTGTTGGTAGCTCGGTCCAATGCCAAAACACAGTGAAATCTTTTTATGGCTTTAAACGCGTTTTCTCCTCGAGAGAAACATGATTTCACTAAAAACGTTATAGTTTAAACATGCCTGCTGTACATGTGTGCAAACACTCAGAGCCTTAACATAGGGTTTTCACCAATGTGTTTTTTGGTGAGAAACCTTCTATTTCAAGGTTCTGTGCGTTTTCAGACAAGTAAAATATGTATTTATAGTGTTTCTGATGAAATCCCTCCTTATAATGCATTTTCTCACAGAAAATGAGTCTCTCGCCATGGGAACATGGCTTTTTTGAAAAAGCATATTCTCGTCGAGACATCGTGTTTTAACCAATAAAAACGACTCCCGGTCTTATTTAGTTCACATTTTTACTTTTGGTAACCTAGCTCATATGTATAAAGCACTAAACGTTTTTATCGCGGTAAACGCATTTTCTCGACAAGGAAAGCACAATTTCATCAAAAACAAACAAAACAAGAAAAATGAATCTATTCAACAAGTCTGCAGCACGTCCTGAAGAGTTACATGGTTTCATCCAATGTCAATGTGTAATTTCTCCAGTTCTGATCATTGTTTAGGTTGTTGGTAGCTTGGTCCAATGCCAAAACACAGTGAAATCTTTTTATGGCTTTAAACGCGTTTTCTCCTCGAGAGAAACATGATTTCACTAAAAACGTTATAGTTTAAACATGCCTGCTGTACATGTGTGCAAACACTCAGAGCCTTAAGATAGGGTTTTCACCAATTTGTTTTTTGGTGAGAAACCTTCTATTTCAAGGTTCTGTGCGTTTTCAGACAAGTACAAGATGTATTTATAGTGTTTCTGATGAAATCCCTCCTTTTAATGCATTTTCTCACAGAAAATGAGTCTCTCGCCATGGGAACATGGCTTTTTTGAAAAAGCATATTCTCGTCGAGACATCGTGTTTTAACCAATAAAAACGACTCCCGGTCTTATTTAGTTCACATTTTTACTTTTGGTAACCTAGCTCATATGTATAAAGCACTAAACCTTTTTATCGCGTTAAACGCATTTTCTCGACAAGGAAAGCACAATTTCATCAAAAACAAACAAAACAAGAAAAATGAATCTATTCAACAAGTCTGCAGCACGTCCTGAAGAGTTACATGGTTTCATCCAATGTCAATGTGTAATTTCTCCAGTTCTGATCATTGTTTAGGTTGTTGGTAGCTTGGTCCAATGCCAAAACACAGTGAAATCTTTTTATGGCTTTAAACGCGTTTTCTCCTCGAGAGAAACATGATTTCACTAAAAACGTTATAGTTTAAACATGCCTGCTGTACATGTGTGCAAACACTCAGAGCCTTAAGATAGGGTTTTCACCAATGTGTTTTTTGGTGAGAAACCTTCTATTTCAAGGTTCTGTGCGTTTTCAGACAAGTACAATATGTATTTATAGTGTTTCTGATGAAATCCCTCCTTTTAAATGCATTTTCTCACAGAAAATGAGTCTCTCGCCATGGGAACATGGCTTTTTTGAAAAAGCATATTCTTGTCGAGAAATCGTGTTTTAAACAATAAAAACGACTCCCGGTCTTATTTAGTTCACATTTTTACTTTTGGTAACCTAGCTCATATGTATAAAGCACTAAACCTTTTTATCGCGTTAAACACATTTTGTCGACAAGGAAAGCACAATTTCATCAAAAACAAACAAAACAAGAAAGATGAATCTATTCAACAAGTCTGCAACACGTCCTGAAGAGTTACATGATTTCACCCAATGTCAATGTGTAATTTCTCCAGTTCTGATCATTGTTTAGGTTGTTGGTAGCTTGGTCCAATGCCAAAACACAGTGAAATCTTTTTATGGCTTTAAACGCGTTTTCTCCTCGAGAGAAACATGATTTCACTAAAAACGTTATAGTTTAAACATGCCTGCTGTACATGTGTGCAAACACTCAGAGCCTTAAGATAGGGTTTTCACCAAATGATTTTTGGTGAGAAACCTTCTATTTCAAGGTTCTGTGCGTTTTCAGACAAGTACAATATGTATTTATAGTGTTTCTGATGAAATCCCTCCTTTTAATGCATTTTCTCACAGAAAACGAGTCTCTCGCCATGAGAACATGGCTTTTTTGAAAAAGCATATTCTCGTCGAGAAATCGTGTTTTAAACAATAAAAACGACTCCCGGTCTTATTTAGTTCACATTTTTACTTTTGGTAACCTAGCTCATATGTATAAAGCAGTAAACGTTTTTATCGCGTTAAACGCATTTTCTCGACAAGGAAAGCACAATTTCATCAACAACAAACAAAACAAGAAAAATGAATCTATTCAACAAGTCTGCAACACGTCCTGAAGAGTTACATGGTTTCTTCCAATGTCAATGTGTAATTTCTCCAGTTCTGATCATTGTTTAGGTTGTTGGTAGCTTGGTCCAATGCCAAAACACAGTGAAATCTTTTTATGGCTTTAAACGCGTTTTCTCCTCGAGAGAAACATGATTTCACTAAAAACGTTATAGTTTAAACATGCCTGCTGTACATATGTGCAAACACTCAGAGCCTTAAGATAGGGTTTTCACCAATGTGTTTTTTGGTGAGAAACCTTCTATTTCAAGGTTCTGTGCGTTTTCAGACAAGTACAATATGTATTTACAGTGTTTCTGATGAAATCCCTCCTTTTAATGCATTTTCTCACAGAAAACGAGTCTCTCGCCATGAGAACATGGCTTTTTTGAAAAAGCATATTCTCGTCGAGAAATCGTGTTTTAAACAATAAAAACGACTCTCGGTCTTATTTAGTTCACATTTTTACTTTTGGTAGCCTAGCTCATATGTATAAAGCACTAAACGTTTTTATCGCTTTAAACGCATTTTCTCGACAAGGAAAGCACAATTTCATCAAAAACAAACAAAACAAGAAAAATGAATCTATTCAACAAGTCTGCAACACGTCCTTAAGAGTTACATGGTTTCACCCAATGTCAATGTGTAATTTCTCCAGTTCTGATCATTGTTTAGGTTGTTGGTAGCTTGGTCCAATGCCAAAACACAGTGAAATCTTTTTATGGCTTTAAACGCGTTTTCTCCTCGAGAGAAACATGATTTCACTAAAAACGTTATAGTTTAAACATGCCTGCTGTACATGTGTGCAAACACTCAGAGCCTTAAGATAGGGTTTTCACCAATGTGTTTTTTGGTGAGAAACCTTCTATTTCAAGGTTCTGTGCGTTTTCAGACAAGTACAATATGTATTTATAGTGTTTCTGATGAAATCCCTCCTTTTAATGCATTTTCTCACAGAAAATGAGTCTCTCGCCATGGGAACATGGCTTTTTTGAAAAAGCATATTCTCGTCGAGAAATCGTGTTTTAAACAATAAAAACGACTCCCGGTCTTATTTAGTTCACATTTTTACTTTTGGTAACCTAGCTCATATGTATAAAGCACTAAACCTTTTTATCGCGTTAAACGCCTTTTCTCGACAAGAAAAGCACAATTTCATCAAAAACAAACAAAACAAGAAAAATGAATCTATTCAACAAGTCTGCAACACGTCCTGAAGAGTTACATGGTTTCATCCAATGTCAATGTGTAATTTCTCCAGTTCTGATCATTGTTTAGGTTGTTGGTAGCTTGGTCCAATGCCAAAACACAGTGAAATCTTTTTATGGCTTTAAACGCGTTTTCTCCTCGAGAGAAACATGATTTCACTAAAAACGTTATAGTTTAAACATGCCTGCTGTACATGTGTGCAAACACTCAGAGCCTTAAGATAGGGTTTTCACCAATGTGTTTTTTGGTGAGAAACCTTCTATTTCAAGGTTCTGTCCGTTTTCAGACAAGTACAATATGTATTTATAGTGTTTCTGATGAAATCCCTCCTTTTAATGCATTTTCTCACAGAAAACGAGTCTCTCGCCATGAGAACATGGCTTTTTTGAAAAAGCATATTCTCGTCGAGACATCGTGTTTTAACCAATAAAAACGACTCCCGGTCTTATTTAGTTCACATTTTTACTTTTGGTAACCTAGCTCATATGTATAAAGCACTAAACGTTTTTATCGCGTTAAACACATTTTGTCGACAAGGAAAGCACAATTTCATCAAAAACAAACAAAACAAGAAAGATGAATCTATTCAACAAGTCTGCAACACGTCCTGAAGAGTTACATGATTTCACCCAATGTCAATGTGTAATTTCTCCAGTTCTGATCATTGTTTAGGTTGTTGGTAGCTTGGTCCAATGCCAAAACACAGTGAAATCTTTTTATGGCTTTAAACGCGTTTTCTCCTCGAGAGAAACATGATTTCACTAAAAACGTTATAGTTTAAACATGCCTGCTGTACATGTGTGCAAACACTCAGAGCCTTAAGATAGGGTTTTCACCAATGTGTTTTTTGGTGAGAAACCTTCTATTTCAAGGTTCTGTGCGTTTTCAGACAAGTACAATATGTATTTATAGTGTTTCTGATGAAATCCCTCCTTTTAATGCATTTTCTCACAGAAAACGAGTCTCTCGCCATGAGAACATGGCTTTTTTGAAAAAGCATATTCTCGTTGAGACATCGTGTTTTAACCAATAAAAACGACTCCCGGTCTTATTTAGTTCACATTTTTACTTTTGGTAACCTAGCTCATATGTATAAAGCACTAAACGTTTTTATCGCGTTAAACACATTTTGTCGACAAGGAAAGCACAATTTCATCAAAAACAAACAAAACAAGAAAGATGAATCTATTCAACAAGTCTGCAACACGTCCTGAAGAGTTACATGATTTCACCCAATGTCAATGTGTAATTTCTCCAGTTCTGATCATTGTTTAGGTTGTTGGTAGCTTGGTCCAATGCCAAAACACAGTGAAATCTTTTTATGGCTTTAAACGCGTTTTCTCCTCGAGAGAAACATGATTTCACTAAAAACGTTATAGTTTAAACATGCCTGCTGTACATGTGTGCAAACACTCAGAGCCTTAAGATAGGGTTTTCACCAATGTGTTTTTTGGTGAGAAACCTTCTATTTCAAGGTTCTGTGCGTTTTCAGACAAGTACAATATGTATTTATAGTGTTTCTGATGAAATCCCTCCTTTTAATGCATTTTCTCACAGAAAACGAGTCTCTCGCCATGAGAACATGGCTTTTTTGAAAAAGCATATTCTCGTCGAGACATCGTGTTTTAACCAATAAAAACGACTCCCGGTCTTATTTAGTTCACATTTTTACTTTTGGTAACCTAGCTCATATGTATAAAGCACTAAACGTTTTTATCGCGTTAAACACATTTTGTCGACAAGGAAAGCACAATTTCATCAAAAACAAACAAAACAAGAAAGATGAATCTATTCAACAAGTCTGCAACACGTCCTGAAGAGTTACATGATTTCACCCAATGTCAATGTGTAATTTCTCCAGTTCTGATCATTGTTTAGGTTGTTGGTAGCTTGGTCCAATGCCAAAACACAGTGAAATCTTTTTATGGCTTTAAACGCGTTTTCTCCTCGAGAGAAACATGATTTCACTAAAAACGTTATAGTTTAAACATGCCTGCTGTACATGTGTGCAAACACTCAGAGCCTTAAGATAGGGTTTTCACCAATGTGTTTTTTGGTGAGAAACCTTCTATTTCAAGGTTCTGTGCGTTTTCAGACATGTACAATATGTATTTACAGTGTTTCTGATGAAATCCCTCCTTTTAATGCATTTTCTCACAGAAAACGAGTCTCTCGCCATGAGAACATGGCTTTTTTGAAAAAGCATATTCTCGTCGAGAAATCGTGTTTTAAACAATAAAAACGACTCTCGGTCTTATTTAGTTCACATTTTTACTTTTGGTAGCCTAGCTCATATGTATAAAGCACTAAACGTTTTTATCGCTTTAAACGCATTTTCTCGACAAGGAAAGCACAATTTCATCAAAAACAAACAAAACAAGAAAAATGAATCTATTCAACAAGTCTGCAACACGTCCTTAAGAGTTACATGGTTTCACCCAATGTCAATGTGTAATTTCTCCAGTTCTGATCATTGTTTAGGTTGTTGGTAGCTTGGTCCAATGCCAAAACACAGTGAAATCTTTTTATGGCTTTAAACGCGTTTTCTCCTCGAGAGAAACATGATTTCACTAAAAACGTTATAGTTTAAACATGCCTGCTGTACATGTGTGCAAACACTCAGAGCCTTAAGATAGGGTTTTCACCAATGTGTTTTTTGGTGAGAAACCTTCTATTTCAAGGTTCTGTGCGTTTTCAGACAAGTACAATATGTATTTACAGTGTTTCTGATGAAATCCCTCCTTTTAATGCATTTTCTCACAGAAAACGAGTCTCTCGCCATGAGAACATGGCTTTTTTGAAAAAGCATATTCTCGTCGAGAAATCGTGTTTTAAACAATAAAAACGACTCTCGGTCTTATTTAGTTCACATTTTTACTTTTGGTAGCCTAGCTCATATGTATAAAGCACTAAACGTTTTTATCGCGTTAAACGCATTTTCTCGACAAGGAAAGCACAATTTCATCAAAAACAAACAAAACAAGAAAAATGAATCTATTCAACAAGTCTGCAACACGTCCTTAAGAGTTACATGGTTTCACCCAATGTCAATCTGTAATTTCTCCAGTTCTGATCATTGTTTAGGTTGTTGGTAGCTTGGTCCAATGCCAAAACACAGTGAAATATTTTTATGGCTTTAAACGCGTTTTCTCCTCGAGAGAAACATGATTTCACTAAAAACGTTATAGTTTAAACATGCCTGCTCTACATGTGTGCAAACACTCAGAGCCTTAAGATAGGGTTTTCACCAATGTGTTTTTTGGTGAGAAACCTTCTATTTCAAGGTTCTGTGCGTTTTCAGACAAGTACAATATGTATTTATAGTGTTTCTGATGAAATCCCTCCTTTTAATGCATTTTCTCACAGAAAACGAGTCTCTCGCCATGAGAACATGGCTTTTTTGAAAAAGCATATTCTCGTCGAGAAATCGTATTTTACACAATAAAAACGACTCTCGGTCTTATTTAGTTCACATTTTTACTTTTGGTAACCTAGCCCATATGTATAAAGCACTAAACCTTTTTATCGCTTTAAACGCATTTTCTCGACAAGGAAAGCACAATTTCATCAAAAACAAACAAAACAAGAAAAATGAATCTATTCAACAAGTCTGCAACACGTCCTGAAGAGTTACATGGTTTCATCCAATGTCAATGTGTAATTTCTCCAGTTCTGATCATTGTTTAGGTTGTTGGTAGCTTGGTCCAATGCCAAAACACAGTGAAATCTTTTTATGGCTTTAAACGCGTTTTCTCCTCGAGAGAAACATGATTTCACTAAAAACGTTATAGTTTAAACATGCCTGCTGTACATGTGTGCAAACACTCAGAGCCTTAAGATAGGGTTTTCACCAATGTGTTTTTTGGTGAGAAACCTTCTATTTCAAGGTTCTGTGCGTTTTCAGACAAGTACAATATGTATTTATAGTGTTTCTGATGAAATCCCTCCTTTTAATGCATTTTCTCACAGAAAACGAGTCTCTCGCCATGAGAACATGGCTTTTTTTAAAAAGCATATTCTCGTCGAGAAATCGTGTTTTACACAATAAAAACGACTCTCGGTCTTATTTAGTTCACATTTTTACTTTTGGTAACCTAGCCCATATGTATAAAGCACTAAACCTTTTTATCGCGTTAAACGCATTTTCTCGACAAGGAAAGCACAATTTCATCAAAAACAAACACAACAAGAAAGATGAATCTATTCAACAAGTCTGCAACACGTCCTGAAGAGTTACATGATTTCACCCAATGTCAATGTGTAATTTCTCCAGTTCTGATCATTGTTTAGGTTGTTGGTAGCTCGGTCCAATGCCAAAACACAGTGAAATATTTTTATGGCTTTAAACGCGTTTTCTCCTCGAGAGAAACATGATTTCACTAAAAACGTTATAGTTTAAACATGCCTGCTGTACATGTGTGCAAACACTCAGAGCCTTAAGATAGGGTTTTCACCAATGTGTTTTTTGGTGAGAAACCTTCTATTTCAAGGTTCTGTGCGTTTTCAGACAAGTACAATATGTATTTATAGTGTTTCTGATGAAATCCCTCCTTTTAATGCATTTTCTCACAGAAAACGAGTCTCTCGCCATGAGAACATGGCTTTTTTGAAAAAGCATATTCTCGTTGAGACATCGTGTTTTAACCAATAAAAACGACTCCCGGTCTTATTTAGTTCACATTTTTACTTTTGGTAACCTAGCTCATATGTATAAAGCACTAAACGTTTTTATCGCGTTAAACACATTTTGTCGACAAGGAAAGCACAATTTCATCAAAAACAAACAAAACAAGAAAGATGAATCTATTCAACAAGTCTGCAACACGTCCTGAAGAGTTACATGATTTCACCCAATGTCAATGTGTAATTTCTCCAGTTCTGATCATTGTTTAGGTTGTTGGTAGCTTGGTCCAATGCCAAAACACAGTGAAATCTTTTTATGGCTTTAAACGCGTTTTCTCCTCGAGAGAAACATGATTTCACTAAAAACGTTATAGTTTAAACATGCCTGCTGTACATGTGTGCAAACACTCAGAGCCTTAAGATAGGGTTTTCACCAATGTGTTTTTTGGTGAGAAACCTTCTATTTCAAGGTTCTGTGCGTTTTCAGACAAGTACAATATGTATTTATAGTGTTTCTGATGAAATCCCTCCTTTTAATGCATTTTCTCACAGAAAACGAGTCTCTCGCCATGAGAACATGGCTTTTTTGAAAAAGCATATTCTCGTCGAGACATCGTGTTTTAACCAATAAAAACGACTCCCGGTCTTATTTAGTTCACATTTTTACTTTTGGTAACCTAGCTCATATGTATAAAGCACTAAACGTTTTTATCGCGTTAAACACATTTTGTCGACAAGGAAAGCACAATTTCATCAAAAACAAACAAAACAAGAAAGATGAATCTATTCAACAAGTCTGCAACACGTCCTGAAGAGTTACATGATTTCACCCAATGTCAATGTGTAATTTCTCCAGTTCTGATCATTGTTTAGGTTGTTGGTAGCTTGGTCCAATGCCAAAACACAGTGAAATCTTTTTATGGCTTTAAACGCGTTTTCTCCTCGAGAGAAACATGATTTCACTAAAAACGTTATAGTTTAAACATGCCTGCTGTACATGTGTGCAAACACTCAGAGCCTTAAGATAGGGTTTTCACCAATGTGTTTTTTGGTGAGAAACCTTCTATTTCAAGGTTCTGTGCGTTTTCAGACATGTACAATATGTATTTACAGTGTTTCTGATGAAATCCCTCCTTTTAATGCATTTTCTCACAGAAAACGAGTCTCTCGCCATGAGAACATGGCTTTTTTGAAAAAGCATATTCTCGTCGAGAAATCGTGTTTTAAACAATAAAAACGACTCTCGGTCTTATTTAGTTCACATTTTTACTTTTGGTAGCCTAGCTCATATGTATAAAGCACTAAACGTTTTTATCGCTTTAAACGCATTTTCTCGACAAGGAAAGCACAATTTCATCAAAAACAAACAAAACAAGAAAAATGAATCTATTCAACAAGTCTGCAACACGTCCTTAAGAGTTACATGGTTTCACCCAATGTCAATGTGTAATTTCTCCAGTTCTGATCATTGTTTAGGTTGTTGGTAGCTTGGTCCAATGCCAAAACACAGTGAAATCTTTTTATGGCTTTAAACGCGTTTTCTCCTCGAGAGAAACATGATTTCACTAAAAACGTTATAGTTTAAACATGCCTGCTGTACATGTGTGCAAACACTCAGAGCCTTAAGATAGGGTTTTCACCAATGTGTTTTTTGGTGAGAAACCTTCTATTTCAAGGTTCTGTGCGTTTTCAGACAAGTACAATATGTATTTACAGTGTTTCTGATGAAATCCCTCCTTTTAATGCATTTTCTCACAGAAAACGAGTCTCTCGCCATGAGAACATGGCTTTTTTGAAAAAGCATATTCTCGTCGAGAAATCGTGTTTTAAACAATAAAAACGACTCTCGGTCTTATTTAGTTCACATTTTTACTTTTGGTAGCCTAGCTCATATGTATAAAGCACTAAACGTTTTTATCGCGTTAAACGCATTTTCTCGACAAGGAAAGCACAATTTCATCAAAAACAAACAAAACAAGAAAAATGAATCTATTCAACAAGTCTGCAACACGTCCTTAAGAGTTACATGGTTTCACCCAATGTCAATCTGTAATTTCTCCAGTTCTGATCATTGTTTAGGTTGTTGGTAGCTTGGTCCAATGCCAAAACACAGTGAAATATTTTTATGGCTTTAAACGCGTTTTCTCCTCGAGAGAAACATGATTTCACTAAAAACGTTATAGTTTAAACATGCCTGCTCTACATGTGTGCAAACACTCAGAGCCTTAAGATAGGGTTTTCACCAATGTGTTTTTTGGTGAGAAACCTTCTATTTCAAGGTTCTGTGCGTTTTCAGACAAGTACAATATGTATTTATAGTGTTTCTGATGAAATCCCTCCTTTTAATGCATTTTCTCACAGAAAACGAGTCTCTCGCCATGAGAACATGGCTTTTTTGAAAAAGCATATTCTCGTCGAGAAATCGTATTTTACACAATAAAAACGACTCTCGGTCTTATTTAGTTCACATTTTTACTTTTGGTAACCTAGCCCATATGTATAAAGCACTAAACCTTTTTATCGCTTTAAACGCATTTTCTCGACAAGGAAAGCACAATTTCATCAAAAACAAACAAAACAAGAAAAATGAATCTATTCAACAAGTCTGCAACACGTCCTGAAGAGTTACATGGTTTCATCCAATGTCAATGTGTAATTTCTCCAGTTCTGATCATTGTTTAGGTTGTTGGTAGCTTGGTCCAATGCCAAAACACAGTGAAATCTTTTTATGGCTTTAAACGCGTTTTCTCCTCGAGAGAAACATGATTTCACTAAAAACGTTATAGTTTAAACATGCCTGCTGTACATGTGTGCAAACACTCAGAGCCTTAAGATAGGGTTTTCACCAATGTGTTTTTTGGTGAGAAACCTTCTATTTCAAGGTTCTGTGCGTTTTCAGACAAGTACAATATGTATTTATAGTGTTTCTGATGAAATCCCTCCTTTTAATGCATTTTCTCACAGAAAACGAGTCTCTCGCCATGAGAACATGGCTTTTTTTAAAAAGCATATTCTCGTCGAGAAATCGTGTTTTACACAATAAAAACGACTCTCGGTCTTATTTAGTTCACATTTTTACTTTTGGTAACCTAGCCCATATGTATAAAGCACTAAACCTTTTTATCGCGTTAAACGCATTTTCTCGACAAGGAAAGCACAATTTCATCAAAAACAAACACAACAAGAAAGATGAATCTATTCAACAAGTCTGCAACACGTCCTGAAGAGTTACATGATTTCACCCAATGTCAATGTGTAATTTCTCCAGTTCTGATCATTGTTTAGGTTGTTGGTAGCTCGGTCCAATGCCAAAACACAGTGAAATCTTTTTATGGCTTTAAACGCGTTTTCTCCTCGAGAGAAACATGATTTCACTAAAAACGTTATAGTTTAAACATGCCTGCTGTACATGTGTGCAAACACTCAGAGCCTTAAGATAGGGTTTTCACCAATGTGTTTTTTGGTGAGAAACCTTCTATTTCAAGGTTCTGTGCGTTTTCAGACAAGTAAAATATGTATTTATAGTGTTTCTGATGAAATCCCTCCTTATAATGCATTTTCTCACAGAAAATGAGTCTCTCGCCATGGGAACATGGCTTTTTTGAAAAAGCATATTCTCGTCGAGACATCGTGTTTTAACCAATAAAAACGACTCCCGGTCTTATTTAGTTCACATTTTTACTTTTGGTAACCTAGCTCATATGTATAAAGCACTAAACGTTTTTATCGCGTTAAACACATTTTGTCGACAAGGAAAGCACAATTTCATCAAAAACAAACAAAACAAGAAAAATGAATCTATTCAACAAGTCTGCAACACGTCCTTAAGAGTTACATGGTTTCACCCAATGTCAATGTGTAATTTCTCCAGTTCTGATCATTGTTTAGGTTGTTGGTAGCTTGGTCCAATGCCAAAACACAGTGAAATCTTTTTATGGCTTTAAACGCGTTTTCTCCTCGAGAGAAACATGATTTCACTAAAAACGTTATAGTTTAAACATGCCTGCTGTACATGTGTGCAAACACTCAGAGCCTTAAGATAGGGTTTTCACCAATGTGTTTTTTGGTGAGAAACCTTCTATTTCAAGGTTCTGTGCGTTTTCAGACAAGTACAATATGTATTTATAGTGTTTCTGATGAAATCCCTCCTTTTAATGCATCTTCTCACAGAAAACGAGTCTCTCGCCATGAGAACATGGCTTTTTTGAAAAAGCATATTCTCGTCGAGAAATCGTGTTTTACACAATAAAAACGACTCTGGGTCTTATTTAGTTCACATTTTTACTTTTGGTAACCTAGCCCATATGTATAAAGCACTAAACCTTTTTATCGCGTTAAACGCATTTTCTCGACAAGGAAAGCACAATTTCATCAAAAACAAACACAACAAGAAAGATGAATCTATTCAACAAGTCTGCAACACGTCCTGAAGAGTTACATGATTTCACCCAATGTCAATGTGTAATTTCTCCAGTTCTGATCATTGTTTAGGTTGTTGGTAGCTCGGTCCAATGCCAAAACACAGTGAAATCTTTTTATGGCTTTAAACGCGTTTTCTCCTCGAGAGAAACATGATTTCACTAAAAACGTTATAGTTTAAACATGCCTGCTGTACATGTGTGCAAACACTCAGAGCCTTAAGATAGGGTTTTCACCAATGTGTTTTTTGGTGAGAAACCTTCTATTTCAAGGTTCTGTGCGTTTTCAGACAAGTAAAATATGTATTTATAGTGTTTCTGATGAAATCCCTCCTTATAATGCATTTTCTCACAGAAAATGAGTCTCTCGCCATGGGAACATGGCTTTTTTGAAAAAGCATATTCTCGTCGAGACATCGTGTTTTAACCAATAAAAACGACTCCCGGTCTTATTTAGTTCACATTTTTACTTTTGGTAACCTAGCTCATATGTATAAAGCACTAAACGTTTTTATCGCGGTAAACGCATTTTCTCGACAAGGAAAGCACAATTTCATCAAAAACAAACAAAACAAGAAAAATGAATCTATTCAACAAGTCTGCAGCACGTCCTGAAGAGTTACATGGTTTCATCCAATGTCAATGTGTAATTTCTCCAGTTCTGATCATTGTTTAGGTTGTTGGTAGCTTGGTCCAATGCCAAAACACAGTGAAATCTTTTTATGGCTTTAAACGCGTTTTCTCCTCGAGAGAAACATGATTTCACTAAAAACGTTATAGTTAAAACATGCCTGCTGTACATGTGTGCAAACACTCAGAGCCTTAAGATAGGGTTTTCACCAATGTGTTTTTTGGTGAGAAACCTTCTATTTCAAGGTTCTGTGCGTTTTCAGACAAGTACAATATGTATTTATAGTGTTTCTGATGAAATCCCTCCTTTTAATGCATCTTCTCACAGAAAACGAGTCTCTCGCCATGAGAACATGGCTTTTTTGAAAAAGCATATTCTCGTCGAGAAATCGTGTTTTACACAATAAAAACGACTCTCGGTCTTATTTAGTTCACATTTTTACTTTTGGTAACCTAGCCCATATGTATAAAGCACTAAACCTTTTTATCGCGTTAAACGCATTTTCTCGACAAGGAAAGCACAATTTCATCAAAAACAAACACAACAAGAAAGATGAATCTATTCAACAAGTCTGCAACACGTCCTGAAGAGTTACATGATTTCACCCAATGTCAATGTGTAATTTCTCCAGTTCTGATCATTGTTTAGGTTGTTGGTAGCTTGGTCCAATGCCAAAACACAGTGAAATCTTTTTATGGCTTTAAACGCGTTTTCTCCTAGAGAGAAACATGATTTCACTAAAAACGTTATAGTTTAAACATGCCTGCTGTACATGTGTGCAAACACTCAGAGCCTTAAGATAGGGTTTTCACCAATGTGTTTTTTGGTGAGAAACCTTCTATTTCAAGGTTCTGTGCGTTTTCAGACAAGTACAATATGTATTTATAGTGTTTCTGATGAAATCCCTCCTTTTAATGCATTTTCTCACAGAAAACGAGTCTCTCGCCATGAGAACATGGCTTTTTTGAAAAAGCATATTCTCGTCGAGAAATCGTATTTTACACAATAAAAACGACTCTCGGTCTTATTTAGTTCACATTTTTACTTTTGGTAACCTAGCCCATATGTATAAAGCACTAAACCTTTTTATCGCTTTAAACGCATTTTCTCGACAAGGAAAGCACAATTTCATCAAAAACAAACAAAACAAGAAAAATGAATCTATTCAACAAGTCTGCAACACGTCCTGAAGAGTTACATGGTTTCATCCAATGTCAATGTGTAATTTCTCCAGTTCTGATCATTGTTTAGGTTGTTGGTAGCTTGGTCCAATGCCAAAACACAGTGAAATCTTTTTATGGCTTTAAACGCGTTTTCTCCTCGAGAGAAACATGATTTCACTAAAAACGTTATAGTTTAAACATGCCTGCTGTACATGTGTGCAAACACTCAGAGCCTTAAGATAGGGTTTTCACCAATGTGTTTTTTGGTGAGAAACCTTCTATTTCAAGGTTCTGTGCGTTTTCAGACAAGTACAATATGTATTTATAGTGTTTCTGATGAAATCCCTCCTTTTAATGCATTTTCTCACAGAAAACGAGTCTCTCGCCATGAGAACATGGCTTTTTTGAAAAGGCATATTCTCGTCGAGAAATCGTGTTTTACACAATAAAAACGACTCTCGGTCTTATTTAGTTCACATTTTTACTTTTGGTAACCTAGCCCATATGTATAAAGCACTAAACCTTTTTATCGCGTTAAACGCATTTTCTCGACAAGGAAAGCACAATTTCATCAAAAACAAACACAACAAGAAAGATGAATCTATTCAACAAGTCTGCAACACGTCCTGAAGAGTTACATGATTTCACCCAATGTCAATGTGTAATTTCTCCAGTTCTGATCATTGTTTAGGTTGTTGGTAGCTCGGTCCAATGCCAAAACACAGTGAAATCTTTTTATGGCTTTAAACGCGTTTTCTCCTCGAGAGAAACATGATTTCACTAAAAACGTTATAGTTTAAACATGCCTGCTGTACATGTGTGCAAACACTCAGAGCCTTAAGATAGGGTTTTCACCAATGTGTTTTTTGGTGAGAAACCTTCTATTTCAAGGTTCTGTGCGTTTTCAGACAAGTAAAATATGTATTTATAGTGTTTCTGATGAAATCCCTCCTTATAATGCATTTTCTCACAGAAAATGAGTCTCTCGCCATGGGAACATGGCTTTTTTGAAAAAGCATATTCTCGTCGAGACATCGTGTTTTAACCAATAAAAACGACTCCCGGTCTTATTTAGTTCACATTTTTACTTTTGGTAACCTAGCTCATATGTATAAAGCACTAAACGTTTTTATCGCGTTAAACGCATTTTCTCGACAAGGAAAGCACAATTTCATCAAAAACAAACAAAACAAGAAAAATGAATCTATTCAACAAGTCTGCAGCACGTCCTGAAGAGTTACATGGTTTCATCCAATGTCAATGTGTAATTTCTCCAGTTCTGATCATTGTTTAGGTTGTTGGTAGCTCGGTCCAATGCCAAAACACAGTGAAATCTTTTTATGGCTTTAAACGCGTTTTCTCCTCGAGAGAAACATGATTTCACTAAAAACGTTATAGTTTAAACATGCCTGCTGTACATGTGTGCAAACACTCAGAGCCTTAAGATAGGGTTTTCACCAATGTGTTTTTTGGTGAGAAACCTTCTATTTCAAGGTTCTGTGCGTTTTCAGACAAGTACAATATGTATTTATAGTGTTTCTGATGAAATCCCTCCTTTTAATGCATTTTCTCACAGAAAACGAGTCTCTCGCCATGAGAACATGGCTTTTTTGAAAAAGCATATTCTCGTCGAGACATCGTGTTTTAACCAATAAAAACGACTCCCGGTCTTATTTAGTTCACATTTTTACTTTTGGTAACCTAGCTCATATGTATAAAGCACTAAACGTTTTTATCGCGTTAAACACATTTTGTCGACAAGGAAAGCACAATTTCATCAAAAACAAACAAAACAAGAAAGATGAATCTATTCAACAAGTCTGCAACACGTCCTGAAGACTTACATGATTTCACCCAATGTCAATGTGTAATTTCTCCAGTTCTGATCATTGTTTAGGTTGTTGGTAGCTTGGTCCAATGCCAAAACACAGTGAAATCTTTTTATGGCTTTAAACGCGTTTTCTCCTCGAGAGAAACATAATTTCACTAAAAACGTTATAGTTTAAACATGCCTGCTGTACATGTGTGCAAACACTCAGAGCCTTAAGATAGGGTTTTCACCAATGTGTTTTTTGGTGAGAAACCTTCTATTTCAAGGTTCTGTGCGTTTTCAGACAAGTACAATATGTATTTACAGTGTTTCTGATGAAATCCCTCCTTTTAATGCATTTTCTCACAGAAAACGAGTCTCTCGCCATGAGAACATGGCTTTTTTGAAAAAGCATATTCTCATCGAGAAATCGTGTTTTAAACAATAAAAACGACTCTCGGTCTTATTTAGTTCACATTTTTACTTTTGGTAGCCTAGCTCATATGTATAAAGCACTAAACGTTTTTATCGCTTTAAACGCATTTTCTCGACAAGGAAAGCACAATTTCATCAAAAACAAACAAAACAAGAAAAATGAATCTATTCAACAAGTCTGCAACACGTCCTTAAGAGTTACATGGTTTCACCCAATGTCAATGTGTAATTTCTCCAGTTCTGATCATTGTTTAGGTTGTTGGTAGCTTGGTCCAATGCCAAAACACAGTGAAATCTTTTTATGGCTTTAAACGCGTTTTCTCCTCGAGAGAAACATGATTTCACTAAAAACGTTATAGTTTAAACATGCCTGCTGTACATGTGTGCAAACACTCAGAGCCTTAAGATAGGGTTTTCACCAATGTGTTTTTTGGTGAGAAACCTTCTATTTCAAGGTTCTGTGCGTTTTCAGACAAGTACAATATGTATTTATAGTGTTTCTGATGAAATCCCTCCTTTTAATGCATTTTCTCACAGAAAACGAGTCTCTCGCCATGAGAACATGGCTTTTTTGAAAAAGCATATTCTCGTCGAGAAATCGTGTTTTACACAATAAAAACGACTCTCGGTCTTATTTAGTTCACATTTTTACTTTTGGTAACCTAGCCCATATGTATAAAGCACTAAACCTTTTTATCGCGTTAAACGCATTTTCTCGACAAGGAAAGCACAATTTCATCAAAAACAAACACAACAAGAAAGATGAATCTATTCAACAAGTCTGCAACACGTCCTGAAGAGTTACATGATTTCACCCAATGTCAATGTGTAATTTCTCCAGTTCTGATCATTGTTTAGGTTGTTGGTAGCTCGGTCCAATGCCAAAACACAGTGAAATCTTTTTATGGCTTTAAACGCGTTTTCTCCTCGAGAGAAACATGATTTCACTAAAAACGTTATAGTTTAAACATGCCTGCTGTACATGTGTGCAAACACTCAGAGCCTTAAGATAGGGTTTTCACCAATGTGTTTTTTGGTGAGAAACCTTCTATTTCAAGGTTCTGTGCGTTTTCAGACAAGTAAAATATGTATTTATAGTGTTTCTGATGAAATCCCTCCTTATAATGCATTTTCTCACAGAAAATGAGTCTCTCGCCATGGGAACATGGCTTTTTTGAAAAAGCATATTCTCGTCGAGACATCGTGTTTTAACCAATAAAAACGACTCCCGGTCTTATTTAGTTCACATTTTTACTTTTGGTAACCTAGCTCATATGTATAAAGCACTAAACGTTTTTATCGCGTTAAACGCATTTTCTCGACAAGGAAAGCACAATTTCATCAAAAACAAACAAAACAAGAAAAATGAATGTATTCAACAAGTCTGCAGCACGTCCTGAAGAGTTACATGGTTTCATCCAATGTCAATGTGTAATTTCTCCAGTTCTGATCATTGTTTAGGTTGTTGGTAGCTTGGTCCAATGCCAAAACACAGTGAAATCTTTTTATGGCTTTAAACGCGTTTTCTCCTCGAGAGAAACATGATTTCACTAAAAACGTTATAGTTTAAACATGCCTGCTGTACATGTGTGCAAACACTCAGAGCCTTAAGATAGGGTTTTCACCAATGTGTTTTTTGGTGAGAAACCTTCTATTTCAAGGTTCTGTGCGTTTTCAGACAAGTACAATATGTATTTATAGTGTTTCTGATGAAATCCCTCCTTTTAATGCATTTTCTCACAGAAAACGAGTCTCTCGCCATGAGAACATGGCTTTTTTGAAAAAGCATATTCTCGTCGAGACATCGTGTTTTAACCAATAAAAACGACTCCCGGTCTTATTTAGTTCACATTTTTACTTTTGGTAACCTAGCTCATATGTATAAAGCACTAAACGTTTTTATCGCGTTAAACACATTTTGTCGACAAGGAAAGCACAATTTCATCAAAAACAAACAAAACAAGAAAGATGAATCTATTCAACAAGTCTGCAACACGTCCTGAAGACTTACATGATTTCACCCAATGTCAATGTGTAATTTCTCCAGTTCTGATCATTGTTTAGGTTGTTGGTAGCTTGGTCCAATGCCAAAACACAGTGAAATCTTTTTATGGCTTTAAACGCGTTTTCTCCTCGAGAGAAACATGATTTCACTAAAAACGTTATAGTTTAAACATGCCTGCTGTACATGTGTGCAAACACTCAGAGCCTTAAGATAGGGTTTTCACCAATGTGTTTTTTGGTGAGAAACCTTCTATTTCAAGGTTCTGTGCGTTTTCAGACAAGTACAATATGTATTTACAGTGTTTCTGATGAAATCCCTCCTTTTAATGCATTTTCTCACAGAAAACGAGTCTCTCGCCATGAGAACATGGCTTTTTTGAAAAAGCATATTCTCGTCGAGACATCGTGTTTTAAACAATAAAAACGACTCCCGGTCTTATTTAGTTCACATTTTTACTTTTGGTAACCTAGCTCATATGTATAAAGCACTAAACGTTTTTATCGCGTTAAACACATTTTGTCGACAAGGAAAGCACAATTTCATCAAAAACAAACAAAACAAGAAAGATGAATCTATTCAACAAGTCTGCAACACGTCCTGAAGACTTACATGATTTCACCCAATGTCAATGTGTAATTTCTCCAGTTCTGATCATTGTTTAGGTTGTTGGTAGCTTGGTCCAATGCCAAAACACAGTGAAATCTTTTTATGGCTTTAAACGCGTTTTCTCCTCGAGAGAAACATGATTTCACTAAAAACGTTATAGTTTAAACATGCCTGCTGTACATGTGTGCAAACACTCAGAGCCTTAAGATAGGGTTTTCACCTATGTGTTTTTTGGTGAGAAACCTTCTATTTCAAGGTTCTGTGCGTTTTCAGACAAGTACAATATGTATTTACAGTGTTTCTGATGAAATCCCTCCTTTTAATGCATTTTCTCACAGAAAACGAGTCTCTCGCCATGAGAACATGGCTTTTTTGAAAAAGCATATTCTCATCGAGAAATCGTGTTTTAAACAATAAAAACGACTCTCGGTCTTATTTAGTTCACATTTTTACTTTTGGTAGCCTAGCTCATATGTATAAAGCACTAAACGTTTTTATCGCTTTAAACGCATTTTCTCGACAAGGAAAGCACAATTTCATCAAAAACAAACAAAACAAGAAAAATGAATCTATTCAACAAGTCTGCAACACGTCCTTAAGAGTTACATGGTTTCACCCAATGTCAATGTGTAATTTCTCCAGTTCTGATCATTGTTTAGGTTGTTGGTAGCTTGGTCCAATGCCAAAACACAGTGAAATCTTTTTATGGCTTTAAACGCGTTTTCTCCTCGAGAGAAACATGATTTCACTAAAAACGTTATAGTTTAAACATGCCTGCTGTACATGTGTGCAAACACTCAGAGCCTTAAGATAGGGTTTTCACCAATGTGTTTTTTGGTGAGAAACCTTCTATTTCAAGGTTCTGTGCGTTTTCAGACAAGTACAATATGTATTTATAGTGTTTCTGATGAAATCCCTCCTTTTAATGCATTTTCTCACAGAAAACGAGTCTCTCGCCATGAGAACATGGCTTTTTCAAAAAGCATATTCTCGTCGAGACATCGTGTTTTAACCAATAAAAACGACTCCCGGTCTTATTTAGTTCACATTTTTACTTTTGGTAACCTAGCTCATATGTATAAAGCACTAAACGTTTTTATCGCGTTAAACACATTTTGTCGACAAGGAAAGCACAATTTCATCAAAAACAAACAAAACAAGAAAGATGAATCTATTCAACAAGTCTGCAACACGTCCTGAAGACTTACATGATTTCACCCAATGTCAATGTGTAATTTCTCCAGTTCTGATCATTGTTTAGGTTGTTGGTAGCTTGGTCCAATGCCAAAACACAGTGAAATCTTTTTATGGCTTTAAACGCGTTTTCTCCTCGAGAGAAACATGATTTCACTAAAAACGTTATAGTTTAAACATGCCTGCTGTACATGTGTGCAAACACTCAGAGCCTTAAGATAGGGTTTTCACCAATGTGTTTTTTGGTGAGAAACCTTCTATTTCAAGGTTCTGTGCGTTTTCAGACAAGTACAATATGTATTTACAGTGTTTCTGATGAAATCCCTCCTTTTAATGCATTTTCTCACAGAAAACGAGTCTCTCGCCATGAGAACATGGCTTTTTTGAAAAAGCATATTCTCATCGAGAAATCGTGTTTTAAACAATAAAAACGACTCTCGGTCTTATTTAGTTCACATTTTTACTTTTGGTAGCCTAGCTCATATGTATAAAGCACTAAACGTTTTTATCGCTTTAAACGCATTTTCTCGACAAGGAAAGCACAATTTCATCAAAAACAAACACAACAAGAAAAATGAATCTATTCAACAAGTCTGCAACACGTCCTTAAGAGTTACATGGTTTCACCCAATGTCAATGTGTAATTTCTCCAGTTCTGATCATTGTTTAGGTTGTTGGTAGCTTGGTCCAATGCCAAAACACAGTGAAATCTTTTTATGGCTTTAAACGCGTTTTCTCCTCGAGAGAAACATGATTTCACTAAAAACGTTATAGTTTAAACATGCCTGCTGTACATGTGTGCAAACACTCAGAGCCTTAAGATAGGGTTTTCGCCAATGTGTTTTTTGGTGAGAAACCTTCTATTTCAAGGTTCTGTGCGTTTTCAGACATGTACAATATGTATTTACAGTGTTTCTGATGAAATCCCTCCTTTTAATGCATTTTCTCACAGAAAACGAGTCTCTCGCCATGAGAACATGGCTTTTTTGAAAAAGCATATTCTCGTCGAGAAATCGTGTTTTAAACAATAAAAACGACTCTCGGTCTTATTTAGTTCACATTTTTACTTTTGGTAGCCTAGCTCATATGTATAAAGCACTAAACGTTTTTATCGCTTTAAACGCATTTTCTCGACAAGGAAAGCACAATTTCATCAAAAACAAACAAAACAAGAAAAATGAATCTATTCAACAAGTCTGCAACACGTCCTTAAGAGTTACATGGTTTCACCCAATGTCAATGTGTAATTTCTCCAGTTCTGATCATTGTTTAGGTTGTTGGTAGCTTGGTCCAATGCCAAAACACAGTGAAATCTTTTTATGGCTTTAAACGCGTTTTCTCCTCGAGAGAAACATGATTTCACTAAAAACGTTATAGTTTAAACATGCCTGCTGTACATGTGTGCAAACACTCAGAGCCTTAAGATAGGGTTTTCACCAATGTGTTTTTTGGTGAGAAACCTTCTATTTCAAGGTTCTGTGCGTTTTCAGACAAGTACAATATGTATTTACAGTGTTTCTGATGAAATCCCTCCTTTTAATGCATTTTCTCACAGAAAACGAGTCTCTCGCCATGAGAACATGGCTTTTTTGAAAAAGCATATTCTCGTCGAGAAATCGTGTTTTAAACAATAAAAACGACTCTCGGTCTTATTTAGTTCACATTTTTACTTTTGGTAGCCTAGCTCATATGTATAAAGCACTAAACGTTTTTATCGCGTTAAACGCATTTTCTCGACAAGGAAAGCACAATTTCATCAAAAACAAACAAAACAAGAAAAATGAATCTATTCAACAAGTCTGCAACACGTCCTTAAGAGTTACATGGTTTCACCCAATGTCAATCTGTAATTTCTCCAGTTCTGATCATTGTTTAGGTTGTTGGTAGCTTGGTCCAATGCCAAAACACAGTGAAATATTTTTATGGCTTTAAACGCGTTTTCTCCTCGAGAGAAACATGATTTCACTAAAAACGTTATAGTTTAAACATGCCTGCTCTACATGTGTGCAAACACTCAGAGCCTTAAGATAGGGTTTTCACCAATGTGTTTTTTGGTGAGAAACCTTCTATTTCAAGGTTCTGTGCGTTTTCAGACAAGTACAATATGTATTTATAGTGTTTCTGATGAAATCCCTCCTTTTAATGCATTTTCTCACAGAAAACGAGTCTCTCGCCATGAGAACATGGCTTTTTTGAAAAAGCATATTCTCGTCGAGAAATCGTATTTTACACAATAAAAACGACTCTCGGTCTTATTTAGTTCACATTTTTACTTTTGGTAACCTAGCCCATATGTATAAAGCACTAAACCTTTTTATCGCTTTAAACGCATTTTCTCGACAAGGAAAGCACAATTTCATCAAAAACAAACAAAACAAGAAAAATGAATCTATTCAACAAGTCTGCAACACGTCCTGAAGAGTTACATGGTTTCATCCAATGTCAATGTGTAATTTCTCCAGTTCTGATCATTGTTTAGGTTGTTGGTAGCTTGGTCCAATGCCAAAACACAGTGAAATCTTTTTATGGCTTTAAACGCGTTTTCTCCTCGAGAGAAACATGATTTCACTAAAAACGTTATAGTTTAAACATGCCTGCTGTACATGTGTGCAAACACTCAGAGCCTTAAGATAGGGTTTTCACCAATGTGTTTTTTGGTGAGAAACCTTCTATTTCAAGGTTCTGTGCGTTTTCAGACAAGTACAATATGTATTTATAGTGTTTCTGATGAAATCCCTCCTTTTAATGCATTTTCTCACAGAAAACGAGTCTCTCGCCATGAGAACATGGCTTTTTTTAAAAAGCATATTCTCGTCGAGAAATCGTGTTTTACACAATAAAAACGACTCTCGGTCTTATTTAGTTCACATTTTTACTTTTGGTAACCTAGCCCATATGTATAAAGCACTAAACCTTTTTATCGCGTTAAACGCATTTTCTCGACAAGGAAAGCACAATTTCATCAAAAACAAACACAACAAGAAAGATGAATCTATTCAACAAGTCTGCAACACGTCCTGAAGAGTTACATGATTTCACCCAATGTCAATGTGTAATTTCTCCAGTTCTGATCATTGTTTAGGTTGTTGGTAGCTCGGTCCAATGCCAAAACACAGTGAAATCTTTTTATGGCTTTAAACGCGTTTTCTCCTCGAGAGAAACATGATTTCACTAAAAACGTTATAGTTTAAACATGCCTGCTGTACATGTGTGCAAACACTCAGAGCCTTAAGATAGGGTTTTCACCAATGTGTTTTTTGGTGAGAAACCTTCTATTTCAAGGTTCTGTGCGTTTTCAGACAAGTAAAATATGTATTTATAGTGTTTCTGATGAAATCCCTCCTTATAATGCATTTTCTCACAGAAAATGAGTCTCTCGCCATGGGAACATGGCTTTTTTGAAAAAGCATATTCTCGTCGAGACATCGTGTTTTAACCAATAAAAACGACTCCCGGTCTTATTTAGTTCACATTTTTACTTTTGGTAACCTAGCTCATATGTATAAAGCACTAAACGTTTTTATCGCGTTAAACACATTTTGTCGACAAGGAAAGCACAATTTCATCAAAAACAAACAAAACAAGAAAAATGAATCTATTCAACAAGTCTGCAACACGTCCTTAAGAGTTACATGGTTTCACCCAATGTCAATGTGTAATTTCTCCAGTTCTGATCATTGTTTAGGTTGTTGGTAGCTTGGTCCAATGCCAAAACACAGTGAAATCTTTTTATGGCTTTAAACGCGTTTTCTCCTCGAGAGAAACATGATTTCACTAAAAACGTTATAGTTTAAACATGCCTGCTGTACATGTGTGCAAACACTCAGAGCCTTAAGATAGGGTTTTCACCAATGTGTTTTTTGGTGAGAAACCTTCTATTTCAAGGTTCTGTGCGTTTTCAGACAAGTACAATATGTATTTATAGTGTTTCTGATGAAATCCCTCCTTTTAATGCATCTTCTCACAGAAAACGAGTCTCTCGCCATGAGAACATGGCTTTTTTGAAAAAGCATATTCTCGTCGAGAAATCGTGTTTTACACAATAAAAACGACTCTGGGTCTTATTTAGTTCACATTTTTACTTTTGGTAACCTAGCCCATATGTATAAAGCACTAAACCTTTTTATCGCGTTAAACGCATTTTCTCGACAAGGAAAGCACAATTTCATCAAAAACAAACACAACAAGAAAGATGAATCTATTCAACAAGTCTGCAACACGTCCTGAAGAGTTACATGATTTCACCCAATGTCAATGTGTAATTTCTCCAGTTCTGATCATTGTTTAGGTTGTTGGTAGCTCGGTCCAATGCCAAAACACAGTGAAATCTTTTTATGGCTTTAAACGCGTTTTCTCCTCGAGAGAAACATGATTTCACTAAAAACGTTATAGTTTAAACATGCCTGCTGTACATGTGTGCAAACACTCAGAGCCTTAAGATAGGGTTTTCACCAATGTGTTTTTTGGTGAGAAACCTTCTATTTCAAGGTTCTGTGCGTTTTCAGACAAGTAAAATATGTATTTATAGTGTTTCTGATGAAATCCCTCCTTATAATGCATTTTCTCACAGAAAATGAGTCTCTCGCCATGGGAACATGGCTTTTTTGAAAAAGCATATTCTCGTCGAGACATCGTGTTTTAACCAATAAAAACGACTCCCGGTCTTATTTAGTTCACATTTTTACTTTTGGTAACCTAGCTCATATGTATAAAGCACTAAACGTTTTTATCGCGGTAAACGCATTTTCTCGACAAGGAAAGCACAATTTCATCAAAAACAAACAAAACAAGAAAAATGAATCTATTCAACAAGTCTGCAGCACGTCCTGAAGAGTTACATGGTTTCATCCAATGTCAATGTGTAATTTCTCCAGTTCTGATCATTGTTTAGGTTGTTGGTAGCTTGGTCCAATGCCAAAACACAGTGAAATCTTTTTATGGCTTTAAACGCGTTTTCTCCTCGAGAGAAACATGATTTCACTAAAAACGTTATAGTTAAAACATGCCTGCTGTACATGTGTGCAAACACTCAGAGCCTTAAGATAGGGTTTTCACCAATGTGTTTTTTGGTGAGAAACCTTCTATTTCAAGGTTCTGTGCGTTTTCAGACAAGTACAATATGTATTTATAGTGTTTCTGATGAAATCCCTCCTTTTAATGCATCTTCTCACAGAAAACGAGTCTCTCGCCATGAGAACATGGCTTTTTTGAAAAAGCATATTCTCGTCGAGAAATCGTGTTTTACACAATAAAAACGACTCTCGGTCTTATTTAGTTCACATTTTTACTTTTGGTAACCTAGCCCATATGTATAAAGCACTAAACCTTTTTATCGCGTTAAACGCATTTTCTCGACAAGGAAAGCACAATTTCATCAAAAACAAACACAACAAGAAAGATGAATCTATTCAACAAGTCTGCAACACGTCCTGAAGAGTTACATGATTTCACCCAATGTCAATGTGTAATTTCTCCAGTTCTGATCATTGTTTAGGTTGTTGGTAGCTTGGTCCAATGCCAAAACACAGTGAAATCTTTTTATGGCTTTAAACGCGTTTTCTCCTAGAGAGAAACATGATTTCACTAAAAACGTTATAGTTTAAACATGCCTGCTGTACATGTGTGCAAACACTCAGAGCCTTAAGATAGGGTTTTCACCAATGTGTTTTTTGGTGAGAAACCTTCTATTTCAAGGTTCTGTGCGTTTTCAGACAAGTACAATATGTATTTATAGTGTTTCTGATGAAATCCCTCCTTTTAATGCATTTTCTCACAGAAAACGAGTCTCTCGCCATGAGAACATGGCTTTTTTGAAAAAGCATATTCTCGTCGAGAAATCGTATTTTACACAATAAAAACGACTCTCGGTCTTATTTAGTTCACATTTTTACTTTTGGTAACCTAGCCCATATGTATAAAGCACTAAACCTTTTTATCGCTTTAAACGCATTTTCTCGACAAGGAAAGCACAATTTCATCAAAAACAAACAAAACAAGAAAAATGAATCTATTCAACAAGTCTGCAACACGTCCTGAAGAGTTACATGGTTTCATCCAATGTCAATGTGTAATTTCTCCAGTTCTGATCATTGTTTAGGTTGTTGGTAGCTTGGTCCAATGCCAAAACACAGTGAAATCTTTTTATGGCTTTAAACGCGTTTTCTCCTCGAGAGAAACATGATTTCACTAAAAACGTTATAGTTTAAACATGCCTGCTGTACATGTGTGCAAACACTCAGAGCCTTAAGATAGGGTTTTCACCAATGTGTTTTTTGGTGAGAAACCTTCTATTTCAAGGTTCTGTGCGTTTTCAGACAAGTACAATATGTATTTATAGTGTTTCTGATGAAATCCCTCCTTTTAATGCATTTTCTCACAGAAAACGAGTCTCTCGCCATGAGAACATGGCTTTTTTGAAAAGGCATATTCTCGTCGAGAAATCGTGTTTTACACAATAAAAACGACTCTCGGTCTTATTTAGTTCACATTTTTACTTTTGGTAACCTAGCCCATATGTATAAAGCACTAAACCTTTTTATCGCGTTAAACGCATTTTCTCGACAAGGAAAGCACAATTTCATCAAAAACAAACACAACAAGAAAGATGAATCTATTCAACAAGTCTGCAACACGTCCTGAAGAGTTACATGATTTCACCCAATGTCAATGTGTAATTTCTCCAGTTCTGATCATTGTTTAGGTTGTTGGTAGCTCGGTCCAATGCCAAAACACAGTGAAATCTTTTTATGGCTTTAAACGCGTTTTCTCCTCGAGAGAAACATGATTTCACTAAAAACGTTATAGTTTAAACATGCCTGCTGTACATGTGTGCAAACACTCAGAGCCTTAAGATAGGGTTTTCACCAATGTGTTTTTTGGTGAGAAACCTTCTATTTCAAGGTTCTGTGCGTTTTCAGACAAGTAAAATATGTATTTATAGTGTTTCTGATGAAATCCCTCCTTATAATGCATTTTCTCACAGAAAATGAGTCTCTCGCCATGGGAACATGGCTTTTTTGAAAAAGCATATTCTCGTCGAGACATCGTGTTTTAACCAATAAAAACGACTCCCGGTCTTATTTAGTTCACATTTTTACTTTTGGTAACCTAGCTCATATGTATAAAGCACTAAACGTTTTTATCGCGTTAAACGCATTTTCTCGACAAGGAAAGCACAATTTCATCAAAAACAAACAAAACAAGAAAAATGAATCTATTCAACAAGTCTGCAGCACGTCCTGAAGAGTTACATGGTTTCATCCAATGTCAATGTGTAATTTCTCCAGTTCTGATCATTGTTTAGGTTGTTGGTAGCTCGGTCCAATGCCAAAACACAGTGAAATCTTTTTATGGCTTTAAACGCGTTTTCTCCTCGAGAGAAACATGATTTCACTAAAAACGTTATAGTTTAAACATGCCTGCTGTACATGTGTGCAAACACTCAGAGCCTTAAGATAGGGTTTTCACCAATGTGTTTTTTGGTGAGAAACCTTCTATTTCAAGGTTCTGTGCGTTTTCAGACAAGTACAATATGTATTTATAGTGTTTCTGATGAAATCCCTCCTTTTAATGCATTTTCTCACAGAAAACGAGTCTCTCGCCATGAGAACATGGCTTTTTTGAAAAAGCATATTCTCGTCGAGACATCGTGTTTTAACCAATAAAAACGACTCCCGGTCTTATTTAGTTCACATTTTTACTTTTGGTAACCTAGCTCATATGTATAAAGCACTAAACGTTTTTATCGCGTTAAACACATTTTGTCGACAAGGAAAGCACAATTTCATCAAAAACAAACAAAACAAGAAAGATGAATCTATTCAACAAGTCTGCAACACGTCCTGAAGACTTACATGATTTCACCCAATGTCAATGTGTAATTTCTCCAGTTCTGATCATTGTTTAGGTTGTTGGTAGCTTGGTCCAATGCCAAAACACAGTGAAATCTTTTTATGGCTTTAAACGCGTTTTCTCCTCGAGAGAAACATAATTTCACTAAAAACGTTATAGTTTAAACATGCCTGCTGTACATGTGTGCAAACACTCAGAGCCTTAAGATAGGGTTTTCACCAATGTGTTTTTTGGTGAGAAACCTTCTATTTCAAGGTTCTGTGCGTTTTCAGACAAGTACAATATGTATTTACAGTGTTTCTGATGAAATCCCTCCTTTTAATGCATTTTCTCACAGAAAACGAGTCTCTCGCCATGAGAACATGGCTTTTTTGAAAAAGCATATTCTCATCGAGAAATCGTGTTTTAAACAATAAAAACGACTCTCGGTCTTATTTAGTTCACATTTTTACTTTTGGTAGCCTAGCTCATATGTATAAAGCACTAAACGTTTTTATCGCTTTAAACGCATTTTCTCGACAAGGAAAGCACAATTTCATCAAAAACAAACAAAACAAGAAAAATGAATCTATTCAACAAGTCTGCAACACGTCCTTAAGAGTTACATGGTTTCACCCAATGTCAATGTGTAATTTCTCCAGTTCTGATCATTGTTTAGGTTGTTGGTAGCTTGGTCCAATGCCAAAACACAGTGAAATCTTTTTATGGCTTTAAACGCGTTTTCTCCTCGAGAGAAACATGATTTCACTAAAAACGTTATAGTTTAAACATGCCTGCTGTACATGTGTGCAAACACTCAGAGCCTTAAGATAGGGTTTTCACCAATGTGTTTTTTGGTGAGAAACCTTCTATTTCAAGGTTCTGTGCGTTTTCAGACAAGTACAATATGTATTTATAGTGTTTCTGATGAAATCCCTCCTTTTAATGCATTTTCTCACAGAAAACGAGTCTCTCGCCATGAGAACATGGCTTTTTTGAAAAAGCATATTCTCGTCGAGAAATCGTGTTTTACACAATAAAAACGACTCTCGGTCTTATTTAGTTCACATTTTTACTTTTGGTAACCTAGCCCATATGTATAAAGCACTAAACCTTTTTATCGCGTTAAACGCATTTTCTCGACAAGGAAAGCACAATTTCATCAAAAACAAACACAACAAGAAAGATGAATCTATTCAACAAGTCTGCAACACGTCCTGAAGAGTTACATGATTTCACCCAATGTCAATGTGTAATTTCTCCAGTTCTGATCATTGTTTAGGTTGTTGGTAGCTCGGTCCAATGCCAAAACACAGTGAAATCTTTTTATGGCTTTAAACGCGTTTTCTCCTCGAGAGAAACATGATTTCACTAAAAACGTTATAGTTTAAACATGCCTGCTGTACATGTGTGCAAACACTCAGAGCCTTAAGATAGGGTTTTCACCAATGTGTTTTTTGGTGAGAAACCTTCTATTTCAAGGTTCTGTGCGTTTTCAGACAAGTAAAATATGTATTTATAGTGTTTCTGATGAAATCCCTCCTTATAATGCATTTTCTCACAGAAAATGAGTCTCTCGCCATGGGAACATGGCTTTTTTGAAAAAGCATATTCTCGTCGAGACATCGTGTTTTAACCAATAAAAACGACTCCCGGTCTTATTTAGTTCACATTTTTACTTTTGGTAACCTAGCTCATATGTATAAAGCACTAAACGTTTTTATCGCGTTAAACGCATTTTCTCGACAAGGAAAGCACAATTTCATCAAAAACAAACAAAACAAGAAAAATGAATGTATTCAACAAGTCTGCAGCACGTCCTGAAGAGTTACATGGTTTCATCCAATGTCAATGTGTAATTTCTCCAGTTCTGATCATTGTTTAGGTTGTTGGTAGCTTGGTCCAATGCCAAAACACAGTGAAATCTTTTTATGGCTTTAAACGCGTTTTCTCCTCGAGAGAAACATGATTTCACTAAAAACGTTATAGTTTAAACATGCCTGCTGTACATGTGTGCAAACACTCAGAGCCTTAAGATAGGGTTTTCACCAATGTGTTTTTTGGTGAGAAACCTTCTATTTCAAGGTTCTGTGCGTTTTCAGACAAGTACAATATGTATTTATAGTGTTTCTGATGAAATCCCTCCTTTTAATGCATTTTCTCACAGAAAACGAGTCTCTCGCCATGAGAACATGGCTTTTTTGAAAAAGCATATTCTCGTCGAGACATCGTGTTTTAACCAATAAAAACGACTCCCGGTCTTATTTAGTTCACATTTTTACTTTTGGTAACCTAGCTCATATGTATAAAGCACTAAACGTTTTTATCGCGTTAAACACATTTTGTCGACAAGGAAAGCACAATTTCATCAAAAACAAACAAAACAAGAAAGATGAATCTATTCAACAAGTCTGCAACACGTCCTGAAGACTTACATGATTTCACCCAATGTCAATGTGTAATTTCTCCAGTTCTGATCATTGTTTAGGTTGTTGGTAGCTTGGTCCAATGCCAAAACACAGTGAAATCTTTTTATGGCTTTAAACGCGTTTTCTCCTCGAGAGAAACATGATTTCACTAAAAACGTTATAGTTTAAACATGCCTGCTGTACATGTGTGCAAACACTCAGAGCCTTAAGATAGGGTTTTCACCAATGTGTTTTTTGGTGAGAAACCTTCTATTTCAAGGTTCTGTGCGTTTTCAGACAAGTACAATATGTATTTACAGTGTTTCTGATGAAATCCCTCCTTTTAATGCATTTTCTCACAGAAAACGAGTCTCTCGCCATGAGAACATGGCTTTTTTGAAAAAGCATATTCTCATCGAGAAATCGTGTTTTAAACAATAAAAACGACTCTCGGTCTTATTTAGTTCACATTTTTACTTTTGGTAGCCTAGCTCATATGTATAAAGCACTAAACGTTTTTATCGCTTTAAACGCATTTTCTCGACAAGGAAAGCACAATTTCATCAAAAACAAACAAAACAAGAAAAATGAATCTATTCAACAAGTCTGCAACACGTCCTTAAGAGTTACATGGTTTCACCCAATGTCAATGTGTAATTTCTCCAGTTCTGATCATTGTTTAGGTTGTTGGTAGCTTGGTCCAATGCCAAAACACAGTGAAATCTTTTTATGGCTTTAAACGCGTTTTCTCCTCGAGAGAAACATGATTTCACTAAAAACGTTATAGTTTAAACATGCCTGCTGTACATGTGTGCAAACACTCAGAGCCTTAAGATAGGGTTTTCACCAATGTGTTTTTTGGTGAGAAACCTTCTATTTCAAGGTTCTGTGCGTTTTCAGACAAGTACAATATGTATTTATAGTGTTTCTGATGAAATCCCTCCTTTTAATGCATTTTCTCACAGAAAACGAGTCTCTCGCCATGAGAACATGGCTTTTTTGAAAAAGCATATTCTCGTCGAGAAATCGTGTTTTACACAATAAAAACGACTCTCGGTCTTATTTAGTTCACATTTTTACTTTTGGTAACCTAGCCCATATGTATAAAGCACTAAACCTTTTTATCGCGTTAAACGCATTTTCTCGACAAGGAAAGCACAATTTCATCAAAAACAAACACAACAAGAAAGATTAATCTATTCAACAAGTCTGCAACACGTCCTGAAGAGTTACATGATTTCACCCAATGTCAATGTGTAATTTTTCCAGTTCTGATCATTGTTTAGGTTGTTGGTAGCTCGGCCCAATGCCAAAACACAGTGAAATCTTTTTATGGCTTTAAACGCGTTTTCTCCTCGAGAGAAACATGATTTCACTAAAAACGTTATAGTTTAAACATGCCTGCTGTACATGTGTGCAAACACTCAGAGCCTTAAGATAGGGATTTCACCAATGTGTTTTTTGGTGAGAAACCTTCTATTTCAAGGTTCTGTGCGTTTTCAGACAAGTACAATATGTATTTATAGTGTTTCTGATGAAATCCCTCCTTTTAATGCATTTTCTCACAGAAAACGAGTCTCTCGCCATGAGAACATGGCTTTTTTGAAAAAGCATATTCTCGTCGAGACATCGTGTTTTAACCAATAAAAACGACTCCCGGTCTTATTTGGTTCACATTTTTACTTTTGGTAACCTAGCTCATATGTATAAAGCACTAAACGTTTTTATCGCGTTAAACGCATTTTCTCGACAAGGAAAGCACAATTTCATCAAAAACAAACAAAACAAGAAAGATGAATCTATTCAACAAGTCTGCAACACGTCCTGAAGAGTTACATGATTTCACCCAATGTCAATGTGTAATTTCTCCAGTTCTGATCATTGTTTAGGTTGTTGGTAGCTCGGTCCAATGCCAAAACACAGTGAAATCTTTTTATGGCTTTAAACGCGTTTTCTCCTCGAGAGAAACATGATTTCACTAAAAACGTTATAGTTTAAACATGCCTGCTGTACATGTGTGCAAACACTCAGAGCCTTAAGATAGGGTTTTCACCAATGTGTTTTTTGGTGAGAAACCTTCTATTTCAAGGTTCTGTGCGTTTTCAGAAAAGTAAAATATGTATTTATAGTGTTTCTGATGAAATCCCTCCTTATAATGCATTTTCTCACAGAAAATGAGTCTCTCGCCATGGGAACATGGCTTTTTTGAAAAAGCATATTCTCGTCGAGACATCGTGTTTTAACCAATAAAAACGACTCCCGGTCTTATTTAGTTCACATTTTTACTTTTGGTAACCTAGCTCATATGTATAAAGCACTAAACGTTTTTATCGCGTTAAACGCATTTTCTCGACAAGGAAAGCACAATTTCATCAAAAACAAACAAAACAAGAAAAATGAATCTATTCAACAAGTCTGCAGCACGTCCTGAAGAGTTACATGGTTTCATCCAATGTCAATGTGTAATTTCTCCAGTTCTGATCATTGTTTAGGTTGTTGGTAGCTTGGTCCAATGCCAAAACACAGTGAAATCTTTTTATGGCTTTAAACGCGTTTTCTCCTCGAGAGAAACATGATTTCACTAAAAACGTTATAGTTTAAACATGCCTGCTGTACATGTGTGCAAACACTCAGAGCCTTAAGATAGGGTTTTCACCAATGTGTTTTTTGGTGAGAAACCTTCTATTTCAAGGTTCTGTGCGTTTTCAGACAAGTACAATATGTATTTATAGTGTTTCTGATGAAATCCCTCCTTTTAATGCATTTTCTCACAGAAAACGAGTCTCTCGCCATGAGAACGTGGCTTTTTTGAAAAAGCATATTCTCGTCGAGACATCGTGTTTTAACCAATAAAAACGACTCCCGGTCTTATTTAGTTCACATTTTTACTTTTGGTAACCTAGCTCATATGTATAAAGCACTAAACGTTTTTATCGCGTTAAACACATTTTGTCGACAAGGAAAGCACAATTTCATCAAAAACAAACAAAACAAGAAAGATGAATCTATTCAACAAGTCTGCAACACGTCCTGAAGACTTACATGATTTCACCCAATGTCAATGTGTAATTTCTCCAGTTCTGATCATTGTTTAGGTTGTTGGTAGCTTGGTCCAATGCCAAAACACAGTGAAATCTTTTTATGGCTTTAAACGCGTTTTCTCCTCGAGAGAAACATGATTTCACTAAAAACGTTATAGTTTAAACATGCCTGCTGTACATGTGTGCAAACACTCAGAGCCTTAAGATAGGGTTTTCACCAATGTGTTTTTTGGTGAGAAACCTTCTATTTCAAGGTTCTGTGCGTTTTCAGACAAGTACAATATGTATTTACAGTGTTTCTGATGAAATCCCTCCTTTTAATGCATTTTCTCACAGAAAACGAGTCTCTCGCCATGAGAACATGGCTTTTTTGAAAAAGCATATTCTCATCGAGAAATCGTGTTTTAAACAATAAAAACGACTCTCGGTCTTATTTAGTTCACATTTTTACTTTTGGTAGCCTAGCTCATATGTATAAAGCACTAAACGTTTTTATCGCTTTAAACGCATTTTCTCGACAAGGAAAGCACAATTTCATCAAAAACAAACAAAACAAGAAAAATGAATCTATTCAACAAGTCTGCAACACGTCCTTAAGAGTTACATGGTTTCACCCAATGTCAATGTGTAATTTCTCCAGTTCTGATCATTGTTTAGGTTGTTGGTAGCTTGGTCCAATGCCAAAACACAGTGAAATCTTTTTATGGCTTTAAACGCGTTTTCTCCTCGAGAGAAACATGATTTCACTAAAAACGTTATAGTTTAAACATGCCTGCTGTACATGTGTGCAAACACTCAGAGCCTTAAGATAGGGTTTTCACCAATGTGTTTTTTGGTGAGAAACCTTCTATTTCAAGGTTCTGTGCGTTTTCAGACAAGTACAATATGTATTTATAGTGTTTCTGATGAAATCCCTCCTTTTAATGCATTTTCTCACAGAAAACGAGTCTCTCGCCATGAGAACATGGCTTTTTTGAAAAAGCATATTCTCGTCGAGAAATCGTGTTTTACACAATAAAAACGACTCCCGGTCTTATTTAGTTCACATTTTTACTTTTGGTAACCTAGCCCATATGTATAAAGCACTAAACCTTTTTATCGCGTTAAACGCATTTTCTCGACAAGGAAAGCACAATTTCATCAAAAACAAACACAACAAGAAAGATGAATCTATTCAACAAGTCTGCAACACGTCCTGAAGAGTTACATGATTTCACCCAATGTCAATGTGTAATTTCTCCAGTTCTGATCATTGTTTAGGTTGTTGGTAGCTCGGTCCAATGCCAAAACACAGTGAAATCTTTTTATGGCTTTAAACGCGTTTTCTCCTCGAGAGAAACATGATTTCACTAAAAACGTTATAGTTTAAACATGCCTGCTGTACATGTGTGCAAACACTCAGAGCCTTAAGATAGGGTTTTCACCAATGTGTTTTTTGGTGAGAAACCTTCTATTTCAAGGTTCTGTGCGTTTTCAGACAAGTAAAATATGTATTTATAGTGTTTCTGATGAAATCCCTCCTTATAATGCATTTTCTCACAGAAAATGAGTCTCTCGCCATGGGAACATGGCTTTTTTGAAAAAGCATATTCTCGTCGAGACATCGTGTTTTAACCAATAAAAACGACTCCCGGTCTTATTTAGTTCACATTTTTACTTTTGGTAACCTAGCTCATATGTATAAAGCACTAAACGTTTTTATCGCGTTAAACGCATTTTCTCGACAAGGAAAGCACAATTTCATCAAAAACAAACAAAACAAGAAAAATGAATGTATTCAACAAGTCTGCAGCACGTCCTGAAGAGTTACATGGTTTCATCCAATGTCAATGTGTAATTTCTCCAGTTCTGATCATTGTTTAGGTTGTTGGTAGCTTGGTCCAATGCCAAAACACAGTGAAATCTTTTTATGGCTTTAAACGCGTTTTCTCCTCGAGAGAAACATGATTTCACTAAAAACGTTATAGTTTAAACATGCCTGCTGTACATGTGTGCAAACACTCAGAGCCTTAAGATAGGGTTTTCACCAATGTGTTTTTTGGTGAGAAACCTTCTATTTCAAGGTTCTGTGCGTTTTCAGACAAGTACAATATGTATTTATAGTGTTTCTGATGAAATCCCTCCTTTTAATGCATTTTCTCACAGAAAACGAGTCTCTCGCCATGAGAACATGGCTTTTTTGAAAAAGCATATTCTCGTCGAGACATCGTGTTTTAACCAATAAAAACGACTCCCGGTCTTATTTAGTTCACATTTTTACTTTTGGTAACCTAGCTCATATGTATAAAGCACTAAACGTTTTTATCGCGTTAAACACATTTTGTCGACAAGGAAAGCACAATTTCATCAAAAACAAACAAAACAAGAAAGATGAATCTATTCAACAAGTCTGCAACACGTCCTGAAGACTTACATGATTTCACCCAATGTCAATGTGTAATTTCTCCAGTTCTGATCATTGTTTAGGTTGTTGGTAGCTTGGTCCAATGCCAAAACACAGTGAAATCTTTTTATGGCTTTAAACGCGTTTTCTCCTCGAGAGAAACATGATTTCACTAAAAACGTTATAGTTTAAACATGCCTGCTGTACATGTGTGCAAACACTCAGAGCCTTAAGATAGGGTTTTCACCAATGTGTTTTTTGGTGAGAAACCTTCTATTTCAAGGTTCTGTGCGTTTTCAGACAAGTACAATATGTATTTATAGTGTTTCTGATGAAATCCCTCCTTTTAATGCATTTTCTCACAGAAAACGAGTCTCTCGCCATGAGAACATGGCTTTTTTGAAAAAGCATATTCTCATCGAGAAATCGTGTTTTAAACAATAAAAACGACTCTCGGTCTTATTTAGTTCACATTTTTACTTTTGGTAGCCTAGCTCATATGTATAAAGCACTAAACGTTTTTATCGCTTTAAACGCATTTTCTCGACAAGGAAAGCACAATTTCATCAAAAACAAACAAAACAAGAAAAATGAATCTATTCAACAAGTCTGCAACACGTCCTTAAGAGTTACATGGTTTCACCCAATGTCAATGTGTAATTTCTCCAGTTCTGATCATTGTTTAGGTTGTTGGTAGCTTGGTCCAATGCCAAAACACAGTGAAATCTTTTTATGGCTTTAAACGCGTTTTCTCCTCGAGAGAAACATGATTTCACTAAAAACGTTATAGTTTAAACATGCCTGCTGTACATGTGTGCAAACACTCAGAGCCTTAAGATAGGGTTTTCACCAATGTGTTTTTTGGTGAGAAACCTTCTATTTCAAGGTTCTGTGCGTTTTCAGACAAGTACAATATGTATTTATAGTGTTTCTGATGAAATCCCTCCTTTTAATGCATTTTCTCACAGAAAACGAGTCTCTCGCCATGAGAACATGGCTTTTTTGAAAAAGCATATTCTCGTCGGGAAATCGTGTTTTACACAATAAAAACGACTCTCGGTCTTATTTAGTTCACATTTTTACTTTTGGTAACCTAGCCCATATGTATAAAGCACTAAACCTTTTTATCGCGTTAAACGCATTTTCTCGACAAGGAAAGCACAATTTCATCAAAAACAAACACAACAAGAAAGATGAATCTATTCAACAAGTCTGCAACACGTCCTGAAGAGTTACATGATTTCACCCAATGTCAATGTGTAATTTTTCCAGTTCTGATCATTGTTTAGGTTGTTGGTAGCTTGGTCCAATGCCAAAACACAGTGAAATCTTTTTATGGCTTTAAACGCGTTTTCTCCTCGAGAGAAACATGATTTCACTAAAAACGTTATAGTTTAAACATGCCTGCTGTACATGTGTGCAAACACTCAGAGCCTTAAGATAGGGTTTTCACCAATGTGTTTTTTGGTGAGAAACCTTCTATTTCAAGGTTCTGTGCGTTTTCAGACAAGTAAAATATGTATTTATAGTGTTTCTGATGAAATCCCTCCTTATAATGCATTTTCTCACAGAACATGAGTCTCTCGCCATGGGAACATGGCTTTTTTGAAAAAGCATATTCTCGTCGAGACATCGTGTTTTAACCAATAAAAACGACTCCCGGTCTTATTTAGTTCACATTTTTACTTTTGGTAACGTAGCTCATATGTATAAAGCACTAAACCTTTTTATCGCGTTAAACGCATTTTCTCGACAAGGAAAGCACAATTTCATCAAAAACAAACAAAACAAGAAAAATGAATCTATTCAACAAGTCTGCAGCACGTCCTGAAGAGTTACATGGTTTCATCCAATGTCAATGTGTAATTTCTCCAGTTCTGATCATTGTTTAGGTTGTTGGTAGCTTGGTCCAATGCCAAAACACAGTGAAATCTTTTTATGGCTTTAAACGCGTTTTCTCCTCGAGAGAAACATGATTTCACTAAAAACGTTATAGTTTAAACATGCCTGCTGTACATGTGTGCAAACACTCAGAGCCTTAAGATAGGGTTTTCACCAATGTGTTTTTTGGTGAGAAACCTTCTATTTCAAGGTTCTGTGCGTTTTCAGACAAGTACAATATGTATTTATAGTGTTTCTGATGAAATCCCTCCTTTTAATGCATTTTCTCACAGAAAACGAGTCTCTCGCCATGAGAACATGGCTTTTTTGAAAAAGCATATTCTCGTCGAGACATCGTGTTTTAACCAATAAAAACGACTCCCGGTCTTATTTAGTTCACATTTTTACTTTTGGTAACCTAGCTCATATGTATAAAGCACTAAACGTTTTTATCGCGTTAAACACATTTTGTCGACAAGGAAAGCACAATTTCATCAAAAACAAACAAAACAAGAAAGATGAATCTATTGAACAAGTCTGCAACACGTCCTGAAGACTTACATGATTTCACCCAATGTCAATGTGTAATTTCTCCAGTTCTGATCATTGTTTAGGTTGTTGGTAGCTTGGTCCAATGCCAAAACACAGTGAAATCTTTTTATGGCTTTAAACGCGTTTTCTCCTCGAGAGAAACATGATTTCACTAAAAACGTTATAGTTTAAACATGCCTGCTGTACATGTGTGCAAACACTCAGAGCCTTAAGATAGGGTTTTCACCAATGTGTTTTTTGGTGAGAAACCTTCTATTTCAAGGTTCTGTGCGTTTTCAGACAAGTACAATATGTATTTACAGTGTTTCTGATGAAATCCCTCCTTTTAATGCATTTTCTCACAGAAAACGAGTCTCTCGCCATGAGAACATGGCTTTTTTGAAAAAGCATATTCTCATCGAGAAATCGTGTTTTAAACAATAAAAAAGACTCTCGGTCTTATTTAGTTCACATTTTTACTTTTGGTAGCCTAGCTCATATGTATAAAGCACTAAACGTTTTTATCGCTTTAAACGCATTTTCTCGACAAGGAAAGCACAATTTCATCAAAAACAAACAAAACAAGAAAAATGAATCTATTCAACAAGTCTGCAACACGTCCTTAAGAGTTACATGGTTTCACCCAATGTCAATGTGTAATTTCTCCAGTTCTGATCATTGTTTAGGTTGTTGGTAGCTTGGTCCAATGCCAAAACACAGTGAAATCTTTTTATGGCTTTAAACGCGTTTTCTCCTCGAGAGAAACATGATTTCACTAAAAACGTTATAGTTTAAACATGCCTGCTGTACATGTGTGCAAACACTCAGAGCCTTAAGATAGGGTTTTCACCAATGTGTTTTTTGGTGAGAAACCTTCTATTTCAAGGTTCTGTGCGTTTTCAGACAAGTACAATATGTATTTATAGTGTTTCTGATGAAATCCCTCCTTTTAATGCATCTTCTCACAGAAAACGAGTCTCTAGCCATGAGAACATGGCTTTTTTGAAAAAGCATATTCTCGTCGAGAAATCGTGTTTTACACAATAAAAACGACTCTCGGTCTTATTTAGTTCACATTTTTACTTTTGGTAACCTAGCCCATATGTATAAAGCACTAAACCTTTTTATCGCGTTAAACGCATTTTCTCGACAAGGAAAGCACAATTTCATCAAAAGCAAACACAACAAGAAAGATGAATCTATTCAACAAGTCTGCAACACGTCCTGAAAAGTTACATGATTTCACCCAATGTCAATGTGTAATTTCTCCAGTTCTGATCATTGTTTAGGTTGTTGGTAGCTTGGTCCAATGCCAAAACACAGTGAAATCTTTTTATGGCTTTAAACGCGTTTTCTCCTCGAGAGAAACATGATTTCACTAAAAACGTTATAGTTTAAACATGCCTGCTGTACATGTGTGCAAACACTCAGAGCCTTAAGATAGGGTTTTCACCAATGTGTTTTTTGGTGAGAAACCTTCTATTTCAACGTTCTGTGCGTTTTCAGACAAGTACAATATGTATTTATAGTGTTTCTGATGAAATCCCTCCTTTTAATGCATTTTCTCACAGAAAACGAGTCTCTCGCCATGAGAACATGGCTTTTTTGAAAAAGCATATTCTCGTCGAGACATCGTGTTTTAACCAATAAAAACGACTCCCGGTCTTATTTGGTTCACATTTTTACTTTTGGTAACCTAGCTCATATGTATAAAGCACTAAACGTTTTTATCGCGTTAAACGCATTTTCTCGACAAGGAAAGCACAATTTCATCAAAAACAAACAAAACAAGAAAAATGAATCTATTCAACAAGTCTGCAGCACGTCCTGAAGAGTTACATGGTTTCATCCAATGTCAATGTGTAATTTCTCCAGTTCTGATCATTGTTTAGGTTGTTGGTAGCTTGGTCCAATGCCAAAACACAGTGAAATCTTTTTATGGCTTTAAACGCGTTTTCTCCTCGAGAGAAACATGATTTCACTAAAAACGTTATAGTTTAAACATGCCTGCTGTACATGTGTGCAAACACTCAGAGCCTTAAGATAGGGTTTTCACCAATGTGTTTTTTGGTGAGAAACCTTCTATTTCAAGGTTCTGTGCGTTTTCAGACAAGTACAATATGTATTTATAGTGTTTCTGATGAAATCCCTCCTTTTAATGCATTTTCTCACAGAAAACGAGTCTCTCGCCATGAGAACATGGCTTTTTTGAAAAAGCATATTCTCGTCGAGACATCGTGTTTTAACCAATAAAAACGACTCCCGGTCTTATTTAGTTCACATTTTTACTTTTGGTAACCTAGCTCATATGTATAAAGCACTAAACGTTTTTATCGCTTTAAACGCATTTTCTCGACAAGGAAAGCACAATTTCATCAAAAACAAACAAAACAAGAAAAATGAATCTATTCAACAAGTCTGCAACACGTCCTTAAGAGTTACATGGTTTCACCCAATGTCAATGTGTAATTTCTCCAGTTCTGATCATTGTTTAGGTTGTTGGTAGCTTGGTCCAATGCCAAAACACAGTGAAATCTTTTTATGGCTTTAAACGCGTTTTCTCCTCGAGAGAAACATGATTTCACTAAAAACGTTATAGTTTAAACATGCCTGCTGTACATGTGTGCAAACACTCAGAGCCTTAAGATAGGGTTTTCACCAATGTGTTTTTTGGTGAGAAACCTTCTATTTCAAGGTTCTGTGCGTTTTCAGACAAGTACAATATGTATTTATAGTGTTTCTGATGAAATCCCTCCTTTTAATGCATTTTCTCACAGAAAACGAGTCTCTCGCCATGAGAACATGGCTTTTTTGAAAAAGCATATTCTCGTCGAGAAATCGTGTTTTACACAATAAAAACGACTCTCGGTCTTATTTAGTTCACATTTTTACTTTTGGTAACCTAGCCCATATGTATAAAGCACTAAACCTTTTTATCGCGTTAAACGCATTTTCTCGACAAGGAAAGCACAATTTCATCAAAAACAAACACAACAAGAAAGATGAATCTATTCAACAAGTCTGCAACACGTCCTGAAGAGTTACATGATTTCACCCAATGTCAATGTGTAATTTCTCCAGTTCTGATCATTGTTTAGGTTGTTGGTAGCTCGGTCCAATGCCAAAACACAGTGAAATCTTTTTATGGCTTTAAACGCGTTTTCTCCTCGAGAGAAACATGATTTCACTAAAAACGTTATAGTTTAAACATGCCTGCTGTACATGTGTGCAAACACTCAGAGCCTTAAGATAGGGTTTTCACCAATGTGTTTTTTGGTGAGAAACCTTCTATTTCAAGGTTCTGTGCGTTTTCAGACAAGTAAAATATGTATTTATAGTGTTTCTGATGAAATCCCTCCTTATAATGCATTTTCTCACAGAACATGAGTCTCTCGCCATGGGAACATGGCTTTTTTGAAAAAGCATATTCTCGTCGAGACATCGTGTTTTAACCAATAAAAACGACTCCCGGTCTTATTTAGTTCACATTTTTACTTTTGGTAACCTAGCTCATATGTATAAAGCACTAAACGTTTTTATCGCGTTAAACGCATTTTCTCGACAAGGAAAGCACAATTTCATCAAAAACAAACAAAACAAGAAAAATGAATCTATTCAACAAGTCTGCAGCACGTCCTGAAGAGTTACATGGTTTCATCCAATGTCAATGTGTAATTTCTCCAGTTCTGATCATTGTTTAGGTTGTTGGTAGCTTGGTCCAATGCCAAAACACAGTGAAATCTTTTTATGGCTTTAAACGCGTTTTCTCCTCGAGAGAAACGTGATTTCACTAAAAACGTTATAGTTTAAACATGCCTGCTGTACATGTGTGCAAACACTCAGAGCCTTAAGATAGGGTTTTCACCAATGTGTTTTTTGGTGAGAAACCTTCTATTTCAAGGTTCTGTGCGTTTTCAGACAAGTACAATATGTATTTATAGTGTTTCTGATGAAATCCCTCCTTTTAATGCATTTTCTCACAGAAAACGAGTCTCTCGCCATGAGAACATGGCTTTTTTGAAAAAGCATATTCTCGTCGAGACATCGTGTTTTAACCAATAAAAACGACTCCCGGTCTTATTTAGTTCACATTTTTACTTTTGGTAACGTAGCTCATATGTATAAAGCACTAAACCTTTTTATCGCGTTAAACGCATTTTCTCGACAAGGAAAGCACAATTTCATCAAAAACAAACAAAACAAGAAAAATGAATCTATTCAACAAGTCTGCAGCACGTCCTGAAGAGTTACATGGTTTCATCCAATGTCAATGTGTAATTTCTCCAGTTCTGATCATTGTTTAGGTTGTTGGTAGCTTGGTCCAATGCCAAAACACAGTGAAATCTTTTTATGGCTTTAAACGCGTTTTCTCCTCGAGAGAAACATGATTTCACTAAAAACGTTATAGTTTAAACATGCCTGCTGTACATGTGTGCAAACACTCAGAGCCTTAAGATAGGGTTTTCACCAATGTGTTTTTTGGTGAGAAACCTTCTATTTCAAGGTTCTGTGCGTTTTCAGACAAGTACAATATGTATTTATAGTGTTTCTGATGAAATCCCTCCTTTTAATGCATTTTCTCACAGAAAACGAGTCTCTCGCCATGAGAACATGGCTTTTTTGAAAAAGCATATTCTCGTCGAGACATCGTGTTTTAACCAATAAAAACGACTCCCGGTCTTATTTAGTTCACATTTTTACTTTTGGTAACCTAGCTCATATGTATAAAGCACTAAACGTTTTTATCGCGTTAAACACATTTTGTCGACAAGGAAAGCACAATTTCATCAAAAACAAACAAAACAAGAAAGATGAATCTATTGAACAAGTCTGCAACACGTCCTGAAGACTTACATGATTTCACCCAATGTCAATGTGTAATTTCTCCAGTTCTGATCATTGTTTAGGTTGTTGGTAGCTTGGTCCAATGCCAAAACACAGTGAAATCTTTTTATGGCTTTAAACGCGTTTTCTCCTCGAGAGAAACATGATTTCACTAAAAACGTTATAGTTTAAACATGCCTGCTGTACATGTGTGCAAACACTCAGAGCCTTAAGATAGGGTTTTCACCAATGTGTTTTTTGGTGAGAAACCTTCTATTTCAAGGTTCTGTGCGTTTTCAGACAAGTACAATATGTATTTACAGTGTTTCTGATGAAATCCCTCCTTTTAATGCATTTTCTCACAGAAAACGAGTCTCTCGCCATGAGAACATGGCTTTTTTGAAAAAGCATATTCTCATCGAGAAATCGTGTTTTAAACAATAAAAAAGACTCTCGGTCTTATTTAGTTCACATTTTTACTTTTGGTAGCCTAGCTCATATGTATAAAGCACTAAACGTTTTTATCGCTTTAAACGCATTTTCTCGACAAGGAAAGCACAATTTCATCAAAAACAAACAAAACAAGAAAAATGAATCTATTCAACAAGTCTGCAACACGTCCTTAAGAGTTACATGGTTTCACCCAATGTCAATGTGTAATTTCTCCAGTTCTGATCATTGTTTAGGTTGTTGGTAGCTTGGTCCAATGCCAAAACACAGTGAAATCTTTTTATGGCTTTAAACGCGTTTTCTCCTCGAGAGAAACATGATTTCACTAAAAACGTTATAGTTTAAACATGCCTGCTGTACATGTGTGCAAACACTCAGAGCCTTAAGATAGGGTTTTCACCAATGTGTTTTTTGGTGAGAAACCTTCTATTTCAAGGTTCTGTGCGTTTTCAGACAAGTACAATATGTATTTATAGTGTTTCTGATGAAATCCCTCCTTTTAATGCATCTTCTCACAGAAAACGAGTCTCTAGCCATGAGAACATGGCTTTTTTGAAAAAGCATATTCTCGTCGAGAAATCGTGTTTTACACAATAAAAACGACTCTCGGTCTTATTTAGTTCACATTTTTACTTTTGGTAACCTAGCCCATATGTATAAAGCACTAAACCTTTTTATCGCGTTAAACGCATTTTCTCGACAAGGAAAGCACAATTTCATCAAAAGCAAACACAACAAGAAAGATGAATCTATTCAACAAGTCTGCAACACGTCCTGAAAAGTTACATGATTTCACCCAATGTCAATGTGTAATTTCTCCAGTTCTGATCATTGTTTAGGTTGTTGGTAGCTTGGTCCAATGCCAAAACACAGTGAAATCTTTTTATGGCTTTAAACGCGTTTTCTCCTCGAGAGAAACATGATTTCACTAAAAACGTTATAGTTTAAACATGCCTGCTGTACATGTGTGCAAACACTCAGAGCCTTAAGATAGGGTTTTCACCAATGTGTTTTTTGGTGAGAAACCTTCTATTTCAACGTTCTGTGCGTTTTCAGACAAGTACAATATGTATTTATAGTGTTTCTGATGAAATCCCTCCTTTTAATGCATTTTCTCACAGAAAACGAGTCTCTCGCCATGAGAACATGGCTTTTTTGAAAAAGCATATTCTCGTCGAGACATCGTGTTTTAACCAATAAAAACGACTCCCGGTCTTATTTGGTTCACATTTTTACTTTTGGTAACCTAGCTCATATGTATAAAGCACTAAACGTTTTTATCGCGTTAAACGCATTTTCTCGACAAGGAAAGCACAATTTCATCAAAAACAAACAAAACAAGAAAAATGAATCTATTCAACAAGTCTGCAGCACGTCCTGAAGAGTTACATGGTTTCATCCAATGTCAATGTGTAATTTCTCCAGTTCTGATCATTGTTTAGGTTGTTGGTAGCTTGGTCCAATGCCAAAACACAGTGAAATCTTTTTATGGCTTTAAACGCGTTTTCTCCTCGAGAGAAACATGATTTCACTAAAAACGTTATAGTTTAAACATGCCTGCTGTACATGTGTGCAAACACTCAGAGCCTTAAGATAGGGTTTTCACCAATGTGTTTTTTGGTGAGAAACCTTCTATTTCAAGGTTCTGTGCGTTTTCAGACAAGTACAATATGTATTTATAGTGTTTCTGATGAAATCCCTCCTTTTAATGCATTTTCTCACAGAAAACGAGTCTCTCGCCATGAGAACATGGCTTTTTTGAAAAAGCATATTCTCGTCGAGACATCGTGTTTTAACCAATAAAAACGACTCCCGGTCTTATTTAGTTCACATTTTTACTTTTGGTAACCTAGCTCATATGTATAAAGCACTAAACGTTTTTATCGCTTTAAACGCATTTTCTCGACAAGGAAAGCACAATTTCATCAAAAACAAACAAAACAAGAAAAATGAATCTATTCAACAAGTCTGCAACACGTCCTTAAGAGTTACATGGTTTCACCCAATGTCAATGTGTAATTTCTCCAGTTCTGATCATTGTTTAGGTTGTTGGTAGCTTGGTCCAATGCCAAAACACAGTGAAATCTTTTTATGGCTTTAAACGCGTTTTCTCCTCGAGAGAAACATGATTTCACTAAAAACGTTATAGTTTAAACATGCCTGCTGTACATGTGTGCAAACACTCAGAGCCTTAAGATAGGGTTTTCACCAATGTGTTTTTTGGTGAGAAACCTTCTATTTCAAGGTTCTGTGCGTTTTCAGACAAGTACAATATGTATTTATAGTGTTTCTGATGAAATCCCTCCTTTTAATGCATTTTCTCACAGAAAACGAGTCTCTCGCCATGAGAACATGGCTTTTTTGAAAAAGCATATTCTCGTCGAGAAATCGTGTTTTACACAATAAAAACGACTCTCGGTCTTATTTAGTTCACATTTTTACTTTTGGTAACCTAGCCCATATGTATAAAGCACTAAACCTTTTTATCGCGTTAAACGCATTTTCTCGACAAGGAAAGCACAATTTCATCAAAAACAAACACAACAAGAAAGATGAATCTATTCAACAAGTCTGCAACACGTCCTGAAGAGTTACATGATTTCACCCAATGTCAATGTGTAATTTCTCCAGTTCTGATCATTGTTTAGGTTGTTGGTAGCTCGGTCCAATGCCAAAACACAGTGAAATCTTTTTATGGCTTTAAACGCGTTTTCTCCTCGAGAGAAACATGATTTCACTAAAAACGTTATAGTTTAAACATGCCTGCTGTACATGTGTGCAAACACTCAGAGCCTTAAGATAGGGTTTTCACCAATGTGTTTTTTGGTGAGAAACCTTCTATTTCAAGGTTCTGTGCGTTTTCAGACAAGTAAAATATGTATTTATAGTGTTTCTGATGAAATCCCTCCTTATAATGCATTTTCTCACAGAACATGAGTCTCTCGCCATGGGAACATGGCTTTTTTGAAAAAGCATATTCTCGTCGAGACATCGTGTTTTAACCAATAAAAACGACTCCCGGTCTTATTTAGTTCACATTTTTACTTTTGGTAACCTAGCTCATATGTATAAAGCACTAAACGTTTTTATCGCGTTAAACGCATTTTCTCGACAAGGAAAGCACAATTTCATCAAAAACAAACAAAACAAGAAAAATGAATCTATTCAACAAGTCTGCAACACGTCCTTAAGAGTTACATGGTTTCACCCAATGTCAATGTGTAATTTCTCCAGTTCTGATCATTGTTTAGGTTGTTGGTAGCTTGGTCCAATGCCAAAACACAGTGAAATCTTTTTATGGCTTTAAACGCGTTTTCTCCTCGAGAGAAACATGATTTCACTAAAAACGTTATAGTTTAAACATGCCTGCTGTACATGTGTGCAAACACTCAGAGCCTTAAGATAGGGTTTTCACCAATGTGTTTTTTGGTGAGAAACCTTCTATTTCAAGGTTCTGTGCGTTTTCAGACAAGTACAATATGTATTTATAGTGTTTCTGATGAAATCCCTCCTTTTAATGCATTTTCTCACAGAAAACGAGTCTCTCGCCATGAGAACATGGCTTTTTTGAAAAAGCATATTCTCGTCGAGACATCGTGTTTTAACCAATAAAAACGACTCCCGGTCTTATTTAGTTCACATTTTTACTTTTGGTAACCTAGCTCATATGTATAAAGCACTAAACCTTTTTATCGCGTTAAACGCATTTTCTCGACAAGGAAAGCACAATTTCATCAAAAACAAACACAACAAGAAAGATGAATCTATTCAACAAGTCTGCAACACGTCCTGAAGAGTTACATGATTTCACCCAATGTCAATGTGTAATTTCTCCAGTTCTGATCATTGTTTAGGTTGTTGGTAGCTCGGTCCAATGCCAAAACACAGTGAAATCTTTTTATGGCTTTAAACGCGTTTTCTCCTCGAGAGAAACATGATTTCACTAAAAACGTTATAGTTTAAACATGCCTGCTGTACATGTGTGCAAACACTCAGAGCCTTAAGATAGGGTTTTCACCAATGTGTTTTTTGGTGAGAAACCTTCTATTTCAAGGTTCTGTGCGTTTTCAGACAAGTAAAATATGTATTTATAGTGTTTCTGATGAAATCCCTCCTTATAATGCATTTTCTCACAGAACATGAGTCTCTCGCCATGGGAACATGGCTTTTTTGAAAAAGCATATTCTCGTCGAGACATCGTGTTTTAACCAATAAAAACGACTCCCGGTCTTATTTAGTTCACATTTTTACTTTTGGTAACCTAGCTCATATGTATAAAGCACTAAACGTTTTTATCGCGTTAAACGCATTTTCTCGACAAGGAAAGCACAATTTCATCAAAAACAAACAAAACAAGAAAAATGAATCTATTCAACAAGTCTGCAGCACGTCCTGAAGAGTTACATGGTTTCATCCAATGTCAATGTGTAATTTCTCCAGTTCTGATCATTGTTTAGGTTGTTGGTAGCTTGGTCCAATGCCAAAACACAGTGAAATCTTTTTATGGCTTTAAACGCGTTTTCTCCTCGAGAGAAACGTGATTTCACTAAAAACGTTATAGTTTAAACATGCCTGCTGTACATGTGTGCAAACACTCAGAGCCTTAAGATAGGGTTTTCACCAATGTGTTTTTTGGTGAGAAACCTTCTATTTCAAGGTTCTGTGCGTTTTCAGACAAGTACAATATGTATTTATAGTGTTTCTGATGAAATCCCTCCTTTTAATGCATTTTCTCACAGAAAACGAGTCTCTCGCCATGAGAACATGGCTTTTTTGAAAAAGCATATTCTCGTCGAGACATCGTGTTTTAACCAATAAAAACGACTCCCGGTCTTATTTAGTTCACATTTTTACTTTTGGTAACGTAGCTCATATGTATAAAGCACTAAACCTTTTTATCGCGTTAAACGCATTTTCTCGACAAGGAAAGCACAATTTCATCAAAAACAAACAAAACAAGAAAAATGAATCTATTCAACAAGTCTGCAGCACGTCCTGAAGAGTTACATGGTTTCATCCAATGTCAATGTGTAATTTCTCCAGTTCTGATCATTGTTTAGGTTGTTGGTAGCTTGGTCCAATGCCAAAACACAGTGAAATCTTTTTATGGCTTTAAACGCGTTTTCTCCTCGAGAGAAACATGATTTCACTAAAAACGTTATAGTTTAAACATGCCTGCTGTACATGTGTGCAAACACTCAGAGCCTTAAGATAGGGTTTTCACCAATGTGTTTTTTGGTGAGAAACCTTCTATTTCAAGGTTCTGTGCGTTTTCAGACAAGTACAATATGTATTTATAGTGTTTCTGATGAAATCCCTCCTTTTAATGCATTTTCTCACAGAAAACGAGTCTCTCGCCATGAGAACATGGCTTTTTTGAAAAAGCATATTCTCGTCGAGACATCGTGTTTTAACCAATAAAAACGACTCCCGGTCTTATTTAGTTCACATTTTTACTTTTGGTAACCTAGCTCATATGTATAAAGCACTAAACGTTTTTATCGCGTTAAACACATTTTGTCGACAAGGAAAGCACAATTTCATCAAAAACAAACAAAACAAGAAAGATGAATCTATTGAACAAGTCTGCAACACGTCCTGAAGACTTACATGATTTCACCCAATGTCAATGTGTAATTTCTCCAGTTCTGATCATTGTTTAGGTTGTTGGTAGCTTGGTCCAATGCCAAAACACAGTGAAATCTTTTTATGGCTTTAAACGCGTTTTCTCCTCGAGAGAAACATGATTTCACTAAAAACGTTATAGTTTAAACATGCCTGCTGTACATGTGTGCAAACACTCAGAGCCTTAAGATAGGGTTTTCACCAATGTGTTTTTTGGTGAGAAACCTTCTATTTCAAGGTTCTGTGCGTTTTCAGACAAGTACAATATGTATTTACAGTGTTTCTGATGAAATCCCTCCTTTTAATGCATTTTCTCACAGAAAACGAGTCTCTCGCCATGAGAACATGGCTTTTTTGAAAAAGCATATTCTCATCGAGAAATCGTGTTTTAAACAATAAAAAAGACTCTCGGTCTTATTTAGTTCACATTTTTACTTTTGGTAGCCTAGCTCATATGTATAAAGCACTAAACGTTTTTATCGCTTTAAACGCATTTTCTCGACAAGGAAAGCACAATTTCATCAAAAACAAACAAAACAAGAAAAATGAATCTATTCAACAAGTCTGCAACACGTCCTTAAGAGTTACATGGTTTCACCCAATGTCAATGTGTAATTTCTCCAGTTCTGATCATTGTTTAGGTTGTTGGTAGCTTGGTCCAATGCCAAAACACAGTGAAATCTTTTTATGGCTTTAAACGCGTTTTCTCCTCGAGAGAAACATGATTTCACTAAAAACGTTATAGTTTAAACATGCCTGCTGTACATGTGTGCAAACACTCAGAGCCTTAAGATAGGGTTTTCACCAATGTGTTTTTTGGTGAGAAACCTTCTATTTCAAGGTTCTGTGCGTTTTCAGACAAGTACAATATGTATTTATAGTGTTTCTGATGAAATCCCTCCTTTTAATGCATCTTCTCACAGAAAACGAGTCTCTAGCCATGAGAACATGGCTTTTTTGAAAAAGCATATTCTCGTCGAGAAATCGTGTTTTACACAATAAAAACGACTCTCGGTCTTATTTAGTTCACATTTTTACTTTTGGTAACCTAGCCCATATGTATAAAGCACTAAACCTTTTTATCGCGTTAAACGCATTTTCTCGACAAGGAAAGCACAATTTCATCAAAAGCAAACACAACAAGAAAGATGAATCTATTCAACAAGTCTGCAACACGTCCTGAAAAGTTACATGATTTCACCCAATGTCAATGTGTAATTTCTCCAGTTCTGATCATTGTTTAGGTTGTTGGTAGCTTGGTCCAATGCCAAAACACAGTGAAATCTTTTTATGGCTTTAAACGCGTTTTCTCCTCGAGAGAAACATGATTTCACTAAAAACGTTATAGTTTAAACATGCCTGCTGTACATGTGTGCAAACACTCAGAGCCTTAAGATAGGGTTTTCACCAATGTGTTTTTTGGTGAGAAACCTTCTATTTCAACGTTCTGTGCGTTTTCAGACAAGTACAATATGTATTTATAGTGTTTCTGATGAAATCCCTCCTTTTAATGCATTTTCTCACAGAAAACGAGTCTCTCGCCATGAGAACATGGCTTTTTTGAAAAAGCATATTCTCGTCGAGACATCGTGTTTTAACCAATAAAAACGACTCCCGGTCTTATTTGGTTCACATTTTTACTTTTGGTAACCTAGCTCATATGTATAAAGCACTAAACGTTTTTATCGCGTTAAACGCATTTTCTCGACAAGGAAAGCACAATTTCATCAAAAACAAACAAAACAAGAAAAATGAATCTATTCAACAAGTCTGCAGCACGTCCTGAAGAGTTACATGGTTTCATCCAATGTCAATGTGTAATTTCTCCAGTTCTGATCATTGTTTAGGTTGTTGGTAGCTTGGTCCAATGCCAAAACACAGTGAAATCTTTTTATGGCTTTAAACGCGTTTTCTCCTCGAGAGAAACATGATTTCACTAAAAACGTTATAGTTTAAACATGCCTGCTGTACATGTGTGCAAACACTCAGAGCCTTAAGATAGGGTTTTCACCAATGTGTTTTTTGGTGAGAAACCTTCTATTTCAAGGTTCTGTGCGTTTTCAGACAAGTACAATATGTATTTATAGTGTTTCTGATGAAATCCCTCCTTTTAATGCATTTTCTCACAGAAAACGAGTCTCTCGCCATGAGAACATGGCTTTTTTGAAAAAGCATATTCTCGTCGAGACATCGTGTTTTAACCAATAAAAACGACTCCCGGTCTTATTTAGTTCACATTTTTACTTTTGGTAACCTAGCTCATATGTATAAAGCACTAAACGTTTTTATCGCTTTAAACGCATTTTCTCGACAAGGAAAGCACAATTTCATCAAAAACAAACAAAACAAGAAAAATGAATCTATTCAACAAGTCTGCAACACGTCCTTAAGAGTTACATGGTTTCACCCAATGTCAATGTGTAATTTCTCCAGTTCTGATCATTGTTTAGGTTGTTGGTAGCTTGGTCCAATGCCAAAACACAGTGAAATCTTTTTATGGCTTTAAACGCGTTTTCTCCTCGAGAGAAACATGATTTCACTAAAAACGTTATAGTTTAAACATGCCTGCTGTACATGTGTGCAAACACTCAGAGCCTTAAGATAGGGTTTTCACCAATGTGTTTTTTGGTGAGAAACCTTCTATTTCAAGGTTCTGTGCGTTTTCAGACAAGTACAATATGTATTTATAGTGTTTCTGATGAAATCCCTCCTTTTAATGCATTTTCTCACAGAAAACGAGTCTCTCGCCATGAGAACATGGCTTTTTTGAAAAAGCATATTCTCGTCGAGAAATCGTGTTTTACACAATAAAAACGACTCTCGGTCTTATTTAGTTCACATTTTTACTTTTGGTAACCTAGCCCATATGTATAAAGCACTAAACCTTTTTATCGCGTTAAACGCATTTTCTCGACAAGGAAAGCACAATTTCATCAAAAACAAACACAACAAGAAAGATGAATCTATTCAACAAGTCTGCAACACGTCCTGAAGAGTTACATGATTTCACCCAATGTCAATGTGTAATTTCTCCAGTTCTGATCATTGTTTAGGTTGTTGGTAGCTCGGTCCAATGCCAAAACACAGTGAAATCTTTTTATGGCTTTAAACGCGTTTTCTCCTCGAGAGAAACATGATTTCACTAAAAACGTTATAGTTTAAACATGCCTGCTGTACATGTGTGCAAACACTCAGAGCCTTAAGATAGGGTTTTCACCAATGTGTTTTTTGGTGAGAAACCTTCTATTTCAAGGTTCTGTGCGTTTTCAGACAAGTAAAATATGTATTTATAGTGTTTCTGATGAAATCCCTCCTTATAATGCATTTTCTCACAGAACATGAGTCTCTCGCCATGGGAACATGGCTTTTTTGAAAAAGCATATTCTCGTCGAGACATCGTGTTTTAACCAATAAAAACGACTCCCGGTCTTATTTAGTTCACATTTTTACTTTTGGTAACCTAGCTCATATGTATAAAGCACTAAACGTTTTTATCGCGTTAAACGCATTTTCTCGACAAGGAAAGCACAATTTCATCAAAAACAAACAAAACAAGAAAAATGAATCTATTCAACAAGTCTGCAGCACGTCCTGAAGAGTTACATGGTTTCATCCAATGTCAATGTGTAATTTCTCCAGTTCTGATCATTGTTTAGGTTGTTGGTAGCTTGGTCCAATGCCAAAACACAGTGAAATCTTTTTATGGCTTTAAACGCGTTTTCTCCTCGAGAGAAACGTGATTTCACTAAAAACGTTATAGTTTAAACATGCCTGCTGTACATGTGTGCAAACACTCAGAGCCTTAAGATAGGGTTTTCACCAATGTGTTTTTTGGTGAGAAACCTTCTATTTCAAGGTTCTGTGCGTTTTCAGACAAGTACAATATGTATTTATAGTGTTTCTGATGAAATCCCTCCTTTTAATGCATTTTCTCACAGAAAACGAGTCTCTCGCCATGAGAACATGGCTTTTTTGAAAAAGCATATTCTCGTCGAGACATCGTGTTTTAACCAATAAAAACGACTCCCGGTCTTATTTAGTTCACATTTTTACTTTTGGTAACCTAGCTCATATGTATAAAGCACTAAACGTTTTTATCGCGTTAAACACATTTTGTCGACAAGGAAAGCACAATTTCATCAAAAACAAACAAAACAAGAAAGATGAATCTATTCAACAAGTCTGCAACACGTCCTGAAAAGTTACATGATTTCACCCAATGTCAATGTGTAATTTCTCCAGTTCTGATCATTGTTTAGGTTGTTGGTAGCTTGGTCCAATGCCAAAACACAGTGAAATCTTTTTATGGCTTTAAACGCGTTTTCTCCTCGAGAGAAACATGATTTCACTAAAAACGTTATAGTTTAAACATGCCTGCTGTACATGTGTGCAAACACTCAGAGCCTTAAGATAGGGTTTTCACTAATGTGTTTTTTGGTGAGAAACCTTCTATTTCAACGTTCTGTGCGTTTTCAGACAAGTACAATATGTATTTATAGTGTTTCTGATGAAATCCCTCCTTTTAATGCATTTTCTCACAGAAAACGAGTCTCTCGCCATGAGAACATGGCTTTTTTGAAAAAGCATATTCTCGTCGAGACATCGTGTTTTAACCAATAAAAACGACTCCCGGTCTTATTTGGTTCACATTTTTACTTTTGGTAACCTAGCTCATATGTATAAAGCACTAAACGTTTTTATCGCGTTAAACGCATTTTCTCGACAAGGAAAGCACAATTTCATCAAAAACAAACAAAACAAGAAAAATGAATCTATTCAACAAGTCTGCAGCACGTCCTGAAGAGTTACATGGTTTCATCCAATGTCAATGTGTAATTTCTCCAGTTCTGATCATTGTTTAGGTTGTTGGTAGCTTGGTCCAATGCCAAAACACAGTGAAATCTTTTTATGGCTTTAAACGCGTTTTCTCCTCGAGAGAAACATGATTTCACTAAAAACGTTATAGTTTAAACATGCCTGCTGTACATGTGTGCAAACACTCAGAGCCTTAAGATAGGGTTTTCACCAATGTGTTTTTTGGTGAGAAACCTTCTATTTCAAGGTTCTGTGCGTTTTCAGACAAGTACAATATGTATTTATAGTGTTTCTGATGAAATCCCTCCTTTTAATGCATTTTCTCACAGAAAACGAGTCTCTCGCCATGAGAACATGGCTTTTTTGAAAAAGCATATTCTCGTCGAGACATCGTGTTTTAACCAATAAAAACGACTCCCGGTCTTATTTAGTTCACATTTTTACTTTTGGTAACCTAGCTCATATGTATAAAGCACTAAACGTTTTTATCGCGTTAAACACATTTTGTCGACAAGGAAAGCACAATTTCATCAAAAACAAACAAAACAAGAAAGATGAATCTATTCAACAAGTCTGCAACACGTCCTGAAGACTTACATGATTTCACCCAATGTCAATGTGTAATTTCTCCAGTTCTGATCATTGTTTAGGTTGTTGGTAGCTTGGTCCAATGCCAAAACACAGTGAAATCTTTTTATGGCTTTAAACGCGTTTTCTCCTCGAGAGAAACATGATTTCACTAAAAACGTTATAGTTTAAACATGCCTGCTGTACATGTGTGCAAACACTCAGAGCCTTAAGATAGGGTTTTCACCAATGTGTTTTTTGGTGAGAAACCTTCTATTTCAAGGTTCTGTGCGTTTTCAGACAAGTACAATATGTATTTACAGTGTTTCTGATGAAATCCCTCCTTTTAATGCATTTTCTCACAGAAAACGAGTCTCTCGCCATGAGAACATGGCTTTTTTGAAAAAGCATATTCTCATCGAGAAATCGTGTTTTAAACAATAAAAACGACTCTCGGTCTTATTTAGTTCACATTTTTACTTTTGGTAGCCTAGCTCATATGTATAAAGCACTAAACGTTTTTATCGCTTTAAACGCATTTTCTCGACAAGGAAAGCACAATTTCATCAAAAACAAACACAACAAGAAAAATGAATCTATTCAACAAGTCTGCAACACGTCCTTAAGAGTTACATGGTTTCACCCAATGTCAATGTGTAATTTCTCCAGTTCTGATCATTGTTTAGGTTGTTGGTAGCTTGGTCCAATGCCAAAACACAGTGAAATCTTTTTATGGCTTTAAACGCGTTTTCTCCTCGAGAGAAACATGATTTCACTAAAAACGTTATAGTTTAAACATGCCTGCTGTACATGTGTGCAAACACTCAGAGCCTTAAGATAGGGTTTTCGCCAATGTGTTTTTTGGTGAGAAACCTTCTATTTCAAGGTTCTGTGCGTTTTCAGACAAGTACAATATGTATTTATAGTGTTTCTGATGAAATCCCTCCTTTTAATGCATTTTCTCACAGAAAACGAGTCTCTCGCCATGAGAACATGGCTTTTTTGAAAAAGCATATTCTCGTCGAGAAATCGTGTTTTACACAATAAAAACGACTCTCGGTCTTATTTAGTTCACATTTTTACTTTTGGTAACCTAGCCCATATGTATAAAGCACTAAACCTTTTTATCGCGTTAAACGCATTTTCTCGACAAGGAAAGCACAATTTCATCAAAAACAAACACAACAAGAAAGATGAATCTATTCAACAAGTCTGCAACACGTCCTGAAGAGTTACATGATTTCACCCAATGTCAATGTGTAATTTCTCCAGTTCTGATCATTGTTTAGGTTGTTGGTAGCTCGGTCCAATGCCAAAACACAGTGAAATCTTTTTATGGCTTTAAACGCGTTTTCTCCTCGAGAGAAACATGATTTCACTAAAAACGTTATAGTTTAAACATGCCTGCTGTACATGTGTGCAAACACTCAGAGCCTTAAGATAGGGTTTTCACCAATGTGTTTTTTGGTGAGAAACCTTCTATTTCAAGGTTCTGTGCGTTTTCAGACAAGTAAAATATGTATTTATAGTGTTTCTGATGAAATCCCTCCTTATAATGCATTTTCTCACAGAAAATGAGTCTCTCGCCATGGGAACATGGCTTTTTTGAAAAAGCATATTCTCGTCGAGACATCGTGTTTTAACCAATAAAAACGACTCCCGGTCTTATTTAGTTCACATTTTTACTTTTGGTAACCTAGCTCATATGTATAAAGCACTAAACGTTTTTATCGCGTTAAACGCATTTTCTCGACAAGGAAAGCACAATTTCATCAAAAACAAACAAAACAAGAAAAATGAATCTATTCAACAAGTCTGCAGCACGTCCTGAAGAGTTACATGGTTTCATCCAATGTCAATGTGTAATTTCTCCAGTTCTGATCATTGTTTAGGTTGTTGGTAGCTTGGTCCAATGCCAAAACACAGTGAAATCTTTTTATGGCTTTAAACGCGTTTTCTCCTCGAGAGAAACATGATTTCACTAAAAACGTTATAGTTTAAACATGCCTGCTGTACATGTGTGCAAACACTCAGAGCCTTAAGATAGGGTTTTCACCAATGTGTTTTTTGGTGAGAAACCTTCTATTTCAAGGTTCTGTGCGTTTTCAGACAAGTACAATATGTATTTATAGTGTTTCTGATGAAATCCCTCCTTTTAATGCATTTTCTCACAGAAAACGAGTCTCTCGCCATGAGAACATGGCTTTTTTGAAAAAGCATATTCTCGTCGAGACATCGTGTTTTAACCAATAAAAACGACTCCCGGTCTTATTTAGTTCACATTTTTACTTTTGGTAACCTAGCTCATATGTATAAAGCACTAAACGTTTTTATCGCGTTAAACACATTTTGTCGACAAGGAAAGCACAATTTCATCAAAAACAAACAAAACAAGAAAGATGAATCTATTCAACAAGTCTGCAACACGTCCTGAAGACTTACATGATTTCACCCAATGTCAATGTGTAATTTCTCCAGTTCTGATCATTGTTTAGGTTGTTGGTAGCTTGGTCCAATGCCAAAACACAGTGAAATCTTTTTATGGCTTTAAACGCGTTTTCTCCTCGAGAGAAACATGATTTCACTAAAAACGTTATAGTTTAAACATGCCTGCTGTACATGTGTGCAAACACTCAGAGCCTTAAGATAGGGTTTTCACCAATGTGTTTTTTGGTGAGAAACCTTCTATTTCAAGGTTCTGTGCGTTTTCAGACAAGTACAATATGTATTTACAGTGTTTCTGATGAAATCCCTCCTTTTAATGCATTTTCTCACAGAAAACGAGTCTCTCGCCATGAGAACATGGCTTTTTTGAAAAAGCATATTCTCATCGAGAAATCGTGTTTTAAACAATAAAAACGACTCTCGGTCTTATTTAGTTCACATTTTTACTTTTGGTAGCCTAGCTCATATGTATAAAGCACTAAACGTTTTTATCGCTTTAAACGCATTTTCTCGACAAGGAAAGCACAATTTCATCAAAAACAAACACAACAAGAAAAATGAATCTATTCAACAAGTCTGCAACACGTCCTTAAGAGTTACATGGTTTCACCCAATGTCAATGTGTAATTTCTCCAGTTCTGATCATTGTTTAGGTTGTTGGTAGCTTGGTCCAATGCCAAAACACAGTGAAATCTTTTTATGGCTTTAAACGCGTTTTCTCCTCGAGAGAAACATGATTTCACTAAAAACGTTATAGTTTAAACATGCCTGCTGTACATGTGTGCAAACACTCAGAGCCTTAAGATAGGGTTTTCACCAATGTGTTTTTTGGTGAGAAACCTTCTATTTCAAGGTTCTGTGCGTTTTCAGACAAGTACAATATGTATTTATAGTGTTTCTGATGAAATCCCTCCTTTTAATGCATTTTCTCACAGAAAACGAGTCTCTCGCCATGAGAACATGGCTTTTTTGAAAAAGCATATTCTCGTCGAGAAATCGTGTTTTACACAATAAAAACGACTCTCGGTCTTATTTAGTTCACATTTTTACTTTTGGTAACCTAGCCCATATGTATAAAGCACTAAACCTTTTTATCGCGTTAAACGCATTTTCTCGACAAGGAAAGCACAATTTCATCAAAAACAAACACAACAAGAAAGATGAATCTATTCAACAAGTCTGCAACACGTCCTGAAGAGTTACATGATTTCACCCAATGTCAATGTGTAATTTCTCCAGTTCTGATCATTGTTTAGGTTGTTGGTAGCTCGGTCCAATGCCAAAACACAGTGAAATCTTTTTATGGCTTTAAACGCGTTTTCTCCTCGAGAGAAACATGATTTCACTAAAAACGTTATAGTTTAAACATGCCTGCTGTACATGTGTGCAAACACTCAGAGCCTTAAGATAGGGTTTTCACCAATGTGTTTTTTGGTGAGAAACCTTCTATTTCAAGGTTCTGTGCGTTTTCAGACAAGTAAAATATGTATTTATAGTGTTTCTGATGAAATCCCTCCTTATAATGCATTTTCTCACAGAAAATGAGTCTCTCGCCATGGGAACATGGCTTTTTTGAAAAAGCATATTCTCGTCGAGACATCGTGTTTTAACCAATAAAAACGACTCCCGGTCTTATTTAGTTCACATTTTTACTTTTGGTAACCTAGCTCATATGTATAAAGCACTAAACGTTTTTATCGCGTTAAACGCATTTTCTCGACAAGGAAAGCACAATTTCATCAAAAACAAACAAAACAAGAAAAATGAATCTATTCAACAAGTCTGCAGCACGTCCTGAAGAGTTACATGGTTTCATCCAATGTCAATGTGTAATTTCTCCAGTTCTGATCATTGTTTAGGTTGTTGGTAGCTTGGTCCAATGCCAAAACACAGTGAAATCTTTTTATGGCTTTAAACGCGTTTTCTCCTCGAGAGAAACATGATTTCACTAAAAACGTTATAGTTTAAACATGCCTGCTGTACATGTGTGCAAACACTCAGAGCCTTAAGATAGGGTTTTCACCAATGTGTTTTTTGGTGAGAAACCTTCTATTTCAAGGTTCTGTGCGTTTTCAGACAAGTACAATATGTATTTATAGTGTTTCTGATGAAATCCCTCCTTTTAATGCATTTTCTCACAGAAAACGAGTCTCTCGCCATGAGAACATGGCTTTTTTGAAAAAGCATATTCTCGTCGAGACATCGTGTTTTAACCAATAAAAACGACTCCCGGTCTTATTTAGTTCACATTTTTACTTTTGGTAACCTAGCTCATATGTATAAAGCACTAAACGTTTTTATCGCGTTAAACACATTTTGTCGACAAGGAAAGCACAATTTCATCAAAAACAAACAAAACAAGAAAGATGAATCTATTCAACAAGTCTGCAACACGTCCTGAAGACTTACATGATTTCACCCAATGTCAATGTGTAATTTCTCCAGTTCTGATCATTGTTTAGGTTGTTGGTAGCTTGGTCCAATGCCAAAACACAGTGAAATCTTTTTATGGCTTTAAACGCGTTTTCTCCTCGAGAGAAACATGATTTCACTAAAAACGTTATAGTTTAAACATGCCTGCTGTACATGTGTGCAAACACTCAGAGCCTTAAGATAGGGTTTTCACCAATGTGTTTTTTGGTGAGAAACCTTCTATTTCAAGGTTCTGTGCGTTTTCAGACAAGTACAATATGTATTTACAGTGTTTCTGATGAAATCCCTCCTTTTAATGCATTTTCTCACAGAAAACGAGTCTCTCGCCATGAGAACATGGCTTTTTTGAAAAAGCATATTCTCATCGAGAAATCGTGTTTTAAACAATAAAAACGACTCTCGGTCTTATTTAGTTCACATTTTTACTTTTGGTAGCCTAGCTCATATGTATAAAGCACTAAACGTTTTTATCGCTTTAAACGCATTTTCTCGACAAGGAAAGCACAATTTCATCAAAAACAAACACAACAAGAAAAATGAATCTATTCAACAAGTCTGCAACACGTCCTTAAGAGTTACATGGTTTCACCCAATGTCAATGTGTAATTTCTCCAGTTCTGATCATTGTTTAGGTTGTTGGTAGCTTGGTCCAATGCCAAAACACAGTGAAATCTTTTTATGGCTTTAAACGCGTTTTCTCCTCGAGAGAAACATGATTTCACTAAAAACGTTATAGTTTAAACATGCCTGCTGTACATGTGTGCAAACACTCAGAGCCTTAAGATAGGGTTTTCGCCAATGTGTTTTTTGGTGAGAAACCTTCTATTTCAAGGTTCTGTGCGTTTTCAGACAAGTACAATATGTATTTATAGTGTTTCTGATGAAATCCCTCCTTTTAATGCATTTTCTCACAGAAAACGAGTCTCTCGCCATGAGAACATGGCTTTTTTGAAAAAGCATATTCTCGTCGAGAAATCGTGTTTTACACAATAAAAACGACTCTCGGTCTTATTTAGTTCACATTTTTACTTTTGGTAACCTAGCCCATATGTATAAAGCACTAAACCTTTTTATCGCGTTAAACGCATTTTCTCGACAAGGAAAGCACAATTTCATCAAAAACAAACACAACAAGAAAGATGAATCTATTCAACAAGTCTGCAACACGTCCTGAAGAGTTACATGATTTCACCCAATGTCAATGTGTAATTTCTCCAGTTCTGATCATTGTTTAGGTTGTTGGTAGCTCGGTCCAATGCCAAAACACAGTGAAATCTTTTTATGGCTTTAAACGCGTTTTCTCCTCGAGAGAAACATGATTTCACTAAAAACGTTATAGTTTAAACATGCCTGCTGTACATGTGTGCAAACACTCAGAGCCTTAAGATAGGGTTTTCACCAATGTGTTTTTTGGTGAGAAACCTTCTATTTCAAGGTTCTGTGCGTTTTCAGACAAGTACAATATGTATTTATAGTGTTTCTGATGAAATCCCTCCTTTTAATGCATTTTCTCACAGAAAACGAGTCTCTCGCCATGAGAACATGGCTTTTTTGAAAAAGCATATTCTCGTCGAGACATCGTGTTTTAAACAATAAAAACGACTCCCGGTCTTATTTAGTTCACATTTTTACTTTTGGTAACCTAGCTCATATGTATAAAGCACTAAACGTTTTTATCGCGTTAAACACATTTTGTCGACAAGGAAAGCACAATTTCATCAAAAACAAACAAAACAAGAAAGATGAATCTATTCAACAAGTCTGCAACACGTCCTGAAGACTTACATGATTTCACCCAATGTCAATGTGTAATTTCTCCAGTTCTGATCATTGTTTAGGTTGTTGGTAGCTTGGTCCAATGCCAAAACACAGTGAAATCTTTTTATGGCTTTAAACGCGTTTTCTCCTCGAGAGAAACATGATTTCACTAAAAACGTTATAGTTTAAACATGCCTGCTGTACATGTGTGCAAACACTCAGAGCCTTAAGATAGGGTTTTCACCTATGTGTTTTTTGGTGAGAAACCTTCTATTTCAAGGTTCTGTGCGTTTTCAGACAAGTACAATATGTATTTACAGTGTTTCTGATGAAATCCCTCCTTTTAATGCATTTTCTCACAGAAAACGAGTCTCTCGCCATGAGAACATGGCTTTTTTGAAAAAGCATATTCTCATCGAGAAATCGTGTTTTAAACAATAAAAACGACTCTCGGTCTTATTTAGTTCACATTTTTACTTTTGGTAGCCTAGCTCATATGTATAAAGCACTAAACGTTTTTATCGCTTTAAACGCATTTTCTCGACAAGGAAAGCACAATTTCATCAAAAACAAACAAAACAAGAAAAATGAATCTATTCAACAAGTCTGCAACACGTCCTTAAGAGTTACATGGTTTCACCCAATGTCAATGTGTAATTTCTCCAGTTCTGATCATTGTTTAGGTTGTTGGTAGCTTGGTCCAATGCCAAAACACAGTGAAATCTTTTTATGGCTTTAAACGCGTTTTCTCCTCGAGAGAAACATGATTTCACTAAAAACGTTATAGTTTAAACATGCCTGCTGTACATGTGTGCAAACACTCAGAGCCTTAAGATAGGGTTTTCACCAATGTGTTTTTTGGTGAGAAACCTTCTATTTCAAGGTTCTGTGCGTTTTCAGACAAGTACAATATGTATTTATAGTGTTTCTGATGAAATCCCTCCTTTTAATGCATTTTCTCACAGAAAACGAGTCTCTCGCCATGAGAACATGGCTTTTTCAAAAAGCATATTCTCGTCGAGACATCGTGTTTTAACCAATAAAAACGACTCCCGGTCTTATTTAGTTCACATTTTTACTTTTGGTAACCTAGCTCATATGTATAAAGCACTAAACGTTTTTATCGCGTTAAACACATTTTGTCGACAAGGAAAGCACAATTTCATCAAAAACAAACAAAACAAGAAAGATGAATCTATTCAACAAGTCTGCAACACGTCCTGAAGACTTACATGATTTCACCCAATGTCAATGTGTAATTTCTCCAGTTCTGATCATTGTTTAGGTTGTTGGTAGCTTGGTCCAATGCCAAAACACAGTGAAATCTTTTTATGGCTTTAAACGCGTTTTCTCCTCGAGAGAAACATGATTTCACTAAAAACGTTATAGTTTAAACATGCCTGCTGTACATGTGTGCAAACACTCAGAGCCTTAAGATAGGGTTTTCACCAATGTGTTTTTTGGTGAGAAACCTTCTATTTCAAGGTTCTGTGCGTTTTCAGACAAGTACAATATGTATTTACAGTGTTTCTGATGAAATCCCTCCTTTTAATGCATTTTCTCACAGAAAACGAGTCTCTCGCCATGAGAACATGGCTTTTTTGAAAAAGCATATTCTCATCGAGAAATCGTGTTTTAAACAATAAAAACGACTCTCGGTCTTATTTAGTTCACATTTTTACTTTTGGTAGCCTAGCTCATATGTATAAAGCACTAAACGTTTTTATCGCTTTAAACGCATTTTCTCGACAAGGAAAGCACAATTTCATCAAAAACAAACACAACAAGAAAAATGAATCTATTCAACAAGTCTGCAACACGTCCTTAAGAGTTACATGGTTTCACCCAATGTCAATGTGTAATTTCTCCAGTTCTGATCATTGTTTAGGTTGTTGGTAGCTTGGTCCAATGCCAAAACACAGTGAAATCTTTTTATGGCTTTAAACGCGTTTTCTCCTCGAGAGAAACATGATTTCACTAAAAACGTTATAGTTTAAACATGCCTGCTGTACATGTGTGCAAACACTCAGAGCCTTAAGATAGGGTTTTCGCCAATGTGTTTTTTGGTGAGAAACCTTCTATTTCAAGGTTCTGTGCGTTTTCAGACAAGTACAATATGTATTTATAGTGTTTCTGATGAAATCCCTCCTTTTAATGCATTTTCTCACAGAAAACGAGTCTCTCGCCATGAGAACATGGCTTTTTTGAAAAAGCATATTCTCGTCGAGAAATCGTGTTTTACACAATAAAAACGACTCTCGGTCTTATTTAGTTCACATTTTTACTTTTGGTAACCTAGCCCATATGTATAAAGCACTAAACCTTTTTATCGCGTTAAACGCATTTTCTCGACAAGGAAAGCACAATTTCATCAAAAACAAACACAACAAGAAAGATGAATCTATTCAACAAGTCTGCAACACGTCCTGAAGAGTTACATGATTTCACCCAATGTCAATGTGTAATTTCTCCAGTTCTGATCATTGTTTAGGTTGTTGGTAGCTCGGTCCAATGCCAAAACACAGTGAAATCTTTTTATGGCTTTAAACGCGTTTTCTCCTCGAGAGAAACATGATTTCACTAAAAACGTTATAGTTTAAACATGCCTGCTGTACATGTGTGCAAACACTCAGAGCCTTAAGATAGGGTTTTCACCAATGTGTTTTTTGGTGAGAAACCTTCTATTTCAAGGTTCTGTGCGTTTTCAGACAAGTAAAATATGTATTTATAGTGTTTCTGATGAAATCCCTCCTTATAATGCATTTTCTCACAGAAAATGAGTCTCTCGCCATGGGAACATGGCTTTTTTGAAAAAGCATATTCTCGTCGAGACATCGTGTTTTAACCAATAAAAACGACTCCCGGTCTTATTTAGTTCACATTTTTACTTTTGGTAACCTAGCTCATATGTATAAAGCACTAAACGTTTTTATCGCGTTAAACGCATTTTCTCGACAAGGAAAGCACAATTTCATCAAAAACAAACAAAACAAGAAAAATGAATCTATTCAACAAGTCTGCAGCACGTCCTGAAGAGTTACATGGTTTCATCCAATGTCAATGTGTAATTTCTCCAGTTCTGATCATTGTTTAGGTTGTTGGTAGCTTGGTCCAATGCCAAAACACAGTGAAATCTTTTTATGGCTTTAAACGCGTTTTCTCCTCGAGAGAAACATGATTTCACTAAAAACGTTATAGTTTAAACATGCCTGCTGTACATGTGTGCAAACACTCAGAGCCTTAAGATAGGGTTTTCACCAATGTGTTTTTTGGTGAGAAACCTTCTATTTCAAGGTTCTGTGCGTTTTCAGACAAGTACAATATGTATTTACAGTGTTTCTGATGAAATCCCTCCTTTTAATGCATTTTCTCACAGAAAACGAGTCTCTCGCCATGAGAACATGGCTTTTTTGAAAAAGCATATTCTCATCGAGAAATCGTGTTTTAAACAATAAAAACGACTCTCGGTCTTATTTAGTTCACATTTTTACTTTTGGTAGCCTAGCTCATATGTATAAAGCACTAAACGTTTTTATCGCTTTAAACGCATTTTCTCGACAAGGAAAGCACAATTTCATCAAAAACAAACACAACAAGAAAAATGAATCTATTCAACAAGTCTGCAACACGTCCTTAAGAGTTACATGGTTTCACCCAATGTCAATGTGTAATTTCTCCAGTTCTGATCATTGTTTAGGTTGTTGGTAGCTTGGTCCAATGCCAAAACACAGTGAAATCTTTTTATGGCTTTAAACGCGTTTTCTCCTCGAGAGAAACATGATTTCACTAAAAACGTTATAGTTTAAACATGCCTGCTGTACATGTGTGCAAACACTCAGAGCCTTAAGATAGGGTTTTCGCCAATGTGTTTTTTGGTGAGAAACCTTCTATTTCAAGGTTCTGTGCGTTTTCAGACAAGTACAATATGTATTTATAGTGTTTCTGATGAAATCCCTCCTTTTAATGCATTTTCTCACAGAAAACGAGTCTCTCGCCATGAGAACATGGCTTTTTTGAAAAAGCATATTCTCGTCGAGAAATCGTGTTTTACACAATAAAAACGACTCTCGGTCTTATTTAGTTCACATTTTTACTTTTGGTAACCTAGCCCATATGTATAAAGCACTAAACCTTTTTATCGCGTTAAACGCATTTTCTCGACAAGGAAAGCACAATTTCATCAAAAACAAACACAACAAGAAAGATGAATCTATTCAACAAGTCTGCAACACGTCCTGAAGAGTTACATGATTTCACCCAATGTCAATGTGTAATTTCTCCAGTTCTGATCATTGTTTAGGTTGTTGGTAGCTCGGTCCAATGCCAAAACACAGTGAAATCTTTTTATGGCTTTAAACGCGTTTTCTCCTCGAGAGAAACATGATTTCACTAAAAACGTTATAGTTTAAACATGCCTGCTGTACATGTGTGCAAACACTCAGAGCCTTAAGATAGGGTTTTCACCAATGTGTTTTTTGGTGAGAAACCTTCTATTTCAAGGTTCTGTGCGTTTTCAGACAAGTAAAATATGTATTTATAGTGTTTCTGATGAAATCCCTCCTTATAATGCATTTTCTCACAGAAAATGAGTCTCTCGCCATGGGAACATGGCTTTTTTGAAAAAGCATATTCTCGTCGAGACATCGTGTTTTAACCAATAAAAACGACTCCCGGTCTTATTTAGTTCACATTTTTACTTTTGGTAACCTAGCTCATATGTATAAAGCACTAAACGTTTTTATCGCGTTAAACGCATTTTCTCGACAAGGAAAGCACAATTTCATCAAAAACAAACAAAACAAGAAAAATGAATCTATTCAACAAGTCTGCAGCACGTCCTGAAGAGTTACATGGTTTCATCCAATGTCAATGTGTAATTTCTCCAGTTCTGATCATTGTTTAGGTTGTTGGTAGCTTGGTCCAATGCCAAAACACAGTGAAATCTTTTTATGGCTTTAAACGCGTTTTCTCCTCGAGAGAAACATGATTTCACTAAAAACGTTATAGTTTAAACATGCCTGCTGTACATGTGTGCAAACACTCAGAGCCTTAAGATAGGGTTTTCACCAATGTGTTTTTTGGTGAGAAACCTTCTATTTCAAGGTTCTGTGCGTTTTCAGACAAGTACAATATGTATTTATAGTGTTTCTGATGAAATCCCTCCTTTTAATGCATTTTCTCACAGAAAACGAGTCTCTCGCCATGAGAACATGGCTTTTTTGAAAAAGCATATTCTCGTCGAGACATCGTGTTTTAACCAATAAAAACGACTCCCGGTCTTATTTAGTTCACATTTTTACTTTTGGTAACCTAGCTCATATGTATAAAGCACTAAACGTTTTTATCGCGTTAAACACATTTTGTCGACAAGGAAAGCACAATTTCATCAAAAACAAACAAAACAAGAAAGATGAATCTATTCAACAAGTCTGCAACACGTCCTGAAGACTTACATGATTTCACCCAATGTCAATGTGTAATTTCTCCAGTTCTGATCATTGTTTAGGTTGTTGGTAGCTTGGTCCAATGCCAAAACACAGTGAAATCTTTTTATGGCTTTAAACGCGTTTTCTCCTCGAGAGAAACATGATTTCACTAAAAACGTTATAGTTTAAACATGCCTGCTGTACATGTGTGCAAACACTCAGAGCCTTAAGATAGGGTTTTCACCAATGTGTTTTTTGGTGAGAAACCTTCTATTTCAAGGTTCTGTGCGTTTTCAGACAAGTACAATATGTATTTACAGTGTTTCTGATGAAATCCCTCCTTTTAATGCATTTTCTCACAGAAAACGAGTCTCTCGCCATGAGAACATGGCTTTTTTGAAAAAGCATATTCTCATCGAGAAATCGTGTTTTAAACAATAAAAACGACTCTCGGTCTTATTTAGTTCACATTTTTACTTTTGGTAGCCTAGCTCATATGTATAAAGCACTAAACGTTTTTATCGCTTTAAACGCATTTTCTCGACAAGGAAAGCACAATTTCATCAAAAACAAACACAACAAGAAAAATGAATCTATTCAACAAGTCTGCAACACGTCCTTAAGAGTTACATGGTTTCACCCAATGTCAATGTGTAATTTCTCCAGTTCTGATCATTGTTTAGGTTGTTGGTAGCTTGGTCCAATGCCAAAACACAGTGAAATCTTTTTATGGCTTTAAACGCGTTTTCTCCTCGAGAGAAACATGATTTCACTAAAAACGTTATAGTTTAAACATGCCTGCTGTACATGTGTGCAAACACTCAGAGCCTTAAGATAGGGTTTTCACCAATGTGTTTTTTGGTGAGAAACCTTCTATTTCAAGGTTCTGTGCGTTTTCAGACAAGTACAATATGTATTTATAGTGTTTCTGATGAAATCCCTCCTTTTAATGCATCTTCTCACAGAAAACGAGTCTCTCGCCATGAGAACATGGCTTTTTTGAAAAAGCATATTCTCGTCGAGAAATCGTGTTTTACACAATAAAAACGACTCTCGGTCTTATTTAGTTCACATTTTTACTTTTGGTAACCTAGCCCATATGTATAAAGCACTAAACCTTTTTATCGCGTTAAACGCATTTTCTCGACAAGGAAAGCACAATTTCATCAAAAACAAACACAACAAGAAAGATGAATCTATTCAACAAGTCTGCAACACGTCCTGAAGAGTTACATGATTTCACCCAATGTCAATGTGTAATTTCTCCAGTTCTGATCATTGTTTAGGTTGTTGGTAGCTTGGTCCAATGCCAAAACACAGTGAAATCTTTTTATGGCTTTAAACGCGTTTTCTCCTCGAGAGAAACATGATTTCACTAAAAACGTTATAGTTTAAACATGCCTGCTGTACATGTGTGCAAACACTCAGAGCCTTAAGATAGGGTTTTCACCAATGTGTTTTTTGGTGAGAAACCTTCTATTTCAAGGTTCTGTGCGTTTTCAGACAAGTACAATATGTATTTATAGTGTTTCTGATGAAATCCCTCCTTTTAATGCATCTTCTCACAGAAAACGAGTCTCTCGCCATGAGAACATGGCTTTTTTGAAAAAGCATATTCTCGTCGAGAAATCGTGTTTTACACAATAAAAACGACTCTCGGTCTTATTTAGTTCACATTTTTACTTTTGGTAACCTAGCTCATATGTATAAAGCACTAAACGTTTTTATCGCGTTAAACACATTTTGTCGACAAGGAAAGCACAATTTCATCAAAAACAAACAAAACAAGAAAGATGAATCTATTCAACAAGTCTGCAACACGTCCTGAAGACTTACATGATTTCACCCAATGTCAATGTGTAATTTCTCCAGTTCTGATCATTGTTTAGGTTGTTGGTAGCTTGGTCCAATGCCAAAACACAGTGAAATCTTTTTATGGCTTTAAACGCGTTTTCTCCTCGAGAGAAACATGATTTCACTAAAAACGTTATAGTTTAAACATGCCTGCTGTACATGTGTGCAAACACTCAGAGCCTTAAGATAGGGTTTTCACCAATGTGTTTTTTGGTGAGAAACCTTCTATTTCAAGGTTCTGTGCGTTTTCAGACAAGTACAATATGTATTTACAGTGTTTCTGATGAAATCCCTCCTTTTAATGCATTTTCTCACAGAAAACGAGTCTCTCGCCATGAGAACATGGCTTTTTTGAAAAAGCATATTCTCATCGAGAAATCGTGTTTTAAACAATAAAAACGACTCTCGGTCTTATTTAGTTCACATTTTTACTTTTGGTAGCCTAGCTCATATGTATAAAGCACTAAACGTTTTTATCGCTTTAAACGCATTTTCTCGACAAGGAAAGCACAATTTCATCAAAAACAAACACAACAAGAAAAATGAATCTATTCAACAAGTCTGCAACACGTCCTTAAGAGTTACATGGTTTCACCCAATGTCAATGTGTAATTTCTCCAGTTCTGATCATTGTTTAGGTTGTTGGTAGCTTGGTCCAATGCCAAAACACAGTGAAATCTTTTTATGGCTTTAAACGCGTTTTCTCCTCGAGAGAAACATGATTTCACTAAAAACGTTATAGTTTAAACATGCCTGCTGTACATGTGTGCAAACACTCAGAGCCTTAAGATAGGGTTTTCACCAATGTGTTTTTTGGTGAGAAACCTTCTATTTCAAGGTTCTGTGCGTTTTCAGACAAGTACAATATGTATTTATAGTGTTTCTGATGAAATCCCTCCTTTTAATGCATCTTCTCACAGAAAACGAGTCTCTCGCCATGAGAACATGGCTTTTTTGAAAAAGCATATTCTCGTCGAGAAATCGTGTTTTACACAATAAAAACGACTCTCGGTCTTATTTAGTTCACATTTTTACTTTTGGTAACCTAGCCCATATGTATAAAGCACTAAACCTTTTTATCGCGTTAAACGCATTTTCTCGACAAGGAAAGCACAATTTCATCAAAAACAAACACAACAAGAAAGATGAATCTATTCAACAAGTCTGCAACACGTCCTGAAGAGTTACATGATTTCACCCAATGTCAATGTGTAATTTCTCCAGTTCTGATCATTGTTTAGGTTGTTGGTAGCTTGGTCCAATGCCAAAACACAGTGAAATCTTTTTATGGCTTTAAACGCGTTTTCTCCTCGAGAGAAACATGATTTCACTAAAAACGTTATAGTTTAAACATGCCTGCTGTACATGTGTGCAAACACTCAGAGCCTTAAGATAGGGTTTTCACCAATGTGTTTTTTGGTGAGAAACCTTCTATTTCAAGGTTCTGTGCGTTTTCAGACAAGTACAATATGTATTTATAGTGTTTCTGATGAAATCCCTCCTTTTAATGCATCTTCTCACAGAAAACGAGTCTCTCGCCATGAGAACATGGCTTTTTTGAAAAAGCATATTCTCGTCGAGAAATCGTGTTTTACACAATAAAAACGACTCTCGGTCTTATTTAGTTCACATTTTTACTTTTGGTAACCTAGCCCATATGTATAAAGCACTAAACCTTTTTATCGCGTTAAACGCATTTTCTCGACAAGGAAAGCACAATTTCATCAAAAACAAACACAACAAGAAAGATGAATCTATTCAACAAGTCTGCAACACGTCCTGAAGAGTTACATGATTTCACCCAATGTCAATGTGTAATTTCTCCAGTTCTGATCATTGTTTAGGTTGTTGGTAGCTTGGTCCAATGCCAAAACACAGTGAAATCTTTTTATGGCTTTAAACGCGTTTTCTCCTCGAGAGAAACATGATTTCACTAAAAACGTTATAGTTTAAACATGCCTGCTGTACATGTGTGCAAACACTCAGAGCCTTAAGATAGGGTTTTCACCAATGTGTTTTTTGGTGAGAAACCTTCTATTTCAAGGTTCTGTGCGTTTTCAGACAAGTACAATATGTATTTATAGTGTTTCTGATGAAATCCCTCCTTTTAATGCATTTTCTCACAGAAAACGAGTCTCTCGCCATGAGAACATGGCTTTTTTGAAAAAGCATATTCTCGTCGAGAAATCGTATTTTACACAATAAAAACGACTCTCGGTCTTATTTAGTTCACATTTTTACTTTTGGTAACCTAGCCCATATGTATAAAGCACTAAACCTTTTTATCGCTTTAAACGCATTTTCTCGACAAGGAAAGCACAATTTCATCAAAAACAAACAAAACAAGAAAAATGAATCTATTCAACAAGTCTGCAACACGTCCTGAAGAGTTACATGGTTTCATCCAATGTCAATGTGTAATTTCTCCAGTTCTGATCATTGTTTAGGTTGTTGGTAGCTTGGTCCAATGCCAAAACACAGTGAAATCTTTTTATGGCTTTAAACGCGTTTTCTCCTCGAGAGAAACATGATTTCACTAAAAACGTTATAGTTTAAACATGCCTGCTGTACATGTGTGCAAACACTCAGAGCCTTAAGATAGGGTTTTCACCAATGTGTTTTTTGGTGAGAAACCTTCTATTTCAAGGTTCTGTGCGTTTTCAGACAAGTACAATATGTATTTATAGTGTTTCTGATGAAATCCCTCCTTTTAATGCATTTTCTCACAGAAAACGAGTCTCTCGCCATGAGAACATGGCTTTTTTGAAAAAGCATATTCTCGTCGAGAAATCGTGTTTTACACAATAAAAACGACTCTCGGTCTTATTTAGTTCACATTTTTACTTTTGGTAACCTAGCCCATATGTATAAAGCACTAAACCTTTTTATCGCGTTAAACGCATTTTCTCGACAAGGAAAGCACAATTTCATCAAAAACAAACACAACAAGAAAGATGAATCTATTCAACAAGTCTGCAACACGTCCTGAAGAGTTACATGATTTCACCCAATGTCAATGTGTAATTTCTCCAGTTCTGATCATTGTTTAGGTTGTTGGTAGCTTGGTCCAATGCCAAAACACAGTGAAATCTTTTTATGGCTTTAAACGCGTTTTCTCCTCGAGAGAAACATGATTTCACTAAAAACGTTATAGTTTAAACATGCCTGCTGTACATGTGGGCAAACACTCAGAGCCTTAAGATAGGGTTTTCACCAATGTGTTTTTTGGTGAGAAACCTTCTATTTCAAGGTTCTGTGCGTTTTCAGACAAGTAAAATATGTATTTATAGTGTTTCTGATGAAATCCCTCCTTATAATGCATTTTCTCACAGAAAATGAGTCTCTCGCCATGGGAACATGGCTTTTTTGAAAAAGCATATTCTCGTCGAGACATCGTGTTTTAACCAATAAAAACGACTCCCGGTCTTATTTAGTTCACATTTTTACTTTTGGTAACCTAGCTCATATGTATAAAGCACTAAACCTTTTTATCGCGTTAAACGCATTTTCTCGACAAGGAAAGCACAATTTCATCAAAAACAAACAAAACAAGAAAAATGAATCTATTCAACAAGTCTGCAGCACGTCCTGAAGAGTTACATGGTTTCATCCAATGTCAATGTGTAATTTCTTCAGTTCTGATCATTGTTTAGGTTGTTGGTAGCTTGGTCCAATGCCAAAACACAGTGAAATTTTTTTATGGCTTTAAACGCGTTTTCTCCTCGAGAGAAACATGATTTCACTAAAAACGTTATAGTTTAAACATGCCTGCTGTACATGTGTGCAAACACTCAGAGCCTTAAGATAGGGTTTTCACCAATGTGTTTTTCGGTGAGAAACCTTCTATTTCAAGGTTCTGTGCGTTTTCAGACAAGTACAATATGTATTTATAGTGTTTCTGATGAAATCCCTCCTTTTAAATGCATTTTCTCACAGAAAATGAGTCTCTCGCCATGGGAACATGGCTTTTTTGAAAAAGCATGTTCTCGTCGAGAAATCGTGTTTTAAACAATAAAAACGACTCCCGGTCTTATTTAGTTCACATTTTTACTTTTGGTAACCTAGCTCATATGTATAAAGCACTAAACCTTTTTATCGCGTTAAACACATTTTGTCGACAAGGAAAGCACAATTTCATCAAAAACAAACAAAACAAGAAAGATGAATCTATTCAACAAGTCTGCAACACGTCCTGAAGAGTTACATGATTTCACCCAATGTCAATGTGTAATTTCTCCAGTTCTGATCATTGTTTAGGTTGTTGGTAGCTTGGTCCAATGCCAAAACACAGTGAAATCTTTTTATGGCTTTAAACGCGTTTTCTCCTCGAGAGAAACATGATTTCACTAAAAACGTTATAGTTTAAACATGCCTGCTGTACATGTGTGCAAACACTCAGAGCCTTAAGATAGGGTTTTCACCAATGTGTTTTTTGGTGAGAAACCTTCTATTTCAAGGTTCTGTGCGTTTTCAGACAAGTACAATATGTATTTATAGTGTTTCTGATGAAATCCCTCCTTTTAATGCATTTTCTCACAGAAAACGAGTCTCTCGCCATGAGAACATGGCTTTTTTGAAAAACCATATTCTCGTCGAGAAATCGTGTTTTAAACAATAAAAACGACTCCCGGTCTTATTTAGTTCACATTTTTACTTTTGGTAACCTAGCTCATATGTATAAAGCACTAAACGTTTTTATCGCGTTAAACGCATTTTCTCGACAAGGAAAGCACAATTTCATCAACAACAAACAAAACAAGAAAAATGAATCTATTCAACAAGTCTGCAACACGTCCTGAAGAGTTACATGGTTTCATCCAATGTCAATGTGTAATTTCTCCAGTTCTGATCATTGTTTAGGTTGTTGGTAGCTTGGTCCAATGCCAAAACACAGTGAAATCTTTTTATGGCTTTAAACGCGTTTTCTCCTCGAGAGAAACATGATTTCACTAAAAACGTTATAGTTTAAACATGCCTGCTGTACATGTGTGCAAACACTCAGAGCCTTAAGATAGGGTTTTCACCAATGTGTTTTTTGGTGAGAAACCTTCTATTTCAAGGTTCTGTGCGTTTTCAGACAAGTACAATATGTATTTATAGTGTTTCTGATGAAATCCCTCCTTTTAATGCATTTTCTCACAGAGAACGAGTCTCTCGCCATGAGAACATGGCTTTTTTGAAAAAGCATATTCTCGTCGAGAAATCGTGTTTTAAACAATAAAAACGACTCCCGGTCTTATTTAGTTCACATTTTTACTTTTGGTAACCTAGCTCATATGTATAAAGCACTAAACGTTTTTATCGCGTTAAACGCATTTTCTCGACAAGGAAAGCACAATTTCATCAACAACAAACAAAACAAGAAAAATGAATCTATTCAACAAGTCTGCAACACGTCCTGAAGAGTTACATGGTTTCATCCAATGTCAATGTGTAATTTCTCCAGTTCTGATCATTGTTTAGGTTGTTGGTAGCTTGGTCCAATGCCAAAACACAGTGAAATCTTTTTATGGCTTTAAACGCGTTTTCTCCTCGAGAGAAACATGATTTCACTAAAAACGTTATAGTTTAAACATGCCTGCTGTACATGTGTGCAAACACTCAGAGCCTTAAGATAGGGTTTTCACCAATGTGTTTTTTGGTGAGAAACCTTCTATTTCAAGGTTCTGTGCGTTTTCAGACAAGTACAATATGTATTTATAGTGTTTCTGATGAAATCCCTCCTTTTAATGCATTTTCTCACAGAAAACGAGTCTCTCGCCATGAGAACATGGCTTTTTTGAAAAAGCATATTCTCGTCGAGAAATCGTGTTTTACACAATAAAAACGACTCTCGGTCTTATTTAGTTCACATTTTTACTTTTGGTAACCTAGCCCATATGTATAAAGCAGTAAACGTTTTTATCGCGTTAAACGCATTTTCTCGACAAGGAAAGCACAATTTCATCAAAAACAAACACAACAAGAAAGATGAATCTATTCAACAAGTCTGCAACACGTCCTGAAGAGTTACATGATTTCACCCAATGTCAATGTGTAATTTCTCCAGTTCTGATCATTGTTTAGGTTGTTGGTAGCTCGGTCCAATGCCAAAACACAGTGAAATCTTTTTATGGCTTTAAACGCGTTTTCTCCTCGAGAGAAACATGATTTCACTAAAAACGTTATAGTTTAAACATGCCTGCTGTACATGTGTGCAAACACTCAGAGCCTTAAGATAGGGTTTTCACCAATGTGTTTTTTGGTGAGAAACCTTCTATTTCAAGGTTCTGTGCGTTTTCAGACAAGTAAAATATGTATTTATAGTGTTTCTGATGAAATCCCTCCTTATAATGCATTTTCTCACAGAAAATGAGTCTCTCGCCATGGGAACATGGCTTTTTTGAAAAAGCATATTCTCGTCGAGAAATCGTGTTTTACACAATAAAAACGACTCGCGGTCTTATTTAGTTCACATTTTTACTTTTGGTAACCTAGCTCATATGTATAAAGCACTAAACGTTTTTATCGCGTTAAACGCATTTTCTCGACAAGGAAAGCACAATTTCATCAAAAACAAACAAAACAAGAAAAATGAATCTATTCAACAAGTCTGCAGCACGTCCTGAAGAGTTACATGGTTTCATCCAATGTCAATGTGTAATTTCTCCAGTTCTGATCATTGTTTAGGTTGTTGGTAGCTTGGTCCAATGCCAAAACACAGTGAAATCTTTTTATGGCTTTAAACGCGTTTTCTCCTCGAGAGAAACATGATTTCACTAAAAACGTTATAGTTTAAACATGCCTGCTGTACATGTGTGCAAACACTCAGAGCCTTAAGATAGGGTTTTCACCAATGTGTTTTTTGGTGAGAAACCTTCTATTTCAAGGTTCTGTGCGTTTTCAGACAAGTACAATATGTATTTATAGTGTTTCTGATGAAATCCCTCCTTTTAATGCATTTTCTCACAGAAAACGAGTCTCTCGCCATGAGAACATGGCTTTTTTGAAAAAGCATATTCTCGTCGAGACATCGTGTTTTAACCAATAAAAACGACTCCCGGTCTTATTTAGTTCACATTTTTACTTTTGGTAACCTAGCTCATATGTATAAAGCACTAAACGTTTTTATCGCGTTAAACACATTTTGTCGACAAGGAAAGCACAATTTCATCAAAAACAAACAAAACAAGAAAGATGAATCTATTCAACAAGTCTGCAACACGTCCTGAAGACTTACATGATTTCACCCAATGTCAATGTGTAATTTCTCCAGTTCTGATCATTGTTTAGGTTGTTGGTAGCTTGGTCCAATGCCAAAACACAGTGAAATCTTTTTATGGCTTTAAACGCGTTTTCTCCTCGAGAGAAACATGATTTCACTAAAAACGTTATAGTTTAAACATGCCTGCTGTACATGTGTGCAAACACTCAGAGCCTTAAGATAGGGTTTTCACCAATGTGTTTTTTGGTGAGAAACCTTCTATTTCAAGGTTCTGTGCGTTTTCAGACAAGTACAATATGTATTTACAGTGTTTCTGATGAAATCCCTCCTTTTAATGCATTTTCTCACAGAAAACGAGTCTCTCGCCATGAGAACATGGCTTTTTTGAAAAAGCATATTCTCATCGAGAAATCGTGTTTTAAACAATAAAAACGACTCTCGGTCTTATTTAGTTCACATTTTTACTTTTGGTAGCCTAGCTCATATGTATAAAGCACTAAACGTTTTTATCGCTTTAAACGCATTTTCTCGACAAGGAAAGCACAATTTCATCAAAAACAAACAAAACAAGAAAAATGAATCTATTCAACAAGTCTGCAACACGTCCTTAAGAGTTACATGGTTTCACCCAATGTCAATGTGTAATTTCTCCAGTTCTGATCATTGTTTAGGTTGTTGGTAGCTTGGTCCAATGCCAAAACACAGTGAAATCTTTTTATGGCTTTAAACGCGTTTTCTCCTCGAGAGAAACATGATTTCACTAAAAACGTTATAGTTTAAACATGCCTGCTGTACATGTGTGCAAACACTCAGAGCCTTAAGATAGGGTTTTCACCAATGTGTTTTTTGGTGAGAAACCTTCTATTTCAAGGTTCTGTGCGTTTTCAGACAAGTACAATATGTATTTATAGTGTTTCTGATGAAATCCCTCCTTTTAATGCATTTTCTCACAGAAAACGAGTCTCTCGCCATGAGAACATGGCTTTTTTGAAAAAGCATATTCTCGTCGAGAAATCGTGTTTTACACAATAAAAACGACTCTCGGTCTTATTTAGTTCACATTTTTACTTTTGGTAACCTAGCCCATATGTATAAAGCACTAAACCTTTTTATCGCGTTAAACGCATTTTCTCGACAAGGAAAGCACAATTTCATCAAAAACAAACACAACAAGAAAGATGAATCTATTCAACAAGTCTGCAACACGTCCTGAAGAGTTACATGATTTCACCCAATGTCAATGTGTAATTTCTCCAGTTCTGATCATTGTTTAGGTTGTTGGTAGCTCGGTCCAATGCCAAAACACAGTGAAATCTTTTTATGGCTTTAAACGCGTTTTCTCCTCGAGAGAAACATGATTTCACTAAAAACGTTATAGTTTAAACATGCCTGCTGTACATGTGTGCAAACACTCAGAGCCTTAAGATAGGGTTTTCACCAATGTGTTTTTTGGTGAGAAACCTTCTATTTCAAGGTTCTGTGCGTTTTCAGACAAGTACAATATGTATTTATAGTGTTTCTGATGAAATCCCTCCTTATAATGCATTTTCTCACAGAAAATGAGTCTCTCGCCATGGGAACATGGCTTTTTTGAAAAAGCATATTCTCGTCGAGACATCGTGTTTTAACCAATAAAAACGACTCCCGGTCTTATTTAGTTCACATTTTTACTTTTGGTAACCTAGCTCATATGTATAAAGCACTAAACGTTTTTATCGCGTTAAACGCATTTTCTCGACAAGGAAAGCACAATTTCATCAAAAACAAACAAAACAAGAAAAATGAATGTATTCAACAAGTCTGCAGCACGTCCTGAAGAGTTACATGGTTTCATCCAATGTCAATGTGTAATTTCTCCAGTTCTGATCATTGTTTAGGTTGTTGGTAGCTTGGTCCAATGCCAAAACACAGTGAAATCTTTTTATGGCTTTAAACGCGTTTTCTCCTCGAGAGAAACATGATTTCACTAAAAACGTTATAGTTTAAACATGCCTGCTGTACATGTGTGCAAACACTCAGAGCCTTAAGATAGGGTTTTCACCAATGTGTTTTTTGGTGAGAAACCTTCTATTTCAAGGTTCTGTGCGTTTTCAGACAAGTACAATATGTATTTATAGTGTTTCTGATGAAATCCCTCCTTTTAATGCATTTTCTCACAGAAAACGAGTCTCTCGCCATGAGAACATGGCTTTTTTGAAAAAGCATATTCTCGTCGAGACATCGTGTTTTAACCAATAAAAACGACTCCCGGTCTTATTTAGTTCACATTTTTACTTTTGGTAACCTAGCTCATATGTATAAAGCACTAAACGTTTTTATCGCGTTAAACACATTTTGTCGACAAGGAAAGCACAATTTCATCAAAAACAAACAAAACAAGAAAGATGAATCTATTCAACAAGTCTGCAACACGTCCTGAAGACTTACATGATTTCACCCAATGTCAATGTGTAATTTCTCCAGTTCTGATCATTGTTTAGGTTGTTGGTAGCTTGGTCCAATGCCAAAACACAGTGAAATCTTTTTATGGCTTTAAACGCGTTTTCTCCTCGAGAGAAACATGATTTCACTAAAAACGTTATAGTTTAAACATGCCTGCTGTACATGTGTGCAAACACTCAGAGCCTTAAGATAGGGTTTTCACCAATGTGTTTTTTGGTGAGAAACCTTCTATTTCAAGGTTCTGTGCGTTTTCAGACAAGTACAATATGTATTTACAGTGTTTCTGATGAAATCCCTCCTTTTAATGCATTTTCTCACAGAAAACGAGTCTCTCGCCATGAGAACATGGCTTTTTTGAAAAAGCATATTCTCATCGAGAAATCGTGTTTTAAACAATAAAAACGACTCTCGGTCTTATTTAGTTCACATTTTTACTTTTGGTAGCCTAGCTCATATGTATAAAGCACTAAACGTTTTTATCGCTTTAAACGCATTTTCTCGACAAGGAAAGCACAATTTCATCAAAAACAAACAAAACAAGAAAAATGAATCTATTCAACAAGTCTGCAACACGTCCTTAAGAGTTACATGGTTTCACCCAATGTCAATGTGTAATTTCTCCAGTTCTGATCATTGTTTAGGTTGTTGGTAGCTTGGTCCAATGCCAAAACACAGTGAAATCTTTTTATGGCTTTAAACGCGTTTTCTCCTCGAGAGAAACATGATTTCACTAAAAACGTTATAGTTTAAACATGCCTGCTGTACATGTGTGCAAACACTCAGAGCCTTAAGATAGGGTTTTCACCAATGTGTTTTTTGGTGAGAAACCTTCTATTTCAAGGATCTGTGCGTTTTCAGACAAGTACAATATGTATTTATAGTGTTTCTGATGAAATCCCTCCTTTTAATGCATTTTCTCACAGAAAACGAGTCTCTCGCCATGAGAACATGGCTTTTTTGAAAAAGCATATTCTCGTCGAGAAATCGTGTTTTACACAATAAAAACGACTCTCGGTCTTATTTAGTTCACATTTTTACTTTTGGTAACCTAGCCCATATGTATAAAGCAGTAAACGTTTTTATCGCTTTAAACGCATTTTCTCGACAAGGAAAGCACAATTTCATCAAAAACAAACACAACAAGAAAGATGAATCTATTCAACAAGTCTGCAACACGTCCTGAAGAGTTACATGATTTCACCCAATGTCAATGTGTAATTTTTCCAGTTCTGATCATTGTTTAGGTTGTTGGTAGCTCGGTCCAATGCCAAAACACAGTGAAATCTTTTTATGGCTTTAAACGCGTTTTCTCCTCGAGAGAAACATGATTTCACTAAAAACGTTATAGTTTAAACATGCCTGCTGTACATGTGTGCAAACACTCAGAGCCTTAAGATAGGGTTTTCACCAATGTGTTTTTTGGTGAGAAACCTTCTATTTCAAGGTTCTGTGCGTTTTCAGACAAGTAAAATATGTATTTATAAGTGTTTCTGATGAAATCCCTCCTTATAATGCATTTTCTCACAGAAAATGAGTCTCTCGCCATGGGAACATGGCTTTTTTGAAAAAGCATATTCTCGTCGAGACATCGTGTTTTAACCAATAAAAACGACTCCCGGTCTTATTTAGTTCACATTTTTACTTTTGGTAACCTAGCTCATATGTATAAAGCACTAAACGTTTTTATCGCGTTAAACGCATTTTCTCGACAAGGAAAGCACAATTTCATCAAAAACAAACAAAACAAGAAAAATGAATCTATTCAACAAGTCTGCAGCACGTCCTGAAGAGTTACATGGTTTCATCCAATGTCAATGTGTAATTTCTCCAGTTCTGATCATTGTTTAGGTTGTTGGTAGCTTGGTCCAATGCCAAAACACAGTGAAATCTTTTTATGGCTTTAAACGCGTTTTCTCCTCGAGAGAAACATGATTTCACTAAAAACGTTATAGTTTAAACATGCCTGCTGTACATATGTGCAAACACTCAGAGCCTTAAGATAGGGTTTTCACCAATGTGTTTTTTGGTGAGAAACCTTCTATTTCAAGGTTCTGTGCGTTTTCAGACAAGTACAATATGTATTTATAGTGTTTCTGATGAAATCCCTCCTTTTAATGCATTTTCTCACAGAAAACGAGTCTCTCGCCATGAGAACATGGCTTTTTTGAAAAAGCATATTCTCGTCGAGACATCGTGTTTTAACCAATAAAAACGACTCCCGGTCTTATTTAGTTCACATTTTTACTTTTGGTAACCTAGCTCATATGTATAAAGCACTAAACGTTTTTATCGCGTTAAACACATTTTGTCGACAAGGAAAGCACAATTTCATCAAAAACAAACAAAACAAGAAAGATGAATCTATTCAACAAGTCTGCAACACGTCCTGAAGACTTACATGATTTCACCCAATGTCAATGTGTAATTTCTCCAGTTCTGATCATTGTTTAGGTTGTTGGTAGCTTGGTCCAATGCCAAAACACAGTGAAATCTTTTTATGGCTTTAAACGCGTTTTCTCCTCGAGAGAAACATGATTTCACTAAAAACGTTATAGTTTAAACATGCCTGCTGTACATGTGTGCAAACACTCAGAGCCTTAAGATAGGGTTTTCACCAATGTGTTTTTTGGTGAGAAACCTTCTATTTCAAGGTTCTGTGCGTTTTCAGACAAGTACAATATGTATTTACAGTGTTTCTGATGAAATCCCTCCTTTTAATGCATTTTCTCACAGAAAACGAGTCTCTCGCCATGAGAACATGGCTTTTTTGAAAAAGCATATTCTCATCGAGAAATCGTGTTTTAAACAATAAAAACGACTCTCGGTCTTATTTAGTTCACATTTTTACTTTTGGTAGCCTAGCTCATATGTATAAAGCACTAAACGTTTTTATCGCGTTAAACGCATTTTCTCGACAAGGAAAGCACAATTTCATCAAAAACAAACAAAACAAGAAAAATGAATCTATTCAACAAGTCTGCAGCACGTCCTGAAGAGTTACATGGTTTCATCCAATGTCAATGTGTAATTTCTCCAGTTCTGATCATTGTTTAGGTTGTTGGTAGCTTGGTCCAATGCCAAAACACAGTGAAATCTTTTTATGGCTTTAAACGCGTTTTCTCCTCGAGAGAAACATGATTTCACTAAAAACGTTATAGTTTAAACATGCCTGCTGTACATGTGTGCAAACACTCAGAGCCTTAAGATAGGGTTTTCACCAATGTGTTTTTTGGTGAGAAACCTTCTATTTCAAGGTTCTGTGCGTTTTCAGACAAGTACAATATGTATTTATAGTGTTTCTGATGAAATCCCTCCTTTTAATGCATTTTCTCACAGAAAACGAGTCTCTCGCCATGAGAACATGGCTTTTTTGAAAAAGCATATTCTCGTCGAGACATCGTGTTTTAACCAATAAAAACGACTCCCGGTCTTATTTAGTTCACATTTTTACTTTTGGTATCCTAGCTCATATGTATAAAGCACTAAACGTTTTTATCGCGTTAAACACATTTTGTCGACAAGGAAAGCACAATTTCATCAAAAACAAACAAAACAAGAAAAATGAATCTATTCAACAAGTCTGCAACACGTCCTGAAGACTTACATGATTTCACCCAATGTCAATGTGTAATTTCTCCAGTTCTGATCATTGTTTAGGTTGTTGGTAGCTTGGTCCAATGCCAAAACACAGTGAAATCTTTTTATGGCTTTAAACGCGTTTTCTCCTCGAGAGAAACATGATTTCACTAAAAACGTTATAGTTTAAACATGCCTGCTGTACATGTGTGCAAACACTCAGAGCCTTAAGATAGGGTTTTCACCAATGTGTTTTTTGGTGAGAAACCTTCTATTTCAAGGTTCTGTGCGTTTTCAGACAAGTACAATATGTATTTATAGTGTTTCTGATGAAATCCCTCCTTTTAATGCATCTTCTCACAGAAAACGAGTCTCTCGCCATGAGAACATGGCTTTTTTGAAAAAGCATATTCTCGTCGAGAAATCGTGTTTTACACAATAAAAACGACTCTCGGTCTTATTTAGTTCACATTTTTACTTTTGGTAACCTAGCCCATATGTATAAAGCACTAAACCTTTTTATCGCGTTAAACGCATTTTCTCGACAAGGAAAGCACAATTTCATCAAAAACAAACACAACAAGAAAGATGAATCTATTCAACAAGTCTGCAACACGTCCTGAAGAGTTACATGATTTCACCCAATGTCAATGTGTAATTTCTCCAGTTCTGATCATTGTTTAGGTTGTTGGTAGCTTGGTCCAATGCCAAAACACAGTGAAATCTTTTTATGGCTTTAAACGCGTTTTCTCCTCGAGAGAAACATGATTTCACTAAAAACGTTATAGTTTAAACATGCCTGCTGTACATGTGTGCAAACACTCAGAGCCTTAAGATAGGGTTTTCACCAATGTGTTTTTTGGTGAGAAACCTTCTATTTCAAGGTTCTGTGCGTTTTCAGACAAGTACAATATGTATTTATAGTGTTTCTGATGAAATCCCTCCTTTTAATGCATTTTCTCACAGAAAACGAGTCTCTCGCCATGAGAACATGGCTTTTTTGAAAAAGCATATTCTCGTCGAGACATCGTGTTTTAACCAATAAAAACGACTCCCGGTCTTATTTGGTTCACATTTTTACTTTTGGTAACCTAGCTCATATGTATAAAGCACTAAACGTTTTTATCGCGTTAAACGCATTTTCTCGACAAGGAAAGCACAATTTCATCAAAAACAAACACAACAAGAAAGATGAATCTATTCAACAAGTCTGCAACACGTCCTGAAGAGTTACATGATTTCACCCAATGTCAATGTGTAATTTTTCCAGTTCTGATCATTGTTTAGGTTGTTGGTAGCTCGGTCCAATGCCAAAACACAGTGAAATCTTTTTATGGCTTTAAACGCGTTTTCTCCTCGAGAGAAACATGATTTCACTAAAAACGTTATAGTTTAAACATGCCTGCTGTACATGTGTGCAAACACTCAGAGCCTTAAGATAGGGTTTTCACCAATGTGTTTTTTGGTGAGAAGCCTTCTATTTCAAGGTTCTGTGCGTTTTCAGACAAGTAAAATATGTATTTATAAGTGTTTCTGATGAAATCCCTCCTTATAATGCATTTTCTCACAGAAAATGAGTCTCTCGCCATGGGAACATGGCTTTTTTGAAAAAGCATATTCTCGTCGAGACATCGTGTTTTAACCAATAAAAACGACTCCCGGTCTTATTTAGTTCACATTTTTACTTTTGGTAACCTAGCTCATATGTATAAAGCACTAAACGTTTTTATCGCGTTAAACGCATTTTCTCGACAAGGAAAGCACAATTTCATCAAAAACAAACAAAACAAGAAAAATGAATCTATTCAACAAGTCTGCAGCACGTCCTGAAGAGTTACATGGTTTCATCCAATGTCAATGTGTAATTTCTCCAGTTCTGATCATTGTTTAGGTTGTTGGTAGCTTGGTCCAATGCCAAAACACAGTGAAATCTTTTTATGGCTTTAAACGCGTTTTCTCCTCGAGAGAAACATGATTTCACTAAAAACGTTATAGTTTAAACATGCCTGCTGTACATGTGTGCAAACACTCAGAGCCTTAAGATAGGGTTTTCACCAATGTGTTTTTTGGTGAGAAACCTTCTATTTCAAGGTTCTGTGCGTTTTCAGACAAGTACAATATGTATTTATAGTGTTTCTGATGAAATCCCTCCTTTTAATGCATTTTCTCACAGAAAACGAGTCTCTCGCCATGAGAACATGGCTTTTTTGAAAAAGCATATTCTCGTCGAGACATCGTGTTTTAACCAATAAAAACGACTCCCGGTCTTATTTAGTTCACATTTTTACTTTTGGTATCCTAGCTCATATGTATAAAGCACTAAACGTTTTTATCGCGTTAAACACATTTTGTCGACAAGGAAAGCACAATTTCATCAAAAACAAACAAAACAAGAAAAATGAATCTATTCAACAAGTCTGCAACACGTCCTGAAGACTTACATGATTTCACCCAATGTCAATGTGTAATTTCTCCAGTTCTGATCATTGTTTAGGTTGTTGGTAGCTTGGTCCAATGCCAAAACACAGTGAAATCTTTTTATGGCTTTAAACGCGTTTTCTCCTCGAGAGAAACATGATTTCACTAAAAACGTTATAGTTTAAACATGCCTGCTGTACATGTGTGCAAACACTCAGAGCCTTAAGATAGGGTTTTCACCAATGTGTTTTTTGGTGAGAAACCTTCTATTTCAAGGTTCTGTGCGTTTTCAGACAAGTACAATATGTATTTATAGTGTTTCTGATGAAATCCCTCCTTTTAATGCATCTTCTCACAGAAAACGAGTCTCTCGCCATGAGAACATGGCTTTTTTGAAAAAGCATATTCTCGTCGAGAAATCGTGTTTTACACAATAAAAACGACTCTCGGTCTTATTTAGTTCACATTTTTACTTTTGGTAACCTAGCCCATATGTATAAAGCACTAAACCTTTTTATCGCGTTAAACGCATTTTCTCGACAAGGAAAGCACAATTTCATCAAAAACAAACACAACAAGAAAGATGAATCTATTCAACAAGTCTGCAACACGTCCTGAAGAGTTACATGATTTCACCCAATGTCAATGTGTAATTTCTCCAGTTCTGATCATTGTTTAGGTTGTTGGTAGCTTGGTCCAATGCCAAAACACAGTGAAATCTTTTTATGGCTTTAAACGCGTTTTCTCCTCGAGAGAAACATGATTTCACTAAAAACGTTATAGTTTAAACATGCCTGCTGTACATGTGTGCAAACACTCAGAGCCTTAAGATAGGGTTTTCACCAATGTGTTTTTTGGTGAGAAACCTTCTATTTCAAGGTTCTGTGCGTTTTCAGACAAGTACAATATGTATTTATAGTGTTTCTGATGAAATCCCTCCTTTTAATGCATTTTCTCACAGAAAACGAGTCTCTCGCCATGAGAACATGGCTTTTTTGAAAAAGCATATTCTCGTCGAGACATCGTGTTTTAACCAATAAAAACGACTCCCGGTCTTATTTGGTTCACATTTTTACTTTTGGTAACCTAGCTCATATGTATAAAGCACTAAACGTTTTTATCGCGTTAAACGCATTTTCTCGACAAGGAAAGCACAATTTCATCAAAAACAAACAAAACAAGAAAAATGAATCTATTCAACAAGTCTGCAGCACGTCCTGAAGAGTTACATGGTTTCATCCAATGTCAATGTGTAATTTCTCCAGTTCTGATCATTGTTTAGGTTGTTGGTAGCTTGGTCCAATGCCAAAACACAGTGAAATCTTTTTATGGCTTTAAACGCGTTTTCTCCTCGAGAGAAACATGATTTCACTAAAAACGTTATAGTTTAAACATGCCTGCTGTACATGTGTGCAAACACTCAGAGCCTTAAGATAGGGTTTTCACCAATGTGTTTTTTGGTGAGAAACCTTCTATTTCAAGGTTCTGTGCGTTTTCAGACAAGTACAATATGTATTTATAGTGTTTCTGATGAAATCCCTCCTTTTAATGCATTTTCTCACAGAAAACGAGTCTCTCGCCATGAGAACATGGCTTTTTTGAAAAAGCATATTCTCGTCGAGACATCGTGTTTTAACCAATAAAAACGACTCCCGGTCTTATTTAGTTCACATTTTTACTTTTGGTAACCTAGCTCATATGTATAAAGCACTAAACGTTTTTATCGCGTTAAACACATTTTGTCGACAAGGAAAGCACAATTTCATCAAAAACAAACAAAACAAGAAAGATGAATCTATTCAACAAGTCTGCAACACGTCCTGAAGACTTACATGATTTCACCCAATGTCAATGTGTAATTTCTCCAGTTCTGATCATTGTTTAGGTTGTTGGTAGCTTGGTCCAATGCCAAAACACAGTGAAATATTTTTATGGCTTTAAACGCGTTTTCTCCTCGAGAGAAACATGATTTCACTAAAAACGTTATAGTTTAAACATGCCTGCTGTACATGTGTGCAAACACTCAGAGCCTTAAGATAGGGTTTTCACCAATGTGTTTTTTGGTGAGAAACCTTCTATTTCAAGGTTCTGTGCGTTTTCAGACAAGTAAAATATGTATTTATAGTGTTTCTGATGAAATCCCTCCTTATAATGCATTTTCTCACAGAAAATGAGTCTCTCGCCATGGGAACATGGCTTTTTTGAAAAAGCATATTCTCGTCGAGACATCGTGTTTTAACCAATAAAAACGACTCCCGGTCTTATTTAGTTCACATTTTTACTTTTGGTAACCTAGCTCATATGTATAAAGCACTAAACGTTTTTATCGCGTTAAACGCATTTTCTCGACAAGGAAAGCACAATTTCATCAAAAACAAACAAAACAAGAAAAATGAATCTATTCAACAAGTCTGCAGCACGTCCTGAAGAGTTACATGGTTTCATCCAATGTCAATGTGTAATTCCTCCAGTTCTGATCATTGTTTAGGTTGTTGGTAGCTTGGTCCAATGCCAAAACACAGTGAAATCTTTTTATGGCTTTAAACGCGTTTTCTCCTCGAGAGAAACATGATTTCACTAAAAACGTTATAGTTTAAACATGCCTGCTGTACATGTGTGCAAACACTCAGAGCCTTAAGATAGGGTTTTCACCAATGTGTTTTTTGGTGAGAAACCTTCTATTTCAAGGTTCTGTGCGTTTTCAGACAAGTACAATATGTATTTATAGTGTTTCTGATGAAATCCCTCCTTTTAATGCATTTTCTCACAGAAAACGAGTCTCTCGCCATGAGAACATGGCTTTTTTGAAAAAGCATATTCTCGTCGAGACATCGTGTTTTAACCAATAAAAACGACTCCCGGTCTTATTTAGTTCACATTTTTACTTTTGGTAACCTAGCTCATATGTATAAAGCACTAAACGTTTTTATCGCGTTAAACACATTTTGTCGACAAGGAAAGCACAATTTCATCAAAAACAAACAAAACAAGAAAGATGAATCTATTCAACAAGTCTGCAACACGTCCTGAAGACTTACATGATTTCACCCAATGTCAATGTGTAATTTCTCCAGTTCTGATCATTGTTTAGGTTGTTGGTAGCTTGGTCCAATGCCAAAACACAGTGAAATCTTTTTATGGCTTTAAACGCGTTTTCTCCTCGAGAGAAACATGATTTCACTAAAAACGTTATAGTTTAAACATGCCTGCTGTACATGTGTGCAAACACTCAGAGCCTTAAGATAGGGTTTTCACCAATGTGTTTTTTGGTGAGAAACCTTCTATTTCAAGGTTCTGTGCGTTTTCAGACAAGTACAATATGTATTTACAGTGTTTCTGATGAAATCCCTCCTTTTAATGCATTTTCTCACAGAAAACGAGTCTCTCGCCATGAGAACATGGCTTTTTTGAAAAAGCATATTCTCATCGAGAAATCGTGTTTTAAACAATAAAAACGACTCTCGGTCTTATTTAGTTCACATTTTTACTTTTGGTAGCCTAGCTCATATGTATAAAGCACTAAACGTTTTTATCGCTTTAAACGCATTTTCTCGACAAGGAAAGCACAATTTCATCAAAAACAAACACAACAAGAAAAATGAATCTATTCAACAAGTCTGCAGCACGTCCTGAAGAGTTACATGGTTTCATCCAATGTCAATGTGTAATTTCTCCAGTTCTGATCATTGTTTAGGTTGTTGGTAGCTTGGTCCAATGCCAAAACACAGTGAAATCTTTTTATGGCTTTAAACGCGTTTTCTCCTCGAGAGAAACATGATTTCACTAAAAACGTTATAGTTTAAACATGCCTGCTGTACATGTGTGCAAACACTCAGAGCCTTAAGATAGGGTTTTCACCAATGTGTTTTTTGGTGAGAAACCTTCTATTTCAAGGTTCTGTGCGTTTTCAGACAAGTACAATATGTATTTATAGTGTTTCTGATGAAATCCCTCCTTTTAATGCATTTTCTCACAGAAAACGAGTCTCTCGCCATGAGAACATGGCTTTTTTGAAAAGGCATATTCTCGTCGAGACATCGTGTTTTAACCAATAAAAACGACTCCCGGTCTTATTTAGTTCACATTTTTACTTTTGGTAACCTAGCTCATATGTATAAAGCACTAAACGTTTTTATCGCGTTAAACACATTTTGTCGACAAGGAAAGCACAATTTCATCAAAAACAAACAAAACAAGAAAGATGAATCTATTCAACAAGTCTGCAACACGTCCTGAAGACTTACATGATTTCACCCAATGTCAATGTGTAATTTCTCCAGTTCTGATCATTGTTTAGGTTGTTGGTAGCTTGGTCCAATGCCAAAACACAGTGAAATCTTTTTATGGCTTTAAACGCGTTTTCTCCTCGAGAGAAACATGATTTCACTAAAAACGTTATAGTTTAAACATGCCTGCTGTACATGTGTGCAAACACTCAGAGCCTTAAGATAGGGTTTTCACCAATGTGTTTTTTGGTGAGAAACCTTCTATTTCAAGGTTCTGTGCGTTTTCAGACAAGTACAATATGTATTTACAGTGTTTCTGATGAAATCCCTCCTTTTAATGCATTTTCTCACAGAAAACGAGTCTCTCGCCATGAGAACATGGCTTTTTTGAAAAAGCATATTCTCATCGAGAAATCGTGTTTTAAACAATAAAAACGACTCTCGGTCTTATTTAGTTCACATTTTTACTTTTGGTAGCCTAGCTCATATGTCTAAAGCACTAAACGTTTTTATCGCTTTAAACGCATTTTCTCGACAAGGAAAGCACAATTTCATCAAAAACAAACAAAACAAGAAAAATGAATCTATTCAACAAGTCTGCAACACGTCCTTAAGAGTTACATGGTTTCACCCAATGTCAATGTGTAATTTCTCCAGTTCTGATCATTGTTTAGGTTGTTGGTAGCTTGGTCCAATGCCAAAACACAGTGAAATCTTTTTATGGCTTTAAACGCGTTTTCTCCTCGAGAGAAACATGATTTCACTAAAAACGTTATAGTTTAAACATGCCTGCTGTACATGTGTGCAAACACTCAGAGCCTTAAGATAGGGTTTTCACCAATGTGTTTTTTGGTGAGAAACCTTCTATTTCAAGGTTCTGTGCGTTTTCAGACAAGTACAATATGTATTTATAGTGTTTCTGATGAAATCCCTCCTTTTAATGCATCTTCTCACAGAAAACGAGTCTCTCGCCATGAGAACATGGCTTTTTTGAAAAAGCATATTCTCGTCGAGAAATCGTGTTTTACACAATAAAAACGACTCTCGGTCTTATTTAGTTCACATTTTTACTTTTGGTAACCTAGCCCATATGTATAAAGCACTAAACCTTTTTATCGCGTTAAACGCATTTTCTCGACAAGGAAAGCACAATTTCATCAAAAACAAACACAACAAGAAAGATGAATCTATTCAACAAGTCTGCAACACGTCCTGAAGAGTTACATGATTTCACCCAATGTCAATGTGTAATTTCTCCAGTTCTGATCATTGTTTAGGTTGTTGGTAGCTTGGTCCAATGCCAAAACACAGTGAAATCTTTTTATGGCTTTAAACGCGTTTTCTCCTCGAGAGAAACATGATTTCACTAAAAACGTTATAGTTTAAACATGCCTGCTGTACATGTGTGCAAACACTCAGAGCCTTAAGATAGGGTTTTCACCAATGTGTTTTTTGGTGAGAAACCTTCTATTTCAAGGTTCTGTGCGTTTTCAGACAAGTACAATATGTATTTATAGTGTTTCTGATGAAATCCCTCCTTTTAATGCATTTTCTCACAGAAAACGAGTCTCTCGCCATGAGAACATGGCTTTTTTGAAAAAGCATATTCTCGTCGAGAAATCGTATTTTACACAATAAAAACGACTCTCGGTCTTATTTAGTTCACATTTTTACTTTTGGTAACCTAGCCCATATGTATAAAGCACTAAACCTTTTTATCGCTTTAAACGCATTTTCTCGACAAGGAAAGCACAATTTCATCAAAAACAAACAAAACAAGAAAAATGAATCTATTCAACAAGTCTGCAACACGTCCTGAAGAGTTACATGGTTTCATCCAATGTCAATGTGTAATTTCTCCAGTTCTGATCATTGTTTAGGTTGTTGGTAGCTTGGTCCAATGCCAAAACACAGTGAAATCTTTTTATGGCTTTAAACGCGTTTTCTCCTCGAGAGAAACATGATTTCACTAAAAACGTTATAGTTTAAACATGCCTGCTGTACATGTGTGCAAACACTCAGAGCCTTAAGATAGGGTTTTCACCAATGTGTTTTTTGGTGAGAAACCTTCTATTTCAAGGTTCTGTGCGTTTTCAGACAAGTACAATATGTATTTATAGTGTTTCTGATGAAATCCCTCCTTTTAATGCATTTTCTCACAGAAAACGAGTCTCTCGCCATGAGAACATGGCTTTTTTGAAAAAGCATATTCTCGTCGAGAAATCGTGTTTTACACAATAAAAACGACTCTCGGTCTTATTTAGTTCACATTTTTACTTTTGGTAACCTAGCCCATATGTATAAAGCACTAAACCTTTTTATCGCGTTAAACGCATTTTCTCGACAAGGAAAGCACAATTTCATCAAAAACAAACACAACAAGAAAGATGAATCTATTCAACAAGTCTGCAACACGTCCTGAAGAGTTACATGATTTCACCCAATGTCAATGTGTAATTTCTCCAGTTCTGATCATTGTTTAGGTTGTTGGTAGCTCGGTCCAATGCCAAAACACAGTGAAATCTTTTTATGGCTTTAAACGCGTTTTCTCCTCGAGAGAAACATGATTTCACTAAAAACGTTATAGTTTAAACATGCCTGCTGTACATGTGTGCAAACACTCAGAGCCTTAAGATAGGGTTTTCACCAATGTGTTTTTTGGTGAGAAACCTTCTATTTCAAGGTTCTGTGCGTTTTCAGACAAGTAAAATATGTATTTATAGTGTTTCTGATGAAATCCCTCCTTATAATGCATTTTCTCACAGAAAATGAGTCTCTCGCCATGGGAACATGGCTTTTTTGAAAAAGCATATTCTCGTCGAGACATCGTGTTTTAACCAATAAAAACGACTCCCGGTCTTATTTAGTTCACATTTTTACTTTTGGTAACCTAGCTCATATGTATAAAGCACTAAACCTTTTTATCGCGTTAAACGCATTTTCTCGACAAGGAAAGCACAATTTCATCAAAAACAAACAAAACAAGAAAAATGAATCTATTCAACAAGTCTGCAGCACGTCCTGAAGAGTTACATGGTTTCATCCAATGTCAATGTGTAATTTCTCCAGTTCTGATCATTGTTTAGGTTGTTGGTAGCTTGGTCCAATGCCAAAACACAGTGAAATCTTTTTATGGCTTTAAACGCGTTTTCTCCTCGAGAGAAACATGATTTCACTAAAAACGTTATAGTTTAAACATGCCTGCTGTACATGTGTGCAAACACTCAGAGCCTTAAGATAGGGTTTTCACCAATGTGTTTTTTGGTGAGAAACCTTCTATTTCAAGGTTCTGTGCGTTTTCAGACAAGTACAATATGTATTTATAGTGTTTCTGATGAAATCCCTCCTTTTAAATGCATTTTCTCACAGAAAATGAGTCTCTCGCCATGGGAACATGGCTTTTTTGAAAAAGCATATTCTCGTCGAGAAATCGTGTTTTAAACAATAAAAACGACTCCCGGTCTTATTTAGTTCACATTTTTACTTTTGGTAACCTAGCTCATATGTATAAAGCACTAAACCTTTTTATCGCGTTAAACACATTTTGTCGACAAGGAAAGCACAATTTCATCAAAAACAAACAAAACAAGAAAGATGAATCTATTCAACAAGTCTGCAACACGTCCTGAAGAGTTACATGATTTCACCCAATGTCAATGTGTAATTTCTCCAGTTCTGATCATTGTTTAGGTTGTTGGTAGCTTGGTCCAATGCCAAAACACAGTGAAATCTTTTTATGGCTTTAAACGCGTTTTCTCCTGGAGAGAAACATGATTTCACTAAAAACGTTATAGTTTAAACATGCCTGCTGTACATGTGTGCAAACACTCAGAGCCTTAAGATAGGGTTTTCACCAATGTGTTTTTTGGTGAGAAACCTTCTATTTCAAGGTTCTGTGCGTTTTCAGACAAGTACAATATGTATTTATAGTGTTTCTGATGAAATCCCTCCTTTTAATGCATTTTCTCACAGAAAACGAGTCTCTCGCCATGAGAACATGGCTTTTTTGAAAAAGCATATTCTCGTCGAGAAATCGTGTTTTAAACAATAAAAACGACTCCCGGTCTTATTTAGTTCACATTTTTACTTTTGGTAACCTAGCTCATATGTATAAAGCACTAAACCTTTTTATCGCGTTAAACGCATTTTCTCGACAAGGAAAGCACAATTTCATCAACAACAAACAAAACAAGAAAAATGAATCTATTCAACAAGTCTGCAACACGTCCTGAAGAGTTACATGGTTTCATCCAATGTCAATGTGTAATTTCTCCAGTTCTGATCATTGTTTAGGTTGTTGGTAGCTTGGTCCAATGCCAAAACACAGTGAAATCTTTTTATGGCTTTAAACGCGTTTTCTCCTCGAGAGAAACATGATTTCACTAAAAACGTTATAGTTTAAACATGCCTGCTGTACATGTGTGCAAACACTCAGAGCCTTAAGATAGGGTTTTCACCAATGTGTTTTTTGGTGAGAAACCTTCTATTTCAAGGTTCTGTGCGTTTTCAGACAAGTACAATATGTATTTATAGTGTTTCTGATGAAATCCCTCCTTTTAATGCATTTTCTCACAGAGAACGAGTCTCTCGCCATGAGAACATGGCTTTTTTGAAAAAGCATATTCTCGTCGAGAAATCGTGTTTTAAACAATAAAAACGACTCCCGGTCTTATTTAGTTCACATTTTTACTTTTGGTAACCTAGCTCATATGTATAAAGCACTAAACGTTTTTATCGCGTTAAACGCATTTTCTCGACAAGGAAAGCACAATTTCATCAACAACAAACAAAACAAGAAAAATGAATCTATTCAACAAGTCTGCAACACGTCCTGAAGAGTTACATGGTTTCATCCAATGTCAATGTGTAATTTCTCCAGTTCTGATCATTGTTTAGGTTGTTGGTAGCTTGGTCCAATGCCAAAACACAGTGAAATCTTTTTATGGCTTTAAACGCGTTTTCTCCTCGAGAGAAACATGATTTCACTAAAAACGTTATAGTTTAAACATGCCTGCTGTACATATGTGCAAACACTCAGAGCCTTAAGATAGGGTTTTCACCAATGTGTTTTTTGGTGAGAAACCTTCTATTTCAAGGTTCTGTGCGTTTTCAGACAAGTACAATATGTATTTACAGTGTTTCTGATGAAATCCCTCCTTTTAATGCATTTTCTCACAGAAAACGAGTCTCTCGCCATGAGAACATGGCTTTTTTGAAAAAGCATATTCTCGTCGAGAAATCGTGTTTTAAACAATAAAAACGACTCTCGGTCTTATTTAGTTCACATTTTTACTTTTGGTAGCCTAGCCCATATGTATAAAGCACTAAACGTTTTTATCGCTTTAAACGCATTTTCTCGACAAGGAAAGCACAATTTCATCAAAAACAAACAAAACAAGAAAAATGAATCTATTCAACAAGTCTGCAACACGTCCTTAAGAGTTACATGGTTTCACCCAATGTCAATGTGTAATTTCTCCAGTTCTGATCATTGTTTAGGTTGTTGGTAGCTTGGTCCAATGCCAAAACACAGTGAAATCTTTTTATGGCTTTAAACGCGTTTTCTCCTCGAGAGAAACATGATTTCACTAAAAACGTTATAGTTTAAACATGCCTGCTGTACATGTGTGCAAACACTCAGAGCCTTAAGATAGGGTTTTCACCAATGTGTTTTTTGGTGAGAAACCTTCTATTTCAAGGTTCTGTGCGTTTTCAGACAAGTACAATATGTATTTATAGTGTTTCTGATGAAATCCCTCCTTTTAATGCATCTTCTCACAGAAAACGAGTCTCTCGCCATGAGAACATGGCTTTTTTGAAAAAGCATATTCTCGTCGAGAAATCGTGTTTTACACAATAAAAACGACTCTCGGTCTTATTTAGTTCACATTTTTACTTTTGGTAACCTAGCCCATATGTATAAAGCACTAAACCTTTTTATCGCGTTAAACGCATTTTCTCGACAAGGAAAGCACAATTTCATCAAAAACAAACACAACAAGAAAGATGAATCTATTCAACAAGTCTGCAACACGTCCTGAAGAGTTACATGATTTCACCCAATGTCAATGTGTAATTTCTCCAGTTCTGATCATTGTTTAGGTTGTTGGTAGCTTGGTCCAATGCCAAAACACAGTGAAATCTTTTTATGGCTTTAAACGCGTTTTCTCCTCGAGAGAAACATGATTTCACTAAAAACGTTATAGTTTAAACATGCCTGCTGTACATGTGTGCAAACACTCAGAGCCTTAAGATAGGGTTTTCACCAATGTGTTTTTTGGTGAGAAACCTTCTATTTCAAGGTTCTGTGCGTTTTCAGACAAGTACAATATGTATTTATAGTGTTTCTGATGAAATCCCTCCTTTTAATGCATCTTCTCACAGAAAATGAGTCTCTCGCCATGAGAACATGGCTTTTTTGAAAAAGCATATTCTCGTCGAGAAATCGTGTTTTACACAATAAAAACGACTCTCGGTCTTATTTAGTTCACATTTTTACTTTTGGTAACCTAGCCCATATGTATAAAGCACTAAACCTTTTTATCGCGTTAAACGCATTTTCTCGACAAGGAAAGCACAATTTCATCAAAAACAAACACAACAAGAAAGATGAATCTATTCAACAAGTCTGCAACACGTCCTGAAGAGTTACATGATTTCACCCAATGTCAATGTGTAATTTCTCCAGTTCTGATCATTGTTTAGGTTGTTGGTAGCTTGGTCCAATGCCAAAACACAGTGAAATCTTTTTATGGCTTTAAACGCGTTTTCTCCTCGAGAGAAACATGATTTCACTAAAAACGTTATAGTTTAAACATGCCTGCTGTACATGTGTGCAAACACTCAGAGCCTTAAGATAGGGTTTTCACCAATGTGTTTTTTGGTGAGAAACCTTCTATTTCAAGGTTCTGTGCGTTTTCAGACAAGTACAATATGTATTTATAGTGTTTCTGATGAAATCCCTCCTTTTAATGCATTTTCTCACAGAAAACGAGTCTCTCGCCATGAGAACATGGCTTTTTTGAAAAAGCATATTCTCGTCGAGAAATCGTATTTTACACAATAAAAACGACTCTCGGTCTTATTTAGTTCACATTTTTACTTTTGGTAACCTAGCCCATATGTATAAAGCACTAAACCTTTTTATCGCTTTAAACGCATTTTCTCGACAAGGAAAGCACAATTTCATCAAAAACAAACACAACAAGAAAGATGAATCTATTCAACAAGTCTGCAACACGTCCTGAAGAGTTACATGATTTCACCCAATGTCAATGTGTAATTTCTCCAGTTCTGATCATTGTTTAGGTTGTTGGTAGCTCGGTCCAATGCCAAAACACAGTGAAATCTTTTTATGGCTTTAAACGCGTTTTCTCCTCGAGAGAAACATGATTTCACTAAAAACGTTATAGTTTAAACATGCCTGCTGTACATGTGTGCAAACACTCAGAGCCTTAAGATAGGGTTTTCACCAATGTGTTTTTTGGTGAGAAACCTTCTATTTCAAGGTTCTGTGCGTTTTCAGACAAGTAAAATATGTATTTATAGTGTTTCTGTTGAAATCCCTCCTTATAATGCATTTTCTCACAGAAAATGAGTCTCTCGCCATGGGAACATGGCTTTTTTGAAAAAGCATATTCTCGTCGAGACATCGTGTTTTAACCAATAAAAACGACTCCCGGTCTTATTTAGTTCACATTTTTACTTTTGGTAACGTAGCTCATATGTATAAAGCACTAAACCTTTTTATCGCGTTAAACGCATTTTCTCGACAAGGAAAGCACAATTTCATCAAAAACAAACAAAACAAGAAAAATGAATCTATTCAACAAGTCTGCAGCACGTCCTGAAGAGTTACATGGTTTCATCCAATGTCAATGTGTAATTTCTCCAGTTCTGATCATTGTTTAGGTTGTTGGTAGCTTGGTCCAATGCCAAAACACAGTGAAATCTTTTTATGGCTTTAAACGCGTTTTCTCCTCGAGAGAAACATGATTTCACTAAAAACGTTATAGTTTAAACATGCCTGCTGTACATGTGTGCAAACACTCAGAGCCTTAAGATAGGGTTTTCACCAATGTGTTTTTTGGTGAGAAACCTTCTATTTCAAGGTTCTGTGCGTTTTCAGACAAGTACAATATGTATTTATAGTGTTTCTGATGAAATCCCTCCTTTTAATGCATTTTCTCACAGAAAACGAGTCTCTCGCCATGAGAACATGGCTTTTTTGAAAAAGCATATTCTCGTCGAGAAATCGTATTTTACACAATAAAAACGACTCTCGGTCTTATTTAGTTCACATTTTTACTTTTGGTAACCTAGCCCATATGTATAAAGCACTAAACCTTTTTATCGCTTTAAACGCATTTTCTCGACAAGGAAAGCACAATTTCATCAAAAACAAACACAACAAGAAAGATGAATCTATTCAACAAGTCTGCAACACGTCCTGAAGAGTTACATGATTTCACCCAATGTCAATGTGTAATTTCTCCAGTTCTGATCATTGTTTAGGTTGTTGGTAGCTCGGTCCAATGCCAAAACACAGTGAAATCTTTTTATGGCTTTAAACGCGTTTTCTCCTCGAGAGAAACATGATTTCACTAAAAACGTTATAGTTTAAACATGCCTGCTGTACATGTGTGCAAACACTCAGAGCCTTAAGATAGGGTTTTCACCAATGTGTTTTTTGGTGAGAAACCTTCTATTTCAAGGTTCTGTGCGTTTTCAGACAAGTAAAATATGTATTTATAGTGTTTCTGTTGAAATCCCTCCTTATAATGCATTTTCTCACAGAAAATGAGTCTCTCGCCATGGGAACATGGCTTTTTTGAAAAAGCATATTCTCGTCGAGACATCGTGTTTTAACCAATAAAAACGACTCCCGGTCTTATTTAGTTCACATTTTTACTTTTGGTAACGTAGCTCATATGTATAAAGCACTAAACCTTTTTATCGCGTTAAACGCATTTTCTCGACAAGGAAAGCACAATTTCATCAAAAACAAACAAAACAAGAAAAATGAATCTATTCAACAAGTCTGCAGCACGTCCTGAAGAGTTACATGGTTTCATCCAATGTCAATGTGTAATTTCTCCAGTTCTGATCATTGTTTAGGTTGTTGGTAGCTTGGTCCAATGCCAAAACACAGTGAAATCTTTTTATGGCTTTAAACGCGTTTTCTCCTCGAGAGAAACATGATTTCACTAAAAACGTTATAGTTTAAACATGCCTGCTGTACATGTGTGCAAACACTCAGAGCCTTAAGATAGGGTTTTCACCAATGTGTTTTTTGGTGAGAAACCTTCTATTTCAAGGTTCTGTGCGTTTTCAGACAAGTACAATATGTATTTATAGTGTTTCTGATGAAATCCCTCCTTTTAAATGCATTTTCTCACAGAAAATGAGTCTCTCGCCATGGGAACATGGCTTTTTTGAAAAAGCATATTCTCGTCGAGAAATCGTGTTTTAAACAATAAAAACGACTCCCGGTCTTATTTAGTTCACATTTTTACTTTTGGTAACCTAGCTCATATGTATAAAGCACTAAACCTTTTTATCGCGTTAAACACATTTTGTCGACAAGGAAAGCACAATTTCATCAAAAACAAACAAAACAAGAAAAATGAATCTATTCAACAAGTCTGCAACACGTCCTGAAGAGTTACATGATTTCACCCAATGTCAATGTGTAATTTCTCCAGTTCTGATCATTGTTTAGGTTGTTGGTAGCTTGGTCCAATGCCAAAACACAGTGAAATCTTTTTATGGCTTTAAACGCGTTTTCTCCTCGAGAGAAACATGATTTCACTAAAAACGTTATAGTTTAAACATGCCTGCTGTACATGTGTGCAAACACTCAGAGCCTTAAGATAGGGTTTTCACCAATGTGTTTTTTGGTGAGAAACCTTCTATTTCAAGGTTCTGTGCGTTTTCAGACAAGTACAATATGTATTTATAGTGTTTCTGATGAAATCCCTCCTTTTAATGCATTTTCTCACAGAAAACGAGTCTCTCGCCATGAGAACATGGCTTTTTTGAAAAAGCATATTCTCGTCGAGAAATCGTGTTTTAAACAATAAAAACGACTTCCGGTCTTATTTAGTTCACATTTTTACTTTTGGTAACCTAGCTCATATGTATAAAGCACTAAACGTTTTTATCGCGTTAAACGCATTTTCTCGACAAGGAAAGCACAATTTCATCAACAACAAACAAAACAAGAAAAATGAATCTATTCAACAAGTCTGCAACACGTCCTGAAGAGTTACATGGTTTCATCCAATGTCAATGTGTAATTTCTCCAGTTCTGATCATTGTTTCGGTTGTTGGTAGCTTGGTCCAATGCCAAAACACAGTGAAATCTTTTTATGGCTTTAAACGCGTTTTCTCCTCGAGAGAAACATGATTTCACTAAAAACGTTATAGTTTAAACATGCCTGCTGTACATGTGTGCAAACACTCAGAGCCTTAAGATAGGGTTTTCACCAATGTGTTTTTTGGTGAGAAACCTTCTATTTCAAGGTTCTGTGCGTTTTCAGACAAGTACAATATGTATTTATAGTGTTTCTGATGAAATCCCTCCTTTTAATGCATCTTCTCACAGAAAACGAGTCTCTCGCCATGAGAACATGGCTTTTTTGAAAAAGCATATTCTCGTCGAGAAATCGTGTTTTACACAATAAAAACGACTCTCGGTCTTATTTAGTTCACATTTTTACTGTTGGTAACCTAGCCCATATGTATAAAGCACTAAACCTTTTTATCGCGTTAAACGCATTTTCTCGACAAGGAAAGCACAATTTCATCAAAAACAAACACAACAAGAAAGATGAATCTATTCAACAAGTCTGCAACACGTCCTGAAGAGTTACATGATTTCACCCAATGTCAATGTGTAATTTCTCCAGTTCTGATCATTGTTTCGGTTGTTGGTAGCTTGGTCCAATGCCAAAACACAGTGAAATCTTTTTATGGCTTTAAACGCGTTTTCTCCTCGAGAGAAACATGATTTCACTAAAAACGTTATAGTTTAAACATGCCTGCTGTACATGTGTGCAAACACTCAGAGCCTTAAGATAGGGTTTTCACCATTGTGTTTTTTGGTGAGAAACCTTCTATTTCAAGGTTCTGTGCGTTTCAGACAAGTACAATATGTATTTATAGTGTTTCTGATGAAATCCCTCCTTTTAATGCATTTTCTCACAGAAAACGAGTCTCTCGCCATGAGAACATGGCTTTTTTGAAAAAGCATATTCTCGTCGAGACATCGTGTTTTAACCAATAAAAACGACTCCCGGTCTTATTTAGTTCACATTTTTACTTTTGGTAACCTAGCTCATATGTATAAAGCACTAAACGTTTTTATCGCGTTAAACACATTTTGTCGACAAGGAAAGCACAATTTCATCAAAAACAAACAAAACAAGAAAGATGAATCTATTCAACAAGTCTGCAACACGTCCTGAAGAGTTACATGATTTCACCCAATGTCAATGTGTAATTTCTCCAGTTCTGATCATTGTTTAGGTTGTTGGTAGCTTGGTCCAATGCCAAAACACAGTGAAATCTTTTTATGGCTTTAAACGCGTTTTCTCCTCGAGAGAAACATGATTTCACTAAAAACGTTATAGTTTAAACATGCCTGCTTTACATGTGTGCAAACACTCAGAGCCTTAAGATAGGGTTTTCACCAATGTGTTTTTTGGTGAGAAACCTTCTATTTCAAGGTTCTGTGCGTTTTCAGACAAGTACAATATGTATTTATAGTGTTTCTGATGAAATCCCTCCTTTTAATGCATTTTCTCACAGAAAACGAGTCTCTCGCCATGAGAACATGGCTTTTTTGAAAAAGCATATTCTCGTCGAGACATCGTGTTTTAACCAATAAAAACGACTCCCGGTCTTATTTAGTTCACATTTTTACTTTTGGTAACCTAGCTCATATGTATAAAGCACTAAACGTTTTTATCGCGTTAAACACATTTTGTCGACAAGGAAAGCACAATTTCATCAAAAACAAACAAAACAAGAAAGATGAATCTATTCAACAAGTCTGCAACACGTCCTGAAGAGTTACATGATTTCACCCAATGTCAATGTGTAATTTCTCCAGTTCTGATCATTGTTTAGGTTGTTGGTAGCTTGGTCCAATGCCAAAACACAGTGAAATATTTTTATGGCTTTAAACGCGTTTTCTCCTCGAGAGAAACATGATTTCACTAAAAACGTTATAGTTTAAACATGCCTGCTTTACATGTGTGCAAACACTCAGAGCCTTAAGATAGGGTTTTCACCAATGTGTTTTTTGGTGAGAAACCTTCTATTTCAAGGTTCTGTGCGTTTTCAGACAAGTACAATATGTATTTACAGTGTTTCTGATGAAATCCCTCCTTTTAATGCATTTTCTCACAGAAAACGAGTCTCTCGCCATGAGAACATGGCTTTTTTGAAAAAGCATATTCTCATCGAGAAATCGTGTTTTAAACAATAAAAACGACTCTCGGTCTTATTTAGTTCACATTTTTACTTTTGGTAGCCTAGCTCATATGTATAAAGCACTAAACGTTTTTATCGCTTTAAACGCATTTTCTCGACAAGGAAAGCACAATTTCATCAAAAACAAACACAACAAGAAAAATGAATCTATTCAACAAGTCTGCAACACGTCCTTAAGAGTTACATGGTTTCACCCAATGTCAATGTGTAATTTCTCCAGTTCTGATCATTGTTTAGGTTGTTGGTAGCTTGGTCCAATGCCAAAACACAGTGAAATCTTTTTATGGCTTTAAACGCGTTTTCTCCTCGAGAGAAACATGATTTCACTAAAAACGTTATAGTTTAAACATGCCTGCTGTACATGTGTGCAAACACTCAGAGCCTTAAGATAGGGTTTTCACCAATGTGTTTTTTGGTGAGAAACCTTCTATTTCAAGGTTCTGTGCGTTTTCAGACAAGTACAATATGTATTTATAGTGTTTCTGATGAAATCCCTCCTTTTAATGCATTTTCTCACAGAAAACGAGTCTCTCGCCATGAGAACATGGCTTTTTTGAAAAAGCATATTCTCGTCGAGAAATCGTGTTTTACACAATAAAAACGACTCTCGGTCTTATTTAGTTCACATTTTTACTTTTGGTAACCTAGCCCATATGTATAAAGCACTAAACCTTTTTATCGCGTTAAACGCATTTTCTCGACAAGGAAAGCACAATTTCATCAAAAACAAACACAACAAGAAAGATGAATCTATTCAACAAGTCTGCAACACGTCCTGAAGAGTTACATGATTTCACCCAATGTCAATGTGTAATTTCTCCAGTTCTGATCATTGTTTAGGTTGTTGGTAGCTCGGTCCAATGCCAAAACACAGTGAAATCTTTTTATGGCTTTAAACGCGTTTTCTCCTCGAGAGAAACATGATTTCACTAAAAACGTTATAGTTTAAACATGCCTGCTGTACATGTGTGCAAACACTCAGAGCCTTAAGATAGGGTTTTCACCAATGTGTTTTTTGGTGAGAAACCTTCTATTTCAAGGTTCTGTGCGTTTTCAGACAAGTAAAATATGTATTTATAGTGTTTCTGATGAAATCCCTCCTTATAATGCATTTTCTCACAGAAAATGAGTCTCTCGCCATGGGAACATGGCTTTTTTGAAAAAGCATATTCTCGTCGAGAAATCGTGTTTTAACCAATAAAAACGACTCCCGGTCTTATTTAGTTCACATTTTTACTTTTGGTAACCTAGCTCATATGTATAAAGCACTAAACGTTTTTATCGCGTTAAACGCATTTTCTCGACAAGGAAAGCACAATTTCATCAAAAACAAACAAAATAAGAAAAATGAATCTATTCAACAAGTCTGCAGCACGTCCTGAAGAGTTACATGGTTTCATCCAATGTCAATGTGTAATTTCTCCAGTTCTGATCATTGTTTAGGTTGTTGGTAGCTTGGTCCAATGCCAAAACACAGTGAAATATTTTTATGGCTTTAAACGCGTTTTCTCCTCGAGAGAAACATGATTTCACTAAAAACGTTATAGTTTAAACATGCCTGCTGTACATGTGTGCAAACACTCAGAGCCTTAAGATAGGGTTTTCACCAATGTGTTTTTTGGTGAGAAACCTTCTATTTCAAGGTTCTGTGCGTTTTCAGACAAGTACAATATGTATTTATAGTGTTTCTGATGAAATCCCTCCTTTTAATGCATTTTCTCACAGAAAACGAGTCTCTCGCCATGAGAACATGGCTTTTTTGAAAAAGCATATTCTCGTCGAGACATCGTGTTTTAACCAATAAAAACGACTCCCGGTCTTATTTAGTTCACATTTTTACTTTTGGTAACCTAGCTCATATGTATAAAGCACTAAACGTTTTTATCGCGTTAAACACATTTTGTCGACAAGGAAAGCACAATTTCATCAAAAACAAACAAAACAAGAAAGATGAATCTATTCAACAAGTCTGCAACACGTCCTGAAGACTTACATGATTTCACCCAATGTCAATGTGTAATTTCTCCAGTTCTGATCATTGTTTAGGTTGTTGGTAGCTTGGTCCAATGCCAAAACACAGTGAAATCTTTTTATGGCTTTAAACGCGTTTTCTCCTCGAGAGAAACATGATTTCACTAAAAACGTTATAGTTTAAACATGCCTGCTGTACATGTGTGCAAACACTCAGAGCCTTAAGATAGGGTTTTCACCAATGTGTTTTTTGGTGAGAAACCTTCTATTTCAAGGTTCTGTGCGTTTTCAGACAAGTACAATATGTATTTACAGTGTTTCTGATGAAATCCCTCCTTTTAATGCATTTTCTCACAGAAAACGAGTCTCTCGCCATGAGAACATGGCTTTTTTGAAAAAGCATATTCTCATCGAGAAATCGTGTTTTAAACAATAAAAACGACTCTCGGTCTTATTTAGTTCACATTTTTACTTTTGGTAGCCTAGCTCATATGTATAAAGCACTAAACGTTTTTATCGCTTTAAACGCATTTTCTCGACAAGGAAAGCACAATTTCATCAAAAACAAACAAAACAAGAAAAATGAATCTATTCAACAAGTCTGCAACACGTCCTGAAGAGTTACATGGTTTCACCCAATGTCAATGTGTAATTTCTCCAGTTCTGATCATTGTTTAGGTTGTTGGTAGCTTGGTCCAATGCCAAAACACAGTGAAATCTTTTTATGGCTTTAAACGCGTTTTCTCCTCGAGAGAAACATGATTTCACTAAAAACGTTATAGTTTAAACATGCCTGCTGTACATGTGTGCAAACACTCAGAGCCTTAAGATAGGGTTTTCACCAATGTGTTTTTTGGTGAGAAACCTTCTATTTCAAGGTTCTGTGCGTTTTCAGACAAGTACAATATGTATTTATAGTGTTTCTGATGAAATCCCTCCTTTTAATGCATCTTCTCACAGAAAACGAGTCTCTCGCCATGAGAACATGGCTTTTTTGAAAAAGCATATTCTCGTCGAGAAATCGTGTTTTACACAATAAAAACGACTCTCGGTCTTATTTAGTTCACATTTTTACTTTTGGTAACCTAGCCCATATGTATAAAGCACTAAACCTTTTTATCGCGTTAAACGCATTTTCTCGACAAGGAAAGCACAATTTCATCAAAAACAAACACAACAAGAAAGATGAATCTATTCAACAAGTCTGCAACACGTCCTGAAGAGTTACATGATTTCACCCAATGTCAATGTGTAATTTCTCCAGTTCTGATCATTGTTTAGGTTGTTGGTAGCTTGGTCCAATGCCAAAACACAGTGAAATCTTTTTATGGCTTTAAACGCGTTTTCTCCTCGAGAGAAACATGATTTCACTAAAAACGTTATAGTTTAAACATGCCTGCTGTACATGTGTGCAAACACTCAGAGCCTTAAGATAGGGTTTTCACCAATGTGTTTTTTGGTGAGAAACCTTCTATTTCAAGGTTCTGTGCGTTTTCAGACAAGTACAATATGTATTTATAGTGTTTCTGATGAAATCCCTCCTTTTAATGCATTTTCTCACAGAAAACGAGTCTCTCGCCATGAGAACATGGCTTTTTTGAAAAAGCATATTCTCGTCGAGAAATCGTATTTTACACAATAAAAACGACTCTCGGTCTTATTTAGTTCACATTTTTACTTTTGGTAACCTAGCCCATATGTATAAAGCACTAAACCTTTTTATCGCTTTAAACGCATTTTCTCGACAAGGAAAGCACAATTTCATCAAAAACAAACAAAACAAGAAAAATGAATCTATTCAACAAGTCTGCAACACGTCCTGAAGAGTTACATGGTTTCATCCAATGTCAATGTGTAATTTCTCCAGTTCTGATCATTGTTTAGGTTGTTGGTAGCTTGGTCCAATGCCAAAACACAGTGAAATCTTTTTATGGCTTTAAACGCGTTTTCTCCTCGAGAGAAACATGATTTCACTAAAAACGTTATAGTTTAAACATGCCTGCTGTACATATGTGCAAACACTCAGAGCCTTAAGATAGGGTTTTCACCAATGTGTTTTTTGGTGAGAAACCTTCTATTTCAAGGTTCTGTGCGTTTTCAGACAAGTACAATATGTATTTACAGTGTTTCTGATGAAATCCCTCCTTTTAATGCATTTTCTCACAGAAAACGAGTCTCTCGCCATGAGAACATGGCTTTTTTGAAAAAGCATATTCTCGTCGAGAAATCGTGTTTTAAACAATAAAAACGACTCTCGGTCTTATTTAGTTCACATTTTTACTTTTGGTAGCCTAGCTCATATGTATAAAGCACTAAACGTTTTTATCGCGTTAAACGCATTTTCTCGACAAGGAAAGCACAATTTCATCAAAAACAAACAAAACAAGAAAAATGAATCTATTCAACAAGTCTGCAACACGTCCTGAAGAGTTACATGGTTTCACCCAATGTCAATGTGTAATTTCTCCAGTTCTGATCATTGTTTAGGTTGTTGGTAGCTTGGTCCAATGCCAAAACACAGTGAAATCTTTTTATGGCTTTAAACGCGTTTTCTCCTCGAGAGAAACATGATTTCACTAAAAACGTTATAGTTTAAACATGCCTGCTGTACATGTGTGCAAACACTCAGAGCCTTAAGATAGGGTTTTCACCAATGTGTTTTTTGGTGAGAAACCTTCTATTTCAAGGTTCTGTGCGTTTTCAGACAAGTACAATATGTATTTATAGTGTTTCTGATGAAATCCCTCCTTTTAATGCATTTTCTCACAGAAAATGAGTCTCTCGCCATGGGAACATGGCTTTTTTGAAAAAGCATATTCTCGTCGAGAAATCGTGTTTTAAACAATAAAAACGACTCCCGGTCTTATTTAGTTCACATTTTTACTTTTGGTAACCTAGCTCATATGTATAAAGCACTAAACGTTTTTATCGCGTTAAACGCCTTTTCTCGACAAGGAAAGCACAATTTCATCAAAAACAAACAAAACAAGAAAAATGAATCTATTCAACAGGTCTGCAACACGTCCTGAAGAGTTACATGATTTCACCCAATGTCAATGTGTAATTTCTCCAGTTCTGATCATTGTTTCGGTTGTTGGTAGCTTGGTCCAATGCCAAAACACAGTGAAATCTTTTTATGGCTTTAAACGCGTTTTCTCCTCGAGAGAAACATGATTTCACTAAAAACGTTATAGTTTAAACATGCCTGCTGTACATGTGTGCAAACACTCAGAGCCTTAAGATAGGGTTTTCACCAATGTGTTTTTTGGTGAGAAACCTTCTATTTCAAGGTTCTGTGCGTTTTCAGACAAGTACAATATGTATTTATAGTGTTTCTGATGAAATCCCTCCTTTTAATGCATCTTCTCACAGAAAACGAGTCTCTCGCCATGAGAACATGGCTTTTTTGAAAAAGCATATTCTCGTCGAGAAATCGTGTTTTACACAATAAAAACGACTCTCGGTCTTATTTAGTTCACATTTTTACTTTTGGTAACCTAGCCCATATGTATAAAGCACTAAACGTTTTTATCGCGTTAAACGCATTTTCTCGACAAGGAAAGCACAATTTCATCAACAACAAACACAACAAGAAAGATGAATCTATTCAACAAGTCTGCAACACGTCCTGAAGAGTTACATGGTTTCACCCAATGTCAATGTGTAATTTCTCCAGTTCTGATCATTGTTTAGGTTGTTGGTAGCTTGGTCCAATGCCAAAACACAGTGAAATCTTTTTATGGCTTTAAACGCGTTTTCTCCTCGAGAGAAACATGATTTCACTAAAAACGTTATAGTTTAAACATGCCTGCTGTACATGTGTGCAAACACTCAGAGCCTTAAGATAGGGTTTTCACCAATGTGTTTTTTGGTGAGAAACCTTCTATTTCAAGGTTCTGTGCGTTTTCAGACAAGTACAATATGTATTTATAGTGTTTCTGATGAAATCCCTCCTTTTAATGCATCTTCTCACAGAAAACGAGTCTCTCGCCATGAGAACATGGCTTTTTTGAAAAAGCATATTCTCGTCGAGAAATCGTGTTTTACACAATAAAAACGACTCTCGGTCTTATTTAGTTCACATTTTTACTTTTGGTAACCTAGCTCATATGTATAAAGCACTAAACCTTTTTATCGCGTTAAACGCATTTTCTCGACAAGGAAAGCACAATTTCATCAAAAACAAACAAAACAAGAAAAATGAATCTATTCAACAAGTCTGCAGCACGTCCTGAAGAGTTACATGGTTTCATCCAATGTCAATGTGTAATTTCTCCAGTTCTGATCATTGTTTAGGTTGTTGGTAGCTTGGTCCAATGCCAAAACACAGTGAAATCTTTTTATGGCTTTAAACGCGTTTTCTCCTCGAGAGAAACATGATTTCACTAAAAACGTTATAGTTTAAACATGCCTGCTGTACATGTGTGCAAACACTCAGAGCCTTAAGATAGGGTTTTCACCAATGTGTTTTTTGGTGAGAAACCTTCTATTTCAAGGTTCTGTGCGTTTTCAGACAAGTACAATATGTATTTATAGTGTTTCTGATGAAATCCCTCCTTTTAAATGCATTTTCTCACAGAAAATGAGTCTCTCGCCATGGGAACATGGCTTTTTTGAAAAAGCATATTCTCGTCGAGAAATCGTGTTTTAAACAATAAAAACGACTCCCGGTCTTATTTAGTTCACATTTTTACTTTTGGTAACCTAGCTCATATGTATAAAGCACTAAACCTTTTTATCGCGTTAAACACATTTTGTCGACAAGGAAAGCACAATTTCATCAAAAACAAACAAAACAAGAAAGATGAATCTATTCAACAAGTCTGCAACACGTCCTGAAGAGTTACATGATTTCACCCAATGTCAATGTGTAATTTCTCCAGTTCTGATCATTGTTTAGGTTGTTGGTAGCTTGGTCCAATGCCAAAACACAGTGAAATCTTTTTATGGCTTTAAACGCGTTTTCTCCTCGAGAGAAACATGATTTCACTAAAAACGTTATAGTTTAAACATGCCTGCTGTACATGTGTGCAAACACTCAGAGCCTTAAGATAGGGTTTTCACCAATGTGTTTTTTGGTGAGAAACCTTCTATTTCAAGGTTCTGTGCGTTTTCAGACAAGTACAATATGTATTTATAGTGTTTCTGATGAAATCCCTCCTTTTAATGCATTTTCTCACAGAAAACGAGTCTCTCGCCATGAGAACATGGCTTTTTTGAAAAAGCATATTCTCGTCGAGAAATCGTGTTTTAAACAATAAAAACGACTCCCGGTCTTATTTAGTTCACATTTTTACTTTTGGTAACCTAGCTCATATGTATAAAGCACTAAACGTTTTTATCGCGTTAAACGCATTTTCTCGACAAGGAAAGCACAATTTCATCAACAACAAACAAAACAAGAAAAATGAATCTATTCAACAAGTCTGCAACACGTCCTGAAGAGTTACATGGTTTCATCCAATGTCAATGTGTAATTTCTCCAGTTCTGATCATTGTTTAGGTTGTTGGTAGCTTGGTCCAATGCCAAAACACAGTGAAATCTTTTTATGGCTTTAAACGCGTTTTCTCCTCGAGAGAAACATGATTTCACTAAAAACGTTATAGTTTAAACATGCCTGCTGTACATGTGTGCAAACACTCAGAGCCTTAAGATAGGGTTTTCACCAATGTGTTTTTTGGTGAGAAACCTTCTATTTCAAGGTTCTGTGCGTTTTCAGACAAGTACAATATGTATTTATAGTGTTTCTGATGAAATCCCTCCTTTTAATGCATCTTCTCACAGAAAACGAGTCTCTCGCCATGAGAACATGGCTTTTTTGAAAAAGCATATTCTCGTCGAGAAATCGTGTTTTACACAATAAAAACGACTCTCGGTCTTATTTAGTTCACATTTTTACTTTTGGTAACCTAGCCCATATGTATAAAGCACTAAACCTTTTTATCGCGTTAAACGCATTTTCTCGACAAGGAAAGCACAATTTCATCAAAAACAAACACAACAAGAAAGATGAATCTATTCAACAAGTCTGCAACACGTCCTGAAGAGTTACATGATTTCACCCAATGTCAATGTGTAATTTCTCCAGTTCTGATCATTGTTTAGGTTGTTGGTAGCTTGGTCCAATGCCAAAACACAGTGAAATCTTTTTATGGCTTTAAACGCGTTTTCTCCTCGAGAGAAACATGATTTCACTAAAAACGTTATAGTTTAAACATGCCTGCTGTACATGTGTGCAAACACTCAGAGCCTTAAGATAGGGTTTTCACCAATGTGTTTTTTGGTGAAAAACCTTCTATTTCAAGGTTCTGTGCGTTTTCAGACAAGTACAATATGTATTTATAGTGTTTCTGATGAAATCCCTCCTTTTAATGCATCTTCTCACAGAAAACGAGTCTCTCGCCATGAGAACATGGCTTTTTTGAAAAAGCATATTCTCGTCGAGAAATCGTGTTTTACACAATAAAAACGACTCTCGGTCTTATTTAGTTCACATTTTTACTTTTGGTAACCTAGCCCATATGTATAAAGCACTAAACCTTTTTATCGCGTTAAACGCATTTTCTCGACAAGGAAAGCACAATTTCATCAAAAACAAACACAACAAGAAAGATGAATCTATTCAACAAGTCTGCAACACGTCCTGAAGAGTTACATGATTTCACCCAATGTCAATGTGTAATTTCTCCAGTTCTGATCATTGTTTAGGTTGTTGGTAGCTTGGTCCAATGCCAAAACACAGTGAAATCTTTTTATGGCTTTAAACGCGTTTTCTCCTCGAGAGAAACATGATTTCACTAAAAACGTTATAGTTTAAACATGCCTGCTGTACATGTGTGCAAACACTCAGAGCCTTAAGATAGGGTTTTCACCAATGTGTTTTTTGGTGAAAAACCTTCTATTTCAAGGTTCTGTGCGTTTTCAGACAAGTACAATATGTATTTATAGTGTTTCTGATGAAATCCCTCCTTTTAATGCATCTTCTCACAGAAAACGAGTCTCTCGCCATGAGAACATGGCTTTTTTGAAAAAGCATATTCTCGTCGAGAAATCGTGTTTTACACAATAAAAACGACTCTCGGTCTTATTTAGTTCACATTTTTACTTTTGGTAACCTAGCCCATATGTATAAAGCACTAAACCTTTTTATCGCGTTAAACGCATTTTCTCGACAAGGAAAGCACAATTTCATCAAAAACAAACACAACAAGAAAGATGAATCTATTCAACAAGTCTGCAACACGTCCTGAAGAGTTACATGATTTCACCCAATGTCAATGTGTAATTTCTCCAGTTCTGATCATTGTTTAGGTTGTTGGTAGCTTGGTCCAATGCCAAAACACAGTGAAATCTTTTTATGGCTTTAAACGCGTTTTCTCCTCGAGAGAAACATGATTTCACTAAAAACGTTATAGTTTAAACATGCCTGCTGTACATGTGTGCAAACACTCAGAGCCTTAAGATAGGGTTTTCACCAATGTGTTTTTTGGTGAGAAACCTTCTATTTCAAGGTTCTGTGCGTTTTCAGACAAGTACAATATGTATTTATAGTGTTTCTGATGAAATCCCTCCTTTTAATGCATTTTCTCACAGAAAACGAGTCTCTCGCCATGAGAACATGGCTTTTTTGAAAAAGCATATTCTCGTCGAGAAATCGTATTTTACACAATAAAAACGACTCTCGGTCTTATTTAGTTCACATTTTTACTTTTGGTAACCTAGCCCATATGTATAAAGCACTAAACCTTTTTATCGCTTTAAACGCATTTTCTCGACAAGGAAAGCACAATTTCATCAAAAACAAACAAAACAAGAAAAATGAATCTATTCAACAAGTCTGCAACACGTCCTGAAGAGTTACATGGTTTCATCCAATGTCAATGTGTAATTTCTCCAGTTCTGATCATTGTTTAGGTTGTTGGTAGCTTGGTCCAATGCCAAAACACAGTGAAATCTTTTTATGGCTTTAAACGCGTTTTCTCCTCGAGAGAAACATGATTTCACTAAAAACGTTATAGTTTAAACATGCCTGCTGTACATGTGTGCAAACACTCAGAGCCTTAAGATAGGGTTTTCACCAATGTGTTTTTTGGTGAGAAACCTTCTATTTCAAGGTTCTGTGCGTTTTCAGACAAGTACAATATGTATTTATAGTGTTTCTGATGAAATCCCTCCTTTTAATGCATTTTCTCACAGAAAACGAGTCTCTCGCCATGAGAACATGGCTTTTTTGAAAAAGCATATTCTCGTCGAGAAATCGTGTTTTACACAATAAAAACGACTCTCGGTCTTATTTAGTTCACATTTTTACTTTTGGTAACCTAGCCCATATGTATAAAGCACTAAACCTTTTTATCGCGTTAAACGCATTTTCTCGACAAGGAAAGCACAATTTCATCAAAAACAAACACAACAAGAAAGATGAATCTATTCAACAAGTCTGCAACACGTCCTGAAGAGTTACATGATTTCACCCAATGTCAATGTGTAATTTCTCCAGTTCTGATCATTGTTTAGGTTGTTGGTAGCTCGGTCCAATGCCAAAACACAGTGAAATCTTTTTATGGCTTTAAACGCGTTTTCTCCTCGAGAGAAACATGATTTCACTAAAAACGTTATAGTTTAAACATGCCTGCTGTACATGTGTGCAAACACTCAGAGCCTTAAGATAGGGTTTTCACCAATGTGTTTTTTGGTGAGAAACCTTCTATTTCAAGGTTCTGTGCGTTTTCAGACAAGTAAAATATGTATTTATAGTGTTTCTGATGAAATCCCTCCTTATAATGCATTTTCTCACAGAAAATGAGTCTCTCGCCATGGGAACATGGCTTTTTTGAAAAAGCATATTCTCGTCGAGACATCGTGTTTTAACCAATAAAAACGACTCCCGGTCTTATTTAGTTCACATTTTTACTTTTGGTAACCTAGCTCATATGTATAAAGCACTAAACCTTTTTATCGCGTTAAACGCATTTTCTCGACAAGGAAAGCACAATTTCATCAAAAACAAACAAAACAAGAAAAATGAATCTATTCAACAAGTCTGCAGCACGTCCTGAAGAGTTACATGGTTTCATCCAATGTCAATGTGTAATTTCTCCAGTTCTGATCATTGTTTAGGTTGTTGGTAGCTTGGTCCAATGCCAAAACACAGTGAAATCTTTTTATGGCTTTAAACGCGTTTTCTCCTCGAGAGAAACATGATTTCACTAAAAACGTTATAGTTTAAACATGCCTGCTGTACATGTGTGCAAACACTCAGAGCCTTAAGATAGGGTTTTCACCAATGTGTTTTTTGGTGAGAAACCTTCTATTTCAAGGTTCTGTGCGTTTTCAGACAAGTACAATATGTATTTATAGTGTTTCTGATGAAATCCCTCCTTTTAAATGCATTTTCTCACAGAAAATGAGTCTCTCGCCATGGGAACATGGCTTTTTTGAAAAAGCATATTCTCGTCGAGAAATCGTGTTTTAAACAATAAAAACGACTCCCGGTCTTATTTAGTTCACATTTTTACTTTTGGTAACCTAGCTCATATGTATAAAGCACTAAACCTTTTTATCGCGTTAAACACATTTTGTCGACAAGGAAAGCACAATTTCATCAAAAACAAACAAAACAAGAAAGATGAATCTATTCAACAAGTCTGCAACACGTCCTGAAGAGTTACATGATTTCACCCAATGTCAATGTGTAATTTCTCCAGTTCTGATCATTGTTTAGGTTGTTGGTAGCTTGGTCCAATGCCAAAACACAGTGAAATCTTTTTATGGCTTTAAACGCGTTTTCTCCTCGAGAGAAACATGATTTCACTAAAAACGTTATAGTTTAAACATGCCTGCTGTACATGTGTGCAAACACTCAGAGCCTTAAGATAGGGTTTTCACCAATGTGTTTTTTGGTGAGAAACCTTCTATTTCAAGGTTCTGTGCGTTTTCAGACAAGTACAATATGTATTTATAGTGTTTCTGATGAAATCCCTCCTTTTAATGCATTTTCTCACAGAAAACGAGTCTCTCGCCATGAGAACATGGCTTTTTTGAAAAAGCATATTCTCGTCGAGAAATCGTGGTTTAAACAATAAAAACGACTCCCGGTCTTATTTAGTTCACATTTTTACTTTTGGTAACCTAGCTCATATGTATAAAGCACTAAACGTTTTTATCGCGTTAAACGCATTTTCTCGACAAGGAAAGCACAATTTCATCAACAACAAACAAAACAAGAAAAATGAATCTATTCAACAAGTCTGCAACACGTCCTGAAGAGTTACATGGTTTCATCCAATGTCAATGTGTAATTTCTCCAGTTCTGATCATTGTTTAGGTTGTTGGTAGCTTGGTCCAATGCCAAAACACAGTGAAATCTTTTTATGGCTTTAAACGCGTTTTCTCCTCGAGAGAAACATGATTTCACTAAAAACGTTATAGTTTAAACATGCCTGCTGTACATGTGTGCAAACACTCAGAGCCTTAAGATAGGGTTTTCACCAATGTGTTTTTTGGTGAGAAACCTTCTATTTCAAGGTTCTGTGCGTTTTCAGACAAGTACAATATGTATTTATAGTGTTTCTGATGAAATCCCTCCTTTTAATGCATTTTCTCACAGAAAACGAGTCTCTCGCCATGAGAACATGGCTTTTTTGAAAAAGCATATTCTCGTCGAGAAATCGTGTTTTAAACAATAAAAACGACTCTCGGTCTTATTTAGTTCACATTTTTACTTTTGGTAGCCTAGCTCATATGTATAAAGCACTAAACGTTTTTATCGCTTTAAACGCATTTTCTCGACAAGGAAAGCACAATTTCATCAAAAACAAACAAAACAAGAAAAATGAATCTATTCAACAAGTCTGCAACACGTCCTTAAGAGTTACATGGTTTCACCCAATGTCAATGTGTAATTTCTCCAGTTCTGATCATTGTTTAGGTTGTTGGTAGCTTGGTCCAATGCCAAAACACAGTGAAATCTTTTTATGGCTTTAAACGCGTTTTCTCCTCGAGAGAAACATGATTTCACTAAAAACGTTATAATTTAAACATGCCTGCTGTACATGTGTGCAAACACTCAGAGCCTTAAGATAGGGTTTTCACCAATGTGTTTTTTGGTGAGAAACCTTCTATTTCAAGGTTCTGTGCGTTTTCAGACAAGTACAATATGTATTTATAGTGTTTCTGATGAAATCCCTCCTTTTAATGCATTTTCTCACAGAAAATGAGTCTCTCGCCATGGGAACATGGCTTTTTTGAAAAAGCATATTCTCGTCGAGAAATCGTGTTTTAAACAATAAAAACGACTCCCGGTCTTATTTAGTTCACATTTTTACTTTTGGTAACCTAGCTCATATGTATAAAGCACTAAACGTTTTTATCGCGTTAAACGCCTTTTCTCGACAAGAAAAGCACAATTTCATCAAAAACAAACAAAACAAGAAAAATGAATCTATTCAACAAGTCTGCAACACGTCCTGAAGAGTTACATGATTTCACCCAATGTCAATGTGTAATTTCTCCAGTTCTGATCATTGTTTCGGTTGTTGGTAGCTTGGTCCAATGCCAAAACACAGTGAAATCTTTTTATGGCTTTAAACGCGTTTTCTCCTCGAGAGAAACATGATTTCACTAAAAACGTTATAGTTTAAACATGCCTGCTGTACATGTGTGCAAACACTCAGAGCCTTAAGATAGGGTTTTCACCAATGTGTTTTTTGGTGAGAAACCTTCTATTTCAAGGTTCTGTGCGTTTTCAGACAAGTACAATATGTATTTATAGTGTTTCTGATGAAATCCCTCCTTTTAATGCATCTTCTCACAGAAAACGAGTCTCTCGCCATGAGAACATGGCTTTTTTGAAAAAGCATATTCTCGTCGAGAAATCGTGTTTTACACAATAAAAACGACTCTCGGTCTTATTTAGTTCACATTTTTACTTTTGGTAACCTAGCCCATATGTATAAAGCACTAAACCTTTTTATCGCGTTAAACGCATTTTCTCGACAAGGAAAGCACAATTTCATCAAAAACAAACACAACAAGAAAGATGAATCTATTCAACAAGTCTGCAACACGTCCTGAAGAGTTACATGATTTCACCCAATGTCAATGTGTAATTTCTCCAGTTCTGATCATTGTTTAGGTTGTTGGTAGCTTGGTCCAATGCCAAAACACAGTGAAATCTTTTTATGGCTTTAAACGCGTTTTCTCCTCGAGAGAAACATGATTTCACTAAAAACGTTATAGTTTAAACATGCCTGCTGTACATGTGTGCAAACACTCAGAGCTTTAAGATAGGGTTTTCACCAATGTGTTTTTTGGTGAGAAACCTTCTATTTCAAGGTTCTGTGCGTTTTCAGACAAGTACAATATGTATTTATAGTGTTTCTGATGAAATCCCTCCTTTTAATGCATCTTCTCACAGAAAACGAGTCTCGCCATGAGAACATGGCTTTTTTGAAAAAGCATATTCTCGTCGAGAAATCGTGTTTTACACAATAAAAACGACTCTCGGTCTTATTTAGTTCACATTTTTACTTTTGGTAACCTAGCCCATATGTATAAAGCACTAAACCTTTTTATCGCGTTAAACGCATTTTCTCGACAAGGAAAGCACAATTTCATCAAAAACAAACACAACAAGAAAGATGAATCTATTCAACAAGTCTGCAACACGTCCTGAAGAGTTACATGATTTCACCCAATGTCAATGTGTAATTTCTCCAGTTCTGATCATTGTTTAGGTTGTTGGTAGCTTGGTCCAATGCCAAAACACAGTGAAATCTTTTTATGGCTTTAAACGCGTTTTCTCCTCGAGAGAAACATGATTTCACTAAAAACGTTATAGTTTAAACATGCCTGCTGTACATGTGTGCAAACACTCAGAGCCTTAAGATAGGGTTTTCACCAATGTGTTTTTTGGTGAGAAACCTTCTATTTCAAGGTTCTGTGCGTTTTCAGACAAGTACAATATGTATTTATAGTGTTTCTGATGAAATCCCTCCTTTTAATGCATTTTCTCACAGAAAACGAGTCTCTCGCCATGAGAACATGGCTTTTTTGAAAAAGCATATTCTCGTCGAGAAATCGTATTTTACACAATAAAAACGACTCTCGGTCTTATTTAGTTCACATTTTTACTTTTGGTAACCTAGCCCATATGTATAAAGCACTAAACCTTTTTATCGCTTTAAACGCATTTTCTCGACAAGGAAAGCACAATTTCATCAAAAACAAACACAACAAGAAAGATGAATCTATTCAACAAGTCTGCAACACGTCCTGAAGAGTTACATGATTTCACCCAATGTCAATGTGTAATTTCTCCAGTTCTGATCATTGTTTAGGTTGTTGGTAGCTCGGTCCAATGCCAAAACACAGTGAAATCTTTTTATGGCTTTAAACGCGTTTTCTCCTCGAGAGAAACAGGATTTCACTAAAAACGTTATAGTTTAAACATGCCTGCTGTACATGTGTGCAAACACTCAGAGCCTTAAGATAGGGTTTTCACCAATGTGTTTTTTGGTGAGAAACCTTCTATTTCAAGGTTCTGTGCGTTTTCAGACAAGTAAAATATGTATTTATAGTGTTTCTGATGAAATCCCTCCTTATAATGCATTTTCTCACAGAAAATGAGTCTCTCGCCATGGGAACATGGCTTTTTTGAAAAAGCATATTCTCGTCGAGACATCGTGTTTTAACCAATAAAAACGACTCCCGGTCTTATTTAGTTCACATTTTTACTTTTGGTAACCTAGCTCATATGTATAAAGCACTAAACCTTTTTATCGCGTTAAACGCATTTTCTCGACAAGGAAAGCACAATTTCATCAAAAACAAACAAAACAAGAAAAATGAATCTATTCAACAAGTCTGCAGCACGTCCTGAAGAGTTACATGGTTTCATCCAATGTCAATGTGTAATTTCTCCAGTTCTGATCATTGTTTAGGTTGTTGGTAGCTTGGTCCAATGCCAAAACACAGTGAAATCTTTTTATGGCTTTAAACGCGTTTTCTCCTCGAGAGAAACATGATTTCACTAAAAACGTTATAGTTTAAACATGCCTGCTGTACATGTGTGCAAACACTCAGAGCCTTAAGATAGGGTTTTCACCAATGTGTTTTTTGGTGAGAAACCTTCTATTTCAAGGTTCTGTGCGTTTTCAGACAAGTACAATATGTATTTATAGTGTTTCTGATGAAATCCCTCCTTTTAAATGCATTTTCTCACAGAAAATGAGTCTCTCGCCATGGGAACATGGCTTTTTTGAAAAAGCATATTCTCGTCGAGAAATCGTGTTTTAAACAATAAAAACGACTCCCGGTCTTATTTAGTTCACATTTTTACTTTTGGTAACCTAGCTCATATGTATAAAGCACTAAACGTTTTTATCGCGTTAAACACATTTTGTCGACAAGGAAAGCACAATTTCATCAAAAACAAACAAAACAAGAAAGATGAATCTATTCAACAAGTCTGCAACACGTCCTGAAGAGTTACATGATTTCACCCGATGTCAATGTGTAATTTCTCCAGTTCTGATCATTGTTTCGGTTGTTGGTAGCTTGGTCCAATGCCAAAACACAGTGAAATCTTTTTATGGCTTTAAACGCGTTTTCTCCTCGAGAGAAACATGATTTCACTAAAAACGTTATAGTTTAAACATGCCTGCTGTACATGTGTGCAAACACTCAGAGCCTTAAGATAGGGTTTTCACCAATGTGTTTTTTGGTGAGAAACCTTCTATTTCAAGGTTCTGTGCGTTTTCAGACAAGTACAATATGTATTTATAGTGTTTCTGATGAAATCCCTCCTTTTAATGCATCTTCTCACAGAAAACGAGTCTCTCGCCATGAGAACATGGCTTTTTTGAAAAAGCATATTCTCGTCGAGACATCGTGTTTTAACCAATAAAAACGACTCCCGGTCTTATTTAGTTCACATTTTTACTTTTGGTAACCTAGCTCATATGTATAAAGCACTAAACGTTTTTATCGCGTTAAACACATTTTGTCGACAAGGAAAGCACAATTTCATCAAAAACAAACAAAACAAGAAAGATGAATCTATTCAACAAGTCTGCAACACGTCCTGAAGAGTTACATGATTTCACCCAATGTCAATGTGTAATTTCTCCAGTTCTGATCATTGTTTAGGTTGTTGGTAGCTTGGTCCAATGCCAAAACACAGTGAAATCTTTTTATGGCTTTAAACGCGTTTTCTCCTCGAGAGAAACATGATTTCACTAAAAACGTTATAGTTTAAACATGCCTGCTGTACATGTGTGCAAACACTCAGAGCCTTAAGATAGGGTTTTCACCAATGTGTTTTTTGGTGAGAAACCTTCTATTTCAAGGTTCTGTGCGTTTTCAGACAAGTACAATATGTATTTATAGTGTTTCTGATGAAATCCCTCCTTTTAATGCATTTTCTCACAGAAAACGAGTCTCTCGCCATGAGAACATGGCTTTTTTGAAAAAGCATATTCTCGTCGAGACATCGTGTTTTAACCAATAAAAACGACTCTCGGTCTTATTTAGTTCACATTTTTACTTTTGGTAACCTAGCTCATATGTATAAAGCACTAAACCTTTTTATCGCGTTAAACACATTTGGTCGACAAGGAAAGCACAATTTCATCAAAAACAAACAAAACAAGAAAGATGAATCTATTCAACAAGTCTGCAACACGTCCTGAAGAGTTACATGATTTCACCCAATGTCAATGTGTAATTTCTCCAGTTCTGATCATTGTTTCGGTTGTTGGTAGCTTGGTCCAATGCCAAAACACAGTGAAATCTTTTTATGGCTTTAAACGCGTTTTCTCCTCGAGAGAAACATGATTTCATTAAAAACGTTATAGTTTAAACATGCCTGCTGTACATGTGTGCAAACACTCAGAGCCTTAAGATAGGGTTTTCACCAATGTGTTTTTTGGTGAGAAACCTTCTATTTCAAGGTTCTGTGCGTTTTCAGACAAGTACAATATGTATTTACAGTGTTTCTGATGAAATCCCTCCTTTTAATGCATTTTCTCACAGAAAACGAGTCTCTCGCCATGAGAACATGGCTTTTTTGAAAAAGCATATTCTCGTCGAGAAATCGTGTTTTAAACAATAAAAACGACTCTCGGTCTTATTTAGTTCACATTTTTACTTTTGGTAGCCTAGCTCATATGTATAAAGCACTAAACGTTTTTATCGCTTTAAACGCATTTTCTCGACAAGGAAAGCACAATTTCATCAAAAACAAACAAAACAAGAAAAATGAATCTATTCAACAAGTCTGCAACACGTCCTTAAGAGTTACATGGTTTCACCCAATGTCAATGTGTAATTTCTCCAGTTCTGATCATTGTTTAGGTTGTTGGTAGCTTGGTCCAATGCCAAAACACAGTGAAATCTTTTTATGGCTTTAAACGCGTTTTCTCCTCGAGAGAAACATGATTTCACTAAAAACGTTATAGTTTAAACATGCCTGCTGTACATGTGTGCAAACACTCAGAGCCTTAAGATAGGGTTTTCACCAATGTGTTTTTTGGTGAGAAACCTTCTATTTCAAGGTTCTGTGCGTTTTCAGACAAGTACAATATGTATTTATAGTGTTTCTGATGAAATCCCTCCTTTTAATGCATTTTCTCACAGAAAATGAGTCTCTCGCCATGGGAACATGGCTTTTTTGAAAAAGCATATTCTCGTCGAGAAATCGTGTTTTAAACAATAAAAACGACTCCCGGTCTTATTTAGTTCACATTTTTACTTTTGGTAACCTAGCTCATATGTATAAAGCACTAAACGTTTTTATCGTGTTAAACGCCTTTTCTCGACAAGAAAAGCACAATTTCATCAAAAACAAACAAAACAAGAAAAATGAATCTATTCAACAAGTCTGCAACACGTCCTGAAGAGTTACATGATTTCACCCAATGTCAATGTGTAATTTCTCCAGTTCTGATCATTGTTTCGGTTGTTGGTAGCTTGGTCCAATGCCAAAACACAGTGAAATCTTTTTATGGCTTTAAACGCGTTTTCTCCTCGAGAGAAACATGATTTCACTAAAAACGTTATAGTTTAAACATGCCTGCGTTACATGTGTGCAAACACTCAGAGCCTTAAGATAGGGTTTTCACCAATGTGTTTTTTGGTGAGAAACCTTCTATTTCAAGGTTCTGTGCGTTTTCAGACAAGTACAATATGTATTTATAGTGTTTCTGATGAAATCCCTCCTTTTAATGCATCTTCTCACAGAAAACGAGTCTCTCGCCATGAGAACATGGCTTTTTTGAAAAAGCATATTCTCGTCGAGAAATCGTGTTTTACACAATAAAAACGACTCTCGGTCTTATTTAGTTCACATTTTTACTTTTGGTAACCTAGCCCATATGTATAAAGCACTAAACCTTTTTATCGCGTTAAACGCATTTTCTCGACAAGGAAAGCACAATTTCATCAAAAACAAACACAACAAGAAAGATGAATCTATTCAACAAGTCTGCAACACGTCCTGAAGAGTTACATGATTTCACCCAATGTCAATGTGTAATTTCTCCAGTTCTGATCATTGTTTAGGTTGTTGGTAGCTCGGTCCAATGCCAAAACACAGTGAAATCTTTTTATGGCTTTAAACGCGTTTTCTCCTCGAGAGAAACATGATTTCACTAAAAACGTTATAGTTTAAACATGCCTGCTGTACATGTGTGCAAACACTCAGAGCCTTAAGATAGGGTTTTCACCAATGTGTTTTTTGGTGAGAAACCTTCTATTTCAAGGTTCTGTGCGTTTTCAGACGAGTAAAATATGTATTTATAGTGTTTCTGATGAAATCCCTCCTTATAATGCATTTTCTCACAGAAAACGAGTCTCTCGCCATGGGAACATGGCTTTTTTGAAAAAGCATATTCTCGTCGAGACATCGTGTTTTAACCAATAAAAACGACTCCCGGTCTTATTTAGTTCACATTTTTACTTTTGGTAACCTAGCTCATATGTATAAAGCACTAAACGTTTTTATCGCGTTAAACGCCTTTTCTCGACAAGAAAAGCACAATTTCATCAAAAACAAACAAAACAAGAAAAATGAATCTATTCAACAAGTCTGCAACACGTCCTGAAGAGTTACATGATTTCACCCAATGTCAATGTGTAATTTCTCCAGTTCTGATCATTGTTTCGGTTGTTGGTAGCTTGGTCAAATGCCAAAACACAGTGAAATCTTTTTATGGCTTTAAACGCGTTTTCTCCTCGAGAGAAACATGATTTCACTAAAAACGTTATAGTTTAAACATGCCTGCTGTACATGTGTGCAAACACTCAGAGCCTTAAGATAGGGTTTTCACCAATGTGTTTTTTGGTGAGAAACCTTCTATTTCAAGGTTCTGTGCGTTTTCAGACAAGTACAATATGTATTTACAGTGTTTCTGATGAAATCCCTCCTTTTAATGCATTTTCTCACAGAAAACGAGTCTCTCGCCATGAGAACATGGCTTTTTTGAAAAAGCATATTCTCGTCGAGACATCGTGTTTTAACCAATAAAAACGACTCCCGGTCTTATTTAGTTCACATTTTTACTTTTGGTAACCTAGCTCATATGTATAAAGCACTAAACGTTTTTATCGCGTTAAACGCATTTTCTCGACAAGGAAAGCACAATTTCATCAAAAACAAACAAAACAAGAAAAATGAATCTATTCAACAAGTCTGCAGCACGTCCTGAAGAGTTACATGGTTTCATCCAATGTCAATGTGTAATTTCTCCAGTTCTGATCATTGTTTAGGTTGTTGGTAGCTTGGTCCAATGCCAAAACACAGTGAAATCTTTTTATGGCTTTAAACGCGTTTTCTCCTCGAGAGAAACATGATTTCACTAAAAACGTTATAGTTTAAACATGCCTGCTGTACATGTGTGCAAACACTCAGAGCCTTAAGATAGGGTTTTCACCAATGTGTTTTTTGGTGAGAAACCTTCTATTTCAAGGTTCTGTGCGTTTTCAGACAAGTACAATATGTATTTATAGTGTTTCTGATGAAATCCCTCCTTTTAATGCATTTTCTCACAGAAAATGAGTCTCTCGCCATGGGAACATGGCTTTTTTGAAAAAGCATATTCTCGTCGAGAAATCGTGTTTTAAACAATAAAAACGACTCCCGGTCTTATTTAGTTCACATTTTTACTTTTGGTAACCTAGCTCATATGTATAAAGCACTAAACGTTTTTATCGCGTTAAACGCATTTTCTCGACAAGGAAAGCACAATTTCATCAACAACAAACAAAACAAGAAAAATGAATCTATTCAACAAGTCTGCAACACGTCCTGAAGAGTTACATGATTTCACCCAATGTCAATGTGTAATTTCTCCAGTTCTGATCATTGTTTAGGTTGTTGGTAGCTCGGTCCAATGCCAAAACACAGTGAAATCTTTTTATGGCTTTAAACGCGTTTTCTCCTCGAGAGAAACATGATTTCACTAAAAACGTTATAGTTTAAACATGCCTGCTGTACATATGTGCAAACACTCAGAGCCTTAAGATAGGGTTTTCACCAATGTGTTTTTTGGTGAGAAACCTTCTATTTCAAGGTTCTGTGCGTTTTCAGACAAGTACAATATGTATTTACAGTGTTTCTGATGAAATCCCTCCTTTTAATGCATTTTCTCACAGAAAACGAGTCTCTCGCCATGAGAACATGGCTTTTTTGAAAAAGCATATTCTGGTCGAGAAATCGTGTTTTACACAATAAAAACGACTCTCGGTCTTATTTAGTTCACATTTTTACTTTTGGTAGCCTAGCTCATATGTATAAAGCACTAAACGTTTTTATCGCTTTAAACGCATTTTCTCGACAAGGAAAGCACAATTTCATCAAAAACAAACAAAACAAGAAAAATGAATCTATTCAACAAGTCTGCAACACGTCCTTAAGAGTTACATGGTTTCACCCAATGTCAATGTGTAATTTCTCCAGTTCTGATCATTGTTTAGGTTGTTGGTAGCTTGGTCCAATGCCAAAACACAGTGAAATCTTTTTATGGCTTTAAACGCGTTTTCTCCTCGAGAGAAACATGATTTCACTAAAAACGTTATAGTTTAAACATGCCTGCTGTACATGTGTGCAAACACTCAGAGCCTTAAGATAGGGTTTTCACCAATGTGTTTTTTGGTGAGAAACCTTCTATTTCAAGGTTCTGTGCGTTTTCAGACAAGTAAAATATGTATTTATAGTGTTTCTGATGAAATCCCTCCTTATAATGCATTTTCTCACAGAAAATGAGTCTCTCGCCATGGGAACATGGCTTTTTTGAAAAAGCATATTCTCGTCGAGACATCGTGTTTTAACCAATAAAAACGACTCCCGGTCTTATTTAGTTCACATTTTTACTTTTGGTAACCTAGCTCATATGTATAAAGCACTAAACGTTTTTATCGCGTTAAACGCATTTTCTCGACAAGGAAAGCACAATTTCATCAAAAACAAACAAAACAAGAAAAATGAATCTATTCAACAAGTCTGCAGCACGTCCTGAAGAGTTACATGGTTTCATCCAATGTCAATGTGTAATTTCTCCAGTTCTGATCATTGTTTAGGTTGTTGGTAGCTTGGTCCAATGCCAAAACACAGTGAAATCTTTTTATGGCTTTAAACGCGTTTTCTCCTCGAGAGAAACATGATTTCACTAAAAACGTTATAGTTTAAACATGCCTGCTGTACATGTGTGCAAACACTCAGAGCCTTAAGATAGGGTTTTCACCAATGTGTTTTTTGGTGAGAAACCTTCTATTTCAAGGTTCTGTGCGTTTTCAGACAAGTACAATATGTATTTATAGTGTTTCTGATGAAATCCCTCCTTTTAATGCATTTTCTCACAGAAAATGAGTCTCTCGCCATGGGAACATGGCTTTTTTGAAAAAGCATATTCTCGTCGAGAAATCGTGTTTTAAACAATAAAAACGACTCCCGGTCTTATTTAGTTCACATTTTTACTTTTGGTAACCTAGCTCATATGTATAAAGCACTAAACGTTTTTATCGCGTTAAACGCATTTTCTCGACAAGGAAAGCACAATTTCATCAACAACAAACAAAACAAGAAAAATGAATCTATTCAACAAGTCTGCAACACGTCCTGAAGAGTTACATGATTTCACCCAATGTCAATGTGTAATTTCTCCAGTTCTGATCATTGTTTAGGTTGTTGGTAGCTTGGTCCAATGCCAAAACACAGTGAAATCTTTTTATGGCTTTAAACGCGTTTTCTCCTCGAGAGAAACATGATTTCACTAAAAACGTTATAGTTTAAACATGCCTGCTGTACATGTGTGCAAACACTCAGAGCCTTAAGATAGGGTTTTCACCAAAGTGTTTTTTGGTGAGAAACCTTCTATTTCAAGGTTCTGTGCGTTTTCAGACAAGTACAATATGTATTTATAGTGTTTCTGATGAAATCCCTCCTTTTAATGCATTTTCTCACAGAAAATGAGTCTCTCGCCATGGTAACATGGCTTTTTTGAAAAAGCATATTCTCGTCGAGAAATCGTGTTTTAAACAATAAAAACGACTCCCGGTCTTATTTAGTTCACATTTTTACTTTTGGTAACCTAGCTCATATGTATAAGGCACTAAACCTCTTTATCGCGTTAAACGCCTTTTCTCGACAAGAAAAGCACAATTTCATCAAAAACAAACAAAACAAGAAAAATGAATCTATTCAACAAGTCTGCAACACGTCCTGAAGAGTTACATGATTTCACCCAATGTCAATGTGTAATTTCTCCAGTTCTGATCATTGTTTAGGTTGTTGGTAGCTTGTTCCAATGCCAAAACACAGTGAAATCTTTTTATGGCTTTAAACGCGTTTTCTCCTCGAGAGAAACATGATTTCACTAAAAACGTTATAGTTTAAACATGCCTGCTGTACATGTGTGCAAACACTCAGAGCCTTAAGATAGGGTTTTCACCAATGTGTTTTTTGGTGAGAAACCTTCTATTTTTAGGTTCTGTGCGTTTTCAGACAAGTACAATATGTATTTATAGTGTTTCTGATGAAATCCCTCCTTTTAATGCATTTTCTCACAGAAAACGAGTCTCTCGCCATGAGAACATGGCTTTTTTTGAAAAAGCATATTCTCGTCGAGAAATCGTGTTTTAAACAATAAAAACGACTCCCGGTCTTATTTAGTTCACATTTTTACTTTTGGTAACCTAGCTCATATGTATAAAGCACTAAACGTTTTTATCGCGTTAAACGCATTTTCTCGACAAGGAAAGCACAATTTCATCAACAACAAACAAAACAAGAAAAATGAATCTATTCAACAAGTCTGCAACACGTCCTGAAGAGTTACATGATTTCACCCAATGTCAATGTGTAATTTCTCCAGTTCTGATCATTGTTTAGGTTGTTGGTAGCTCGGTCCAATGCCAAAACACAGTGAAATCTTTTTATGGCTTTAAACGCGTTTTCTCCTCGAGAGAAACATGATTTCACTAAAAACGTTATAGTTTAAACATGCCTGCTGTACATATGTGCAAACACTCAGAGCCTTAAGATAGGGTTTTCACCAATGTGTTTTTTGTTGAGAAACCTTCTATTTCAAGGTTCTGTGCGTTTTCAGACAAGTACAATATGTATTTATAGTGTTTCTGATGAAATCCCTCCTTTTAATGCATTTTCTCACAGAAAACGAGTCTCTCGCCATGAGAACATGGCTTTTTTGAAAAAGCATATTCTCGTCGAGAAATCGTGTTTTACACAATAAAAACGACTCTCGGTCTTATTTAGTTCACATTTTTACTTTTGGTAACCTAGCCCATATGTATAAAGCACTAAACCTTTTTATCGCGTTAAACACATTTGGTCGACAAGGAAAGCACAATTTCATCAAAAACAAACACAACAAGAAAGATGAATCTATTCAACAAGTCTGCAACACGTCCTGAAGAGTTACATGATTTCACCCAATGTCAATGTGTAATTTCTCCAGTTCTGATCATTGTTTAGGTTGTTGGTAGCTCGGTCCAATGCCAAAACACAGTGAAATCTTTTTATGGCTTTAAACGCGTTTTCTCCTCGAGAGAAACATGATTTCACTAAAAACGTTATAGTTTAAACATGCCTGCTGTACATATGTGCAAACACTCAGAGCCTTAAGATAGGGTTTTCACCAATGTGTTTTTTGGTGAGAAACCTTCTATTTCAAGGTTCTGTGCGTTTTCAGACAAGTACAATATGTATTTACAGTGTTTCTGATGAAATCCCTCCTTTTAATGCATTTTCTCACAGAAAACGAGTCTCTCGCCATGAGAACATGGCTTTTTTGAAAAAGCATATTCTGGTCGAGAAATCGTGTTTTACACAATAAAAACGACTCTCGGTCTTATTTAGTTCACATTTTTACTTTTGGTAGCCTAGCTCATATGTATAAAGCACTAAACGTTTTTATCGCTTTAAACGCATTTTCTCGACAAGGAAAGCACAATTTCATCAAAAACAAACAAAACAAGAAAAATGAATCTATTCAACAAGTCTGCAACACGTCCTTAAGAGTTACATGGTTTCACCCAATGTCAATGTGTAATTTCTCCAGTTCTGATCATTGTTTAGGTTGTTGGTAGCTTGGTCCAATGCCAAAACACAGTGAAATCTTTTTATGGCTTTAAACGCGTTTTCTCCTCGAGAGAAACATGATTTCACTAAAAACGTTATAGTTTAAACATGCCTGCTGTACATGTGTGCAAACACTCAGAGCCTTAAGATAGGGTTTTCACCAATGTGTTTTTTGGTGAGAAACCTTCTATTTCAAGGTTCTGTGCGTTTTCAGACAAGTAAAATATGTATTTATAGTGTTTCTGATGAAATCCCTCCTTATAATGCATTTTCTCACAGAAAATGAGTCTCTCGCCATGGGAACATGGCTTTTTTGAAAAAGCATATTCTCGTCGAGACATCGTGTTTTAACCAATAAAAACGACTCCCGGTCTTATTTAGTTCACATTTTTACTTTTGGTAACCTAGCTCATATGTATAAAGCACTAAACGTTTTTATCGCGTTAAACGCATTTTCTCGACAAGGAAAGCACAATTTCATCAAAAACAAACAAAACAAGAAAAATGAATCTATTCAACAAGTCTGCAGCACGTCCTGAAGAGTTACATGGTTTCATCCAATGTCAATGTGTAATTTCTCCAGTTCTGATCATTGTTTAGGTTGTTGGTAGCTTGGTCCAATGCCAAAACACAGTGAAATCTTTTTATGGCTTTAAACGCGTTTTCTCCTCGAGAGAAACATGATTTCACTAAAAACGTTATAGTTTAAACATGCCTGCTGTACATGTGTGCAAACACTCAGAGCCTTAAGATAGGGTTTTCACCAATGTGTTTTTTGGTGAGAAACCTTCTATTTCAAGGTTCTGTGCGTTTTCAGACAAGTACAATATGTATTTATAGTGTTTCTGATGAAATCCCTCCTTTTAATGCATTTTCTCACAGAAAATGAGTCTCTCGCCATGGGAACATGGCTTTTTTGAAAAAGCATATTCTCGTCGAGAAATCGTGTTTTAAACAATAAAAACGACTCCCGGTCTTATTTAGTTCACATTTTTACTTTTGGTAACCTAGCTCATATGTATAAAGCACTAAACGTTTTTATCGCGTTAAACGCATTTTCTCGACAAGGAAAGCACAATTTCATCAACAACAAACAAAACAAGAAAAATGAATCTATTCAACAAGTCTGCAACACGTCCTGAAGAGTTACATGATTTCACCCAATGTCAATGTGTAATTTCTCCAGTTCTGATCATTGTTTAGGTTGTTGGTAGCTTGGTCCAATGCCAAAACACAGTGAAATCTTTTTATGGCTTTAAACGCGTTTTCTCCTCGAGAGAAACATGATTTCACTAAAAACGTTATAGTTTAAACATGCCTGCTGTACATGTGTGCAAACACTCAGAGCCTTAAGATAGGGTTTTCACCAAAGTGTTTTTTGGTGAGAAACCTTCTATTTCAAGGTTCTGTGCGTTTTCAGACAAGTACAATATGTATTTATAGTGTTTCTGATGAAATCCCTCCTTTTAATGCATTTTCTCACAGAAAATGAGTCTCTCGCCATGGTAACATGGCTTTTTTGAAAAAGCATATTCTCGTCGAGAAATCGTGTTTTAAACAATAAAAACGACTCCCGGTCTTATTTAGTTCACATTTTTACTTTTGGTAACCTAGCTCATATGTATAAGGCACTAAACCTCTTTATCGCGTTAAACGCCTTTTCTCGACAAGAAAAGCACAATTTCATCAAAAACAAACAAAACAAGAAAAATGAATCTATTCAACAAGTCTGCAACACGTCCTGAAGAGTTACATGATTTCACCCAATGTCAATGTGTAATTTCTCCAGTTCTGATCATTGTTTAGGTTGTTGGTAGCTTGTTCCAATGCCAAAACACAGTGAAATCTTTTCATGGCTTTAAACGCGTTTTCTCCTCGAGAGAAACATGATTTCACTAAAAACGTTATAGTTTAAACATGCCTGCTGTACATGTGTGCAAACACTCAGAGCCTTAAGATAGGGTTTTCACCAATGTGTTTTTTGGTGAGAAACCTTCTATTTTTAGGTTCTGTGCGTTTTCAGACAAGTACAATATGTATTTATAGTGTTTCTGATGAAATCCCTCCTTTTAATGCATTTTCTCACAGAAAACGAGTCTCTCGCCATGAGAACATGGCTTTTTTTGAAAAAGCATATTCTCGTCGAGAAATCGTGTTTTAAACAATAAAAACGACTCCCGGTCTTATTTAGTTCACATTTTTACTTTTGGTAACCTAGCTCATATGTATAAAGCACTAAACGTTTTTATCGCGTTAAACGCATTTTCTCGACAAGGAAAGCACAATTTCATCAACAACAAACAAAACAAGAAAAATGAATCTATTCAACAAGTCTGCAACACGTCCTGAAGAGTTACATGATTTCACCCAATGTCAATGTGTAATTTCTCCAGTTCTGATCATTGTTTAGGTTGTTGGTAGCTTGGTCCAATGCCAAAACACAGTGAAATCTTTTTATGGCTTTAAACGCGTTTTCTCCTCGAGAGAAACATGATTTCACTAAAAACGTTATAGTTTAAACATGCCTGCTGTACATATGTGCAAACACTCAGAGCCTTAAGATAGGGTTTTCACCAAAGTGTTTTTTGGTGAGAAACCTTCTATTTCAAGGTTCTGTGCGTTTTCAGACAAGTACAATATGTATTTATAGTGTTTCTGATGAAATCCCTCCTTTTAATGCATTTTCTCACAGAAAATGAGTCTCTCGCCATGGTAACATGGCTTTTTTGAAAAAGCATATTCTCGTCGAGAAATCGTGTTTTAAACAATAAAAACGACTCCCGGTCTTATTTAGTTCACATTTTTACTTTTGGTAACCTAGCTCATATGTATAAGGCACTAAACCTCTTTATCGCGTTAAACGCCTTTTCTCGACAAGAAAAGCACAATTTCATCAAAAACAAACAAAACAAGAAAAATGAATCTATTCAACAAGTCTGCAACACGTCCTGAAGAGTTACATGATTTCACCCAATGTCAATGTGTAATTTCTCCAGTTCTGATCATTGTTTAGGTTGTTGGTAGCTTGTTCCAATGCCAAAACACAGTGAAATCTTTTTATGGCTTTAAACGCGTTTTCTCCTCGAGAGAAACATGATTTCACTAAAAACGTTATAGTTTAAACATGCCTGCTGTACATGTGTGCAAACACTCAGAGCCTTAAGATAGGGTTTTCACCAATGTGTTTTTTGGTGAGAAACCTTCTATTTTTAGGTTCTGTGCGTTTTCAGACAAGTACAATATGTATTTATAGTGTTTCTGATGAAATCCCTCCTTTTAATGCATTTTCTCACAGAAAACGAGTCTCTCGCCATGAGAACATGGCTTTTTTTGAAAAAGCATATTCTCGTCGAGAAATCGTGTTTTAAACAATAAAAACGACTCCCGGTCTTATTTAGTTCACATTTTTACTTTTGGTAACCTAGCTCATATGTATAAAGCACTAAACGTTTTTATCGCGTTAAACGCATTTTCTCGACAAGGAAAGCACAATTTCATCAACAACAAACAAAACAAGAAAAATGAATCTATTCAACAAGTCTGCAACACGTCCTGAAGAGTTACATGATTTCACCCAATGTCAATGTGTAATTTCTCCAGTTCTGATCATTGTTTAGGTTGTTGGTAGCTCGGTCCAATGCCAAAACACAGTGAAATCTTTTTATGGCTTTAAACGCGTTTTCTCCTCGAGAGAAACATGATTTCACTAAAAACGTTATAGTTTAAACATGCCTGCTGTACATATGTGCAAACACTCAGAGCCTTAAGATAGGGTTTTCACCAATGTGTTTTTTGTTGAGAAACCTTCTATTTCAAGGTTCTGTGCGTTTTCAGACAAGTACAATATGTATTTATAGTGTTTCTGATGAAATCCCTCCTTTTAATGCATTTTCTCACAGAAAACGAGTCTCTCGCCATGAGAACATGGCTTTTTTGAAAAAGCATATTCTCGTCGAGAAATCGTGTTTTACACAATAAAAACGACTCTCGGTCTTATTTAGTTCACATTTTTACTTTTGGTAACCTAGCCCATATGTATAAAGCACTAAACCTTTTTATCGCGTTAAACACATTTGGTCGACAAGGAAAGCACAATTTCATCAAAAACAAACACAACAAGAAAGATGAATCTATTCAACAAGTCTGCAACACGTCCTGAAGAGTTACATGATTTCACCCAATGTCAATGTGTAATTTCTCCAGTTCTGATCATTGTTTAGGTTGTTGGTAGCTCGGTCCAATGCCAAAACACAGTGAAATCTTTTTATGGCTTTAAACGCGTTTTCTCCTCGAGAGAAACATGATTTCACTAAAAACGTTATAGTTTAAACATGCCTGCTGTACATATGTGCAAACACTCAGAGCCTTAAGATAGGGTTTTCACCAATGTGTTTTTTGGTGAGAAACCTTCTATTTCAAGGTTCTGTGCGTTTTCAGACAAGTACAATATGTATTTACAGTGTTTCTGATGAAATCCCTCCTTTTAATGCATTTTCTCACAGAAAACGAGTCTCTCGCCATGAGAACATGGCTTTTTTGAAAAAGCATATTCTGGTCGAGAAATCGTGTTTTACACAATAAAAACGACTCTCGGTCTTATTTAGTTCACATTTTTACTTTTGGTAGCCTAGCTCATATGTATAAAGCACTAAACGTTTTTATCGCTTTAAACGCATTTTCTCGACAAGGAAAGCACAATTTCATCAAAAACAAACAAAACAAGAAAAATGAATCTATTCAACAAGTCTGCAACACGTCCTTAAGAGTTACATGGTTTCACCCAATGTCAATGTGTAATTTCTCCAGTTCTGATCATTGTTTAGGTTGTTGGTAGCTTGGTCCAATGCCAAAACACAGTGAAATCTTTTTATGGCTTTAAACGCGTTTTCTCCTCGAGAGAAACATGATTTCACTAAAAACGTTATAGTTTAAACATGCCTGCTGTACATGTGTGCAAACACTCAGAGCCTTAAGATAGGGTTTTCACCAATGTGTTTTTTGGTGAGAAACCTTCTATTTCAAGGTTCTGTGCGTTTTCAGACAAGTAAAATATGTATTTATAGTGTTTCTGATGAAATCCCTCCTTATAATGCATTTTCTCACAGAAAATGAGTCTCTCGCCATGGGAACATGGCTTTTTTGAAAAAGCATATTCTCGTCGAGACATCGTGTTTTAACCAATAAAAACGACTCCCGGTCTTATTTAGTTCACATTTTTACTTTTGGTAACCTAGCTCATATGTATAAAGCACTAAACGTTTTTATCGCGTTAAACGCATTTTCTCGACAAGGAAAGCACAATTTCATCAAAAACAAACAAAACAAGAAAAATGAATCTATTCAACAAGTCTGCAGCACGTCCTGAAGAGTTACATGGTTTCATCCAATGTCAATGTGTAATTTCTCCAGTTCTGATCATTGTTTAGGTTGTTGGTAGCTTGGTCCAATGCCAAAACACAGTGAAATCTTTTTATGGCTTTAAACGCGTTTTCTCCTCGAGAGAAACATGATTTCACTAAAAACGTTATAGTTTAAACATGCCTGCTGTACATGTGTGCAAACACTCAGAGCCTTAAGATAGGGTTTTCACCAATGTGTTTTTTGGTGAGAAACCTTCTATTTCAAGGTTCTGTGCGTTTTCAGACAAGTACAATATGTATTTATAGTGTTTCTGATGAAATCCCTCCTTTTAATGCATTTTCTCACAGAAAATGAGTCTCTCGCCATGGGAACATGGCTTTTTTGAAAAAGCATATTCTCGTCGAGAAATCGTGTTTTAAACAATAAAAACGACTCCCGGTCTTATTTAGTTCACATTTTTACTTTTGGTAACCTAGCTCATATGTATAAAGCACTAAACGTTTTTATCGCGTTAAACGCATTTTCTCGACAAGGAAAGCACAATTTCATCAACAACAAACAAAACAAGAAAAATGAATCTATTCAACAAGTCTGCAACACGTCCTGAAGAGTTACATGATTTCACCCAATGTCAATGTGTAATTTCTCCAGTTCTGATCATTGTTTAGGTTGTTGGTAGCTTGGTCCAATGCCAAAACACAGTGAAATCTTTTTATGGCTTTAAACGCGTTTTCTCCTCGAGAGAAACATGATTTCACTAAAAACGTTATAGTTTAAACATGCCTGCTGTACATGTGTGCAAACACTCAGAGCCTTAAGATAGGGTTTTCACCAAAGTGTTTTTTGGTGAGAAACCTTCTATTTCAAGGTTCTGTGCGTTTTCAGACAAGTACAATATGTATTTATAGTGTTTCTGATGAAATCCCTCCTTTTAATGCATTTTCTCACAGAAAACGAGTCTCTCGCCATGAGAACATGGCTTTTTTTGAAAAAGCATATTCTCGTCGAGAAATCGTGTTTTAAACAATAAAAACGACTCCCGGTCTTATTTAGTTCACATTTTTACTTTTGGTAACCTAGCTCATATGTATAAAGCACTAAACGTTTTTATCGCGTTAAACGCATTTTCTCGACAAGGAAAGCACAATTTCATCAACAACAAACAAAACAAGAAAAATGAATCTATTCAACAAGTCTGCAACACGTCCTGAAGAGTTACATGATTTCACCCAATGTCAATGTGTAATTTCTCCAGTTCTGATCATTGTTTAGGTTGTTGGTAGCTCGGTCCAATGCCAAAACACAGTGAAATCTTTTTATGGCTTTAAACGCGTTTTCTCCTCGAGAGAAACATGATTTCACTAAAAACGTTATAGTTTAAACATGCCTGCTGTACATATGTGCAAACACTCAGAGCCTTAAGATAGGGTTTTCACCAATGTGTTTTTTGTTGAGAAACCTTCTATTTCAAGGTTCTGTGCGTTTTCAGACAAGTACAATATGTATTTATAGTGTTTCTGATGAAATCCCTCCTTTTAATGCATTTTCTCACAGAAAACGAGTCTCTCGCCATGAGAACATGGCTTTTTTGAAAAAGCATATTCTCGTCGAGAAATCGTGTTTTACACAATAAAAACGACTCTCGGTCTTATTTAGTTCACATTTTTACTTTTGGTAACCTAGCCCATATGTATAAAGCACTAAACCTTTTTATCGCGTTAAACACATTTGGTCGACAAGGAAAGCACAATTTCATCAAAAACAAACACAACAAGAAAGATGAATCTATTCAACAAGTCTGCAACACGTCCTGAAGAGTTACATGATTTCACCCAATGTCAATGTGTAATTTCTCCAGTTCTGATCATTGTTTAGGTTGTTGGTAGCTCGGTCCAATGCCAAAACACAGTGAAATCTTTTTATGGCTTTAAACGCGTTTTCTCCTCGAGAGAAACATGATTTCACTAAAAACGTTATAGTTTAAACATGCCTGCTGTACATATGTGCAAACACTCAGAGCCTTAAGATAGGGTTTTCACCAATGTGTTTTTTGGTGAGAAACCTTCTATTTCAAGGTTCTGTGCGTTTTCAGACAAGTACAATATGTATTTACAGTGTTTCTGATGAAATCCCTCCTTTTAATGCATTTTCTCACAGAAAACGAGTCTCTCGCCATGAGAACATGGCTTTTTTGAAAAAGCATATTCTGGTCGAGAAATCGTGTTTTACACAATAAAAACGACTCTCGGTCTTATTTAGTTCACATTTTTACTTTTGGTAGCCTAGCTCATATGTATAAAGCACTAAACGTTTTTATCGCTTTAAACGCATTTTCTCGACAAGGAAAGCACAATTTCATCAAAAACAAACAAAACAAGAAAAATGAATCTATTCAACAAGTCTGCAACACGTCCTTAAGAGTTACATGGTTTCACCCAATGTCAATGTGTAATTTCTCCAGTTCTGATCATTGTTTAGGTTGTTGGTAGCTTGGTCCAATGCCAAAACACAGTGAAATCTTTTTATGGCTTTAAACGCGTTTTCTCCTCGAGAGAAACATGATTTCACTAAAAACGTTATAGTTTAAACATGCCTGCTGTACATGTGTGCAAACACTCAGAGCCTTAAGATAGGGTTTTCACCAATGTGTTTTTTGGTGAGAAACCTTCTATTTCAAGGTTCTGTGCGTTTTCAGACAAGTAAAATATGTATTTATAGTGTTTCTGATGAAATCCCTCCTTATAATGCATTTTCTCACAGAAAATGAGTCTCTCGCCATGGGAACATGGCTTTTTTGAAAAAGCATATTCTCGTCGAGACATCGTGTTTTAACCAATAAAAACGACTCCCGGTCTTATTTAGTTCACATTTTTACTTTTGGTAACCTAGCTCATATGTATAAAGCACTAAACGTTTTTATCGCGTTAAACGCATTTTCTCGACAAGGAAAGCACAATTTCATCAAAAACAAACAAAACAAGAAAAATGAATCTATTCAACAAGTCTGCAGCACGTCCTGAAGAGTTACATGGTTTCATCCAATGTCAATGTGTAATTTCTCCAGTTCTGATCATTGTTTAGGTTGTTGGTAGCTTGGTCCAATGCCAAAACACAGTGAAATCTTTTTATGGCTTTAAACGCGTTTTCTCCTCGAGAGAAACATGATTTCACTAAAAACGTTATAGTTTAAACATGCCTGCTGTACATGTGTGCAAACACTCAGAGCCTTAAGATAGGGTTTTCACCAATGTGTTTTTTGGTGAGAAACCTTCTATTTCAAGGTTCTGTGCGTTTTCAGACAAGTACAATATGTATTTATAGTGTTTCTGATGAAATCCCTCCTTTTAATGCATTTTCTCACAGAAAATGAGTCTCTCGCCATGGGAACATGGCTTTTTTGAAAAAGCATATTCTCGTCGAGAAATCGTGTTTTAAACAATAAAAACGACTCCCGGTCTTATTTAGTTCACATTTTTACTTTTGGTAACCTAGCTCATATGTATAAAGCACTAAACGTTTTTATCGCGTTAAACGCATTTTCTCGACAAGGAAAGCACAATTTCATCAACAACAAACAAAACAAGAAAAATGAATCTATTCAACAAGTCTGCAACACGTCCTGAAGAGTTACATGATTTCACCCAATGTCAATGTGTAATTTCTCCAGTTCTGATCATTGTTTAGGTTGTTGGTAGCTTGGTCCAATGCCAAAACACAGTGAAATCTTTTTATGGCTTTAAACGCGTTTTCTCCTCGAGAGAAACATGATTTCACTAAAAACGTTATAGTTTAAACATGCCTGCTGTACATGTGTGCAAACACTCAGAGCCTTAAGATAGGGTTTTCACCAAAGTGTTTTTTGGTGAGAAACCTTCTATTTCAAGGTTCTGTGCGTTTTCAGACAAGTACAATATGTATTTATAGTGTTTCTGATGAAATCCCTCCTTTTAATGCATTTTCTCACAGAAAATGAGTCTCTCGCCATGGTAACATGGCTTTTTTGAAAAAGCATATTCTCGTCGAGAAATCGTGTTTTAAACAATAAAAACGACTCCCGGTCTTATTTAGTTCACATTTTTACTTTTGGTAACCTAGCTCATATGTATAAGGCACTAAACCTCTTTATCGCGTTAAACGCCTTTTCTCGACAAGAAAAGCACAATTTCATCAAAAACAAACAAAACAAGAAAAATGAATCTATTCAACAAGTCTGCAACACGTCCTGAAGAGTTACATGATTTCACCGATTGTCAATGTGTAATTTCTCCAGTTCTGATCATTGTTTAGGTTGTTGGTAGCTTGTTCCAATGCCAAAACACAGTGAAATCTTTTCATGGCTTTAAACGCGTTTTCTCCTCGAGAGAAACATGATTTCACTAAAAACGTTATAGTTTAAACATGCCTGCTGTACATGTGTGCAAACACTCAGAGCCTTAAGATAGGGTTTTCACCAATGTGTTTTTTGGTGAGAAACCTTCTATTTTTAGGTTCTGTGCGTTTTCAGACAAGTACAATATGTATTTATAGTGTTTCTGATGAAATCCCTCCTTTTAATGCATTTTCTCACAGAAAACGAGTCTCTCGCCATGAGAACATGGCTTTTTTTGAAAAAGCATATTCTCGTCGAGAAATCGTGTTTTACACAATAAAAACGACTCTCGGTCTTATTTAGTTCACATTTTTACTTTTGGTAACCTAGCCCATATGTATAAAGCACTAAACCTTTTTATCGCGTTAAACGCATTTTCTCGACAAGGAAAGCACAATTTCATCAAAAACAAACACAACAAGAAAGATGAATCTATTCAACAAGTCTGCAACACGTCCTGAAGAGTTACATGATTTCACCCAATGTCAATGTGTAATTTCTCCAGTTCTGATCATTGTTTAGGTTGTTGGTAGCTTGGTCCAATAGCAAAACACAGTGAAATATTTTTATGGCTTTAAACGCGTTTTCTCCTCAAGAGAAACATGATTTCACTAAAAACGTTATAGTTTAAACATGCCTGCTGTACATGTGTGCAAACACTCAGAGCCTTAAGATAGGGTTTTCACCAAAGTGTTTTTTGGTGAGAAACCTTCTATTTCAAGGTTCTGTGCGTTTTCAGACAAGTACAATATGTATTTATAGTGTTTCTGATGAAATCCCTCCTTTTAATGCATTTTCTCACAGAAAATGAGTCTCTCGCCATGGGAACATGGCTTTTTTGAAAAAGCATATTCTCGTCAAGAAATCGTGTTTTAAACAATAAAAACGACTCCCGGTCTTATTTAGTTCACATTTTTACTTTTGGTAACCTAGCTCATATGTATAAAGCACTAAACGTTTTTATCGCGTTAAACGCATTTTCTCGACAAGGAAAGCACAATTTCATCAAAAACAAACAAAACAAGAAAAATGAATCTATTCAACAAGTCTGCAGCACGTCCTGAAGAGTTACATGGTTTCATCCAATGTCAATGTGTAATTTCTCCAGTTCTGATCATTGTTTAGGTTGTTGGTAGCTTGGTCCAATGCCAAAACACAGTGAAATCTTTTTATGGCTTTAAACGCGTTTTCTCCTCAAGAGAAACATGATTTCACTAAAAACGTTATAGTTTAAACATGCCTGCTGTACATGTGTGCAAACACTCAGAGCCTTAAGATAGGGTTTTCACCAATGTGTTTTTTGGTGAGAAACCTTCTATTTCAAGGTTCTGTGCGTTTTCAGACAAGTACAATATGTATTTATAGTGTTTCTGATGAAATCCCTCCTTTTAATGCATTTTCTCACAGAAAATGAGTCTCTCGCCATGGGAACATGGCTTTTTTGAAAAAGCATATTCTCGTCGAGAAATCGTGTTTTAACCAATAAAAACGACTCCCGGTCTTATTTAGTTCACATTTTTACTTTTGGTAACCTAGCTCATATGTATAAAGCACTAAACGTTTTTATCGCGTTAAACGCATTTTCTCGACAAGGAAAGCACAATTTCATCAAAAACAAACAAAACAAGAAAAATGAATCTATTCAACAAGTCTGCAGCACGTCCTGAAGAGTTACATGGTTTCATCCAATGTCAATGTTTAATATCTCCAGTTCTGATCATTGTTTAGGTTGTTGGTAGCTCGGTCCAATGCCAAAACACAGTGAAATCTTTTTATGGCTTTAAACGCGTTTTCTCCTCAAGAGAAACATGATTTCACTAAAAACGTTATAGTTTAAACATGCCTGCTGTACATGTGTGCAAACACTCAGAGCCTTAAGATAGGGTTTTCACCAATGTGTTTTTTGGTGAGAAACCTTCTATTTCAAGGTTCTGTGCGTTTTCAGACAAGTACAATATATATTTATAGTGTTTCTGATGAAATCCCTCCTTTTAATGCATTTTCTCACAGAAAATGAGTCTCTCGCCATGGGAACATGGCTTTTTTGAAAAAGCATATTCTCGTCAAGAAATCGTGTTTTAAACAATAAAAACGACTCCCGGTCTTATTTAGTTCACATTTTTACTTTTGGTAACCTAGCTCATATGTATAAAGCACTAAACGTTTTTATCGCGTTAAACGCATTTTCTCGACAAGGAAAGCACAATTTCATCAAAAACAAACAAAACAAGAAAAATGAATCTATTCAACAAGTCTGCAGCACGTCCTGAAGAGTTACATGGTTTCATCCAATGTCAATGTGTAATTTCTCCAGTTCTGATCATTGTTTAGGTTGTTGGTAGCTTGGTCCAATGCCAAAACACAGTGAAATCTTTTTATGGCTTTAAACGCGTTTTCTCCTCAAGAGAAACATGATTTCACTAAAAACGTTATAGTTTAAACATGCCTGCTGTACATGTGTGCAAACACTCAGAGCCTTAAGATAGGGTTTTCACCAATGTGTTTTTTGGTGAGAAACCTTCTATTTCAAGGTTCTGTGCGTTTTCAGACAAGTACAATATGTATTTATAGTGTTTCTGATGAAATCCCTCCTTTTAATGCATTTTCTCACAGAAAATGAGTCTCTCGCCATGAGAACATGGCTTTTTTGAAAAAGCATATTCTCGTCGAGAAATCGTGTTTTAACCAATAAAAACGACTCCCGGTCTTATTTAGTTCACATTTTTACTTTTGGTAACCTAGCTCATATGTATAAAGCACTAAACGTTTTTATCGCGTTAAACGCATTTTCTCGACAAGGAAAGCACAATTTCATCAAAAACAAACAAAACAAGAAAAATGAATCTATTCAACAAGTCTGCAGCACGTCCTGAAGAGTTACATGGTTTCATCCAATGTCAATGTGTAATATCTCCAGTTCTGATCATTGTTTAGGTTGTTGGTAGCTCGGTCCAATGCCAAAACACAGTGAAATCTTTTTATGGCTTTAAACGCGTTTTCTCCTCAAGAGAAACATGATTTCACTAAAAACGTTATAGTTTAAACATGCCTGCTGTACATGTGTGCAAACACTCAGAGCCTTAAGATAGGGTTTTCACCAATGTGTTTTTTGGTGAGAAACCTTCTATTTCAAGGTTCTGTGCGTTTTCAGACAAGTACAATATGTATTTATAGTGTTTCTGATGAAATCCCTCCTTTTAATGCATTTTCTCACAGAAAATGAGTCTCTCGCCATGGGAACATGGCTTTTTTGAAAAAGCATATTCTCGTCGAGAAATCGTGTTTTAACCAATAAAAACGACTCCCGGTCTTATTTAGTTCACATTTTTACTTTTGGTAAACTAGCTCATATGTATAAAGCACTAAACATTTTTATCGCGTTAAACGCCTTTTCTCGACAAGAAAAGCACAATTTCATCAACAACAAACAAAACAAGAAAAATGAATCTATTCAACAAGTCTGCAACACGTCCTGAAGAGTTACATGATTTCACCCAATGTCAATGTGTAATTTCTCCAGTTCTGATCATTGTTTAGGTTGTTGGTAGCTTGTTCCAATGCCAAAACACAGTGAAATCTTTTCATGGCTTTAAACGCGTTTTCTCCTCGAGAGAAACATGATTTCACTAAAAACGTTATAGTTTAAACATGCCTGCTGTACATGTGTGCAAACACTCAGAGCCTTAAGATAGGGTTTTCACCAATGTGTTTTTTGGTGAGAAACCTTCTATTTTTAGGTTCTGTGCGTTTTCAGACAAGTACAATATGTATTTATAGTGTTTCTGATGAAATCCCTCCTTTTAATGCATTTTCTCACAGAAAACGAGTCTCTCGCCATGAGAACATGGCTTTTTTTGAAAAGCATATTCTCGTCGAGAAATCGTGTTTTACACAATAAAAACGACTCTCGGTCTTATTTAGTTCACATTTTTACTTTTGGTAACCTAGCCCATATGTATAAAGCACTAAACCTTTTTATCGCGTTAAACGCATTTTCTCGACAAGGAAAGCACAATTTCATCAAAAACAAACACAACAAGAAAGATGAATCTATTCAACAAGTCTGCAACACGTCCTGAAGAGTTACATGATTTCACCCAATGTCAATGTGTAATTTCTCCAGTTCTGATCATTGTTTAGGTTGTTGGTAGCTTGGTCCAATGCCAAAACACAGTGAAATCTTTTTATGGCTTTAAACGCGTTTTCTCCTCGAGAGAAACATGATTTCACTAAAAACGTTATAGTTTAAACATGCCTGCTGTACATGTGTGCAAACACTCAGAGCCTTAAGATAGGGTTTTCACCAATGTGTTTTTTGGTGAGAAACCTTCTATTTCAAGGTTCTGTGCGTTTTCAGACAAGTACAATATGTATTTATAGTGTTTCTGATGAAATCTCTCCTTTTAATGTATTTTCTCACAGAAAATGAGTCTCTCGCCATGGGAACATGGCTTTTTTGAAAAAGCATATTCTCGTCAAGAAATCGTGTTTTAAACAATAAAAACGACTCCCGGTCTTATTTAGTTCACATTTTTACTTTTGGTAACCTAGCTCATATGTATAAAGCACTAAACGTTTTTATCGCGTTAAACGCATTTTCTCGACAAGGAAAGCACAATTTCATCAAAAACAAACAAAACAAGAAAAATGAATCTATTCAACAAGTCTGCAGCACGTCCTGAAGAGTTACATGGTTTCATCCAATGTCAATGTGTAATTTCTCCAGTTCTGATCATTGTTTAGGTTGTTGGTAGCTTGGTCCAATAGCAAAACACAGTGAAATATTTTTATGGCTTTAAACGCGTTTTCTCCTCAAGAGAAACATGATTTCACTAAAAACGTTATAGTTTAAACATGCCTGCTGTACATGTGTGCAAACACTCAGAGCCTTAAGATAGGGTTTTCACCAATGTGTTTTTTGGTGAGAAACCTTCTATTTCAAGGTTCTGTGCGTTTTCAGACAAGTACAATATGTATTTATAGTGTTTCTGATGAAATCCCTCCTTTTAATGCATTTTCTCACAGAAAATGAGTCTCTCGCCATGGGAACATGGCTTTTTTGAAAAAGCATATTCTCGTCGAGAAATCGTGTTTTAAACAATAAAAACGACTCCCGGTCTTATTTAGTTCACATTTTTACTTTTGGTAACCTAGCTCATATGTATAAAGCACTAAACGTTTTTATCGCGTTAAACGCATTTTCTCGACAAGGAAAGCACAATTTCATCAAAAACAAACACAACAAGAAAGATGAATCTATTCAACAAGTCTGCAACACGTCCTGAAGAGTTACATGATTTCACCCAATGTCAATGTGTAATTTCTCCAGTTCTGATCATTGTTTAGGTTGTTGGTAGCTCGGTCCAATGCCAAAACACAGTGAAATCTTTTTATGGCTTTAAACGCGTTTTCTCCTCGAGAGAAACATGATTTCACTAAAAACGTTATAGTTTAAACATGCCTGCTGTACATGTGTGCAAACACTCAGAGCCTTAAGATAGGGTTTTCACCAATGTGTTTTTTGGTGAGAAACCTTCTATTTCAAGGTTCTGTGCGTTTTCAGACAAGTACAATATGTATTTATAGTGTTTCTGATGAAATCCCTCCTTTTAATGCATTTTCTCACAGAAAATGAGTCTCTCGCCATGGGAACATGGCTTTTTTGAAAAAGCATATTCTCGTCGAGAAATCGTGTTTTAACCAATAAAAACGACTCCCGGTCTTATTTAGTTCACATTTTTACTTTTGGTAACCTAGCTCATATGTATAAAGCACTAAACATTTTTATCGCGTTAAACGCCTTTTCTCGACAAGAAAAGCACAATTTCATCAATAACAAACAAAACAAGAAAAATGAATCTATTCAACAAGTCTGCAACACGTCCTGAAGAGTTACATGATTTCACCCAATGTCAATGTGTAATTTCTCCAGTTCTGATCATTGTTTAGGTTGTTGGTAGCTTGGTCCAATGCCAAAACACAGTGAAATCTTTTTATGGCTTTAAACGCGTTTTCTCCTCGAGAGAAACATGATTTCACTAAAAACGTTATAGTTTAAACATGCCTGCTGTACATATGTGCAAACACTCAGAGCCTTAAGATAGGGTTTTCACCAATGTGTTTTTTGGTGAGAAACCTTCTATTTCAAGGTTCTGTGCGTTTTCAGACAAGTACAATATGTATTTATAGTGTTTCTGATGAAATCCCTCCTTTTAATGCATTTTCTCACAGAAAACGAGTCTCTCGCCATGAGAACATGGCTTTTTTGAAAAAGCATATTCTCGTCGAGAAATCGTGTTTTACACAATAAAAACGACTCTCGGTCTTATTTAGTTCACATTTTTACTTTTGGTAACCTAGCCCATATGTATAAAGCACTAAAACTTTTATCGCGTTAAACGCATTTTCTCGACAAGGAAAGCACAATTTCATCAAAAACAAACACAACAAGAAAGATGAATCTATTCAACAAGTCTGCAACACGTCCTGAAGAGTTACATGATTTCATCCAATGTCAATGTGTAATATCTCCAGTTCTGATCATTGTTTAGGTTGTTGGTAGCTCGGTCCAATGCCAAAACACAGTGAAATCTTTTTATGGCTTTAAACGCGTTTTCTCCTCGAGAGAAACATGATTTCACTAAAAACGTTATAGTTTAAACATGCCTGCTGTACATGTGTGCAAACACTCAGAGCCTTAAGATAGGGTTTTCACCAATGTGTTTTTTGGTGAGAAACCTTCTATTTCAAGGTTCTGTGCGTTTTCAGACAAGTACAATATGTATTTATAGTGTTTCTGATGAAATCCCTCCTTTTAATGCATTTTCTCACAGAAAATGAGTCTCTCGCCATGGGAACATGGCTTTTTGGAAAAAGCATATTCTCGTCAAGAAATCGTGTTTTAAACAATAAAAACGACTCCCGGTCTTATTTAGTTCACATTTTTACTTTTGGTAACCTAGCTCATATGTATAAAGCACTAAACGTTTTTATCGCGTTAAACGCATTTTGTCGACAAGGAAAGCACAATTTCATCAAAAACAAACAAAACAAGAAAATGAATCTATTCAACAAGTCTGCAGCACGTCCTGAAGAGTTACATGGTTTCATCCAATGTCAATGTGTAATTTCTCCAGTTCTGATCATTGTTTAGGTTGTTGGTAGCTTGGTCCAATGCCAAAACACAGTGAAATCTTTTTATGGCTTTAAACGCGTTTTCTCCTTGAGAGAAACATGATTTCACTAAAAACGTTATAGTTTAAACATGCCTGCTGTACATGTGTGCAAACACTCAGAGCCTTAAGATAGGGTTTTCACCAATGTGTTTTTTGGTGAGAAACCTTCTATTTCAAGGTTCTGTGCGTTTTCAGACAAGTACAATATGTATTTATAGTGTTTCTGATGAAATCCCTCCTTTTAATGCATTTTCTCACAGAAAACGAGTCTCTCGCCATGAGAACATGGCTTTTTTGAAAAAGCATATTCTCGTCGAGAAATCGTGTTTTACACAATAAAAACGACTCTCGGTCTTATTTAGTTCACATTTTTACTTTTGGTAACCTAGCTCATATGTATAAAGCACTAAACATTTTTATCGCGTTAAACGCCTTTTCTCGACAAGAAAAGCACAATTTCATCAACAACAAACAAAACAAGAAAAATGAATCTATTCAACAAGTCTGCAACACGTCCTGAAGAGTTACATGATTTCACCCAATGTCAATGTGTAATTTCTCCAGTTCTGATCATTGTTTAGGTTGTTGGTAGCTTGGTCCAATGCCAAAACACAGTGAAATCTTTTTATGGCTTTAAACGCGTTTTCTCCTCGAGAGAAACATGATTTCACTAAAAACGTTATAGTTTAAACATGCCTGCTGTACATGTGTGCAAACACTCAGAGCCTTAAGATAGGGTTTTCACCAATGTGTTTTTTGGTGAGAAACCTTCTATTTCAAGGTTCTGTGCGTTTTCAGACAAGTACAATATGTATTTATAGTGTTTCTGATGAAATCCCTCCTTTTAATGCATTTTCTCACAGAAAATGAGTCTCTCGCCATGGGAACATGGCTTTTTGGAAAAAGCATATTCTCGTCAAGAAATCGTGTTTTAAACAATAAAAACGACTCCCGGTCTTATTTAGTTCACATTTTTACTTTTGGTAACCTAGCTCATATGTATAAAGCACTAAACGTTTTTATCGCGTTAAACGCATTTTGTCGACAAGGAAAGCACAATTTCATCAAAAACAAACAAAACAAGAAAATGAATCTATTCAACAAGTCTGCAGCACGTCCTGAAGAGTTACATGGTTTCATCCAATGTCAATGTGTAATTTCTCCAGTTCTGATCATTGTTTAGGTTGTTGGTAGCTTGGTCCAATGCCAAAACACAGTGAAATCTTTTTATGGCTTTAAACGCGTTTTCTCCTCGAGAGAAACATGATTTCACTAAAAACGTTATAGTTTAAACATGCCTGCTGTACATGTGTGCAAACACTCAGAGCCTTAAGATAGGGTTTTCACCAATGTGTTTTTTGGTGAGAAACCTTCTATTTCAAGGTTCTGTGCGTTTTCAGACAAGTACAATATGTATTTATAGTGTTTCTGATGAAATCCCTCCTTTTAATGCATTTTCTCACAGAAAACGAGTCTCTCGCCATGAGAACATGGCTTTTTTGAAAAAGCATATTCTCGTCGAGAAATCGTGTTTTACACAATAAAAACGACTCTCGGTCTTATTTAGTTCACATTTTTACTTTTGGTAACCTAGCCCATATGTATAAAGCACTAAACCTTTTTATCGCGCTAAACGCATTTTCTCGACAAGGAAAGCACAATTTCATCAAAAACAAACACAAAAAGAAAGATGAATCTATTCAACAAGTCTGCAACACGTCCTGAAGAGTTACATGATTTCACCCAATGTCAATGTGTAATTTCTCCAGTTCTGATCATTGTTTAGGTTGTTGGTAGCTTGGTCCAATGCCAAAACACAGTGAAATCTTTTTATGGCTTTAAACGCGTTTTCTCCTCGAGAGAAACATGATTTCACTAAAAACGTTATAGTTTAAACATGCCTGCTGTACATGTGTGTAAACACTCAGAGCCTTAAGATAGGGTTTTCACCAATGTGTTTTTTGGTGAGAAACCTTCTATTTCAAGGTTCTGTGCGTTTTCAGACAAGTACAATATGTATTTATAGTGTTTCTGATGAAATCTCTCCTTTTAATGCATTTTCTCACAGAAAACGAGTCTCTCGCCATGGGAACATGGCTTTTTTGAAAAAGCATATTCTCGTCAAGAAATCGTGTTTTAAACAATAAAAACGACTCCCGGTCTTATTTAGTTCACATTTTTACTTTTGGTAACCTAGCTCATATGTATAAAGCACTAAACGTTTTTATCGCGTTAAACGCATTTTCTCGACAAGGAAAGCACAATTTCATCAAAAACAAACAAAACAAGAAAAATGAATCTATTCAACAAGTCTGCAGCACGTCCTGAAGAGTTACATGGTTTCATCCAATGTCAATGTGTAATTTCTCCAGTTCTGATCATTGTTTAGGTTGTTGGTAGCTTGGTCCAATGCCAAAACACAGTGAAATCTTTTTATGGCTTTAAACGCGTTTTCTCCTCGAGAGAAACATGATTTCACTAAAAACGTTATAGTTTAAACATGCCTGCTGTACATGTGTGCAAACACTCAGAGCCTTAAGATAGGGTTTTCACCAATGTGTTTTTTGGTGAGGAACCTTCTATTTCAAGGTTCTGTGCGTTTTCAGACAAGTACAATATGTATTTATAGTGTTTCTGATGAAATCCCTCCTTTTAATGCATTTTCTCACAGAAAATGAGTCCCTCGCCATGGGAACATGGCTTTTTTGAAAAAGCATATTCTCGTCGAGAAATCGTGTTTTAACCAATAAAAACGACTCCCGGTCTTATTTAGTTCACATTTTTACTTTTGGTAACCTAGCTCATATGTATAAAGCACTAAACATTTTTATCGCGTTAAACGCCTTTTCTCGACAAGAAAAGCACAATTTCATCAACAACAAACAAAACAAGAAAAATGAATCTATTCAACAAGTCTGCAACACGTCCTGAAGAGTTACATGATTTCACCCAATGTCAATGTGTAATTTCTCCAGTTCTGATCATTGTTTAGGTTGTTGGTAGCTTGGTCCAATGCCAAAACACAGTGAAATCTTTTTATGGCTTTAAACGCGTTTTCTCCTCGAGAGAAACATGATTTCACTAAAAACGTTATAGTTTAAACATGCCTGCTGTACATATGTGCAAACACTCAGAGCCTTAAGATAGGGTTTTCACCAATGTGTTTTTTGGTGAGAAACCTTCTATTTCAAGGTTCTGTGCGTTTTCAGACAAGTACAATATGTATTTATAGTGTTTCTGATGAAATCCCTCCTTTTAATGCATTTTCTCGCAGAAAACGAGTCTCTCGCCATGAGAACATGGCTTTTTTGAAAAAGCATATTCTCGTCGAGAAATCGTGTTTTACACAATAAAAACGACTCTCGGTCTTATTTAGTTCACATTTTTACTTTTGGTAACCTAGCCCATATGTATAAAGCACTAAAACTTTTTATCGCGTTAAACGCATTTTCTCGACAAGGAAAGCACAATTTCATCAAAAACAAACACAACAAGAAAGATGAATCTATTCAACAAGTCTGCAACACGTCCTGAAGAGTTACATGATTTCATCCAATGTCAATGTGTAATATCTCCAGTTCTGATCATTGTTTTAGGTTGTTGGTAGCTCGGTCCAATGCCAAAACACAGTGAAATCTTTTTATGGCTTTAAACGCGTTTTCTCCTCGAGAGAAACATGATTTCACTAAAAACGTTATAGTTTAAACATGCCTGCTGTACATGTGTGCAAACACTCAGAGCCTTAAGATAGGGTTTTCACCAATGTGTTTTTTGGTGAGAAACCTTCTATTTCAAGGTTCTGTGCGTTTTCAGACAAGTACAATATGTATTTATAGTGTTTCTGATGAAATCCCTCCTTTTAATGCATTTTCTCACAGAAAATGAGTCTCTCGCCATGGGAACATGGCTTTTTTGAAAAAGCATATTCTCGTCGAGAAATCGTGTTTTAACCAATAAAAACGACTCCCGGTCTTATTTAGTTCACATTTTTACTTTTGGTAACCTAGCTCATATGTATAAAGCACTAAACATTTTTATCGCGTTAAACGCCTTTTCTCGACAAGAAAAGCACAATTTCATCAATAACAAACAAAACAAGAAAAATGAATCTATTCAACAAGTCTGCAACACGTCCTGAAGAGTTACATGATTTCACCCAATGTCAATGTGTAATTTCTCCAGTTCTGATCATTGTTTAGGTTGTTGGTAGCTTGGTCCAATGCCAAAACACAGTGAAATCTTTTTATGGCTTTAAACGCGTTTTCTCCTCGAGAGAAACATGATTTCACTAAAAACGTTATAGTTTAAACATGCCTGCTGTACATATGTGCAAACACTCAGAGCCTTAAGATAGGGTTTTCACCAATGTGTTTTTTGGTGAGAAACCTTCTATTTCAAGGTTCTGTGCGTTTTCAGACAAGTACAATATGTATTTATAGTGTTTCTGATGAAATCCCTCCTTTTAATGCATTTTCTCACAGAAAGCGAGTCTCTCGCCATGAGAACATGGCTTTTTTGAAAAAGCATATTCTCGTCGAGAAATCGTGTTTTACACAATAAAAACGACTCTCGGTCTTATTTAGTTCACATTTTTACTTTTGGTAACCTAGCCCATATGTATAAAGCACTAAAACTTTTATCGCGTTAAAAGCATTTTCTCGACAAGGAAAGCACAATTTCATCAAAAACAAACACAACAAGAAAGATGAATCTATTCAACAAGTCTGCAACACGTCCTGAAGAGTTACATGATTTCATCCAATGTCAATGTGTAATATCTCCAGTTCTGATCATTGTTTAGGTTGTTGGTAGCTCGGTCCAATGCCAAAACACAGTGAAATCTTTTTATGGCTTTAAACGCGTTTTCTCCTCGAGAGAAACATGATTTCACTAAAAACGTTATAGTTTAAACATGCCTGCTGTACATGTGTGCAAACACTCAGAGCCTTAAGATAGGGTTTTCACCAATGTGTTTTTTGGTGAGAAACCTTCTATTTCAAGGTTCTGTGCGTTTTCAGACAAGTACAATATGTATTTATAGTGTTTCTGATGAAATCCCTCCTTTTAATGCATTTTCTCACAGAAAATGAGTCTCTCGCCATGGGAACATGGCTTTTTGGAAAAAGCATATTCTCGTCAAGAAATCGTGTTTTAAACAATAAAAACGACTCCCGGTCTTATTTAGTTCACATTTTTACTTTTGGTAACCTAGCTCATATGTATAAAGCACTAAACGTTTTTATCGCGTTAAACGCATTTTGTCGACAAGGAAAGCACAATTTCATCAAAAACAAACAAAACAAGAAAATGAATCTATTCAACAAGTCTGCAGCACGTCCTGAAGAGTTACATGGTTTCATCCAATGTCAATGTGTAATTTCTCCAGTTCTGATCATTGTTTAGGTTGTTGGTAGCTTGGTCCAATGCCAAAACACAGTGAAATATTTTTATGGCTTTAAACGCGTTTTCTCCTCGAGAGAAACATGATTTCACTAAAAACGTTATAGTTTAAACATGCCTGCTGTACATGTGTGCAAACACTCAGATCCTTAAGATAGGGTTTTCACCAATGTGTTTTTTGGTGAGAAACCTTCTATTTCAAGGTTCTGTGCGTTTTCAGACAAGTACAATATGTATTTATAGTGTTTCTGATGAAATCCCTCCTTTTAATGCATTTTCTCACAGAAAACGAGTCTCTCGCCATGAGAACATGGCTTTTTTGAAAAAGCATATTCTCGTCGAGAAATCGTGTTTTACACAATAAAAACGACTCTCGGTCTTATTTAGTTCACATTTTTACTTTTGGTAACCTAGCCCATATGTATAAAGCACTAAACCTTTTTATCGCGCTAAACGCATTTTCTCGACAAGGAAAGCACAATTTCATCAAAAACAAACACAAAAAGAAAGATGAATCTATTCAACAAGTCTGCAACACGTCCTGAAGAGTTACATGATTTCACCCAATGTCAATGTGTAATTTCTCCAGTTCTGATCATTGTTTAGGTTGTTGGTAGCTTGGTCCAATGCCAAAACACAGTGAAATCTTTTTATGGCTTTAAACGCGTTTTCTCCTCGAGAGAAACATGATTTCACTAAAAACGTTATAGTTTAAACATGCCTGCTGTACATGTGTGTAAACACTCAGAGCCTTAAGATAGGGTTTTCACCAATGTGTTTTTTGGTGAGAAACCTTCTATTTCAAGGTTCTGTGCGTTTTCAGACAAGTACAATATGTATTTATAGTGTTTCTGATGAAATCTCTCCTTTTAATGCATTTTCTCACAGAAAACGAGTCTCTCGCCATGGGAACATGGCTTTTTTGAAAAAGCATATTCTCGTCAAGAAATCGTGTTTTAAACAATAAAAACGACTCCCGGTCTTATTTAGTTCACATTTTTACTTTTGGTAACCTAGCTCATATGTATAAAGCACTAAACGTTTTTATCGCGTTAAACGCATTTTCTCGACAAGGAAAGCACAATTTCATCAAAAACAAACAAAACAAGAAAAATGAATCTATTCAACAAGTCTGCAGCACGTCCTGAAGAGTTACATGGTTTCATCCAATGTCAATGTGTAATTTCTCCAGTTCTGATCATTGTTTAGGTTGTTGGTAGCTTGGTCCAATGCCAAAACACAGTGAAATCTTTTTATGGCTTTAAACGCGTTTTCTCCTCAAGAGAAACATGATTTCACTAAAAACGTTATAGTTTAAACATGCCTGCTGTACATGTGTGCAAACACTCAGAGCCTTAAGATAGGGTTTTCACCAATGTGTTTTTTGGTGAGGAACCTTCTATTTCAAGGTTCTGTGCGTTTTCAGACAAGTACAATATGTATTTATAGTGTTTCTGATGAAATCCCTCCTTTTAATGCATTTTCTCACAGAAAATGAGTCCCTCGCCATGGGAACATGGCTTTTTTGAAAAAGCATATTCTCGTCGAGAAATCGTGTTTTAACCAATAAAAACGACTCCCGGTCTTATTTAGTTCACATTTTTACTTTTGGTAACCTAGCTCATATGTATAAAGCACTAAACATTTTTATCGCGTTAAACGCCTTTTCTCGACAAGAAAAGCACAATTTCATCAACAACAAACAAAACAAGAAAAATGAATCTATTCAACAAGTCTGCAACACGTCCTGAAGAGTTACATGATTTCACCCAATGTCAATGTGTAATTTCTCCAGTTCTGATCATTGTTTAGGTTGTTGGTAGCTTGGTCCAATGCCAAAACACAGTGAAATCTTTTTATGGCTTTAAACGCGTTTTCTCCTCGAGAGAAACATGATTTCACTAAAAACGTTATAGTTTAAACATGCCTGCTGTACATATGTGCAAACACTCAGAGCCTTAAGATAGGGTTTTCACCAATGTGTTTTTTGGTGAGAAACCTTCTATTTCAAGGTTCTGTGCGTTTTCAGACAAGTACAATATGTATTTATAGTGTTTCTGATGAAATCCCTCCTTTTAATGCATTTTCTCGCAGAAAACGAGTCTCTCGCCATGAGAACATGGCTTTTTTGAAAAAGCATATTCTCGTCGAGAAATCGTGTTTTACACAATAAAAACGACTCTCGGTCTTATTTAGTTCACATTTTTACTTTTGGTAACCTAGCCCATATGTATAAAGCACTAAAACTTTTTATCGCGTTAAACGCATTTTCTCGACAAGGAAAGCACAATTTCATCAAAAACAAACACAACAAGAAAGATGAATCTATTCAACAAGTCTGCAACACGTCCTGAAGAGTTACATGATTTCATCCAATGTCAATGTGTAATATCTCCAGTTCTGATCATTGTTTTAGGTTGTTGGTAGCTCGGTCCAATGCCAAAACACAGTGAAATCTTTTTATGGCTTTAAACGCGTTTTCTCCTCGAGAGAAACATGATTTCACTAAAAACGTTATAGTTTAAACATGCCTGCTGTACATGTGTGCAAACACTCAGAGCCTTAAGATAGGGTTTTCACCAATGTGTTTTTTGGTGAGAAACCTTCTATTTCAAGGTTCTGTGCGTTTTCAGACAAGTACAATATGTATTTATAGTGTTTCTGATGAAATCCCTCCTTTTAATGCATTTTCTCACAGAAAATGAGTCTCTCGCCATGGGAACATGGCTTTTTTGAAAAAGCATATTCTCGTCGAGAAATCGTGTTTTAACCAATAAAAACGACTCCCGGTCTTATTTAGTTCACATTTTTACTTTTGGTAACCTAGCTCATATGTATAAAGCACTAAACATTTTTATCGCGTTAAACGCCTTTTCTCGACAAGAAAAGCACAATTTCATCAATAACAAACAAAACAAGAAAAATGAATCTATTCAACAAGTCTGCAACACGTCCTGAAGAGTTACATGATTTCACCCAATGTCAATGTGTAATTTCTCCAGTTCTGATCATTGTTTAGGTTGTTGGTAGCTTGGTCCAATGCCAAAACACAGTGAAATCTTTTTATGGCTTTAAACGCGTTTTCTCCTCGAGAGAAACATGATTTCACTAAAAACGTTATAGTTTAAACATGCCTGCTGTACATATGTGCAAACACTCAGAGCCTTAAGATAGGGTTTTCACCAATGTGTTTTTTGGTGAGAAACCTTCTATTTCAAGGTTCTGTGCGTTTTCAGACAAGTACAATATGTATTTATAGTGTTTCTGATGAAATCCCTCCTTTTAATGCATTTTCTCACAGAAAACGAGTCTCTCGCCATGAGAACATGGCTTTTTTGAAAAAGCATATTCTCGTCGAGAAATCGTGTTTTACACAATAAAAACGACTCTCGGTCTTATTTAGTTCACATTTTTACTTTTGGTAACCTAGCCCATATGTATAAAGCACTAAAACTTTTATCGCGTTAAACGCATTTTCTCGACAAGGAAAGCACAATTTCATCAAAAACAAACACAACAAGAAAGATGAATCTATTCAACAAGTCTGCAACACGTCCTGAAGAGTTACATGATTTCATCCAATGTCAATGTGTAATATCTCCAGTTCTGATCATTGTTTAGGTTGTTGGTAGCTCGGTCCAATGCCAAAACACAGTGAAATCTTTTTATGGCTTTAAACGCGTTTTCTCCTCGAGAGAAACATGATTTCACTAAAAACGTTATAGTTTAAACATGCCTGCTGTACATGTGTGCAAACACTCAGAGCCTTAAGATAGGGTTTTCACCAATGTGTTTTTTGGTGAGAAACCTTCTATTTCAAGGTTCTGTGCGTTTTCAGACAAGTACAATATGTATTTATAGTGTTTCTGATGAAATCCCTCCTTTTAATGCATTTTCTCACAGAAAACGAATCTCTCGCCATGAGAACATGGCTTTTTTGAAAAAGCATATTCTCGTCGAGAAATCGTGTTTTACACAATAAAAACGACTCTCGGTCTTATTTAGTTCACATTTTTACTTTTGGTAACCTAGCCCATATGTATAAAGCACTAAACCTTTTTATCGCGCTAAACGCATTTTCTCGACAAGGAAAGCACAATTTCATCAAAAACAAACAAAACAAGAAAGATGAATCTATTCAACAAGTCTGCAACACGTCCTGAAGAGTTACATGGTTTCATCCAATGTCAATGTGTAATTTCTCCAGTTCTGATCATTGTTTAGGTTGTTGGTAGCTTGGTCCAATGCCAAAACACAGTGAAATCTTTTTATGGCTTTAAACGCGTTTTCTCCTCGAGAGAAACATGATTTCACTAAAAACGTTATAGTTTAAACATGCCTGCTGTACATGTGTGCAAACACTCAGAGCCTTAAGATAGGGTTTTCACCAATGTGTTTTTTGGTGAGAAACCTTCTATTTCAAGGTTCTGTGCGTTTTCAGACAAGTACAATATGTATTTATAGTGTTTCTGATGAAATCCCTCCTTTTAATGCATTTTCTCACAGAAAACGAGTCTCTCGCCATGAGAACATGGCTTTTTTGAAAAAGCATATTCTCGTCGAGAAATCGTGTTTTACACAATAAAAACGACTCTCGGTCTTATTTAGTTCACATTTTTACTTTTGGTAACCTAGCCCATATGTATAAAGCACTAAACCTTTTTATCGCGCTAAACGCATTTTCTCGACAAGGAAAGCACAATTTCATCAAAAACAAAGACAACAAGAAAGATGAATCTATTCAACAAGTCTGCAACACGTCCTGAAGAGTTACATGATTTCACCCAATGTCAATGTGTAATTTCTCCAGTTCTGATCATTGTTTAGGTTGTTGGTAGCTTGGTCCAATGCCAAAACACAGTGAAATCTTTTTATGGCTTTAAACGCGTTTTCTCCTCGAGAGAAACATGATTTCACTAAAAACGTTATAGTTTAAACATGCCTGCTGTACATGTGTGCAAACACTCAGAGCCTTAAGATAGGGTTTTCACCAATGTGTTTTTTGGTGAGAAACCTTCTATTTCAAGGTTCTGTGCGTTTTCAGACAAGTACAATATGTATTTATAGTGTTTCTGATGAAATCCCTCCTTTTAATGCATTTTCTCACAGAAAACGAGTCTCTCGCCATGAGAACATGGCTTTTTTGAAAAAGCATATTCTCGTCGAGAAATCGTGTTTTACACAATAAAAACGACTCTCGGTCTTATTTAGTTCACATTTTTACTTTTGGTAACCTAGCCCATATGTATAAAGCACTAAACCTTTTTATCGCGTTAAACGCCTTTTCTCGACAAGAAAAGCACAATTTCATCAACAACAAACAAAACAAGAAAAATGAATCTATTCAACAAGTCTGCAACACGTCCTGAAGAGTTACATGATTTCACCCAATGTCAATGTGTAATTTCTCCAGTTCTGATCATTGTTTAGGTTGTTGGTAGCTTGGTCCAATGCCAAAACACAGTGAAATCTTTTTATGGCTTTAAACGCGTTTTCTCCTCGAGAGAAACATGATTTCACTAAAAACGTTATAGTTTAAACATGCCTGCTGTACATGTGTGCAAACACTCAGAGCCTTAAGATAGGGTTTTCACCGATGTGTTTTTTGGTGAGAAACCTTCTATTTCAAGGTTCTGTGCGTTTTCAGACAAGTACAATATGTATTTATAGTGTTTCTGATGAAATCCCTCCTTTTAATGCATTTTCTCACAGAAAACGAGTCTCTCGCCATGAGAACATGGCTTTTTTGAAAAAGCATATTCTCGTCGAGAAATCGTGTTTTACACAATAAAAACGACTCTCGGTCTTATTTAGTTCACATTTTTACTTTTGGTAACCTAGCCCATATGTATAAAGCACTAAACCTTTTTATCGCGTTAAACGCATTTTCTCGACAAGGAAAGCACAATTTCATCAAAAACAAACACAACAAGAAAGATGAATCTATTCAACAAGTCTGCAACACGTCCTGAAGAGTTACATGATTTCACCCAATGTCAATGTGTAATTTCTCCAGTTCTGATCATTGTTTAGGTTGTTGGTAGCTTGGTCCAATGCCAAAACACAGTGAAATCTTTTTATGGCTTTAAACGCGTTTTCTCCTCGAGAGAAACATGATTTCACTAAAAACGTTATAGTTTAAACATGCCTGCTGTACATGTGTGCAAACACTCAGAGCCTTAAGATAGGGTTTTCACCAATGTGTTTTTTGGTGAGAAACCTTCTATTTCAAGGTTCTGTGCGTTTTCAGACAAGTACAATATGTATTTATAGTGTTTCTGATGAAATCTCTCCTTTTAATGTATTTTCTCACAGAAAATGAGTCTCTCGCCATGGGAACATGGCTTTTTTGAAAAAGCATATTCTCGTCAAGAAATCGTGTTTTACACAATAAAAACGACTCTCGGTCTTATTTAGTTCACATTTTTACTTTTGGTAACCTAGCCCATATGTATAAAGCACTAAAACTTTTTATCGCGTTAAACGCCTTTTCTCGACAAGGAAAGCACAATTTCATCAAAAACAAACACAACAAGAAAGATGAATCTATTCAACAAGTCTGCAACACGTCCTGAAGAGTTACATGATTTCATCCAATGTCAATGTGTAATATCTCCAGTTCTGATCATTGTTTAGGTTGTTGGTAGCTCGGTCCAATGCCAAAACACAGTGAAATCTTTTTATGGCTTTAAACGCGTTTTCTCCTCGAGAGAAACATGATTTCACTAAAAACGTTATAGTTTAAACATGCCTGCTGTACATGTGTGCAAACACTCAGAGCCTTAAGATAGGGTTTTCACCAATGTGTTTTTTGGTGAGAAACCTTCTATTTCAAGGTTCTGTGCGTTTTCAGACAAGTACAATATGTATTTATAGTGTTTCTGATGAAATCCCTCCTTTTAATGCATTTTCTCACAGAAAATGAGTCTCTCGCCATGGGAACATGGCTTTTTTGAAAAAGCATATTCTCGCCAAGAAATCGTGTTTTAACCAATAAAAACGACTCCCGGTCTTATTTAGTTCACATTTTTACTTTTGGTAACCTAGCCCATATGTATAAAGCACTAAACCTTTTTATCGCGCTAAACGCATTTTCTCGACAAGGAAAGCACAATTTCATCAAAAACAAACACAACAAGAAAGATGAATCTATTCAACAAGTCTGCAACACGTCCTGAAGAGTTACATGATTTCACCCAATGTCAATGTGTAATTTCTCCAGTTCTGATCATTGTTTAGGTTGTTGGTAGCTCGGTCCAATGCCAAAACACAGTGAAATCTTTTTATGGCTTTAAACGCGTTTTCTCCTCGAGAGAAACATGATTTCACTAAAAACGTTATAGTTTAAACATGCCTGCTGTACATGTGTGCAAACACTCAGAGCCTTAAGATAGGGTTTTCACCAATGTGTTTTTTGGTGAGAAACCTTCTATTTCAAAGTTCTGTGCGTTTTCAGACAAGTACAATATGTATTTATAGTGTTTCTGATGAAATCCCTCCTTTTAATGCATTTTCTCACAGAAAATGAGTCTCTCGCCATGGGAACATGGCTTTTTTGAAAAAGCATATTCTCGTCAAGAAATCGTGTTTTAAACAATAAAAACGACTCCCGGTCTTATTTAGTTCACATTTTTACTTTTGGTAACCTAGCTCATATGTATAAAGCACTAAACCTTTTTATCGCGTTAAACGCCTTTTCTCGACAAGAAAAGCACAATTTCATCAAAAACAAACAAAACAAGAAAAATGAATCAATTCAACAAGTCTGCAACACGTCCTGAAGAGTTACATGATTTCACCCAATGTCAATGTGTAATTTCTCCAGTTCTGATCATTGTTTAGGTTGTTGGTAGCTTGGTCCAATGCCAAAACACAGTGAAATCTTTTTATGGCTTTAAACGCGTTTTCTCCTCGAGAGAAACATGATTTCACTAAAAACGTTATAGTTTAAACATGCCTGCTGTACATGTGTGCAAACACTCAGAGCCTTAAGATAGGGTTTTCACCAATGTGTTTTTTGGTGAGAAACCTTCTATTTCAAGGTTCTGTGCGTTTTCAGACAAGTACAATATGTATTTATAGTGTTTCTGATGAAATCCCTCCTTTTAATGCATTTTCTCACAGAAAACTAGTCTCTCGCCATGAGAACATGGCTTTTTTGAAAAAGCATATTCTCGTCGAGACATCGTGTTTTTACACAATAAAAACGACTCTCGGTCTTATTTAGTTCACATTTTTACTTTTGGTAACCTAGCCCATATGTATAAAGCACTAAACCTTTTTATCGCGTTAAACGCATTTTCTCGACAAGGAAAGCACAATTTCATCAAAAACAAACACAACAAGAAAGATGAATCTATTCAACAAGTCTGCAACACGTCCTGAAGAGTTACATGATTTCACCCAATGTCAATGTGTAATTTCTCCAGTTCTGATCATTGTTTAGGTTGTTGGTAGCTCGGTCCAATGCCAAAACACAGTGAAATCTTTTTATGGCTTTAAACGCGTTTTCTCCTCGAGAGAAACATGATTTCACTAAAAACGTTATAGTTTAAACATGCCTGCTGTACATGTGTGCAAACACTCAGAGCCTTAAGATAGGGTTTTCACCAATGTGTTTTTTGGTGAGAAACCTTCTATTTCAAGGTTCTGTGCGTTTTCAGACAAGTACAATATGTATTTATAGTGTTTCTGATGAAAACCCTCCTTTTTATGCATTTTCTCACAGAAAATGAGTCTCTCGCCATGGGAACATGGCTTTTTTGAAAAAGCATATTCTCGTCGAGAAATCGTGTTTTACACAATAAAAACGACTCTCGGTCTTATTTAGTTCACATTTTTACTTTTGGTAACCTAGCCCATATGTATAAAGCACTAAACCTTTTTATCGCGTTAAACGCATTTTCTCGACAAGGAAAGCACAATTTCATCAAAAACAAACACAACAAGAAAGATGAATCTATTCAACAAGTCTGCAACACGTCCTGAAGAGTTACATGATTTCACCCAATGTCAATGTGTAATTTCTCCAGTTCTGATCATTGTTTAGGTTGTTGGTAGCTCGGTCCAATGCCAAAACACAGTGAAATCTTTTTATGGCTTTAAACGCGTTTTCTCCTCGAGAGAAACATGATTTCACTAAAAACGTTATAGTTTAAACATGCCTGCTGTACATGTGTGCAAACACTCAGAGCCTTAAGATAGGGTTTTCACCAATGTGTTTTTTGGTGAGAAACCTTCTATTTCAAGGTTCTGTGCGTTTTCAGACAAGTACAATATGTATTTATAGTGTTTCTGATGAAATCCCTCCTTTTAATGCATTTTCTCACAGAAAACGAGTCTCTCGCCATGAGAACATGGCTTTTTTGAAAAAGCATATTCTCGTCGAGAAATCGTGTTTTACACAATAAAAACGACTCTCGGTCTTATTTAGTTCACATTTTTACTTTTGGTAACCTAGCCCATATGTATAAAGCACTAAACCTTTTTATCGCGTTAAACGCCTTTTCTCGACAAGGAAAGCACAATTTCATCAAAAACAAACACAACAAGAAAGATGAATCTATTCAACAAGTCTGCAACACGTCCTGAAGAGTTACATGATTTCATCCAATGTCAATGTGTAATATCTCCAGTTCTGATCATTGTTTAGGTTGTTGGTAGCTCGGTCCAATGCCAAAACACAGTGAAATCTTTTTATGGCTTTAAACGCGTTTTCTCCTCGAGAGAAACATGATTTCACTAAAAACGTTATAGTTTAAACATGCCTGCTGTACATGTGTGCAAACACTCAGAGCCTTAAGATAGGGTTTTCACCAATGTGTTTTTTGGTGAGAAACCTTCTATTTCAAGGTTCTGTGCGTTTTCAGACAAGTACAATATGTATTTATAGTGTTTCTGATGAAATCCCTCCTTTTAATGCATTTTCTCACAGAAAATGAGTCTCTCGCCATGGGAACATGGCTTTTTTGAAAAAGCATATTCTCGCCAAGAAATCGTGTTTTAAACAATAAAAACGACTCCCGGTCTTATTTAGTTCACATTTTTACTTTTGGTAACCTAGCCCATATGTATAAAGCACTAAACCTTTTTATCGCGCTAAACGCATTTTCTCGACAAGGAAAGCACAATTTCATCAAAAACAAACACAACAAGAAAGATGAATCTATTCAACAAGTCTGCAACACGTCCTGAAGAGTTACATGATTTCACCCAATGTCAATGTGTAATTTCTCCAGTTCTGATCATTGTTTAGGTTGTTGGTAGCTCGGTCCAATGCCAAAACACAGTGAAATCTTTTTATGGCTTTAAACGCGTTTTCTCCTCGAGAGAAACATGATTTCACTAAAAACGTTATAGTTTAAACATGCCTGCTGTACATGTGTGCAAACACTCAGAGCCTTAAGATAGGGTTTTCACCAATGTGTTTTTTGGTGAGAAACCTTCTATTTCAAAGTTCTGTGCGTTTTCAGACAAGTACAATATGTATTTATAGTGTTTCTGATGAAATCCCTCCTTTTAATGCATTTTCTCACAGAAAATGAGTCTCTCGCCATGGGAACATGGCTTTTTTGAAAAAGCATATTCTCGTCAAGAAATCGTGTTTTAAACAATAAAAACGACTCCCGGTCTTATTTAGTTCACGTTTTTACTTTTGGTAACCTAGCTCATATGTATAAAGCACTAAACCTTTTTATCGCGTTAAACGCCTTTTCTCGACAAGAAAAGCACAATTTCATCAAAAACAAACAAAACAAGAAAAATGAATCAATTCAACAAGTCTGCAACACGTCCTGAAGAGTTACATGATTTCACCCAATGTCAATGTGTAATTTCTCCAGTTCTGATCATTGTTTAGGTTGTTGGTAGCTTGGTCCAATGCCAAAACACAGTGAAATCTTTTTATGGCTTTAAACGCGTTTTCTCCTCGAGAGAAACATGATTTCACTAAAAACGTTATAGTTTAAACATGCCTGCTGTACATGTGTGCAAACACTCAGAGCCTTAAGATAGGGTTTTCACCAATGTGTTTTTTGGTGAGAAACCTTCTATTTCAAGGTTCTGTGCGTTTTCAGACAAGTACAATATGTATTTATAGTGTTTCTGATGAAATCCCTCCTTTTAATGCATTTTCTCACAGAAAACTAGTCTCTCGCCATGAGAACATGGCTTTTTTGAAAAAGCATATTCTCGTCGAGAAATCGTGTTTTTACACAATAAAAACGACTCTCGGTCTTATTTAGTTCACATTTTTACTTTTGGTAACCTAGCCCATATGTATAAAGCACTAAACCTTTTTATCGCGTTAAACGCATTTTCTCGACAAGGAAAGCACAATTTCATCAAAAACAAACACAACAAGAAAGATGAATCTATTCAACAAGTCTGCAACACGTCCTGAAGAGTTACATGATTTCATCCAATGTCAATGTGTAATATCTCCAGTTCTGATCATTGTTTAGGTTGTTGGTAGCTCGGTCCAATGCCAAAACACAGTGAAATCTTTTTATGGCTTTAAACGCGTTTTCTCCTCGAGAGAAACATGATTTCACTAAAAACGTTATAGTTTAAACATGCCTGCTGTACATGTGTGCAAACACTCAGAGCCTTAAGATAGGGTTTTCACCAATGTGTTTTTTGGTGAGAAACCTTCTATTTCAAGGTTCTGTGCGTTTTCAGACAAGTACAATATGTATTTATAGTGTTTCTGATGAAAACCCTCCTTTTTATGCATTTTCTCACAGAAAATGAGTCTCTCGCCATGGGAACATGGCTTTTTTGAAAAAGCATATTCTCGTCGAGAAATCGTGTTTTACACAATAAAAACGACTCTCGGTCTTATTTAGTTCACATTTTTACTTTTGGTAACCTAGCCCATATGTATAAAGCACTAAACCTTTTTATCGCGTTAAACGCATTTTCTCGACAAGGAAAGCACAATTTCATCAAAAACAAACACAACAAGAAAGATGAATCTATTCAACAAGTCTGCAACACGTCCTGAAGAGTTACATGATTTCACCCAATGTCAATGTGTAATTTCTCCAGTTCTGATCATTGTTTAGGTTGTTGGTAGCTCGGTCCAATGCCAAAACACAGTGAAATCTTTTTATGGCTTTAAACGCGTTTTCTCCTCGAGAGAAACATGATTTCACTAAAAACGTTATAGTTTAAACATGCCTGCTGTACATGTGTGCAAACACTCAGAGCCTTAAGATAGGGTTTTCACCAATGTGTTTTTTGGTGAGAAACCTTCTATTTCAAGGTTCTGTGCGTTTTCAGACAAGTACAATATGTATTTATAGTGTTTCTGATGAAATCCCTCCTTTTAATGCATTTTCTCACAGAAAACGAGTCTCTCGCCATGAGAACATGGCTTTTTTGAAAAAGCATATTCTCGTCGAGAAATCGTGTTTTACACAATAAAAACGACTCTCGGTCTTATTTAGTTCACATTTTTACTTTTGGTAACCTAGCCCATATGTATAAAGCACTAAACCTTTTTATCGCGTTAAACGCATTTTCTCGACAAGGAAAGCACAATTTCATCAAAAACAAACACAACAAGAAAGATGAATCTATTCAACAAGTCTGCAACACGTCCTGAAGAGTTACATGATTTCATCCAATGTCAATGTGTAATATCTCCAGTTCTGATCATTGTTTAGGTTGTTGGTAGCTCGGTCCAATGCCAAAACACAGTGAAATCTTTTTATGGCTTTAAACGCGTTTTCTCCTCGAGAGAAACATGATTTCACTAAAAACGTTATAGTTTAAACATGCCTGCTGTACATGTGTGCAAACACTCAGAGCCTTAAGATAGGGTTTTCACCAATGTGTTTTTTGGTGAGAAACCTTCTATTTCAAGGTTCTGTGCGTTTTCAGACAAGTACAATATGTATTTATAGTGTTTCTGATGAAATCCCTCCTTTTAATGCATTTTCTCACAGAAAATGAGTCTCTCGCCATGGGAACATGGCTTTTTTGAAAAAGCATATTCTCGCCAAGAAATCGTGTTTTAAACAATAAAAACGACTCCCGGTCTTATTTAGTTCACATTTTTACTTTTGGTAACCTAGCCCATATGTATAAAGCACTAAACCTTTTTATCGCGCTAAACGCATTTTCTCGACAAGGAAAGCACAATTTCATCAAAAACAAACACAACAAGAAAGATGAATCTATTCAACAAGTCTGCAACACGTCCTGAAGAGTTACATGATTTCACCCAATGTCAATGTGTAATTTCTCCAGTTCTGATCATTGTTTAGGTTGTTGGTAGCTCGGTCCAATGCCAAAACACAGTGAAATCTTTTTATGGCTTTAAACGCGTTTTCTCCTCGAGAGAAACATGATTTCACTAAAAACGTTATAGTTTAAACATGCCTGCTGTACATGTGTGCAAACACTCAGAGCCTTAAGATAGGGTTTTCACCAATGTGTTTTTTGGTGAGAAACCTTCTATTTCAAAGTTCTGTGCGTTTTCAGACAAGTACAATATGTATTTATAGTGTTTCTGATGAAATCCCTCCTTTTAATGCATTTTCTCACAGAAAATGAGTCTCTCGCCATGGGAACATGGCTTTTTTGAAAAAGCATATTCTCGTCAAGAAATCGTGTTTTAAACAATAAAAACGACTCCCGGTCTTATTTAGTTCACGTTTTTACTTTTGGTAACCTAGCTCATATGTATAAAGCACTAAACCTTTTTATCGCGTTAAACGCCTTTTCTCGACAAGAAAAGCACAATTTCATCAAAAACAAACAAAACAAGAAAAATGAATCAATTCAACAAGTCTGCAACACGTCCTGAAGAGTTACATGATTTCACCCAATGTCAATGTGTAATTTCTCCAGTTCTGATCATTGTTTAGGTTGTTGGTAGCTTGGTCCAATGCCAAAACACAGTGAAATCTTTGTATGGCTTTAAACGCGTTTTCTCCTCGAGAGAAACATGATTTCACTAAAAACGTTATAGTTTAAACATGCCTGCTGTACATGTGTGCAAACACTCAGAGCCTTAAGATAGGGTTTTCACCAATGTGTTTTTTGGTGAGAAACCTTCTATTTCAAGGTTCTGTGCGTTTTCAGACAAGTACAATATGTATTTATAGTGTTTCTGATGAAATCCCTCCTTTTAATGCATTTTCTCACAGAAAACTAGTCTCTCGCCATGAGAACATGGCTTTTTTGAAAAAGCATATTCTCGTCGAGAAATCGTGTTTTTACACAATAAAAACGACTCTCGGTCTTATTTAGTTCACATTTTTACTTTTGGTAACCTAGCCCATATGTATAAAGCACTAAACCTTTTTATCGCGTTAAACGCATTTTCTCGACAAGGAAAGCACAATTTCATCAAAAACAAACACAACAAGAAAGATGAATCTATTCAACAAGTCTGCAACACGTCCTGAAGAGTTACATGATTTCATCCAATGTCAATGTGTAATATCTCCAGTTCTGATCATTGTTTAGGTTGTTGGTAGCTCGGTCCAATGCCAAAACACAGTGAAATCTTTTTATGGCTTTAAACGCGTTTTCTCCTCGAGAGAAACATGATTTCACTAAAAACGTTATAGTTTAAACATGCCTGCTGTACATGTGTGCAAACACTCAGAGCCTTAAGATAGGGTTTTCACCAATGTGTTTTTTGGTGAGAAACCTTCTATTTCAAGGTTCTGTGCGTTTTCAGACAAGTACAATATGTATTTATAGTGTTTCTGATGAAATCCCTCCTTTTAATGCATTTTCTCACAGAAAATGAGTCTCTCGCCATGGGAACATGGCTTTTTTGAAAAAGCATATTCTCGCCAAGAAATCGTGTTTTAAACAATAAAAACGACTCCCGGTCTTATTTAGTTCACATTTTTACTTTTGGTAACCTAGCCCATATGTATAAAGCACTAAACCTTTTTATCGCGCTAAACGCATTTTCTCGACAAGGAAAGCACAATTTCATCAAAAACAAACACAACAAGAAAATGAATCTATTCAACAAGTCTGCAACACGTCCTGAAGAGTTACATGATTTCACCCAATGTCAATGTGTAATTTCTCCAGTTCTGATCATTGTTTAGGTTGTTGGTAGCTCGGTCCAATGCCAAAACACAGTGAAATCTTTTTATGGCTTTAAACGCGTTTTCTCCTCGAGAGAAACATGATTTCACTAAAAACGTTATAGTTTAAACATGCCTGCTGTACATGTGTGCAAACACTCAGAGCCTTAAGATAGGGTTTTCACCAATGTGTTTTTTGGTGAGAAACCTTCTATTTCAAAGTTCTGTGCGTTTTCAGACAAGTACAATATGTATTTATAGTGTTTCTGATGAAATCCCTCCTTTTAATGCATTTTCTCACAGAAAATGAGTCTCTCGCCATGGGAACATGGCTTTTTTGAAAAAGCATATTCTCGTCAAGAAATCGTGTTTTAAACAATAAAAACGACTCCCGGTCTTATTTAGTTCACGTTTTTACTTTTGGTAACCTAGCTCATATGTATAAAGCACTAAACCTTTTTATCGCGTTAAACGCCTTTTCTCGACAAGAAAAGCACAATTTCATCAAAAACAAACAAAACAAGAAAAATGAATCAATTCAACAAGTCTGCAACACGTCCTGAAGAGTTACATGATTTCACCCAATGTCAATGTGTAATTTCTCCAGTTCTGATCATTGTTTAGGTTGTTGGTAGCTTGGTCCAATGCCAAAACACAGTGAAATCTTTTTATGGCTTTAAACGCGTTTTCTCCTCGAGAGAAACATGATTTCACTAAAAACGTTATAGTTTAAACATGCCTGCTGTACATGTGTGCAAACACTCAGAGCCTTAAGATAGGGTTTTCACCAATGTGTTTTTTGGTGAGAAACCTTCTATTTCAAGGTTCTGTGCGTTTTCAGACAAGTACAATATGTATTTATAGTGTTTCTGATGAAATCCCTCCTTTTAATGCATTTTCTCACAGAAAACTAGTCTCTCGCCATGAGAACATGGCTTTTTTGAAAAAGCATATTCTCGTCGAGAAATCGTGTTTTTACACAATAAAAACGACTCTCGGTCTTATTTAGTTCACATTTTTACTTTTGGTAACCTAGCCCATATGTATAAAGCACTAAACCTTTTTATCGCGTTAAACGCATTTTCTCGACAAGGAAAGCACAATTTCATCAAAAACAAACACAACAAGAAAGATGAATCTATTCAACAAGTCTGCAACACGCCCTGAAGAGTTACATGATTTCACCCAATGTCAATGTGTAATTTCTCCAGTTCTGATCATTGTTTAGGTTGTTGGTAGCTCGGTCCAATGCCAAAACACAGTGAAATCTTTTTATGGCTTTAAACGCGTTTTCTCCTCGAGAGAAACATGATTTCACTAAAAACGTTATAGTTTAAACATGCCTGCTGTACATGTGTGCAAACACTCAGAGCCTTAAGATAGGGTTTTCACCAATGTGTTTTTTGGTGAGAAACCTTCTATTTCAAGGTTCTGTGCGTTTTCAGACAAGTACAATATGTATTTATAGTGTTTCTGATGAAAACCCTCCTTTTTATGCATTTTCTCACAGAAAATGAGTCTCTCGCCATGGGAACATGGCTTTTTTGAAAAAGCATATTCTCGTCGAGAAATCGTGTTTTACACAATAAAAACGACTCTCGGTCTTATTTAGTTCACATTTTTACTTTTGGTAACCTAGCCCATATGTATAAAGCACTAAACCTTTTTATCGCGTTAAACGCATTTTCTCGACAAGGAAAGCACAATTTCATCAAAAACAAACACAACAAGAAAGATGAATCTATTCAACAAGTCTGCAACACGTCCTGAAGAGTTACATGATTTCACCCAATGTCAATGTGTAATTTCTCCAGTTCTGATCATTGTTTAGGTTGTTGGTAGCTCGGTCCAATGCCAAAACACAGTGAAATCTTTTTATGGCTTTAAACGCGTTTTCTCCTCGAGAGAAACATGATTTCACTAAAAACGTTATAGTTTAAACATGCCTGCTGTACATGTGTGCAAACACTCAGAGCCTTAAGATAGGGTTTTCACCAATGTGTTTTTTGGTGAGAAACCTTCTATTTCAAGGTTCTGTGCGTTTTCAGACAAGTACAATATGTATTTATAGTGTTTCTGATGAAATCCCTCCTTTTAATGCATTTTCTCACAGAAAACGAGTCTCTCGCCATGAGAACATGGCTTTTTTGAAAAAGCATATTCTCGTCGAGAAATCGTGTTTTACACAATAAAAACGACTCTCGGTCTTATTTAGTTCACATTTTTACTTTTGGTAACCTAGCCCATATGTATAAAGCACTAAACCTTTTTATCGCGTTAAACGCCTTTTCTCGACAAGGAAAGCACAATTTCATCAAAAACAAACACAACAAGAAAGATGAATCTATTCAACAAGTCTGCAACACGTCCTGAAGAGTTACATGATTTCATCCAATGTCAATGTGTAATATCTCCAGTTCTGATCATTGTTTAGGTTGTTGGTAGCTCGGTCCAATGCCAAAACACAGTGAAATCTTTTTATGGCTTTAAACGCGTTTTCTCCTCGAGAGAAACATGATTTCACTAAAAACGTTATAGTTTAAACATGCCTGCTGTACATGTGTGCAAACACTCAGAGCCTTAAGATAGGGTTTTCACCAATGTGTTTTTTGGTGAGAAACCTTCTATTTCAAGGTTCTGTGCGTTTTCAGACAAGTACAATATGTATTTATAGTGTTTCTGATGAAATCCCTCCTTTTAATGCATTTTCTCACAGAAAATGAGTCTCTCGCCATGGGAACATGGCTTTTTTGAAAAAGCATATTCTCGCCAAGAAATCGTGTTTTAAACAATAAAAACGACTCCCGGTCTTATTTAGTTCACATTTTTACTTTTGGTAACCTAGCCCATATGTATAAAGCACTAAACCTTTTTATCGCGCTAAACGCATTTTCTCGACAAGGAAAGCACAATTTCATCAAAAACAAACACAACAAGAAAGATGAATCTATTCAACAAGTCTGCAACACGTCCTGAAGAGTTACATGATTTCACCCAATGTCAATGTGTAATTTCTCCAGTTCTGATCATTGTTTAGGTTGTTGGTAGCTCGGTCCAATGCCAAAACACAGTGAAATCTTTTTATGGCTTTAAACGCGTTTTCTCCTCGAGAGAAACATGATTTCACTAAAAACGTTATAGTTTAAACATGCCTGCTGTACATGTGTGCAAACACTCAGAGCCTTAAGATAGGGTTTTCACCAATGTGTTTTTTGGTGAGAAACCTTCTATTTCAAAGTTCTGTGCGTTTTCAGACAAGTACAATATGTATTTATAGTGTTTCTGATGAAATCCCTCCTTTTAATGCATTTTCTCACAGAAAATGAGTCTCTCGCCATGGGAACATGGCTTTTTTGAAAAAGCATATTCTCGTCAAGAAATCGTGTTTTAAACAATAAAAACGACTCCCGGTCTTATTTAGTTCACATTTTTACTTTTGGTAACCTAGCTCATATGTATAAAGCACTAAACCTTTTTATCGCGTTAAACGCCTTTTCTCGACAAGAAAAGCACAATTTCATCAAAAACAAACAAAACAAGAAAAATGAATCAATTCAACAAGTCTGCAACACGTCCTGAAGAGTTACATGATTTCACCCAATGTCAATGTGTAATTTCTCCAGTTCTGATCATTGTTTAGGTTGTTGGTAGCTTGGTCCAATGCCAAAACACAGTGAAATCTTTTTATGGCTTTAAACGCGTTTTCTCCTCGAGAGAAACATGATTTCACTAAAAACGTTATAGTTTAAACATGCCTGCTGTACATGTGTGCAAACACTCAGAGCCTTAAGATAGGGTTTTCACCAATGTGTTTTTTGGTGAGAAACCTTCTATTTCAAGGTTCTGTGCGTTTTCAGACAAGTACAATATGTATTTATAGTGTTTCTGATGAAATCCCTCCTTTTAATGCATTTTCTCACAGAAAACTAGTCTCTCGCCATGAGAACATGGCTTTTTTGAAAAAGCATATTCTCGTCGAGAAATCGTGTTTTTACACAATAAAAACGACTCCCGGTCTTATTTAGTTCACATTTTTACTTTTGGTAACCTAGCTCATATGTATAAAGCACTAAACGTTTTTATCGCGTTAAACGCATTTTCTCGACAAGGAAAGCACAATTTCATCAAAAACAAACAAAACAAGAAAAATGAATCTATTCAACAAGTCTGCAGCACGTCCTGAAGAGTTACATGGTTTCACCCAATGTCAATGTGTAATTTCTCCAGTTCTGATCATTGTTTAGGTTGTTGGTAGCTTGGTCCAATGCCAAAACACAGTGAAATATTTTTATGGCTTTAAACGCGTTTTCTCCTCAAGAGAAACATGATTTCACTAAAAACGTTATAGTTTAAACATGCCTGCTGTACATGTGTGCAAACACTCAGAGCCTTAAGATAGGGTTTTCACCAATGTGTTTTTTGGTGAGGAACCTTCTATTTCAAGGTTCTGTGCGTTTTCAGACAAGTACAATATGTATTTATAGTGTTTCTGATGAAATCCCTCCTTTTAATGCATTTTCTCACAGAAAATGAGTCCCTCGCCATGGGAACATGGCTTTTTTGAAAAAGCATATTCTCGTCGAGAAATCGTGTTTTAACCAATAAAAACGACTCCCGGTCTTATTTAGTTCACATTTTTACTTTTGGTAACCTAGCTCATATGTATAAAGCACTAAACATTTTTATCGCGTTAAACGCCTTTTCTCGACAAGAAAAGCACAATTTCATCAACAACAAACAAAACAAGAAAAATGAATCTATTCAACAAGTCTGCAACACGTCCTGAAGAGTTACATGATTTCACCCAATGTCAATGTGTAATTTCTCCAGTTCTGATCATTGTTTAGGTTGTTGGTAGCTTGGTCCAATGCCAAAACACAGTGAAATCTTTTTATGGCTTTAAACGCGTTTTCTCCTCGAGAGAAACATGATTTCACTAAAAACGTTATAGTTTAAACATGCCTGCTGTACATATGTGCAAACACTCAGAGCCTTAAGATAGGGTTTTCACCAATGTGTTTTTTGGTGAGAAACCTTCTATTTCAAGGTTCTGTGCGTTTTCAGACAAGTACAATATGTATTTATAGTGTTTCTGATGAAATCCCTCCTTTTAATGCATTTTCTCGCAGAAAACGAGTCTCTCGCCATGAGAACATGGCTTTTTTGAAAAAGCATATTCTCGTCGAGAAATCGTGTTTTACACAATAAAAACGACTCTCGGTCTTATTTAGTTCACATTTTTACTTTTGGTAACCTAGCCCATATGTATAAAGCACTAAAACTTTTTATCGCGTTAAACGCATTTTCTCGACAAGGAAAGCACAATTTCATCAAAAACAAACACAACAAGAAAGATGAATCTATTCAACAAGTCTGCAACACGTCCTGAAGAGTTACATGATTTCACCCAATGTCAATGTGTAATTTCTCCAGTTCTGATCATTGTTTAGGTTGTTGGTAGCTTGGTCCAATGCCAAAACACAGTGAAATCTTTTTATGGCTTTAAACGCGTTTTCTCCTCGAGAGAAACATGATTTCACTAAAAACGTTATAGTTTAAACATGCCTGCTGTACATATGTGCAAACACTCAGAGCCTTAAGATAGGGTTTTCACCAATGTGTTTTTTGGTGAGAAACCTTCTATTTCAAGGTTCTGTGCGTTTTCAGACAAGTACAATATGTATTTATAGTGTTTCTGATGAAATCCTTTTAATGCAATTTCTCACAGAAAACGAGTCTCTCGCCATGAGAACATGGCTTTTTTGAAAAAGCATATTCTCGTCGAGAAATCGTGTTTTACACAATAAAAACGACTCTCGGTCTTATTTAGTTCACATTTTTACTTTTGGTAACCTAGCCCATATGTATAAAGCACTAAAACTTTTTATCGCGTTAAACGCATTTTCTCGACAAGGAAAGCACAATTTCATCAAAAACAAACACTACAAGAAAGATGAATCTATTCAACAAGTCTGCAACACGTCCTGAAGAGTTACATGATTTCATCCAATGTCAATGTGTAATATCTCCAGTTCTGATCATTGTTTAGGTTGTTGGTAGCTCGGTCCAATGCCAAAACACAGTGAAATCTTTTTATGGCTTTAAACGCGTTTTCTCCTCGAGAGAAACATGATTTCACTAAAAACGTTATAGTTTAAACATGCCTGCTGTACATGTGTGCAAACACTCAGAGCCTTAAGATAGGGTTTTCACCAATGTGTTTTTTGGTGAGAAACCTTCTATTTCAAGGTTCTGTGCGTTTTCAGACAAGTACAATATGTATTTATAGTGTTTCTGATGAAATCCCTCCTTTTAATGCATTTTCTCACAGAAAACGAGTCTCTCGCCATGAGAACATGGCTTTTTTGAAAAAGCATATTCTCGTCGAGAAATCGTGTTTTACACAATAAAAACGACTCTCGGTCTTATTTAGTTCACATTTTTACTTTTGGTAACCTAGCCCATATGTATAAAGCACTAAACCTTTTTATCGCGCTAAACGCATTTTCTCGACAAGGAAAGCACAATTTCATCAAAAACAAACAAAACAAGAAAGATGAATCTATTCAACAAGTCTGCAACACGTCCTGAAGAGTTACATGGTTTCATCCAATGTCAATGTGTAATTTCTCCAGTTCTGATCATTGTTTAGGTTGTTGGTAGCTTGGTCCAATGCCAAAACACAGTGAAATCTTTTTATGGCTTTAAACGCGTTTTCTCCTCGAGAGAAACATGATTTCACTAAAAACGTTATAGTTTAAACATGCCTGCTGTACATGTGTGCAAACACTCAGAGCCTTAAGATAGGGTTTTCACCAATGTGTTTTTTGGTGAGAAACCTTCTATTTCAAGGTTCTGTGCGTTTTCAGACAAGTACAATATGTATTTATAGTGTTTCTGATGAAATCCCTCCTTTTAATGCATTTTCTCACAGAAAACGAGTCTCTCGCCATGAGAACATGGCTTTTTTGAAAAAGCATATTCTCGTCGAGAAATCGTGTTTTACACAATAAAAACGACTCTCGGTCTTATTTAGTTCACATTTTTACTTTTGGTAACCTAGCCCATATGTATAAAGCACTAAACCTTTTTATCGCGCTAAACGCATTTTCTCGACAAGGAAAGCACAATTTCATCAAAAACAAACACAACAAGAAAGATGAATCTATTCAACAAGTCTGCAACACGTCCTGAAGAGTTACATGATTTCACCCAATGTCAATGTGTAATTTCTCCAGTTCTGATCATTGTTTAGGTTGTTGGTAGCTTGGTCCAATGCCAAAACACAGTGAAATCTTTTTATGGCTTTAAACGCGTTTTCTCCTCGAGAGAAACATGATTTCACTAAAAACGTTATAGTTTAAACATGCCTGCTGTACATGTGTGCAAACACTCAGAGCCTTAAGATAGGGTTTTCACCAATGTGTTTTTTGGTGAGAAACCTTCTATTTCAAGGTTCTGTGCGTTTTCAGACAAGTACAATATGTATTTATAGTGTTTCTGATGAAATCCCTCCTTTTAATGCATTTTCTCACAGAAAACGAGTCTCTCGCCATGAGAACATGGCTTTTTTGAAAAAGCATATTCTCGTCGAGAAATCGTGTTTTACACAATAAAAACGACTCTCGGTCTTATTTAGTTCACATTTTTACTTTTGGTAACCTAGCCCATATGTATAAAGCACTAAACCTTTTTATCGCGTTAAACGCCTTTTCTCGACAAGAAAAGCACAATTTCATCAACAACAAACAAAACAAGAAAAATGAATCTATTCAACAAGTCTGCAACACGTCCTGAAGAGTTACATGATTTCACCCAATGTCAATGTGTAATTTCTCCAGTTCTGATCATTGTTTAGGTTGTTGGTAGCTTGGTCCAATGCCAAAACACAGTGAAATCTTTTTATGGCTTTAAACGCGTTTTCTCCTCGAGAGAAACATGATTTCACTAAAAACGTTATAGTTTAAACATGCCTGCTGTACATGTGTGCAAACACTCAGAGCCTTAAGATAGGGTTTTCACCGATGTGTTTTTTGGTGAGAAACCTTCTATTTCAAGGTTCTGTGCGTTTTCAGACAAGTACAATATGTATTTATAGTGTTTCTGATGAAAACCCTCCTTTTTATGCATTTTCTCACAGAAAATGAGTCTCTCGCCATGGGAACATGGCTTTTTTGAAAAAGCATATTCTCGTCGAGAAATCGTGTTTTACACAATAAAAACGACTCTCGGTCTTATTTAGTTCACATTTTTACTTTTGGTAACCTAGCCCATATGTATAAAGCACTAAACCTTTTTATCGCGTTAAACGCATTTTCTCGACAAGGAAAGCACAATTTCATCAAAAACAAACACAACAAGAAAGATGAATCTATTCAACAAGTCTGCAACACGTCCTGAAGAGTTACATGATTTCACCCAATGTCAATGTGTAATTTCTCCAGTTCTGATCATTGTTTAGGTTGTTGGTAGCTCGGTCCAATGCCAAAACACAGTGAAATCTTTTTATGGCTTTAAACGCGTTTTCTCCTCGAGAGAAACATGATTTCACTAAAAACGTTATAGTTTAAACATGCCTGCTGTACATGTGTGCAAACACTCAGAGCCTTAAGATAGGGTTTTCACCAATGTGTTTTTTGGTGAGAAACCTTCTATTTCAAGGTTCTGTGCGTTTTCAGACAAGTACAATATGTATTTATAGTGTTTCTGATGAAATCCCTCCTTTTAATGCATTTTCTCACAGAAAACGAGTCTCTCGCCATGAGAACATGGCTTTTTTGAAAAAGCATATTCTCGTCGAGAAATCGTGTTTTACACAATAAAAACGACTCTCGGTCTTATTTAGTTCACATTTTTACTTTTGGTAACCTAGCCCATATGTATAAAGCACTAAACCTTTTTATCGCGTTAAACGCCTTTTCTCGACAAGGAAAGCACAATTTCATCAAAAACAAATACAACAAGAAAGATGAATCTATTCAACAAGTCTGCAACACGTCCTGAAGAGTTACATGATTTCATCCAATGTCAATGTGTAATATCTCCAGTTCTGATCATTGTTTAGGTTGTTGGTAGCTCGGTCCAATGCCAAAACACAGTGAAATCTTTTTATGGCTTTAAACGCGTTTTCTCCTCGAGAGAAACATGATTTCACTAAAAACGTTATAGTTTAAACATGCCTGCTGTACATGTGTGCAAACACTCAGAGCCTTAAGATAGGGTTTTCACCAATGTGTTTTTTGGTGAGAAACCTTCTATTTCAAGGTTCTGTGCGTTTTCAGACAAGTACAATATGTATTTATAGTGTTTCTGATGAAATCCCTCCTTTTAATGCATTTTCTCACAGAAAATGAGTCTCTCGCCATGGGAACATGGCTTTTTTGAAAAAGCATATTCTCGCCAAGAAATCGTGTTTTAAACAATAAAAACGACTCCCGGTCTTATTTAGTTCACATTTTTACTTTTGGTAACCTAGCCCATATGTATAAAGCACTAAACCTTTTTATCGCGCTAAACGCATTTTCTCGACAAGGAAAGCACAATTTCATCAAAAACAAACACAACAAGAAAGATGAATCTATTCAACAAGTCTGCAACACGTCCTGAAGAGTTACATGATTTCACCCAATGTCAATGTGTAATTTCTCCAGTTCTGATCATTGTTTAGGTTGTTGGTAGCTCGGTCCAATGCCAAAACACAGTGAAATCTTTTTATGGCTTTAAACGCGTTTTCTCCTCGAGAGAAACATGATTTCACTAAAAACGTTATAGTTTAAACATGCCTGCTGTACATGTGTGCAAACACTCAGAGCCTTAAGATAGGGTTTTCACCAATGTGTTTTTTGGTGAGAAACCTTCTATTTCAAAGTTCTGTGCGTTTTCAGACAAGTACAATATGTATTTATAGTGTTTCTGATGAAATCCCTCCTTTTAATGCATTTTCTCACAGAAAATGAGTCTCTCGCCATGGGAACATGGCTTTTTTGAAAAAGCATATTCTCGTCAAGAAATCGTGTTTTAAACAATAAAAACGACTCCCGGTCTTATTTAGTTCACATTTTTACTTTTGGTAACCTAGCTCATATGTATAAAGCACTAAACCTTTTTATCGCGTTAAACGCCTTTTCTCGACAAGAAAAGCACAATTTCATCAAAAACAAACAAAACAAGAAAAATGAATCAATTCAACAAGTCTGCAACACGTCCTGAAGAGTTACATGATTTCACCCAATGTCAATGTGTAATTTCTCCAGTTCTGATCATTGTTTAGGTTGTTGGTAGCTTGGTCCAATGCCAAAACACAGTGAAATCTTTTTATGGCTTTAAACGCGTTTTCTCCTCGAGAGAAACATGATTTCACTAAAAACGTTATAGTTTAAACATGCCTGCTGTACATGTGTGCAAACACTCAGAGCCTTAAGATAGGGTTTTCACCAATGTGTTTTTTGGTGAGAAACCTTCTATTTCAAGGTTCTGTGCGTTTTTAGACAAGTACAATATGTATTTATAGTGTTTCTGATGAAATCCCTCCTTTTAATGCATTTTCTCACAGAAAACTAGTCTCTCGCCATGAGAACATGGCTTTTTTGAAAAAGCATATTCTCGTCGAGAAATCGTGTTTTTACACAATAAAAACGACTCCCGGTCTTATTTAGTTCACATTTTTACTTTTGGTAACCTAGCTCATATGTATAAAGCACTAAACGTTTTTATCGCGTTAAACGCATTTTCTCGACAAGGAAAGCACAATTTCATCAAAAACAAACAAAACAAGAAAAATGAATCTATTCAACAAGTCTGCAGCACGTCCTGAAGAGTTACATGGTTTCACCCAATGTCAATGTGTAATTTCTCCAGTTCTGATCATTGTTTAGGTTGTTGGTAGCTTGGTCCAATGCCAAAACACAGTGAAATCTTTTTATGGCTTTAAACGCGTTTTCTCCTCAAGAGAAACATGATTTCACTAAAAACGTTATAGTTTAAACATGCCTGCTGTACATGTGTGCAAACACTCAGAGCCTTAAGATAGGGTTTTCACCAATGTGTTTTTTGGTGAGGAACCTTCTATTTCAAGGTTCTGTGCGTTTTCAGACAAGTACAATATGTATTTATAGTGTTTCTGATGAAATCCCTCCTTTTAATGCATTTTCTCACAGAAAATGAGTCCCTCGCCATGGGAACATGGCTTTTTTGAAAAAGCATATTCTCGTCGAGAAATCGTGTTTTAACCAATAAAAACGACTCCCGGTCTTATTTAGTTCACATTTTTACTTTTGGTAACCTAGCTCATATGTATAAAGCACTAAACATTTTTATCGCGTTAAACGCCTTTTCTCGACAAGAAAAGCACAATTTCATCAACAACAAACAAAACAAGAAAAATGAATCTATTCAACAAGTCTGCAACACGTCCTGAAGAGTTACATGATTTCACCCAATGTCAATGTGTAATTTCTCCAGTTCTGATCATTGTTTAGGTTGTTGGTAGCTTGGTCCAATGCCAAAACACAGTGAAATCTTTTTATGGCTTTAAACGCGTTTTCTCCTCGAGAGAAACATGATTTCACTAAAAACGTTATAGTTTAAACATGCCTGCTGTACATATGTGCAAACACTCAGAGCCTTAAGATAGGGTTTTCACCAATGTGTTTTTTGGTGAGAAACCTTCTATTTCAAGGTTCTGTGCGTTTTCAGACAAGTACAATATGTATTTATAGTGTTTCTGATGAAATCCCTCCTTTTAATGCATTTTCTCGCAGAAAACGAGTCTCTCGCCATGAGAACATGGCTTTTTTGAAAAAGCATATTCTCGTCGAGAAATCGTGTTTTACACAATAAAAACGACTCTCGGTCTTATTTAGTTCACATTTTTACTTTTGGTAACCTAGCCCATATGTATAAAGCACTAAAACTTTTTATCGCGTTAAACGCATTTTCTCGACAAGGAAAGCACAATTTCATCAAAAACAAACACAACAAGAAAGATGAATCTATTCAACAAGTCTGCAACACGTCCTGAAGAGTTACATGATTTCACCCAATGTCAATGTGTAATTTCTCCAGTTCTGATCATTGTTTAGGTTGTTGGTAGCTTGGTCCAATGCCAAAACACAGTGAAATCTTTTTATGGCTTTAAACGCGTTTTCTCCTCGAGAGAAACATGATTTCACTAAAAACGTTATAGTTTAAACATGCCTGCTGTACATATGTGCAAACACTCAGAGCCTTAAGATAGGGTTTTCACCAATGTGTTTTTTGGTGAGAAACCTTCTATTTCAAGGTTCTGTGCGTTTTCAGACAAGTACAATATGTATTTATAGTGTTTCTGATGAAATCCTTTTAATGCAATTTCTCACAGAAAACGAGTCTCTCGCCATGAGAACATGGCTTTTTTGAAAAAGCATATTCTCGTCGAGAAATCGTGTTTTACACAATAAAAACGACTCTCGGTCTTATTTAGTTCACATTTTTACTTTTGGTAACCTAGCCCATATGTATAAAGCACTAAAACTTTTTATCGCGTTAAACGCATTTTCTCGACAAGGAAAGCACAATTTCATCAAAAACAAACACTACAAGAAAGATGAATCTATTCAACAAGTCTGCAACACGTCCTGAAGAGTTACATGATTTCATCCAATGTCAATGTGTAATATCTCCAGTTCTGATCATTGTTTAGGTTGTTGGTAGCTCGGTCCAATGCCAAAACACAGTGAAATCTTTTTATGGCTTTAAACGCGTTTTCTCCTCGAGAGAAACATGATTTCACTAAAAACGTTATAGTTTAAACATGCCTGCTGTACATGTGTGCAAACACTCAGAGCCTTAAGATAGGGTTTTCACCAATGTGTTTTTTGGTGAGAAACCTTCTATTTCAAGGTTCTGTGCGTTTTCAGACAAGTACAATATGTATTTATAGTGTTTCTGATGAAATCCCTCCTTTTAATGCATTTTCTCACAGAAAACGAGTCTCTCGCCATGAGAACATGGCTTTTTTGAAAAAGCATATTCTCGTCGAGAAATCGTGTTTTACACAATAAAAACGACTCTCGGTCTTATTTAGTTCACATTTTTACTTTTGGTAACCTAGCCCATATGTATAAAGCACTAAACCTTTTTATCGCGCTAAACGCATTTTCTCGACAAGGAAAGCACAATTTCATCAAAAACAAACAAAACAAGAAAGATGAATCTATTCAACAAGTCTGCAACACGTCCTGAAGAGTTACATGGTTTCATCCAATGTCAATGTGTAATTTCTCCAGTTCTGATCATTGTTTAGGTTGTTGGTAGCTTGGTCCAATGCCAAAACACAGTGAAATCTTTTTATGGCTTTAAACGCGTTTTCTCCTCGAGAGAAACATGATTTCACTAAAAACGTTATAGTTTAAACATGCCTGCTGTACATGTGTGCAAACACTCAGAGCCTTAAGATAGGGTTTTCACCAATGTGTTTTTTGGTGAGAAACCTTCTATTTCAAGGTTCTGTGCGTTTTCAGACAAGTACAATATGTATTTATAGTGTTTCTGATGAAATCCCTCCTTTTAATGCATTTTCTCACAGAAAACGAGTCTCTCGCCATGAGAACATGGCTTTTTTGAAAAAGCATATTCTCGTCGAGAAATCGTGTTTTACACAATAAAAACGACTCTCGGTCTTATTTAGTTCACATTTTTACTTTTGGTAACCTAGCCCATATGTATAAAGCACTAAACCTTTTTATCGCGCTAAACGCATTTTCTCGACAAGGAAAGCACAATTTCATCAAAAACAAACACAACAAGAAAGATGAATCTATTCAACAAGTCTGCAACACGTCCTGAAGAGTTACATGATTTCACCCAATGTCAATGTGTAATTTCTCCAGTTCTGATCATTGTTTAGGTTGTTGGTAGCTTGGTCCAATGCCAAAACACAGTGAAATCTTTTTATGGCTTTAAACGCGTTTTCTCCTCGAGAGAAACATGATTTCACTAAAAACGTTATAGTTTAAACATGCCTGCTGTACATGTGTGCAAACACTCAGAGCTTTAAGATAGGGTTTTCACCAATGTGTTTTTTGGTGAGAAACCTTCTATTTCAAGGTTCTGTGCGTTTTCAGACAAGTACAATATGTATTTATAGTGTTTCTGATGAAATCCCTCCTTTTAATGCATTTTCTCACAGAAAACGAGTCTCTCGCCATGAGAACATGGCTTTTTTGAAAAAGCATATTCTCGTCGAGAAATCGTGTTTTACACAATAAAAACGACTCTCGGTCTTATTTAGTTCACATTTTTACTTTTGGTAACCTAGCCCATATGTATAAAGCACTAAACCTTTTTATCGCGTTAAACGCCTTTTCTCGACAAGAAAAGCACAATTTCATCAACAACAAACAAAACAAGAAAAATGAATCTATTCAACAAGTCTGCAACACGTCCTGAAGAGTTACATGATTTCACCCAATGTCAATGTGTAATTTCTCCAGTTCTGATCATTGTTTAGGTTGTTGGTAGCTTGGTCCAATGCCAAAACACAGTGAAATCTTTTTATGGCTTTAAACGCGTTTTCTCCTCGAGAGAAACATGATTTCACTAAAAACGTTATAGTTTAAACATGCCTGCTGTACATGTGTGCAAACACTCAGAGCCTTAAGATAGGGTTTTCACCGATGTGTTTTTTGGTGAGAAACCTTCTATTTCAAGGTTCTGTGCGTTTTCAGACAAGTACAATATGTATTTATAGTGTTTCTGATGAAATCCCTCCTTTTAATGCATTTTCTCACAGAAAACGAGTCTCTCGCCATGAGAACATGGCTTTTTTGAAAAAGCATATTCTCGTCGAGAAATCGTGTTTTACACAATAAAAACGACTCTCGGTCTTATTTAGTTCACATTTTTACTTTTGGTAACCTAGCCCATATGTATAAAGCACTAAACCTTTTTATCGCGTTAAACGCATTTTCTCGACAAGGAAAGCACAATTTCATCAAAAACAAACACAACAAGAAAGATGAATCTATTCAACAAGTCTGCAACACGTCCTGAAGAGTTACATGATTTCACCCAATGTCAATGTGTAATTTCTCCAGTTCTGATCATTGTTTAGGTTGTTGGTAGCTTGGTCCAATGCCAAAACACAGTGAAATCTTTTTATGGCTTTAAACGCGTTTTCTCCTCGAGAGAAACATGATTTCACTAAAAACGTTATAGTTTAAACATGCCTGCTGTACATATGTGCAAACACTCAGAGCCTTAAGATAGGGTTTTCACCAATGTGTTTTTTGGTGAGAAACCTTCTATTTCAAGGTTCTGTGCGTTTTCAGACAAGTACAATATGTATTTATAGTGTTTCTGATGAAATCCCTCCTTTTAATGCATTTTCTCGCAGAAAACGAGTCTCTCGCCATGAGAACATGGCTTTTTTGAAAAAGCATATTCTCGTCGAGAAATCGTGTTTTACACAATAAAAACGACTCTCGGTCTTATTTAGTTCACATTTTTACTTTTGGTAACCTAGCCCATATGTATAAAGCACTAAAACTTTTTATCGCGTTAAACGCATTTTCTCGACAAGGAAAGCACAATTTCATCAAAAACAAACACAACAAGAAAGATGAATCTATTCAACAAGTCTGCAACACGTCCTGAAGAGTTACATGATTTCATCCAATGTCAATGTGTAATATCTCCAGTTCTGATCATTGTTTAGGTTGTTGGTAGCTCGGTCCAATGCCAAAACACAGTGAAATCTTTTTATGGCTTTAAACGCGTTTTCTCCTCGAGAGAAACATGATTTCACTAAAAACGTTATAGTTTAAACATGCCTGCTGTACATGTGTGCAAACACTCAGAGCCTTAAGATAGGGTTTTCACCAATGTGTTTTTTGGTGAGAAACCTTCTATTTCAAGGTTCTGTGCGTTTTCAGACAAGTACAATATGTATTTATAGTGTTTCTGATGAAATCCTTTTAATGCAATTTCTCACAGAAAACGAGTCTCTCGCCATGAGAACATGGCTTTTTTGAAAAAGCATATTCTCGTCGAGAAATCGTGTTTTACACAATAAAAACGACTCTCGGTCTTATTTAGTTCACATTTTTACTTTTGGTAACCTAGCCCATATTTATAAAGCACTAAAACTTTTTATCGCGTTAAACGCATTTTCTCGACAAGGAAAGCACAATTTCATCAAAAACAAACACAACAAGAAAGATGAATCTATTCAACAAGTCTGCAACACGTCCTGAAGAGTTACATGGTTTCATCCAATGTCAATGTGTAATTTCTCCAGTTCTGATCATTGTTTAGGTTGTTGGTAGCTTGGTCCAATGCCAAAACACAGTGAAATCTTTTTATGGCTTTAAACGCGTTTTCTCCTCGAGAGAAACATGATTTCACTAAAAACGTTATAGTTTAAACATGCCTGCTGTACATGTGTGCAAACACTCAGAGCCTTAAGATAGGGTTTTCACCAATGTGTTTTTTGGTGAGAAACCTTCTATTTCAAGGTTCTGTGCGTTTTCAGACAAGTACAATATGTATTTATAGTGTTTCTGATGAAATCCCTCCTTTTAATGCATTTTCTCACAGAAAACGAGTCTCTCGCCATGAGAACATGGCTTTTTTGAAAAAGCATATTCTCGTCGAGAAATCGTGTTTTACACAATAAAAACGACTCTCGGTCTTATTTAGTTCACATTTTTACTTTTGGTAACCTAGCCCATATGTATAAAGCACTAAACCTTTTTATCGCGCTAAACGCATTTTCTCGACAAGGAAAGCACAATTTCATCAAAAACAAACACAACAAGAAAGATGAATCTATTCAACAAGTCTGCAACACGTCCTGAAGAGTTACATGATTTCACCCAATGTCAATGTGTAATTTCTCCAGTTCTGATCATTGTTTAGGTTGTTGGTAGCTTGGTCCAATGCCAAAACACAGTGAAATCTTTTTATGGCTTTAAACGCGTTTTCTCCTCGAGAGAAACATGATTTCACTAAAAACGTTATAGTTTAAACATGCCTGCTGTACATGTGTGCAAACACTCAGAGCTTTAAGATAGGGTTTTCACCAATGTGTTTTTTGGTGAGAAACCTTCTATTTCAAGGTTCTGTGCGTTTTCAGACAAGTACAATATGTATTTATAGTGTTTCTGATGAAATCCCTCCTTTTAATGCATTTTCTCACAGAAAACGAGTCTCTCGCCATGAGAACATGGCTTTTTTGAAAAAGCATATTCTCGTCGAGAAATCGTGTTTTACACAATAAAAACGACTCTCGGTCTTATTTAGTTCACATTTTTACTTTTGGTAACCTAGCCCATATGTATAAAGCACTAAACCTTTTTATCGCGTTAAACGCCTTTTCTCGACAAGAAAAGCACAATTTCATCAACAACAAACAAAACAAGAAAAATGAATCTATTCAACAAGTCTGCAACACGTCCTGAAGAGTTACATGATTTCACCCAATGTCAATGTGTAATTTCTCCAGTTCTGATCATTGTTTAGGTTGTTGGTAGCTTGGTCCAATGCCAAAACACAGTGAAATCTTTTTATGGCTTTAAACGCGTTTTCTCCTCGAGAGAAACATGATTTCACTAAAAACGTTATAGTTTAAACATGCCTGCTGTACATGTGTGCAAACACTCAGAGCCTTAAGATAGGGTTTTCACCGATGTGTTTTTTGGTGAGAAACCTTCTATTTCAAGGTTCTGTGCGTTTTCAGACAAGTACAATATGTATTTATAGTGTTTCTGATGAAATCCCTCCTTTTAATGCATTTTCTCACAGAAAACGAGTCTCTCGCCATGAGAACATGGCTTTTTTGAAAAAGCATATTCTCGTCGAGAAATCGTGTTTTACACAATAAAAACGACTCTCGGTCTTATTTAGTTCACATTTTTACTTTTGGTAACCTAGCCCATATGTATAAAGCACTAAACCTTTTTATCGCGTTAAACGCATTTTCTCGACAAGGAAAGCACAATTTCATCAAAAACAAACACAACAAGAAAGATGAATCTATTCAACAAGTCTGCAACACGTCCTGAAGAGTTACATGATTTCACCCAATGTCAATGTGTAATTTCTCCAGTTCTGATCATTGTTTAGGTTGTTGGTAGCTCGGTCCAATGCCAAAACACAGTGAAATCTTTTTATGGCTTTAAACGCGTTTTCTCCTCGAGAGAAACATGATTTCACTAAAAACGTTATAGTTTAAACATGCCTGCTGTACATGTGTGCAAACACTCAGAGCCTTAAGATAGGGTTTTCACCAATGTGTTTTTTGGTGAGAAACCTTCTATTTCAAGGTTCTGTGCGTTTTCAGACAAGTACAATATGTATTTATAGTGTTTCTGATGAAATCCCTCCTTTTAATGCATTTTCTCACAGAAAACGAGTCTCTCGCCATGAGAACATGGCTTTTTTTGAAAAAGCATATTCTCGTCGAGAAATCGTGTTTTACACAATAAAAACGACTCTCGGTCTTATTTAGTTCACATTTTTACTTTTGGTAACCTAGCCCATATGTATAAAGCACTAAACCTTTTTATCGCGTTAAACGCATTTTCTCGACAAGGAAAGCACAATTTCATCAAAAACAAACACAACAAGAAAGATGAATCTATTCAACAAGTCTGCAACACGTCCTGAAGAGTTACATGATTTCACCCAATGTCAATGTGTAATTTCTCCAGTTCTGATCATTGTTTAGGTTGTTGGTAGCTTGGTCCAATGCCAAAACACAGTGAAATCTTTTTATGGCTTTAAACGCGTTTTCTCCTCGAGAGAAACATGATTTCACTAAAAACGTTATAGTTTAAACATGCCTGCTGTACATGTGTGCAAACACTCAGAGCCTTAAGATAGGGTTTTCACCGATGTGTTTTTTGGTGAGAAACCTTCTATTTCAAGGTTCTGTGCGTTTTCAGACAAGTACAATATGTATTTATAGTGTTTCTGATGAAATCCCTCCTTTTAATGCATTTTCTCACAGAAAACGAGTCTCTCGCCATGAGAACATGGCTTTTTTGAAAAAGCATATTCTCGTCGAGAAATCGTGTTTTACACAATAAAAACGACTCTCGGTCTTATTTAGTTCACATTTTTACTTTTGGTAACCTAGCCCATATGTATAAAGCACTAAACCTTTTTATCGCGTTAAACGCATTTTCTCGACAAGGAAAGCACAATTTCATCAAAAACAAACACAACAAGAAAGATGAATCTATTCAACAAGTCTGCAACACGTCCTGAAGAGTTACATGATTTCACCCAATGTCAATGTGTAATTTCTCCAGTTCTGATCATTGTTTAGGTTGTTGGTAGCTCGGTCCAATGCCAAAACACAGTGAAATCTTTTTATGGCTTTAAACGCGTTTTCTCCTCGAGAGAAACATGATTTCACTAAAAACGTTATAGTTTAAACATGCCTGCTGTACATGTGTGCAAACACTCAGAGCCTTAAGATAGGGTTTTCACCAATGTGTTTTTTGGTGAGAAACCTTCTATTTCAAGGTTCTGTGCGTTTTCAGACAAGTACAATATGTATTTATAGTGTTTCTGATGAAATCTCTCCTTTTAATGTATTTTCTCACAGAAAATGAGTCTCTCGCCATGGGAACATGGCTTTTTTGAAAAAGCATATTCTCGTCAAGAAATCGTGTTTTACACAATAAAAACGACTCTCGGTCTTATTTAGTTCACATTTTTACTTTTGGTAACCTAGCCCATATGTATAAAGCACTAAAACTTTTTATCGCGTTAAACGCCTTTTCTCGACAAGGAAAGCACAATTTCATCAAAAACAAACACAACAAGAAAGATGAATCTATTCAACAAGTCTGCAACACGTCCTGAAGAGTTACATGATTTCATCCAATGTCAATGTGTAATATCTCCAGTTCTGATCATTGTTTAGGTTGTTGGTAGCTCGGTCCAATGCCAAAACACAGTGAAATCTTTTTATGGCTTTAAACGCGTTTTCTCCTCGAGAGAAACATGATTTCACTAAAAACGTTATAGTTTAAACATGCCTGCTGTACATGTGTGCAAACACTCAGAGCCTTAAGATAGGGTTTTCACCAATGTGTTTTTTGGTGAGAAACCTTCTATTTCAAGGTTCTGTGCGTTTTCAGACAAGTACAATATGTATTTATAGTGTTTCTGATGAAATCCCTCCTTTTAATGCATTTTCTCACAGAAAATGAGTCTCTCGCCATGGGAACATGGCTTTTTTGAAAAAGCATATTCTCGCCAAGAAATCGTGTTTTAAACAATAAAAACGACTCCCGGTCTTATTTAGTTCACATTTTTACTTTTGGTAACCTAGCCCATATGTATAAAGCACTAAACCTTTTTATCGCGCTAAACGCATTTTCTCGACAAGGAAAGCACAATTTCATCAAAAACAAACACAACAAGAAAGATGAATCTATTCAACAAGTCTGCAACACGTCCTGAAGAGTTACATGATTTCACCCAATGTCAATGTGTAATTTCTCCAGTTCTGATCATTGTTTAGGTTGTTGGTAGCTCGGTCCAATGCCAAAACACAGTGAAATCTTTTTATGGCTTTAAACGCGTTTTCTCCTCGAGAGAAACATGATTTCACTAAAAACGTTATAGTTTAAACATGCCTGCTGTACATGTGTGCAAACACTCAGAGCCTTAAGATAGGGTTTTCACCAATGTGTTTTTTGGTGAGAAACCTTCTATTTCAAAGTTCTGTGCGTTTTCAGACAAGTACAATATGTATTTATAGTGTTTCTGATGAAATCCCTCCTTTTAATGCATTTTCTCACAGAAAATGAGTCTCTCGCCATGGGAACATGGCTTTTTTGAAAAAGCATATTCTCGTCAAGAAATCGTGTTTTAAACAATAAAAACGACTCCCGGTCTTATTTAGTTCACATTTTTACTTTTGGTAACCTAGCTCATATGTATAAAGCACTAAACCTTTTTATCGCGTTAAACGCCTTTTCTCGACAAGAAAAGCACAATTTCATCAAAAACAAACAAAACAAGAAAAATGAATCAATTCAACAAGTCTGCAACACGTCCTGAAGAGTTACATGATTTCACCCAATGTCAATGTGTAATTTCTCCAGTTCTGATCATTGTTTAGGTTGTTGGTAGCTTGGTCCAATGCCAAAACACAGTGAAATCTTTTTATGGCTTTAAACGCGTTTTCTCCTCGAGAGAAACATGATTTCACTAAAAACGTTATAGTTTAAACATGCCTGCTGTACATGTGTGCAAACACTCAGAGCCTTAAGATAGGGTTTTCACCAATGTGTTTTTTGGTGAGAAACCTTCTATTTCAAGGTTCTGTGCGTTTTCAGACAAGTACAATATGTATTTATAGTGTTTCTGATGAAATCCCTCCTTTCAATGCATTTTCTCACAGAAAACTAGTCTCTCGCCATGAGAACATGGCTTTTTTGAAAAAGCATATTCTCGTCGAGAAATCGTGTTTTTACACAATAAAAACGACTCTCGGTCTTATTTAGTTCACATTTTTACTTTTGGTAACCTAGCCCATATGTATAAAGCACTAAACCTTTTTATCGCGTTAAACGCATTTTCTCGACAAGGAAAGCACAATTTCATCAAAAACAAACACAACAAGAAAGATGAATCTATTCAACAAGTCTGCAACACGTCCTGAAGAGTTACATGATTTCACCCAATGTCAATGTGTAATTTCTCCAGTTCTGATCATTGTTTAGGTTGTTGGTAGCTCGGTCCAATGCCAAAACACAGTGAAATCTTTTTATGGCTTTAAACGCGTTTTCTCCTCGAGAGAAACATGATTTCACTAAAAACGTTATAGTTTAAACATGCCTGCTGTACATGTGTGCAAACACTCAGAGCCTTAAGATAGGGTTTTCACCAATGTGTTTTTTGGTGAGAAACCTTCTATTTCAAGGTTCTGTGCGTTTTCAGACAAGTACAATATGTATTTATAGTGTTTCTGATGAAAACCCTCCTTTTTATGCATTTTCTCACAGAAAATGAGTCTCTCGCCATGGGAACATGGCTTTTTTGAAAAAGCATATTCTCGTCGAGAAATCGTGTTTTACACAATAAAAACGACTCTCGGTCTTATTTAGTTCACATTTTTACTTTTGGTAACCTAGCCCATATGTATAAAGCACTAAACCTTTTTATCGCGTTAAACGCATTTTCTCGACAAGGAAAGCACAATTTCATCAAAAACAAACACAACAAGAAAGATGAATCTATTCAACAAGTCTGCAACACGTCCTGAAGAGTTACATGATTTCACCCAATGTCAATGTGTAATTTCTCCAGTTCTGATCATTGTTTAGGTTGTTGGTAGCTCGGTCCAATGCCAAAACACAGTGAAATCTTTTTATGGCTTTAAACGCGTTTTCTCCTCGAGAGAAACATGATTTCACTAAAAACGTTATAGTTTAAACATGCCTGCTGTACATGTGTGCAAACACTCAGAGCCTTAAGATAGGGTTTTCACCAATGTGTTTTTTGGTGAGAAACCTTCTATTTCAAGGTTCTGTGCGTTTTCAGACAAGTACAATATGTATTTATAGTGTTTCTGATGAAATCCCTCCTTTTAATGCATTTTCTCACAGAAAACGAGTCTCTCGCCATGAGAACATGGCTTTTTTGAAAAAGCATATTCTCGTCGAGAAATCGTGTTTTACACAATAAAAACGACTCTCGGTCTTATTTAGTTCACATTTTTACTTTTGGTAACCTAGCCCATATGTATAAAGCACTAAACCTTTTTATCGCGTTAAACGCCTTTTCTCGACAAGGAAAGCACAATTTCATCAAAAACAAACACAACAAGAAAGATGAATCTATTCAACAAGTCTGCAACACGTCCTGAAGAGTTACATGATTTCACCCAATGTCAATGTGTAATTTCTCCAGTTCTGATCATTGTTTAGGTTGTTGGTAGCTCGGTCCAATGCCAAAACACAGTGAAATCTTTTTATGGCTTTAAACGCGTTTTCTCCTCGAGAGAAACATGATTTCACTAAAAACGTTATAGTTTAAACATGCCTGCTGTACATGTGTGCAAACACTCAGAGCCTTAAGATAGGGTTTTCACCAATGTGTTTTTTGGTGAGAAACCTTCTATTTCAAGGTTCTGTGCGTTTTCAGACAAGTACAATATGTATTTATAGTGTTTCTGATGAAATCCCTCCTTTTAATGCATTTTCTCACAGAAAACTAGTCTCTCGCCATGAGAACATGGCTTTTTTGAAAAAGCATATTCTCGTCGAGAAATCGTGTTTTTACACAATAAAAACGACTCTCGGTCTTATTTAGTTCACATTTTTACTTTTGGTAACCTAGCCCATATGTATAAAGCACTAAACCTTTTTATCGCGTTAAACGCATTTTCTCGACAAGGAAAGCACAATTTCATCAAAAACAAACACAACAAGAAAGATGAATCTATTCAACAAGTCTGCAACACGTCCTGAAGAGTTACATGATTTCACCCAATGTCAATGTGTAATTTCTCCAGTTCTGATCATTGTTTAGGTTGTTGGTAGCTCGGTCCAATGCCAAAACACAGTGAAATCTTTTTATGGCTTTAAACGCGTTTTCTCCTCGAGAGAAACATGATTTCACTAAAAACGTTATAGTTTAAACATGCCTGCTGTACATGTGTGCAAACACTCAGAGCCTTAAGATAGGGTTTTCACCAATGTGTTTTTTGGTGAGAAACCTTCTATTTCAAGGTTCTGTGCGTTTTCAGACAAGTACAATATGTATTTATAGTGTTTCTGATGAAAACCCTCCTTTTTATGCATTTTCTCACAGAAAATGAGTCTCTCGCCATGGGAACATGGCTTTTTTGAAAAAGCATATTCTCGTCGAGAAATCGTGTTTTACACAATAAAAACGACTCTCGGTCTTATTTAGTTCACATTTTTACTTTTGGTAACCTAGCCCATATGTATAAAGCACTAAACCTTTTTATCGCGTTAAACGCATTTTCTCGACAAGGAAAGCACAATTTCATCAAAAACAAACACAACAAGAAAGATGAATCTATTCAACAAGTCTGCAACACGTCCTGAAGAGTTACATGATTTCACCCAATGTCAATGTGTAATTTCTCCAGTTCTGATCATTGTTTAGGTTGTTGGTAGCTCGGTCCAATGCCAAAACACAGTGAAATCTTTTTATGGCTTTAAACGCGTTTTCTCCTCGAGAGAAACATGATTTCACTAAAAACGTTATAGTTTAAACATGCCTGCTGTACATGTGTGCAAACACTCAGAGCCTTAAGATAGGGTTTTCACCAATGTGTTTTTTGGTGAGAAACCTTCTATTTCAAGGTTCTGTGCGTTTTCAGACAAGTACAATATGTATTTATAGTGTTTCTGATGAAATCCCTCCTTTTAATGCATTTTCTCACAGAAAACGAGTCTCTCGCCATGAGAACATGGCTTTTTTGAAAAAGCATATTCTCGTCGAGAAATCGTGTTTTACACAATAAAAACGACTCTCGGTCTTATTTAGTTCACATTTTTACTTTTGGTAACCTAGCCCATATGTATAAAGCACTAAACCTTTTTATCGCGTTAAACGCCTTTTCTCGACAAGGAAAGCACAATTTCATCAAAAACAAACACAACAAGAAAGATGAATCTATTCAACAAGTCTGCAACACGTCCTGAAGAGTTACATGATTTCATCCAATGTCAATGTGTAATATCTCCAGTTCTGATCATTGTTTAGGTTGTTGGTAGCTCGGTCCAATGCCAAAACACAGTGAAATCTTTTTATGGCTTTAAACGCGTTTTCTCCTCGAGAGAAACATGATTTCACTAAAAACGTTATAGTTTAAACATGCCTGCTGTACATGTGTGCAAACACTCAGAGCCTTAAGATAGGGTTTTCACCAATGTGTTTTTTGGTGAGAAACCTTCTATTTCAAGGTTCTGTGCGTTTTCAGACAAGTACAATATGTATTTATAGTGTTTCTGATGAAATCCCTCCTTTTAATGCATTTTCTCACAGAAAATGAGTCTCTCGCCATGGGAACATGGCTTTTTTGAAAAAGCATATTCTCGCCAAGAAATCGTGTTTTAAACAATAAAAACGACTCCCGGTCTTATTTAGTTCACATTTTTACTTTTGGTAACCTAGCCCATATGTATAAAGCACTAAACCTTTTTATCGCGCTAAACGCATTTTCTCGACAAGGAAAGCACAATTTCATCAAAAACAAACACAACAAGAAAGATGAATCTATTCAACAAGTCTGCAACACGTCCTGAAGAGTTACATGATTTCACCCAATGTCAATGTGTAATTTCTCCAGTTCTGATCATTGTTTAGGTTGTTGGTAGCTCGGTCCAATGCCAAAACACAGTGAAATCTTTTTATGGCTTTAAACGCGTTTTCTCCTCGAGAGAAACATGATTTCACTAAAAACGTTATAGTTTAAACATGCCTGCTGTACATGTGTGCAAACACTCAGAGCCTTAAGATAGGGTTTTCACCAATGTGTTTTTTGGTGAGAAACCTTCTATTTCAAAGTTCTGTGCGTTTTCAGACAAGTACAATATGTATTTATAGTGTTTCTGATGAAATCCCTCCTTTTAATGCATTTTCTCACAGAAAATGAGTCTCTCGCCATGGGAACATGGCTTTTTTGAAAAAGCATATTCTCGTCAAGAAATCGTGTTTTAAACAATAAAAACGACTCCCGGTCTTATTTAGTTCACATTTTTACTTTTGGTAACCTAGCTCATATGTATAAAGCACTAAACCTTTTTATCGCGTTAAACGCCTTTTCTCGACAAGAAAAGCACAATTTCATCAAAAACAAACAAAACAAGAAAAATGAATCAATTCAACAAGTCTGCAACACGTCCTGAAGAGTTACATGATTTCACCCAATGTCAATGTGTAATTTCTCCAGTTCTGATCATTGTTTAGGTTGTTGGTAGCTTGGTCCAATGCCAAAACACAGTGAAATCTTTTTATGGCTTTAAACGCGTTTTCTCCTCGAGAGAAACATGATTTCACTAAAAACGTTATAGTTTAAACATGCCTGCTGTACATGTGTGCAAACACTCAGAGCCTTAAGATAGGGTTTTCACCAATGTGTTTTTTGGTGAGAAACCTTCTATTTCAAGGTTCTGTGCGTTTTCAGACAAGTACAATATGTATTTATAGTGTTTCTGATGAAATCCCTCCTTTTAATGCATTTTCTCACAGAAAACTAGTCTCTCGCCATGAGAACATGGCTTTTTTGAAAAAGCATATTCTCGTCGAGAAATCGTGTTTTTACACAATAAAAACGACTCTCGGTCTTATTTAGTTCACATTTTTACTTTTGGTAACCTAGCCCATATGTATAAAGCACTAAACCTTTTTATCGCGTTAAACGCATTTTCTCGACAAGGAAAGCACAATTTCATCAAAAACAAACACAACAAGAAAGATGAATCTATTCAACAAGTCTGCAACACGTCCTGAAGAGTTACATGATTTCACCCAATGTCAATGTGTAATTTCTCCAGTTCTGATCATTGTTTAGGTTGTTGGTAGCTCGGTCCAATGCCAAAACACAGTGAAATCTTTTTATGGCTTTAAACGCGTTTTCTCCTCGAGAGAAACATGATTTCACTAAAAACGTTATAGTTTAAACATGCCTGCTGTACATGTGTGCAAACACTCAGAGCCTTAAGATAGGGTTTTCACCAATGTGTTTTTTGGTGAGAAACCTTCTATTTCAAGGTTCTGTGCGTTTTCAGACAAGTACAATATGTATTTATAGTGTTTCTGATGAAAACCCTCCTTTTTATGCATTTTCTCACAGAAAATGAGTCTCTCGCCATGGGAACATGGCTTTTTTGAAAAAGCATATTCTCGTCGAGAAATCGTGTTTTACACAATAAAAACGACTCTCGGTCTTATTTAGTTCACATTTTTACTTTTGGTAACCTAGCCCATATGTATAAAGCACTAAACCTTTTTATCGCGTTAAACGCATTTTCTCGACAAGGAAAGCACAATTTCATCAAAAACAAACACAACAAGAAAGATGAATCTATTCAACAAGTCTGCAACACGTCCTGAAGAGTTACATGATTTCACCCAATGTCAATGTGTAATTTCTCCAGTTCTGATCATTGTTTAGGTTGTTGGTAGCTCGGTCCAATGCCAAAACACAGTGAAATCTTTTTATGGCTTTAAACGCGTTTTCTCCTCGAGAGAAACATGATTTCACTAAAAACGTTATAGTTTAAACATGCCTGCTGTACATGTGTGCAAACACTCAGAGCCTTAAGATAGGGTTTTCACCAATGTGTTTTTTGGTGAGAAACCTTCTATTTCAAGGTTCTGTGCGTTTTCAGACAAGTACAATATGTATTTATAGTGTTTCTGATGAAATCCCTCCTTTTAATGCATTTTCTCACAGAAAACGAGTCTCTCGCCATGAGAACATGGCTTTTTTGAAAAAGCATATTCTCGTCGAGAAATCGTGTTTTACACAATAAAAACGACTCTCGGTCTTATTTAGTTCACATTTTTACTTTTGGTAACCTAGCCCATATGTATAAAGCACTAAACCTTTTTATCGCGTTAAACGCCTTTTCTCGACAAGGAAAGCACAATTTCATCAAAAACAAACACAACAAGAAAGATGAATCTATTCAACAAGTCTGCAACACGTCCTGAAGAGTTACATGATTTCATCCAATGTCAATGTGTAATATCTCCAGTTCTGATCATTGTTTAGGTTGTTGGTAGCTCGGTCCAATGCCAAAACACAGTGAAATCTTTTTATGGCTTTAAACGCGTTTTCTCCTCGAGAGAAACATGATTTCACTAAAAACGTTATAGTTTAAACATGCCTGCTGTACATGTGTGCAAACACTCAGAGCCTTAAGATAGGGTTTTCACCAATGTGTTTTTTGGTGAGAAACCTTCTATTTCAAGGTTCTGTGCGTTTTCAGACAAGTACAATATGTATTTATAGTGTTTCTGATGAAATCCCTCCTTTTAATGCATTTTCTCACAGAAAATGAGTCTCTCGCCATGGGAACATGGCTTTTTTGAAAAAGCATATTCTCGCCAAGAAATCGTGTTTTAAACAATAAAAACGACTCCCGGTCTTATTTAGTTCACATTTTTACTTTTGGTAACCTAGCCCATATGTATAAAGCACTAAACCTTTTTATCGCGCTAAACGCATTTTCTCGACAAGGAAAGCACAATTTCATCAAAAACAAACACAACAAGAAAGATGAATCTATTCAACAAGTCTGCAACACGTCCTGAAGAGTTACATGATTTCACCCAATGTCAATGTGTAATTTCTCCAGTTCTGATCATTGTTTAGGTTGTTGGTAGCTCGGTCCAATGCCAAAACACAGTGAAATCTTTTTATGGCTTTAAACGCGTTTTCTCCTCGAGAGAAACATGATTTCACTAAAAACGTTATAGTTTAAACATGCCTGCTGTACATGTGTGCAAACACTCAGAGCCTTAAGATAGGGTTTTCACCAATGTGTTTTTTGGTGAGAAACCTTCTATTTCAAAGTTCTGTGCGTTTTCAGACAAGTACAATATGTATTTATAGTGTTTCTGATGAAATCCCTCCTTTTAATGCATTTTCTCACAGAAAATGAGTCTCTCGCCATGGGAACATGGCTTTTTTGAAAAAGCATATTCTCGTCAAGAAATCGTGTTTTAAACAATAAAAACGACTCCCGGTCTTATTTAGTTCACGTTTTTACTTTTGGTAACCTAGCTCATATGTATAAAGCACTAAACCTTTTTATCGCGTTAAACGCCTTTTCTCGACAAGAAAAGCACAATTTCATCAAAAACAAACAAAACAAGAAAAATGAATCAATTCAACAAGTCTGCAACACGTCCTGAAGAGTTACATGATTTCACCCAATGTCAATGTGTAATTTCTCCAGTTCTGATCATTGTTTAGGTTGTTGGTAGCTTGGTCCAATGCCAAAACACAGTGAAATCTTTTTATGGCTTTAAACGCGTTTTCTCCTCGAGAGAAACATGATTTCACTAAAAACGTTATAGTTTAAACATGCCTGCTGTACATGTGTGCAAACACTCAGAGCCTTAAGATAGGGTTTTCACCAATGTGTTTTTTGGTGAGAAACCTTCTATTTCAAGGTTCTGTGCGTTTTCAGACAAGTACAATATGTATTTATAGTGTTTCTGATGAAATCCCTCCTTTTAATGCATTTTCTCACAGAAAACTAGTCTCTCGCCATGAGAACATGGCTTTTTTGAAAAAGCATATTCTCGTCGAGAAATCGTGTTTTTACACAATAAAAACGACTCTCGGTCTTATTTAGTTCACATTTTTACTTTTGGTAACCTAGCCCATATGTATAAAGCACTAAACCTTTTTATCGCGTTAAACGCATTTTCTCGACAAGGAAAGCACAATTTCATCAAAAACAAACACAACAAGAAAGATGAATCTATTCAACAAGTCTGCAACACGTCCTGAAGAGTTACATGATTTCACCCAATGTCAATGTGTAATTTCTCCAGTTCTGATCATTGTTTAGGTTGTTGGTAGCTCGGTCCAATGCCAAAACACAGTGAAATCTTTTTATGGCTTTAAACGCGTTTTCTCCTCGAGAGAAACATGATTTCACTAAAAACGTTATAGTTTAAACATGCCTGCTGTACATGTGTGCAAACACTCAGAGCCTTAAGATAGGGTTTTCACCAATGTGTTTTTTGGTGAGAAACCTTCTATTTCAAGGTTCTGTGCGTTTTCAGACAAGTACAATATGTATTTATAGTGTTTCTGATGAAAACCCTCCTTTTTATGCATTTTCTCACAGAAAATGAGTCTCTCGCCATGGGAACATGGCTTTTTTGAAAAAGCATATTCTCGTCGAGAAATCGTGTTTTACACAATAAAAACGACTCTCGGTCTTATTTAGTTCACATTTTTACTTTTGGTAACCTAGCCCATATGTATAAAGCACTAAACCTTTTTATCGCGTTAAACGCATTTTCTCGACAAGGAAAGCACAATTTCATCAAAAACAAACACAACAAGAAAGATGAATCTATTCAACAAGTCTGCAACACGTCCTGAAGAGTTACATGATTTCACCCAATGTCAATGTGTAATTTCTCCAGTTCTGATCATTGTTTAGGTTGTTGGTAGCTCGGTCCAATGCCAAAACACAGTGAAATCTTTTTATGGCTTTAAACGCGTTTTCTCCTCGAGAGAAACATGATTTCACTAAAAACGTTATAGTTTAAACATGCCTGCTGTACATGTGTGCAAACACTCAGAGCCTTAAGATAGGGTTTTCACCAATGTGTTTTTTGGTGAGAAACCTTCTATTTCAAGGTTCTGTGCGTTTTCAGACAAGTACAATATGTATTTATAGTGTTTCTGATGAAATCCCTCCTTTTAATGCATTTTCTCACAGAAAACGAGTCTCTCGCCATGAGAACATGGCTTTTTTGAAAAAGCATATTCTCGTCGAGAAATCGTGTTTTACACAATAAAAACGACTCTCGGTCTTATTTAGTTCACATTTTTACTTTTGGTAACCTAGCCCATATGTATAAAGCACTAAACCTTTTTATCGCGTTAAACGCCTTTTCTCGACAAGGAAAGCACAATTTCATCAAAAACAAACACAACAAGAAAGATGAATCTATTCAACAAGTCTGCAACACGTCCTGAAGAGTTACATGATTTCATCCAATGTCAATGTGTAATATCTCCAGTTCTGATCATTGTTTAGGTTGTTGGTAGCTCGGTCCAATGCCAAAACACAGTGAAATCTTTTTATGGCTTTAAACGCGTTTTCTCCTCGAGAGAAACATGATTTCACTAAAAACGTTATAGTTTAAACATGCCTGCTGTACATGTGTGCAAACACTCAGAGCCTTAAGATAGGGTTTTCACCAATGTGTTTTTTGGTGAGAAACCTTCTATTTCAAGGTTCTGTGCGTTTTCAGACAAGTACAATATGTATTTATAGTGTTTCTGATGAAATCCCTCCTTTTAATGCATTTTCTCACAGAAAATGAGTCTCTCGCCATGGGAACATGGCTTTTTTGAAAAAGCATATTCTCGCCAAGAAATCGTGTTTTAAACAATAAAAACGACTCCCGGTCTTATTTAGTTCACATTTTTACTTTTGGTAACCTAGCCCATATGTATAAAGCACTAAACCTTTTTATCGCGCTAAACGCATTTTCTCGACAAGGAAAGCACAATTTCATCAAAAACAAACACAACAAGAAAGATGAATCTATTCAACAAGTCTGCAACACGTCCTGAAGAGTTACATGATTTCACCCAATGTCAATGTGTAATTTCTCCAGTTCTGATCATTGTTTAGGTTGTTGGTAGCTCGGTCCAATGCCAAAACACAGTGAAATCTTTTTATGGCTTTAAACGCGTTTTCTCCTCGAGAGAAACATGATTTCACTAAAAACGTTATAGTTTAAACATGCCTGCTGTACATGTGTGCAAACACTCAGAGCCTTAAGATAGGGTTTTCACCAATGTGTTTTTTGGTGAGAAACCTTCTATTTCAAAGTTCTGTGCGTTTTCAGACAAGTACAATATGTATTTATAGTGTTTCTGATGAAATCCCTCCTTTTAATGCATTTTCTCACAGAAAATGAGTCTCTCGCCATGGGAACATGGCTTTTTTGAAAAAGCATATTCTCGTCAAGAAATCGTGTTTTAAACAATAAAAACGACTCCCGGTCTTATTTAGTTCACGTTTTTACTTTTGGTAACCTAGCTCATATGTATAAAGCACTAAACCTTTTTATCGCGTTAAACGCCTTTTCTCGACAAGAAAAGCACAATTTCATCAACAACAAACAAAACAAGAAAAATGAATCAATTCAACAAGTCTGCAACACGTCCTGAAGAGTTACATGATTTCACCCAATGTCAATGTGTAATTTCTCCAGTTCTGATCATTGTTTAGGTTGTTGGTAGCTTGGTCCAATGCCAAAACACAGTGAAATCTTTTTATGGCTTTAAACGCGTTTTCTCCTCGAGAGAAACATGATTTCACTAAAAACGTTATAGTTTAAACATGCCTGCTGTACATGTGTGCAAACACTCAGAGCCTTAAGATAGGGTTTTCACCAATGTGTTTTTTGGTGAGAAACCTTCTATTTCAAGGTTCTGTGCGTTTTCAGACAAGTACAATATGTATTTATAGTGTTTCTGATGAAATCCCTCCTTTTAATGCATTTTCTCACAGAAAACTAGTCTCTCGCCATGAGAACATGGCTTTTTTGAAAAAGCATATTCTCGTCGAGAAATCGTGTTTTTACACAATAAAAACGACTCTCGGTCTTATTTAGTTCACATTTTTACTTTTGGTAACCTAGCCCATATGTATAAAGCACTAAACCTTTTTATCGCGTTAAACGCATTTTCTCGACAAGGAAAGCACAATTTCATCAAAAACAAACACAACAAGAAAGATGAATCTATTCAACAAGTCTGCAACACGTCCTGAAGAGTTACATGATTTCACCCAATGTCAATGTGTAATTTCTCCAGTTCTGATCATTGTTTAGGTTGTTGGTAGCTCGGTCCAATGCCAAAACACAGTGAAATCTTTTTATGGCTTTAAACGCGTTTTCTCCTCGAGAGAAACATGATTTCACTAAAAACGTTATAGTTTAAACATGCCTGCTGTACATGTGTGCAAACACTCAGAGCCTTAAGATAGGGTTTTCACCAATGTGTTTTTTGGTGAGAAACCTTCTATTTCAAGGTTCTGTGCGTTTTCAGACAAGTACAATATGTATTTATAGTGTTTCTGATGAAAACCCTCCTTTTTATGCATTTTCTCACAGAAAATGAGTCTCTCGCCATGGGAACATGGCTTTTTTGAAAAAGCATATTCTCGTCGAGAAATCGTGTTTTACACAATAAAAACGACTCTCGGTCTTATTTAGTTCACATTTTTACTTTTGGTAACCTAGCCCATATGTATAAAGCACTAAACCTTTTTATCGCGTTAAACGCATTTTCTCGACAAGGAAAGCACAATTTCATCAAAAACAAACACAACAAGAAAGATGAATCTATTCAACAAGTCTGCAACACGTCCTGAAGAGTTACATGATTTCACCCAATGTCAATGTGTAATTTCTCCAGTTCTGATCATTGTTTAGGTTGTTGGTAGCTCGGTCCAATGCCAAAACACAGTGAAATCTTTTTATGGCTTTAAACGCGTTTTCTCCTCGAGAGAAACATGATTTCACTAAAAACGTTATAGTTTAAACATGCCTGCTGTACATGTGTGCAAACACTCAGAGCCTTAAGATAGGGTTTTCACCAATGTGTTTTTTGGTGAGAAACCTTCTATTTCAAGGTTCTGTGCGTTTTCAGACAAGTACAATATGTATTTATAGTGTTTCTGATGAAATCCCTCCTTTTAATGCATTTTCTCACAGAAAACGAGTCTCTCGCCATGAGAACATGGCTTTTTTGAAAAAGCATATTCTCGTCGAGAAATCGTGTTTTACACAATAAAAACGACTCTCGGTCTTATTTAGTTCACATTTTTACTTTTGGTAACCTAGCCCATATGTATAAAGCACTAAACCTTTTTATCGCGTTAAACGCCTTTTCTCGACAAGGAAAGCACAATTTCATCAAAAACAAACACAACAAGAAAGATGAATCTATTCAACAAGTCTGCAACACGTCCTGAAGAGTTACATGATTTCATCCAATGTCAATGTGTAATATCTCCAGTTCTGATCATTGTTTAGGTTGTTGGTAGCTCGGTCCAATGCCAAAACACAGTGAAATCTTTTTATGGCTTTAAACGCGTTTTCTCCTCGAGAGAAACATGATTTCACTAAAAACGTTATAGTTTAAACATGCCTGCTGTACATGTGTGCAAACACTCAGAGCCTTAAGATAGGGTTTTCACCAATGTGTTTTTTGGTGAGAAACCTTCTATTTCAAGGTTCTGTGCGTTTTCAGACAAGTACAATATGTATTTATAGTGTTTCTGATGAAATCCCTCCTTTTAATGCATTTTCTCACAGAAAATGAGTCTCTCGCCATGGGAACATGGCTTTTTTGAAAAAGCATATTCTCGCCAAGAAATCGTGTTTTAAACAATAAAAACGACTCCCGGTCTTATTTAGTTCACATTTTTACTTTTGGTAACCTAGCCCATATGTATAAAGCACTAAACCTTTTTATCGCGCTAAACGCATTTTCTCGACAAGGAAAGCACAATTTCATCAAAAACAAACACAACAAGAAAGATGAATCTATTCAACAAGTCTGCAACACGTCCTGAAGAGTTACATGATTTCACCCAATGTCAATGTGTAATTTCTCCAGTTCTGATCATTGTTTAGGTTGTTGGTAGCTCGGTCCAATGCCAAAACACAGTGAAATCTTTTTATGGCTTTAAACGCGTTTTCTCCTCGAGAGAAACATGATTTCACTAAAAACGTTATAGTTTAAACATGCCTGCTGTACATGTGTGCAAACACTCAGAGCCTTAAGATAGGGTTTTCACCAATGTGTTTTTTGGTGAGAAACCTTCTATTTCAAAGTTCTGTGCGTTTTCAGACAAGTACAATATGTATTTATAGTGTTTCTGATGAAATCCCTCCTTTTAATGCATTTTCTCACAGAAAATGAGTCTCTCGCCATGGGAACATGGCTTTTTTGAAAAAGCATATTCTCGTCAAGAAATCGTGTTTTAAACAATAAAAACGACTCCCGGTCTTATTTAGTTCACATTTTTACTTTTGGTAACCTAGCTCATATGTATAAAGCACTAAACCTTTTTATCGCGTTAAACGCCTTTTCTCGACAAGAAAAGCACAATTTCATCAAAAACAAACAAAACAAGAAAAATGAATCAATTCAACAAGTCTGCAACACGTCCTGAAGAGTTACATGATTTCACCCAATGTCAATGTGTAATTTCTCCAGTTCTGATCATTGTTTAGGTTGTTGGTAGCTTGGTCCAATGCCAAAACACAGTGAAATCTTTTTATGGCTTTAAACGCGTTTTCTCCTCGAGAGAAACATGATTTCACTAAAAACGTTATAGTTTAAACATGCCTGCTGTACATGTGTGCAAACACTCAGAGCCTTAAGATAGGGTTTTCACCAATGTGTTTTTTGGTGAGAAACCTTCTATTTCAAGGTTCTGTGCGTTTTCAGACAAGTACAATATGTATTTATAGTGTTTCTGATGAAATCCCTCCTTTTAATGCATTTTCTCACAGAAAACTAGTCTCTCGCCATGAGAACATGGCTTTTTTGAAAAAGCATATTCTCGTCGAGAAATCGTGTTTTTACACAATAAAAACGACTCTCGGTCTTATTTAGTTCACATTTTTACTTTTGGTAACCTAGCCCATATGTATAAAGCACTAAACCTTTTTATCGCGTTAAACGCATTTTCTCGACAAGGAAAGCACAATTTCATCAAAAACAAACACAACAAGAAAGATGAATCTATTCAACAAGTCTGCAACACGTCCTGAAGAGTTACATGATTTCACCCAATGTCAATGTGTAATTTCTCCAGTTCTGATCATTGTTTAGGTTGTTGGTAGCTCGGTCCAATGCCAAAACACAGTGAAATCTTTTTATGGCTTTAAACGCGTTTTCTCCTCGAGAGAAACATGATTTCACTAAAAACGTTATAGTTTAAACATGCCTGCTGTACATGTGTGCAAACACTCAGAGCCTTAAGATAGGGTTTTCACCAATGTGTTTTTTGGTGAGAAACCTTCTATTTCAAGGTTCTGTGCGTTTTCAGACAAGTACAATATGTATTTATAGTGTTTCTGATGAAAACCCTCCTTTTTATGCATTTTCTCACAGAAAATGAGTCTCTCGCCATGGGAACATGGCTTTTTTGAAAAAGCATATTCTCGTCGAGAAATCGTGTTTTACACAATAAAAACGACTCTCGGTCTTATTTAGTTCACATTTTTACTTTTGGTAACCTAGCCCATATGTATAAAGCACTAAACCTTTTTATCGCGTTAAACGCCTTTTCTCGACAAGGAAAGCACAATTTCATCAAAAACAAACACAACAAGAAAGATGAATCTATTCAACAAGTCTGCAACACGTCCTGAAGAGTTACATGATTTCACCCAATGTCAATGTGTAATTTCTCCAGTTCTGATCATTGATTAGGTTGTTGGTAGCTCGGTCCAATGCCAAAACACAGTGAAATCTTTTTATGGCTTTAAACGCGTTTTCTCCTCGAGAGAAACATGATTTCACTAAAAACGTTATAGTTTAAACATGCCTGCTGTACATGTGTGCAAACACTCAGAGCCTTAAGATAGGGTTTTCACCAATGTGTTTTTTGGTGAGAAACCTTCTATTTCAAGGTTCTGTGCGTTTTCAAGACAAGTACAATATGTATTTATAGTGTTTCTGATGAAATCCCTCCTTTTAATGCATTTTCTCACAGAAAATGAGTCTCTCGCCATGGGAACATGGCTTTTTTGAAAAAGCATATTCTCGTCAAGAAATCGTGTTTTAAACAATAAAAACGACTCCCGGTCTTATTTAGTTCACATTTTTACTTTTGGTAACCTACCTCATATGTATAAAGCACTAAACGTTTTTATCGCGTTAAACGCATTTTCTCGACAAGGAAAGCACAACTTCATCAAAAACAAACAAAACAAGAAAAATGAATCTATTCAACAAGTCTGCAGCACGTCCTGAAGAGTTACATGGTTTCATCCAATGTCAATGTGTAATTTCTCCAGTTCTGATCATTGTTTAGGTTGTTGGTAGCTTGGTCCAATGCCAAAACACAGTGAAATCTTTTTATGGCTTTAAACGCGTTTTCTCCTCAAGAGAAACATGATTTCACTAAAAACGTTATAGTTTAAACATGCCTGCTGTACATGTGTGCAAACACTCAGAGCCTTAAGATAGGGTTTTCACCAATGTGTTTTTTGGTGAGAAACCTTCTATTTCAAGGTTCTGTGCGTTTTCAGACAAGTACAATATGTATTTATAGTGTTTCTGATGAAATCCCTCCTTTTAATGCATTTTCTCACAGAAAACGAGTCTCTCGCCATGAGAACATGGCTTTTTTGAAAAAGCATATTCTCGTCGAGAAATCGTGTTTTACACAATAAAAACGACTCTCGGTCTTATTTAGTTCACATTTTTACTTTTGGTAACCTAGCCCATATGTATAAAGCACTAAACCTTTTTATCGCGTTAAACGCCTTTTCTCGACAAGAAAAGCACAATTTCATCAACAACAAACAAAACAAGAAAAATGAATCTATTCAACAAGTCTGCAACACGTCCTGAAGAGTTACATGATTTCACCCAATGTCAATGTGTAATTTCTCCAGTTCTGATCATTGTTTAGGTTGTTGGTAGCTTGGTCCAATGCCAAAACACAGTGAAATCTTTTTATGGCTTTAAACGCGTTTTCTCCTCGAGAGAAACATGATTTCACTAAAAACGTTATAGTTTAAACATGCCTGCTGTACATGTGTGCAAACACTCAGAGCCTTAAGATAGGGTTTTCACCAATGTGTTTTTTGGTGAGAAACCTTCTATTTCAAGGTTCTGTGCGTTTTCAGACAAGTACAATATGTATTTATAGTGTTTCTGATGAAATCCCTCCTTTTAATGCATTTTCTCACAGAAAACGAGTCTCTCGCCATGAGAACATGGCTTTTTTGAAAAAGCATATTCTCGTCGAGAAATCGTGTTTTACACAATAAAAACGACTCTCGGTCTTATTTAGTTCACATTTTTACTTTTGGTAACCTAGCCCATATGTATCAAGCACTAAACCTTTTTATCGCGTTAAACGCCTTTTCTCGACAAGAAAAGCACAATTTCATCAACAACAAACAAAACAAGAAAAATGAATCTATTCAACAAGTCTGCAACACGTCCTGAAGAGTTACATGATTTCACCCAATGTCAATGTGTAATTTCTCCAGTTCTGATCATTGTTTAGGTTGTTGGTAGCTTGGTCCAATGCCAAAACACAGTGAAATCTTTTTATGGCTTTAAACGCGTTTTCTCCTCGAGAGAAACATGATTTCACTAAAAACGTTATAGTTTAAACATGCCTGCTGTACATGTGTGCAAACACTCAGAGCCTTAAGATAGGGTTTTCACCAATGTGTTTTTTGGTGAGAAACCTTCTATTTCAAGGTTCTGTGCGTTTTCAGACAAGTACAATATGTATTTATAGTGTTTCTGATGAAATCCCTCCTTTTAATGCATTTTCTCACAGAAAACGAGTCTCTCGCCATGAGAACATGGCTTTTTTGAAAAAGCATATTCTCGTCGAGAAATCGTGTTTTACACAATAAAAACGACTCTCGGTCTTATTTAGTTCACATTTTTACTTTTGGTAACCTAGCCCATATGTATAAAGCACTAAACCTTTTTATCGCGTTAAACGCATTTTCTCGACAAGGAAAGCACAATTTCATCAAAAACAAACACAACAAGAAAGATGAATCTATTCAACAAGTCTGCAACACGTCCTGAAGAGTTACATGATTTCACCCAATGTCAATGTGTAATTTCTCCAGTTCTGATCATTGTTTAGGTTGTTGGTAGCTCGGTCCAATGCCAAAACACAGTGAAATCTTTTTATGGCTTTAAACGCGTTTTCTCCTCGAGAGAAACATGATTTCACTAAAAACGTTATAGTTTAAACATGCCTGCTGTACATGTGTGCAAACACTCAGAGCCTTAAGATAGGGTTTTCACCAATGTGTTTTTTGGTGAGAAACCTTCTATTTCAAAGTTCTGTGCGTTTTCAGACAAGTACAATATGTATTTATAGTGTTTCTGATGAAATCCCTCCTTTTAATGCATTTTCTCACAGAAAATGAGTCTCTCGCCATGGGAACATGGCTTTTTTGAAAAAGCATATTCTCGTCAAGAAATCGTGTTTTAAACAATAAAAACGACTCCCGGTCTTATTTAGTTCACATTTTTACTTTTGGTAACCTAGCTCATATGTATAAAGCACTAAACCTTTTTATCGCGTTAAACGCCTTTTCTCGACAAGAAAAGCACAATTTCATCAAAAACAAACAAAACAAGAAAAATGAATCAATTCAACAAGTCTGCAACACGTCCTGAAGAGTTACATGATTTCACCCAATGTCAATGTGTAATTTCTCCAGTTCTGATCATTGTTTAGGTTGTTGGTAGCTTGGTCCAATGCCAAAACACAGTGAAATCTTTTTATGGCTTTAAACGCGTTTTCTCCTCGAGAGAAACATGATTTCACTAAAAACGTTATAGTTTAAACATGCCTGCTGTACATGTGTGCAAACACTCAGAGCCTTAAGATAGGGTTTTCACCAATGTGTTTTTTGGTGAGAAACCTTCTATTTCAAGGTTCTGTGCGTTTTCAGACAAGTACAATATGTATTTATAGTGTTTCTGATGAAATCCCTCCTTTTAATGCATTTTCTCACAGAAAACTAGTCTCTCGCCATGAGAACATGGCTTTTTTGAAAAAGCATATTCTCGTCGAGAAATCGTGTTTTTACACAATAAAAACGACTCTCGGTCTTATTTAGTTCACATTTTTACTTTTGGTAACCTAGCCCATATGTATAAAGCACTAAACCTTTTTATCGCGTTAAACGCATTTTCTCGACAAGGAAAGCACAATTTCATCAAAAACAAACACAACAAGAAAGATGAATCTATTCAACAAGTCTGCAACACGTCCTGAAGAGTTACATGATTTCACCCAATGTCAATGTGTAATTTCTCCAGTTCTGATCATTGTTTAGGTTGTTGGTAGCTCGGTCCAATGCCAAAACACAGTGAAATCTTTTTATGGCTTTAAACGCGTTTTCTCCTCGAGAGAAACATGATTTCACTAAAAACGTTATAGTTTAAACATGCCTGCTGTACATGTGTGCAAACACTCAGAGCCTTAAGATAGGGTTTTCACCAATGTGTTTTTTGGTGAGAAACCTTCTATTTCAAGGTTCTGTGCGTTTTCAGACAAGTACAATATGTATTTATAGTGTTTCTGATGAAAACCCTCCTTTTTATGCATTTTCTCACAGAAAATGAGTCTCTCGCCATGGGAACATGGCTTTTTTGAAAAAGCATATTCTCGTCGAGAAATCGTGTTTTACACAATAAAAACGACTCTCGGTCTTATTTAGTTCACATTTTTACTTTTGGTAACCTAGCCCATATGTATAAAGCACTAAACCTTTTTATCGCGTTAAACGCCTTTTCTCGACAAGGAAAGCACAATTTCATCAAAAACAAACACAACAAGAAAGATGAATCTATTCAACAAGTCTGCAACACGTCCTGAAGAGTTACATGATTTCACCCAATGTCAATGTGTAATTTCTCCAGTTCTGATCATTGATTAGGTTGTTGGTAGCTCGGTCCAATGCCAAAACACAGTGAAATCTTTTTATGGCTTTAAACGCGTTTTCTCCTCGAGAGAAACATGATTTCACTAAAAACGTTATAGTTTAAACATGCCTGCTGTACATGTGTGCAAACACTCAGAGCCTTAAGATAGGGTTTTCACCAATGTGTTTTTTGGTGAGAAACCTTCTATTTCAAGGTTCTGTGCGTTTTCAAGACAAGTACAATATGTATTTATAGTGTTTCTGATGAAATCCCTCCTTTTAATGCATTTTCTCACAGAAAATGAGTCTCTCGCCATGGGAACATGGCTTTTTTGAAAAAGCATATTCTCGTCAAGAAATCGTGTTTTAAACAATAAAAACGACTCCCGGTCTTATTTAGTTCACATTTTTACTTTTGGTAACCTACCTCATATGTATAAAGCACTAAACGTTTTTATCGCGTTAAACGCCTTTTCTCGACAAGAAAAGCACAATTTCATCAACAACAAACAAAACAAGAAAAATGAATCTATTCAACAAGTCTGCAACACGTCCTGAAGAGTTACATGATTTCACCCAATGTCAATGTGTAATTTCTCCAGTTCTGATCATTGTTTAGGTTGTTGGTAGCTTGGTCCAATGCCAAAACACAGTGAAATCTTTTTATGGCTTTAAACGCGTTTTCTCCTCGAGAGAAACATGATTTCACTAAAAACGTTATAGTTTAAACATGCCTGCTGTACATGTGTGCAAACACTCAGAGCCTTAAGATAGGGTTTTCACCAATGTGTTTTTTGGTGAGAAACCTTCTATTTCAAGGTTCTGTGCGTTTTCAGACAAGTACAATATGTATTTATAGTGTTTCTGATGAAATCCCTCCTTTTAATGCATTTTCTCACAGAAAACGAGTCTCTCGCCATGAGAACATGGCTTTTTTGAAAAAGCATATTCTCGTCGAGAAATCGTGTTTTACACAATAAAAACGACTCTCGGTCTTATTTAGTTCACATTTTTACTTTTGGTAACCTAGCCCATATGTATAAAGCACTAAACCTTTTTATCGCGTTAAACGCCTTTTCTCGACAAGAAAAGCACAATTTCATCAACAACAAACAAAACAAGAAAAATGAATCTATTCAACAAGTCTGCAACACGTCCTGAAGAGTTACATGATTTCACCCAATGTCAATGTGTAATTTCTCCAGTTCTGATCATTGTTTAGGTTGTTGGTAGCTTGGTCCAATGCCAAAACACAGTGAAATCTTTTTATGGCTTTAAACGCGTTTTCTCCTCGAGAGAAACATGATTTCACTAAAAACGTTATAGTTTAAACATGCCTGCTGTACATGTGTGCAAACACTCAGAGCCTTAAGATAGGGTTTTCACCAATGTGTTTTTTGGTGAGAAACCTTCTATTTCAAGGTTCTGTGCGTTTTCAGACAAGTACAATATGTATTTATAGTGTTTCTGATGAAATCCCTCCTTTTAATGCATTTTCTCACAGAAAACGAGTCTCTCGCCATGAGAACATGGCTTTTTTGAAAAAGCATATTCTCGTCGAGAAATCGTGTTTTACACAATAAAAACGACTCTCGGTCTTATTTAGTTCACATTTTTACTTTTGGTAACCTAGCCCATATGTATAAAGCACTAAACCTTTTTATCGCGTTAAACGCATTTTCTCGACAAGGAAAGCACAATTTCATCAAAAACAAACACAACAAGAAAGATGAATCTATTCAACAAGTCTGCAACACGTCCTGAAGAGTTACATGATTTCACCCAATGTCAATGTGTAATTTCTCCAGTTCTGATCATTGTTTAGGTTGTTGGTAGCTCGGTCCAATGCCAAAACACAGTGAAATCTTTTTATGGCTTTAAACGCGTTTTCTCCTCGAGAGAAACATGATTTCACTAAAAACGTTATAGTTTAAACATGCCTGCTGTACATGTGTGCAAACACTCAGAGCCTTAAGATAGGGTTTTCACCAATGTGTTTTTTGGTGAGAAACCTTCTATTTCAAGGTTCTGTGCGTTTTCAGACAAGTACAATATGTATTTATAGTGTTTCTGATGAAAACCCTCCTTTTTATGCATTTTCTCACAGAAAATGAGTCTCTCGCCATGGGAACATGGCTTTTTTGAAAAAGCATATTCTCGTCGAGAAATCGTGTTTTACACAATAAAAACGACTCTCGGTCTTATTTAGTTCACATTTTTACTTTTGGTAACCTAGCCCATATGTATAAAGCACTAAACCTTTTTATCGCGTTAAACGCCTTTTCTCGACAAGGAAAGCACAATTTCATCAAAAACAAACACAACAAGAAAGATGAATCTATTCAACAAGTCTGCAACACGTCCTGAAGAGTTACATGATTTCACCCAATGTCAATGTGTAATTTCTCCAGTTCTGATCATTGATTAGGTTGTTGGTAGCTCGGTCCAATGCCAAAACACAGTGAAATCTTTTTATGGCTTTAAACGCGTTTTCTCCTCGAGAGAAACATGATTTCACTAAAAACGTTATAGTTTAAACATGCCTGCTGTACATGTGTGCAAACACTCAGAGCCTTAAGATAGGGTTTTCACCAATGTGTTTTTTGGTGAGAAACCTTCTATTTCAAGGTTCTGTGCGTTTTCAGACAAGTACAATATGTATTTATAGTGTTTCTGATGAAATCCCTCCTTTTAATGCATTTTCTCACAGAAAATGAGTCTCTCGCCATGGGAACATGGCTTTTTTGAAAAAGCATATTCTCGTCAAGAAATCGTGTTTTAAACAATAAAAACGACTCCCGGTCTTATTTAGTTCACATTTTTACTTTTGGTAACCTACCTCATATGTATAAAGCACTAAACGTTTTTATCGCGTTAAACGCATTTTCTCGACAAGGAAAGCACAACTTCATCAAAAACAAACAAAACAAGAAAAATGAATCTATTCAACAAGTCTGCAGCACGTCCTGAAGAGTTACATGGTTTCATCCAATGTCAATGTGTAATTTCTCCAGTTCTGATCATTGTTTAGGTTGTTGGTAGCTTGGTCCAATGCCAAAACACAGTGAAATCTTTTTATGGCTTTAAACGCGTTTTCTCCTCAAGAGAAACATGATTTCACTAAAAACGTTATAGTTTAAACATGCCTGCTGTACATGTGTGCAAACACTCAGAGCCTTAAGATAGGGTTTTCACCAATGTGTTTTTTGGTGAGAAACCTTCTATTTCAAGGTTCTGTGCGTTTTCAGACAAGTACAATATGTATTTATAGTGTTTCTGATGAAATCCCTCCTTTTAATGCATTTTCTCACAGAAAACGAGTCTCTCGCCATGAGAACATGGCTTTTTTGAAAAAGCATATTCTCGTCGAGAAATCGTGTTTTACACAATAAAAACGACTCTCGGTCTTATTTAGTTCACATTTTTACTTTTGGTAACCTAGCCCATATGTATAAAGCACTAAACCTTTTTATCGCGTTAAACGCCTTTTCTCGACAAGAAAAGCACAATTTCATCAACAACAAACAAAACAAGAAAAATGAATCTATTCAACAAGTCTGCAACACGTCCTGAAGAGTTACATGATTTCACCCAATGTCAATGTGTAATTTCTCCAGTTCTGATCATTGTTTAGGTTGTTGGTAGCTTGGTCCAATGCCAAAACACAGTGAAATCTTTTTATGGCTTTAAACGCGTTTTCTCCTCGAGAGAAACATGATTTCACTAAAAACGTTATAGTTTAAACATGCCTGCTGTACATGTGTGCAAACACTCAGAGCCTTAAGATAGGGTTTTCACCAATGTGTTTTTTGGTGAGAAACCTTCTATTTCAAGGTTCTGTGCGTTTTCAGACAAGTACAATATGTATTTATAGTGTTTCTGATGAAATCCCTCCTTTTAATGCATTTTCTCACAGAAAACGAGTCTCTCGCCATGAGAACATGGCTTTTTTGAAAAAGCATATTCTCGTCGAGAAATCGTGTTTTACACAATAAAAACGACTCTCGGTCTTATTTAGTTCACATTTTTACTTTTGGTAACCTAGCCCATATGTATAAAGCACTAAACCTTTTTATCGCGTTAAACGCATTTTCTCGACAAGGAAAGCACAATTTCATAAAAAACAAACACAACAAGAAAGATGAATCTATTCAACAAGTCTGCAACACGTCCTGAAGAGTTACATGATTTCACCCAATGTCAATGTGTAATTTCTCCAGTTCTGATCATTGTTTAGGTTGTTGGTAGCTCGGTCCAATGCCAAAACACAGTGAAATCTTTTTATGGCTTTAAACGCGTTTTCTCCTCGAGAGAAACATGATTTCACTAAAAACGTTATAGTTTAAACATGCCTGCTGTACATGTGTGCAAACACTCAGAGCCTTAAGATAGGGTTTTCACCAATGTGTTTTTTGGTGAGAAACCTTCTATTTCAAGGTTCTGTGCGTTTTCAGACAAGTACAATATGTATTCATAGTGTTTCTGATGAAATCCCTCCTTTTAATGCATTTTCTCACAGAAAACGAGTCTCTCGCCATGAGAACATGGCTTTTTTGAAAAAGCATATTCTCGTCGAGAAATCGTGTTTTACACAATAAAAACGACTCTCGGTCTTATTTAGTTCACATTTTTACTTTTGGTAACCTAGCCCATATGTATAAAGCACTAAACCTTTTTATCGCGTTAAACGCCTTTTCTCGACAAGAAAAGCACAATTTCATCAACAACAAACAAAACAAGAAAAATGAATCTATTCAACAAGTCTGCAACACGTCCTGAAGAGTTACATGATTTCACCCAATGTCAATGTGTAATTTCTCCAGTTCTGATCATTGTTTAGGTTGTTGGTAGCTTGGTCCAATGCCAAAACACAGTGAAATCTTTTTATGGCTTTAAACGCGTTTTCTCCTCGAGAGAAACATGATTTCACTAAAAACGTTATAGTTTAAACATGCCTGCTGTACATGTGTGCAAACACTCAGAGCCTTAAGATAGGGTTTTCACCAATGTGTTTTTTGGTGAGAAACCTTCTATTTCAAGGTTCTGTGCGTTTTCAGACAAGTACAATATGTATTTATAGTGTTTCTGATGAAATCCCTCCTTTTAATGCATTTTCTCACAGAAAACGAGTCTCTCGCCATGAGAACATGGCTTTTTTGAAAAAGCATATTCTCGTCGAGAAATCGTGTTTTACACAATAAAAACGACTCTCGGTCTTATTTAGTTCACATTTTTACTTTTGGTAACCTAGCCCATATGTATAAAGCACTAAACCTTTTTATCGCGTTAAACGCCTTTTCTCGACAAGAAAAGCACAGTTTCATCAACAACAAACAAAACAAGAAAAATGAATCTATTCAACAAGTCTGCAACACGTCCTGAAGAGTTAGATGATTTCACCCAATGTCAATGTGTAATTTCTCCAGTTCTGATCATTGTTTAGGTTGTTGGTAGCTTGGTCCAATGCCAAAACACAGTGAAATCTTTTTATGGCTTTAAACGCGTTTTCTCCTCGAGAGAAACATGATTTCACTAAAAACGTTATAGTTTAAACATGCCTGCTGTACATGTGTGCAAACACTCAGAGCCTTAAGATAGGGTTTTCACCAATGTGTTTTTTGGTGAGAAACCTTCTATTTCAAGGTTCTGTGCGTTTTCAGACAAGTACAATATGTATTTATAGTGTTTCTGATGAAATCCCTGCTTTTAATGCATTTTCTCACAGAAAACGAGTCTCTCGCCATGAGAACATGGCTTTTTTGAAAAAGCATATTCTCGTCGAGAAATCGTGTTTTACACAATAAAAACGACTCTCGGTCTTATTTAGTTCACATTTTTACTTTTGGTAACCTAGCCCATATGTATAAAGCACTAAACCTTTTTATCGCGTTAAACGCCTTTTCTCGACAAGAAAAGCACAATTTCATCAACAACAAACAAAACAAGAAAAATGAATCTATTCAACAAGTCTGCAACACGTCCTGAAGAGTTACATGATTTCACCCAATGTCAATGTGTAATTTCTCCAGTTCTGATCATTGTTTAGGTTGTTGGTAGCTTGGTCCAATGCCAAAACACAGTGAAATCTTTTTATGGCTTTAAACGCGTTTTCTCCTCGAGAGAAACATGATTTCACTAAAAACGTTATAGTTTAAACATGCCTGCTGTACATGTGTGCAAACACTCAGAGCCTTAAGATAGGGTTTTCACCAATGTGTTTTTTGGTGAGAAACCTTCTATTTCAAGGTTCTGTGCGTTTTCAGACAAGTACAATATGTATTTATAGTGTTTCTGATGAAATCCCTCCTTTTAATGCATTTTCTCACAGAAAACGAGTCTCTCGCCATGAGAACATGGCTTTTTTGAAAAAGCATATTCTCGTCGAGAAATCGTGTTTTACACAATAAAAACGACTCTCGGTCTTATTTAGTTCACATTTTTACTTTTGGTAACCTAGCCCATATGTATAAAGCACTAAACCTTTTTATCGCGTTAAACGCCTTTTCTCGACAAGAAAAGCACAATTTCATCAACAACAAACAAAACAAGAAAAATGAATCTATTCAACAAGTCTGCAACACGTCCTGAAGAGTTACATGATTTCACCCAATGTCAATGTGTAATTTCTCCAGTTCTGATCATTGTTTAGGTTGTTGGTAGCTTGGTCCAATGCCAAAACACAGTGAAATCTTTTTATGGCTTTAAACGCGTTTTCTCCTCGAGAGAAACATGATTTCACTAAAAACGTTATAGTTTAAACATGCCTGCTGTACATGTGTGCAAACACTCAGAGCCTTAAGATAGGGTTTTCACCAATGTGTTTTTTGGTGAGAAACCTTCTATTTCAAGGTTCTGTGCGTTTTCAGACAAGTACAATATGTATTTATAGTGTTTCTGATGAAATCCCTCCTTTTAATGCATTTTCTCACAGAAAACGAGTCTCTCGCCATGAGAACATGGCTTTTTTGAAAAAGCATATTCTCGTCGAGAAATCGTGTTTTACACAATAAAAACGACTCTCGGTCTTATTTAGTTCACATTTTTACTTTTGGTAACCTAGCCCATATGTATAAAGCACTAAACCTTTTTATCGCGTTAAACGCATTTTCTCGACAAGGAAAGCACAATTTCATCAAAAACAAACACAACAAGAAAGATGAATCTATTCAACAAGTCTGCAACACGTCCTGAAGAGTTACATGATTTCACCCGATGTCAATGTGTAATTTCTCCAGTTCTGATCATTGTTTAGGTTGTTGGTAGCTTGGTCCTATGCCAAAACACAGTGAAATCTTTTTATGGCTTTAAACGCGTTTTCTCCTCAAGAGAAACATGATTTCACTAAAAACGTTATAGTTTAAACATGCCTGCTGTACATGTGTGCAAACACTCAGAGCCTTAAGATAGGGTTTTCACCAATGTGTTTTTTGGTGAGAAACCTTCTATTTCAAGGTTCTGTGCGTTTTCAGACAAGTACAATATGTATTTATAGTGTTTCTGATGAAATCCCTCCTTTTAATGCATTTTCTCACAGAAAACGAGTCTCTCGCCATGAGAACATGGCTTTTTTGAAAAAGCATATTCTCGTCGAGAAATCGTGTTTTACACAATAAAAACGACTCTCGGTCTTATTTAGTTCACATTTTTACTTTTGGTAACCTAGCCCATATGTATAAAGCACTAAACCTTTTTATCGCGTTAAACGCCTTTTCTCGACAAGAAAAGCACAGTTTCATCAACAACAAACAAAACAAGAAAAATGAATCTATTCAACAAGTCTGCAACACGTCCTGAAGAGTTAGATGATTTCACCCAATGTCAATGTGTAATTTCTCCAGTTCTGATCATTGTTTAGGTTGTTGGTAGCTTGGTCCAATGCCAAAACACAGTGAAATCTTTTTATGGCTTTAAACGCGTTTTCTCCTCGAGAGAAACATGATTTCACTAAAAACGTTATAGTTTAAACATGCCTGCTGTACATGTGTGCAAACACTCAGAGCCTTAAGATAGGGTTTTCACCAATGTGTTTTTTGGTGAGAAACCTTCTATTTCAAGGTTCTGTGCGTTTTCAGACAAGTACAATATGTATTTATAGTGTTTCTGATGAAATCCCTGCTTTTAATGCATTTTCTCACAGAAAACGAGTCTCTCGCCATGAGAACATGGCTTTTTTGAAAAAGCATATTCTCGTCGAGAAATCGTGTTTTACACAATAAAAACGACTCTCGGTCTTATTTAGTTCACATTTTTACTTTTGGTAACCTAGCCCATATGTATAAAGCACTAAACCTTTTTATCGCGTTAAACGCCTTTTCTCGACAAGAAAAGCACAATTTCATCAACAACAAACAAAACAAGAAAAATGAATCTATTCAACAAGTCTGCAACACGTCCTGAAGAGTTACATGATTTCACCCAATGTCAATGTGTAATTTCTCCAGTTCTGATCATTGTTTAGGTTGTTGGTAGCTTGGTCCAATGCCAAAACACAGTGAAATCTTTTTATGGCTTTAAACGCGTTTTCTCCTCGAGAGAAACATGATTTCACTAAAAACGTTATAGTTTAAACATGCCTGCTGTACATGTGTGCAAACACTCAGAGCCTTAAGATAGGGTTTTCACCAATGTGTTTTTTGGTGAGAAACCTTCTATTTCAAGGTTCTGTGCGTTTTCAGACAAGTACAATATGTATTTATAGTGTTTCTGATGAAATCCCTCCTTTTAATGCATTTTCTCACAGAAAACGAGTCTCTCGCCATGAGAACATGGCTTTTTTGAAAAAGCATATTCTCGTCGAGAAATCGTGTTTTACACAATAAAAACGACTCTCGGTCTTATTTAGTTCACATTTTTACTTTTGGTAACCTAGCCCATATGTATAAAGCACTAAACCTTTTTATCGCGTTAAACGCCTTTTCTCGACAAGAAAAGCACAATTTCATCAACAACAAACAAAACAAGAAAAATGAATCTATTCAACAAGTCTGCAACACGTCCTGAAGAGTTACATGATTTCACCCAATGTCAATGTGTAATTTCTCCAGTTCTGATCATTGTTTAGGTTGTTGGTAGCTTGGTCCAATGCCAAAACACAGTGAAATCTTTTTATGGCTTTAAACGCGTTTTCTCCTCGAGAGAAACATGATTTCACTAAAAACGTTATAGTTTAAACATGCCTGCTGTACATGTGTGCAAACACTCAGAGCCTTAAGATAGGGTTTTCACCAATGTGTTTTTTGGTGAGAAACCTTCTATTTCAAGGTTCTGTGCGTTTTCAGACAAGTACAATATGTATTTATAGTGTTTCTGATGAAATCCCTCCTTTTAATGCATTTTCTCACAGAAAACGAGTCTCTCGCCATGAGAACATGGCTTTTTTGAAAAAGCATATTCTCGTCGAGAAATCGTGTTTTACACAATAAAAACGACTCTCGGTCTTATTTAGTTCACATTTTTACTTTTGGTAACCTAGCCCATATGTATAAAGCACTAAACCTTTTTATCGCGTTAAACGCATTTTCTCGACAAGGAAAGCACAATTTCATCAAAAACAAACACAACAAGAAAGATGAATCTATTCAACAAGTCTGCAACACGTCCTGAAGAGTTACATGATTTCACCCGATGTCAATGTGTAATTTCTCCAGTTCTGATCATTGTTTAGGTTGTTGGTAGCTTGGTCCTATGCCAAAACACAGTGAAATCTTTTTATGGCTTTAAACGCGTTTTCTCCTCAAGAGAAACATGATTTCACTAAAAACGTTATAGTTTAAACATGCCTGCTGTACATGTGTGCAAACACTCAGAGCCTTAAGATAGGGTTTTCACCAATGTGTTTTTTGGTGAGAAACCTTCTATTTCAAGGTTCTGTGCGTTTTCAGACAAGTACAATATGTATTTATAGTGTTTCTGATGAAATCCCTCCTTTTAATGCATTTTCTCACAGAAAACGAGTCTCTCGCCATGAGAACATGGCTTTTTTGAAAAAGCATATTCTCGTCGAGAAATCGTGTTTTACACAATAAAAACGACTCTCGGTCTTATTTAGTTCACATTTTTACTTTTGGTAACCTAGCCCATATGTATAAAGCACTAAACCTTTTTATCGCGTTAAACGCATTTTCTCGACAAGGAAAGCACAATTTCATCAAAAACAAACACAACAAGAAAGATGAATCTATTCAACAAGTCTGCAACACGTCCTGAAGAGTTACATGATTTCACCCGATGTCAATGTGTAATTTCTCCAGTTCTGATCATTGTTTAGGTTGTTGGTAGCTTGGTCCTATGCCAAAACACAGTGAAATCTTTTTATGGCTTTAAACGCGTTTTCTCCTCAAGAGAAACATGATTTCACTAAAAACGTTATAGTTTAAACATGCCTGCTGTACATGTGTGCAAACACTCAGAGCCTTAAGATAGGGTTTTCACCAATGTGTTTTTTGGTGAGAAACCTTCTATTTCAAGGTTCTGTGCGTTTTCAGACAAGTACAATATGTATTTATAGTGTTTCTGATGAAATCCCTCCTTTTAATGCATTTTCTCACAGAAAACGAGTCTCTCGCAATGAGAACATGGCTTTTTTGAAAAAGCATATTCTCGTCGAGAAATCGTGTTTTACACAATAAAAACGATTCTCGGTCTTATTTAGTTCACATTTTTACTTTTGGTAACCTAGCCCATATGTATAAAGCACTAAACATTTTTATCGCGTTAAACGCCTTTTCTCGACAAGAAAAGCACAATTTCATCAAAAACAAACAAAACAAGAAAAATGAATCAATTCAACAAGTCTGCAACACGTCCTGAAGAGTTACATGATTTCACCCAATGTCAATGTGTAATTTCTCCAGTTCTGATCATTGTTTAGGTTGTTGGTAGCTCGGTCCAATGCCAAAACACAGTGAAATCTTTTTATGGCTTTAAACGCGTTTTCTCCTCGAGAGAAACATGATTTCACTAAAAACGTTATAGTTTAAACATGCCTGCTGTACATGTGTGCAAACACTCAGAGCCTTACGATAGGGTTTTCACCAATGTGTTTTTTGGTGAGAAACCTTCTATTTCAAGGTTCTGTGCGTTTTCAGACAAGTACAATATGTATTTATAGTGTTTCTGATGAAATCCCTCCTTTTAATGCATTTTCTCACAGAAAATGAGTCTCTCGCCATGGGAACATGGCTTTTTTGAAAAAGCATATTCTCGTCAAGAAATCGTGTTTTAAACAATAAAAACGACTCCCGGTCTTATTTAGTTCACATTTTTACTTTTGGTAACCTAGCTCATATGTATAAAGCACTAAACGTTTTTATCGCGTTAAACGCATTTTCTCGACAAGGAAAGCACAATTTCATCAAAAACAAACAAAACAAGAAAAATGAATCTATTCAACAAGTCTGCAGCACGTCCTGAAGAGTTACATGGTTTCATCCAATGTCAATGTGTAATTTCTCCAGTTCTGATCATTGTTTAGGTTGTTGGTAGCTTGGTCCTATGCCAAAACACAGTGAAATCTTTTTATGGCTTTAAACGCGTTTTCTCCTCAAGAGAAACATGATTTCACTAAAAACGTTATAGTTTAAACATGCCTGCTGTACATGTGTGCAAACACTCAGAGCCTTAAGATAGGGTTTTCACCAATGTGTTTTTTGGTGAGAAACCTTCTATTTCAAGGTTCTGTGCGTTTTCAGACAAGTACAATATGTATTTATAGTGTTTCTGATGAAATCCCTCCTTTTAATGCATTTTCTCACAGAAAACGAGTCTCTCGCCATGAGAACATGGCTTTTTTGAAAAAGCATATTCTCGTCGAGAAATCGTGTTTTACACAATAAAAACGACTCTCGGTCTTATTTAGTTCACATTTTTACTTTTGGTAACCTAGCCCATATGTATAAAGCACTAAACCTTTTTATCGCGTTAAACGCATTTTCTCGACAAGGAAAGCACAATTTCATCAAAAACAAACACAACAAGAAAGATGAATCTATTCAACAAGTCTGCAACACGTCCTGAAGAGTTACATGATTTCACCCAATGTCAATGTGTAATTTCTCCAGTTCTGATCATTGTTTAGGTTGTTGGTAGCTCGGTCCAATGCCAAAACACAGTGAAATCTTTTTATGGCTTTAAACGCGTTTTCTCCTCGAGAGAAACATGATTTCACTAAAAACGTTATAGTTTAAACATGCCTGCTGTACATGTGTGCAAACACTCAGAGCCTTAAGATAGGGTTTTCACCAATGTGTTTTTTGGTGAGAAACCTTCTATTTCAAGGTTCTGTGCGTTTTCAGACAAGTACAATATGTATTCATAGTGTTTCTGATGAAATCCCTCCTTTTAATGCATTTTCTCACAGAAAACGAGTCTCTCGCCATGAGAACATGGCTTTTTTGAAAAAGCATATTCTCGTCGAGAAATCGTGTTTTACACAATAAAAACGACTCTCGGTCTTATTTAGTTCACATTTTTACTTTTGGTAACCTAGCCCATATGTATAAAGCACTAAACCTTTTTATCGCGTTAAACGCCTTTTCTCGACAAGAAAAGCACAATTTCATCAACAACAAACAAAACAAGAAAAATGAATCTATTCAACAAGTCTGCAACACGTCCTGAAGAGTTACATGATTTCACCCAATGTCAATGTGTAATTTCTCCAGTTCTGATCATTGTTTAGGTTGTTGGTAGCTTGGTCCAATGCCAAAACACAGTGAAATCTTTTTATGGCTTTAAACGCGTTTTCTCCTCGAGAGAAACATGATTTCACTAAAAACGTTATAGTTTAAACATGCCTGCTGTACATGTGTGCAAACACTCAGAGCCTTAAGATAGGGTTTTCACCAATGTGTTTTTTGGTGAGAAACCTTCTATTTCAAGGTTCTGTGCGTTTTCAGACAAGTACAATATGTATTTATAGTGTTTCTGATGAAATCCCTCCTTTTAATGCATTTTCTCACAGAAAACGAGTCTCTCGCCATGAGAACATGGCTTTTTTGAAAAAGCATATTCTCGTCGAGAAATCGTGTTTTACACAATAAAAACGACTCTCGGTCTTATTTAGTTCACATTTTTACTTTTGGTAACCTAGCCCATATGTATAAAGCACTAAACCTTTTTATCGCGTTAAACGCCTTTTCTCGACAAGAAAAGCACAGTTTCATCAACAACAAACAAAACAAGAAAAATGAATCTATTCAACAAGTCTGCAACACGTCCTGAAGAGTTAGATGATTTCACCCAATGTCAATGTGTAATTTCTCCAGTTCTGATCATTGTTTAGGTTGTTGGTAGCTTGGTCCAATGCCAAAACACAGTGAAATCTTTTTATGGCTTTAAACGCGTTTTCTCCTCGAGAGAAACATGATTTCACTAAAAACGTTATAGTTTAAACATGCCTGCTGTACATGTGTGCAAACACTCAGAGCCTTAAGATAGGGTTTTCACCAATGTGTTTTTTGGTGAGAAACCTTCTATTTCAAGGTTCTGTGCGTTTTCAGACAAGTACAATATGTATTTATAGTGTTTCTGATGAAATCCCTGCTTTTAATGCATTTTCTCACAGAAAACGAGTCTCTCGCCATGAGAACATGGCTTTTTTGAAAAAGCATATTCTCGTCGAGAAATCGTGTTTTACACAATAAAAACGACTCTCGGTCTTATTTAGTTCACATTTTTACTTTTGGTAACCTAGCCCATATGTATAAAGCACTAAACCTTTTTATCGCGTTAAACGCCTTTTCTCGACAAGAAAAGCACAATTTCATCAACAACAAACAAAACAAGAAAAATGAATCTATTCAACAAGTCTGCAACACGTCCTGAAGAGTTACATGATTTCACCCAATGTCAATGTGTAATTTCTCCAGTTCTGATCATTGTTTAGGTTGTTGGTAGCTTGGTCCAATGCCAAAACACAGTGAAATCTTTTTATGGCTTTAAACGCGTTTTCTCCTCGAGAGAAACATGATTTCACTAAAAACGTTATAGTTTAAACATGCCTGCTGTACATGTGTGCAAACACTCAGAGCCTTAAGATAGGGTTTTCACCAATGTGTTTTTTGGTGAGAAACCTTCTATTTCAAGGTTCTGTGCGTTTTCAGACAAGTACAATATGTATTTATAGTGTTTCTGATGAAATCCCTCCTTTTAATGCATTTTCTCACAGAAAACGAGTCTCTCGCCATGAGAACATGGCTTTTTTGAAAAAGCATATTCTCGTCGAGAAATCGTGTTTTACACAATAAAAACGACTCTCGGTCTTATTTAGTTCACATTTTTACTTTTGGTAACCTAGCCCATATGTATAAAGCACTAAACCTTTTTATCGCGTTAAACGCATTTTCTCGACAAGGAAAGCACAATTTCATCAAAAACAAACACAACAAGAAAGATGAATCTATTCAACAAGTCTGCAACACGTCCTGAAGAGTTACATGATTTCACCCAATGTCAATGTGTAATTTCTCCAGTTCTGATCATTGTTTAGGTTGTTGGTAGCTCGGTCCAATGCCAAAACACAGTGAAATCTTTTTATGGCTTTAAACGCGTTTTCTCCTCGAGAGAAACATGATTTCACTAAAAACGTTATAGTTTAAACATGCCTGCTGTACATGTGTGCAAACACTCAGAGCCTTAAGATAGGGTTTTCACCAATGTGTTTTTTGGTGAGAAACCTTCTATTTCAAGGTTCTGTGCGTTTTCAGACAAGTACAATATGTATTCATAGTGTTTCTGATGAAATCCCTCCTTTTAATGCATTTTCTCACAGAAAACGAGTCTCTCGCCATGAGAACATGGCTTTTTTGAAAAAGCATATTCTCGTCGAGAAATCGTGTTTTACACAATAAAAACGACTCTCGGTCTTATTTAGTTCACATTTTTACTTTTGGTAACCTAGCCCATATGTATAAAGCACTAAACCTTTTTATCGCGTTAAACGCCTTTTCTCGACAAGAAAAGCACAATTTCATCAACAACAAACAAAACAAGAAAAATGAATCTATTCAACAAGTCTGCAACACGTCCTGAAGAGTTACATGATTTCACCCAATGTCAATGTGTAATTTCTCCAGTTCTGATCATTGTTTAGGTTGTTGGTAGCTTGGTCCAATGCCAAAACACAGTGAAATCTTTTTATGGCTTTAAACGCGTTTTCTCCTCGAGAGAAACATGATTTCACTAAAAACGTTATAGTTTAAACATGCCTGCTGTACATGTGTGCAAACACTCAGAGCCTTAAGATAGGGTTTTCACCAATGTGTTTTTTGGTGAGAAACCTTCTATTTCAAGGTTCTGTGCGTTTTCAGACAAGTACAATATGTATTTATAGTGTTTCTGATGAAATCCCTCCTTTTAATGCATTTTCTCACAGAAAACGAGTCTCTCGCCATGAGAACATGGCTTTTTTGAAAAAGCATATTCTCGTCGAGAAATCGTGTTTTACACAATAAAAACGACTCTCGGTCTTATTTAGTTCACATTTTTACTTTTGGTAACCTAGCCCATATGTATAAAGCACTAAACCTTTTTATCGCGTTAAACGCCTTTTCTCGACAAGAAAAGCACAGTTTCATCAACAACAAACAAAACAAGAAAAATGAATCTATTCAACAAGTCTGCAACACGTCCTGAAGAGTTAGATGATTTCACCCAATGTCAATGTGTAATTTCTCCAGTTCTGATCATTGTTTAGGTTGTTGGTAGCTTGGTCCAATGCCAAAACACAGTGAAATCTTTTTATGGCTTTAAACGCGTTTTCTCCTCGAGAGAAACATGATTTCACTAAAAACGTTATAGTTTAAACATGCCTGCTGTACATGTGTGCAAACACTCAGAGCCTTAAGATAGGGTTTTCACCAATGTGTTTTTTGGTGAGAAACCTTCTATTTCAAGGTTCTGTGCGTTTTCAGACAAGTACAATATGTATTTATAGTGTTTCTGATGAAATCCCTGCTTTTAATGCATTTTCTCACAGAAAACGAGTCTCTCGCCATGAGAACATGGCTTTTTTGAAAAAGCATATTCTCGTCGAGAAATCGTGTTTTACACAATAAAAACGACTCTCGGTCTTATTTAGTTCACATTTTTACTTTTGGTAACCTAGCCCATATGTATAAAGCACTAAACCTTTTTATCGCGTTAAACGCCTTTTCTCGACAAGAAAAGCACAATTTCATCAACAACAAACAAAACAAGAAAAATGAATCTATTCAACAAGTCTGCAACACGTCCTGAAGAGTTACATGATTTCACCCAATGTCAATGTGTAATTTCTCCAGTTCTGATCATTGTTTAGGTTGTTGGTAGCTTGGTCCAATGCCAAAACACAGTGAAATCTTTTTATGGCTTTAAACGCGTTTTCTCCTCGAGAGAAACATGATTTCACTAAAAACGTTATAGTTTAAACATGCCTGCTGTACATGTGTGCAAACACTCAGAGCCTTAAGATAGGGTTTTCACCAATGTGTTTTTTGGTGAGAAACCTTCTATTTCAAGGTTCTGTGCGTTTTCAGACAAGTACAATATGTATTTATAGTGTTTCTGATGAAATCCCTCCTTTTAATGCATTTTCTCACAGAAAACGAGTCTCTCGCCATGAGAACATGGCTTTTTTGAAAAAGCATATTCTCGTCGAGAAATCGTGTTTTACACAATAAAAACGACTCTCGGTCTTATTTAGTTCACATTTTTACTTTTGGTAACCTAGCCCATATGTATAAAGCACTAAACCTTTTTATCGCGTTAAACGCCTTTTCTCGACAAGAAAAGCACAATTTCATCAACAACAAACAAAACAAGAAAAATGAATCTATTCAACAAGTCTGCAACACGTCCTGAAGAGTTACATGATTTCACCCAATGTCAATGTGTAATTTCTCCAGTTCTGATCATTGTTTAGGTTGTTGGTAGCTTGGTCCAATGCCAAAACACAGTGAAATCTTTTTATGGCTTTAAACGCGTTTTCTCCTCGAGAGAAACATGATTTCACTAAAAACGTTATAGTTTAAACATGCCTGCTGTACATGTGTGCAAACACTCAGAGCCTTAAGATAGGGTTTTCACCAATGTGTTTTTTGGTGAGAAACCTTCTATTTCAAGGTTCTGTGCGTTTTCAGACAAGTACAATATGTATTTATAGTGTTTCTGATGAAATCCCTCCTTTTAATGCATTTTCTCACAGAAAACGAGTCTCTCGCCATGAGAACATGGCTTTTTTGAAAAAGCATATTCTCGTCGAGAAATCGTGTTTTACACAATAAAAACGACTCTCGGTCTTATTTAGTTCACATTTTTACTTTTGGTAACCTAGCCCATATGTATAAAGCACTAAACCTTTTTATCGCGTTAAACGCATTTTCTCGACAAGGAAAGCACAATTTCATCAAAAACAAACACAACAAGAAAGATGAATCTATTCAACAAGTCTGCAACACGTCCTGAAGAGTTACATGATTTCACCCGATGTCAATGTGTAATTTCTCCAGTTCTGATCATTGTTTAGGTTGTTGGTAGCTTGGTCCTATGCCAAAACACAGTGAAATCTTTTTATGGCTTTAAACGCGTTTTCTCCTCAAGAGAAACATGATTTCACTAAAAACGTTATAGTTTAAACATGCCTGCTGTACATGTGTGCAAACACTCAGAGCCTTAAGATAGGGTTTTCACCAATGTGTTTTTTGGTGAGAAACCTTCTATTTCAAGGTTCTGTGCGTTTTCAGACAAGTACAATATGTATTTATAGTGTTTCTGATGAAATCCCTCCTTTTAATGCATTTTCTCACAGAAAACGAGTCTCTCGCCATGAGAACATGGCTTTTTTGAAAAAGCATATTCTCGTCGAGAAATCGTGTTTTACACAATAAAAACGACTCTCGGTCTTATTTAGTTCACATTTTTACTTTTGGTAACCTAGCCCATATGTATAAAGCACTAAACCTTTTTATCGCGTTAAACGCATTTTCTCGACAAGGAAAGCACAATTTCATCAAAAACAAACACAACAAGAAAGATGAATCTATTCAACAAGTCTGCAACACGTCCTGAAGAGTTACATGATTTCACCCGATGTCAATGTGTAATTTCTCCAGTTCTGATCATTGTTTAGGTTGTTGGTAGCTTGGTCCTATGCCAAAACACAGTGAAATCTTTTTATGGCTTTAAACGCGTTTTCTCCTCAAGAGAAACATGATTTCACTAAAAACGTTATAGTTTAAACATGCCTGCTGTACATGTGTGCAAACACTCAGAGCCTTAAGATAGGGTTTTCACCAATGTGTTTTTTGGTGAGAAACCTTCTATTTCAAGGTTCTGTGCGTTTTCAGACAAGTACAATATGTATTTATAGTGTTTCTGATGAAATCCCTCCTTTTAATGCATTTTCTCACAGAAAACGAGTCTCTCGCAATGAGAACATGGCTTTTTTGAAAAAGCATATTCTCGTCGAGAAATCGTGTTTTACACAATAAAAACGATTCTCGGTCTTATTTAGTTCACATTTTTACTTTTGGTAACCTAGCCCATATGTATAAAGCACTAAACATTTTTATCGCGTTAAACGCCTTTTCTCGACAAGAAAAGCACAATTTCATCAAAAACAAACAAAACAAGAAAAATGAATCAATTCAACAAGTCTGCAACACGTCCTGAAGAGTTACATGATTTCACCCAATGTCAATGTGTAATTTCTCCAGTTCTGATCATTGTTTAGGTTGTTGGTAGCTCGGTCCAATGCCAAAACACAGTGAAATCTTTTTATGGCTTTAAACGCGTTTTCTCCTCGAGAGAAACATGATTTCACTAAAAACGTTATAGTTTAAACATGCCTGCTGTACATGTGTGCAAACACTCAGAGCCTTACGATAGGGTTTTCACCAATGTGTTTTTTGGTGAGAAACCTTCTATTTCAAGGTTCTGTGCGTTTTCAGACAAGTACAATATGTATTTATAGTGTTTCTGATGAAATCCCTCCTTTTAATGCATTTTCTCACAGAAAATGAGTCTCTCGCCATGGGAACATGGCTTTTTTGAAAAAGCATATTCTCGTCAAGAAATCGTGTTTTAAACAATAAAAACGACTCCCGGTCTTATTTAGTTCACATTTTTACTTTTGGTAACCTAGCTCATATGTATAAAGCACTAAACGTTTTTATCGCGTTAAACGCATTTTCTCGACAAGGAAAGCACAATTTCATCAAAAACAAACAAAACAAGAAAAATGAATCTATTCAACAAGTCTGCAGCACGTCCTGAAGAGTTACATGGTTTCATCCAATGTCAATGTGTAATTTCTCCAGTTCTGATCATTGTTTAGGTTGTTGGTAGCTCGGTCCAATGCCAAAACACAGTGAAATCTTTTTATGGCTTTAAACGCGTTTTCTCCTCGAGAGAAACATGATTTCAATAAAAACGTTATAGTTTAAACATGCCTGCTGTACATGTGTGCAAACACTCAGAGCCTTAAGATAGGGTTTTCACCAATGTGTTTTTTGGTGAGAAACCTTCTATTTCAAGGTTCTGTGCGTTTTCAGACAAGTACAATATGTATTTATAGTGTTTCTGATGAAATCCCTCCTTTTAATGCATTTTCTCACAGAAAATGAGTCTCTCGCCATGGGAACATGGCTTTTTTGAAAAAGCATATTCTCGTCAAGAAATCGTGTTTTAAACAATAAAAACGACTCCCGGTCTTATTTAGTTCACATTTTTACTTTTGGTAACCTAGCTCATATGTATAAAGCACTAAACGTTTTTATCGCGTTAAACGCATTTTCTCGACAAGGAAAGCACAATTTCATCAAAAACAAACAAAACAAGAAAAATGAATCTATTCAACAAGTCTGCAGCACGTCCTGAAGAGTTACATGGTTTCATCCAATGTCAATGTGTAATTTCTCCAGTTCTGATCATTGTTTAGGTTGTTGGTAGCTTGGTCCTATGCCAAAACACAGTGAAATCTTTTTATGGCTTTAAACGCGTTTTCTCCTCAAGAGAAACATGATTTCACTAAAAACGTTATAGTTTAAACATGCCTGCTGTACATGTGTGCAAACACTCAGAGCCTTAAGATAGGGTTTTCACCAATGTGTTTTTTGGTGAGAAACCTTCTATTTCAAGGTTCTGTGCGTTTTCAGACAAGTACAATATGTATTTATAGTGTTTCTGATGAAATCCCTCCTTTTAATGCATTTTCTCACAGAAAACGAGTCTCTCGCCATGAGAACATGGCTTTTTTGAAAAAGCATATTCTCGTCGAGAAATCGTGTTTTACACAATAAAAACGACTCTCGGTCTTATTTAGTTCACATTTTTACTTTTGGTAACCTAGCCCATATGTATAAAGCACTAAACCTTTTTATCGCGTTAAACGCATTTTCTCGACAAGGAAAGCACAATTTCATCAAAAACAAACACAACAAGAAAGATGAATCTATTCAACAAGTCTGCAACACGTCCTGAAGAGTTACATGATTTCACCCAATGTCAATGTGTAATTTCTCCAGTTCTGATCATTGTTTAGGTTGTTGGTAGCTCGGTCCAATGCCAAAACACAGTGAAATCTTTTTATGGCTTTAAACGCGTTTTCTCCTCGAGAGAAACATGATTTCACTAAAAACGTTATAGTTTAAACATGCCTGCTGTACATGTGTGCAAACACTCAGAGCCTTAAGATAGGGTTTTCACCAATGTGTTTTTTGGTGAGAAACCTTCTATTTCAAGGTTCTGTGCGTTTTCAGACAAGTACAATATGTATTTATAGTGTTTCTGATGAAATCCCTCCTTTTAATGCATTTTCTCACAGAAAACGAGTCTCTCGCCATGAGAACATGGCTTTTTTGAAAAAGCATATTCTCGTCGAGAAATCGTGTTTTACACAATAAAAACGACTCTCGGTCTTATTTAGTTCACATTTTTACTTTTGGTAACCTAGCCCATATGTATAAAGCACTAAACCTTTTTATCGCGTTAAACGCCTTTTCTCGACAAGAAAAGCACAATTTCATCAACAACAAACAAAACAAGAAAAATGAATCTATTCAACAAGTCTGCAACACGTCCTGAAGAGTTACATGATTTCACCCAATGTCAATGTGTAATTTCTCCAGTTCTGATCATTGTTTAGGTTGTTGGTAGCTCGGTCCAATGCCAAAACACAGTGAAATCTTTTTATGGCTTTAAACGCGTTTTCTCCTCGAGAGAAACATGATTTCACTAAAAACGTTATAGTTTAAACATGCCTGCTGTACATGTGTGCAAACACTCAGAGCCTTAAGATAGGGTTTTCGCCAATGTGTTTTTTGGTGAGAAACCTTCTATTTCAAGGTTCTGTGCGTTTTCAGACAAGTACAATATGTATTTATAGTGTTTCTGATGAAATCCCTCCTTTTAATGCATTTTCTCACAGAAAACGAGTCTCTCGCGATGAGAACATGGCTTTTTTGAAAAAGCATATTCTCGTCGAGAAATCGTGTTTTACACAATAAAAACGATTCTCGGTCTTATTTAGTTCACATTTTTACTTTTGGTAACCTAGCCCATATGTATAAAGCACTAAACATTTTTATCGCGTTAAACGCCTTTTCTCGACAAGAAAAGCACAATTTCATCAAAAACAAACAAAACAAGAAAAATGAATCAATTCAACAAGTCTGCAACACGTCCTGAAGAGTTACATGATTTCACCCAATGTCAATGTGTAATTTCTCCAGTTCTGATCATTGTTTAGGTTGTTGGTAGCTCGGTCCAATGCCAAAACACAGTGAAATCTTTTTATGGCTTTAAACGCGTTTTCTCCTCGAGAGAAACATGATTTCACTAAAAACGTTATAGTTTAAACATGCCTGCTGTACATGTGTGCAAACACTCAGAGCCTTAAGATAGGGTTTTCACCAATGTGTTTTTTGGTGAGAAACCTTCTATTTCAAGGTTCTGTGCGTTTTCAGACAAGCACAATATGTATTTATAGTGTTTCTGATGAAATCCCTCCTTTTAATGCATTTTCTCACAGAAAATGAGTCTCTCGCCATGGGAACATGGCTTTTTTGAAAAAGCATATTCTCGTCAAGAAATCGTGTTTTAAACAATAAAAACGACTCCCGGTCTTATTTAGTTCACATTTTTACTTTTGGTAACCTAGCCCATATGTATAAAGCACTAAACCTTTTTATCGCGTTAAACGCCTTTTCTCGACAAGAAAAGCACAATTTCATCAACAACAAACAAAACAAGAAAAATGAATCTATTCAACAAGTCTGCAACACGTCCTGAAGAGTTACATGATTTCACCCAATGTCAATGTGTAATTTCTCCAGTTCTGATCATTGTTTAGGTTGTTGGTAGCTTGGTCCAATGCCAAAACACAGTGAAATCTTTTTATGGCTTTAAACGCGTTTTCTCCTCGAGAGAAACATGATTTCACTAAAAACGTTATAGTTTAAACATGCCTGCTGTACATGTGTGCAAACACTCAGAGCCTTAAGATAGGGTTTTCACCAATGTGTTTTTTGGTGAGAAACCTTCTATTTCAAGGTTCTGTGCGTTTTCAGACAAGTACAATATGTATTTATAGTGTTTCTGATGAAATCCCTCCTTTTAATGCATTTTCTCACAGAAAACGAGTCTCTCGCCATGAGAACATGGCTTTTTTGAAAAAGCATATTCTCGTCGAGAAATCGTGTTTTACACAATAAAAACGACTCTCGGTCTTATTTAGTTCACATTTTTACTTTTGGTAACCTAGCCCATATGTATAAAGCACTAAACCTTTTTATCGCGTTAAACGCCTTTTCTCGACAAGAAAAGCACAATTTCATCAACAACAAACAAAACAAGAAAAATGAATCTATTCAACAAGTCTGCAACACGTCCTGAAGAGTTACATGATTTCACCCAATGTCAATGTGTAATTTCTCCAGTTCTGATCATTGTTTAGGTTGTTGGTAGCTTGGTCCAATGCCAAAACACAGTGAAATCGTTTTATGGCTTTAAACGCGTTTTCTCCTCGAGAGAAACATGATTTCACTAAAAACGTTATAGTTTAAACATGCCTGCTGTACATGTGTGCAAACACTCAGAGCCTTAAGATAGGGTTTTCACCAATGTGTTTTTTGGTGAGAAACCTTCTATTTCAAGGTTCTGTGCGTTTTCAGACAAGTACAATATGTATTTATAGTGTTTCTGATGAAATCCCTCCTTTCAATGCATTTTCTCACAGAAAACGAGTCTCTCGCCATGAGAACATGGCTTTTTTGAAAAAGCATATTCTCGTCGAGAAATCGTGTTTTACACAATAAAAACGACTCTCGGTCTTATTTAGTTCACATTTTTACTTTTGGTAACCTAGCCCATATGTATAAAGCACTAAACCTTTTTATCGCGTTAAACGCATTTTCTCGACAAGGAAAGCACAATTTCATCAAAAACAAACACAACAAGAAAGATGAATCTATTCAACAAGTCTGCAACACGTCCTGAAGAGTTACATGATTTCACCCGATGTCAATGTGTAATTTCTCCAGTTCTGATCATTGTTTAGGTTGTTGGTAGCTTGGTCCTATGCCAAAACACAGTGAAATCTTTTTATGGCTTTAAACGCGTTTTCTCCTCAAGAGAAACATGATTTCACTAAAAACGTTATAGTTTAAACATGCCTGCTGTACATGTGTGCAAACACTCAGAGCCTTAAGATAGGGTTTTCACCAATGTGTTTTTTGGTGAGAAACCTTCTATTTCAAGGTTCTGTGCGTTTTCAGACAAGTACAATATGTATTTATAGTGTTTCTGATGAAATCCCTCCTTTTAATGCATTTTCTCACAGAAAACGAGTCTCTCGCAATGAGAACATGGCTTTTTTGAAAAAGCATATTCTCGTCGAGAAATCGTGTTTTACACAATAAAAACGATTCTCGGTCTTATTTAGTTCACATTTTTACTTTTGGTAACCTAGCCCATATGTATAAAGCACTAAACATTTTTATCGCGTTAAACGCCTTTTCTCGACAAGAAAAGCACAATTTCATCAAAAACAAACAAAACAAGAAAAATGAATCAATTCAACAAGTCTGCAACACGTCCTGAAGAGTTACATGATTTCACCCAATGTCAATGTGTAATTTCTCCAGTTCTGATCATTGTTTAGGTTGTTGGTAGCTCGGTCCAATGCCAAAACACAGTGAAATCTTTTTATGGCTTTAAACGCGTTTTCTCCTCGAGAGAAACATGATTTCACTAAAAACGTTATAGTTTAAACATGCCTGCTGTACATGTGTGCAAACACTCAGAGCCTTACGATAGGGTTTTCACCAATGTGTTTTTTGGTGAGAAACCTTCTATTTCAAGGTTCTGTGCGTTTTCAGACAAGTACAATATGTATTTATAGTGTTTCTGATGAAATCCCTCCTTTTAATGCATTTTCTCACAGAAAATGAGTCTCTCGCCATGGGAACATGGCTTTTTTGAAAAAGCATATTCTCGTCAAGAAATCGTGTTTTAAACAATAAAAACGACTCCCGGTCTTATTTAGTTCACATTTTTACTTTTGGTAACCTAGCTCATATGTATAAAGCACTAAACGTTTTTATCGCGTTAAACGCATTTTCTCGACAAGGAAAGCACAATTTCATCAAAAACAAACAAAACAAGAAAAATGAATCTATTCAACAAGTCTGCAGCACGTCCTGAAGAGTTACATGGTTTCATCCAATGTCAATGTGTAATTTCTCCAGTTCTGATCATTGTTTAGGTTGTTGGTAGCTTGGTCCTATGCCAAAACACAGTGAAATCTTTTTATGGCTTTAAACGCGTTTTCTCCTCAAGAGAAACATGATTTCACTAAAAACGTTATAGTTTAAACATGCCTGCTGTACATGTGTGCAAACACTCAGAGCCTTAAGATAGGGTTTTCACCAATGTGTTTTTTGGTGAGAAACCTTCTATTTCAAGGTTCTGTGCGTTTTCAGACAAGTACAATATGTATTTATAGTGTTTCTGATGAAATCCCTCCTTTTAATGCATTTTCTCACAGAAAACGAGTCTCTCGCCATGAGAACATGGCTTTTTTGAAAAAGCATATTCTCGTCGAGAAATCGTGTTTTACACAATAAAAACGACTCTCGGTCTTATTTAGTTCACATTTTTACTTTTGGTAACCTAGCCCATATGTATAAAGCACTAAACCTTTTTATCGCGTTAAACGCATTTTCTCGACAAGGAAAGCACAATTTCATCAAAAACAAACACAACAAGAAAGATGAATCTATTCAACAAGTCTGCAACACGTCCTGAAGAGTTACATGATTTCACCCAATGTCAATGTGTAATTTCTCCAGTTCTGATCATTGTTTAGGTTGTTGGTAGCTCGGTCCAATGCCAAAACACAGTGAAATCTTTTTATGGCTTTAAACGCGTTTTCTCCTCGAGAGAAACATGATTTCACTAAAAACGTTATAGTTTAAACATGCCTGCTGTACATGTGTGCAAACACTCAGAGCCTTAAGATAGGGTTTTCACCAATGTGTTTTTTGGTGAGAAACCTTCTATTTCAAGGTTCTGTGCGTTTTCAGACAAGTACAATATGTATTTATAGTGTTTCTGATGAAATCCCTCCTTTTAATGCATTTTCTCACAGAAAACGAGTCTCTCGCCATGAGAACATGGCTTTTTTGAAAAAGCATATTCTCGTCGAGAAATCGTGTTTTACACAATAAAAACGACTCTCGGTCTTATTTAGTTCACATTTTTACTTTTGGTAACCTAGCCCATATGTATAAAGCACTAAACCTTTTTATCGCGTTAAACGCCTTTTCTCGACAAGAAAAGCACAATTTCATCAAAAACAAACAAAACAAGAAAAATGAATCTATTCAACAAGTCTGCAACACGTCCTGAAGAGTTACATGATTTCACCCAATGTCAATGTGTAATTTCTCCAGTTCTGATCATTGTTTAGGTTGTTGGTAGCTCGGTCCAATGCCAAAACACAGTGAAATCTTTTTATGGCTTTAAACGCGTTTTCTCCTCGAGAGAAACATGATTTCACTAAAAACGTTATAGTTTAAACATGCCTGCTGTACATGTGTGCAAACACTCAGAGCCTTAAGATAGGGTTTTCACCAATGTGATTTTTGGTGAGAAACCTTCTATTTCAAGGTTCTGTGCGTTTTCAGACAAGTACAATATGTATTTATAGTGTTTCTGATGAAATCCCTCCTTTTAATGCATTTTCTCACAGAAAATGAGTCTCTCGCCATGGGAACATGGCTTTTTTGAAAAAGCATATTCTCGTCAAGAAATCGTGTTTTAAACAATAAAAACGACTCCCGGTCTTATTAAGTTCACATTTTTACTTTTGGTAACCTAGCTCATATGTATAAAGCACTAAACGTTTTTATCGCGTTAAACGCATTTTGTCGACAAGGAAAGCACAATTTCATCAAAAACAAACAAAACAAGAAAAATGAATCTATTCAACAAGTCTGCAGCACGTCCTGAAGAGTTACATGGTTTCATCCAATGTCAATGTGTAATTTCTCCAGTTCTGATCATTGTTTAGGTTGTTGGTAGCTCGGTCCAATGCCAAAACACAGTGAAATCTTTTTATGGCTTTAAACGCGTTTTCTCCTCAAGAGAAACATGATTTCACTAAAAACGTTATAGTTTAAACATGCCTGCTGTACATGTGTGCAAACACTCAGAGCCTTAAGATAGGGTTTTCACCAATGTGTTTTTTGGTGAGAAACCTTCTATTTCAAGGTTCTGTGCGTTTTCAGACAAGTACAATATGTATTTATAGTGTTTCTGATGAAATCCCTCCTTTTAATGCATTTTCTCACAGAAAATGAGTCTCTCGCCATGGGAACATGGCTTTTTTGAAAAAGCATATTCTCGTCGAGAAATCGTGTTTTAAACAATAAAAACGACTCCCGGTCTTATTTAGTTCACATTTTTACCTTTGGTAACCTAGCTCATATGTATAAAGCACTAAACCTTTTTATCGCGTTAAACGCATTTTGTCGACAAGGAAAGCACAATTTCATCAAAAACAAACACAACAAGAAAGATGAATCTATTCAACAAGTCTGCAACACGTCCCGAAGAGTTACATGATTTCACCCAATGTCAATGTGTAATTTCTCCAGTTCTGATCATTGTTTAGGTTGTTGGTAGCTCGGTCCAATGCCAAAACACAGTGAAATCTTTTTATGGCTTTAAACGCGTTTTCTCCTCGAGAGAAACATGATTTCACTAAAAACGTTATAGTTTAAACATGCCTGCTGTACATGTGTGCAAACACTCAGAGCCTTAAGATAGGGTTTTCACCAATGTGTTTTTTGGTGAGAAACCTTCTATTTCAAGGTTCTGTGCGTTTTCAGACAAGTACAATATGTATTTATAGTGTTTCTGATGAAATCCCTCCTTTTAATGCATTTTCTCACAGAAAATGAGTCTCTGGCCATGGGAACATGGCTTTTTTCAAAAAGCATATTCTCGTCAAGAAATCGTGTTTTAAACAATAAAAACGACTCCCGGTCTTATTTAGTTCACATTTTTACTTTTGGTAACCTAGCTCATATGTATAAAGCACTAAACGTTTTTATCGCGTTAAACGCATTTTCTCGACAAGGAAAGCACAATTTCATCAAAAACAAACAAAACAAGAAAAATGAATCTATTCAACAAGTCTGCAGCACGTCCTGAAGAGTTACATGGTTTCATCCAATGTCAATGTGTAATTTCTCCAGTTCTGATCATTGTTTAGGTTGTTGGTAGCTCGGTCCAATGCCAAAACACAGTGAAATCTTTTTATGGCTTTAAACGCGTTTTCTCCTCAAGAGAAACATGATTTCACTAAAAACGTTATAGTTTAAACATGCCTGCTGTACATGTGTGCAAACACTCAGAGCCTTAAGATAGGGTTTTCACCAATGTGTTTTTTGGTGAGAAACCTTCTATTTCAAGGTTCTGTGCGTTTTCAGACAAGTACAATATGTATTTATAGTGTTTCTGATGAAATCCCTCCTTTTAATGCATTTTCTCACAGAAAATGAGTCTCTCGCCATGGGAACATGGCTTTTTTGAAAAAGCATATTCTCGTCGAGAAATCGTGTTTTAAACAATAAAAACGACTCCCGGTCTTATTTAGTTCACATTTTTTACTTTTGGTAACCTAGCTCATATGTATAAAGCACTAAACCTTTTTATCGCGTTAAACGCCTTTTCTCGACAAGAAAAGCACAATTTCATCAAAAACAAACAAAACAAGAAAAATGAATCTATTCAACAAGTCTGCAACACGTCCTGAAGAGTTACATGATTTCACCCAATGTCAATGTGTAATTTCTCCAGTTCTGATCATTGTTTAGGTTGTTGGTAGCTTGGTCCAATGCCAAAACACAGTGAAATCGTTTTATGGCTTTAAACGCGTTTTCTCCTCGAGAGAAACATGATTTCACTAAAAACGTTATAGTTTAAACATGCCTCTGCTGTACATGTGTGCAAACACTCAGAGCCTTAAGATAGGGTTTTCACCAATGTGTTTTTTGGTGAGAAACCTTCTATTTCAAGGTTCTGTGCGTTTTCAGACAAGTACAATATGTATTTATAGTGTTTCTGATGAAATCCCTCCTTTTAATGCATTTTCTCACAGAAAACGAGTCTCTCGCCATGAGAACATGGCTTTTTTGAAAAAGCATATTCTCGTCGAGAAATCGTGTTTTACACAATAAAAACGACTCTCGGTCTTATTTAGTTCACATTTTTACTTTTGGTAACCTAGCCCATATGTATAAAGCACTAAACCTTTTTATCGCGTTAAACGCATTTTGTCGACAAGGAAAGCACAATTTCATCAAAAACAAACACAACAAGAAAGATGAATCTATTCAACAAGTCTGCAACACGTCCTGAAGAGTTACATGATTTCACCCAATGTCAATGTGTAATTTCTCCAGTTCTGATCATTGTTTAGGTTGTTGGTAGCTTGGTCCAATGCCAAAACACAGTGAAATCTTTTTATGGCTTTAAACGCGTTTTCTCCTCGAGAGAAACATGATTTCACTAAAAACGTTATAGTTTAAACATGCCTGCTGTACATGTGTGCAAACACTCAGAGCCTTAAGATAGGGTTTTCACCAATGTGTTTTTTGGTGAGAAACCTTCTATTTCAAGGTTCTGTGCGTTTTCAGACAAGTACAATATGTATTTATAGTGTTTCTGATGAAATCCCTCCTTTCAATGCATTTTCTCACAGAAAACGAGTCTCTCGCCATGAGAACATGGCTTTTTTGAAAAAGCATATTCTCGTCGAGAAATCGTGTTTTACACAATAAAAACGACTCTCGGTCTTATTTAGTTCACATTTTTACTTTTGGTAACCTAGCCCATATGTATAAAGCACTAAACCTTTTTATCGCGTTAAACGCCTTTTCTCGACAAGAAAAGCACAATTTCATCAAAAACAAACACAACAAGAAAGATGAATCTATTCAACAAGTCTGCAACACGTCCTGAAGAGTTACATGATTTCACCCAATGTCAATGTGTAATTTCTCCAGTTCTGATCATTGTTTAGGTTGTTGGTAGCTCGGTCCAATGCCAAAACACAGTGAAATCTTTTTATGGCTTTAAACGCGTTTTCTCCTCGAGAGAAACATGATTTCACTAAAAACGTTATAGTTTAAACATGCCTGCTGTACATGTGTGCAAACACTCAGAGCCTTAAGATAGGGTTTTCACCAATGTGTTTTTTGGTGAGAAACCTTCTATTTCAAGGTTCTGTGCGTTTTCAGACAAGTACAATATGTATTTATAGTGTTTCTGATGAAATCCCTCCTTTTAATGCATTTTCTCACAGAAAACGAGTCTCTCGCCATGAGAACATGGCTTTTTTGAAAAAGCATATTCTCGTCGAGAAATCGTGTTTTACACAATAAAAACGACTCTCGGTCTTATTTAGTTCACATTTTTACTTTTGGTAACCTAGCCCATATGTATAAAGCACTAAACCTTTTTATCGCGTTAAACGCATTTTCTCGACAAGGAAAGCACAATTTCATCAAAAACAAACACAACAAGAAAGATGAATCTATTCAACAAGTCTGCAACACGTCCTGAAGAGTTACATGATTTCACCCAATGTCAATGTGTAATTTCTCCAGTTCTGATCATTGTTTAGGTTGTTGGTAGCTCGGTCCAATGCCAAAACACAGTGAAATCTTTTTATGGCTTTAAACGCGTTTTCTCCTCGAGAGAAACATGATTTCACTAAAAACGTTATAGTTTAAACATGCCTGCTGTACATGTGTGCAAACACTCAGAGCCTTAAGATAGGGTTTTCACCAATGTGTTTTTTGGTGAGAAACCTTCTATTTCAAGGTTCTGTGCGTTTTCAGACAAGTACAATATGTATTTATAGTGTTTCTGATGAAATCCCTCCTTTTAATGCATTTTCTCACAGAAAATGAGTCTCTCGCCATGGGAACATGGCTTTTTTGAAAAAGCATATTCTCGTCGAGAAATCGTGTTTTAAACAATAAAAACGACTCCCGGTCTTATTTAGTTCACATTTTTACTTTTGGTAACCTAGCTCATATGTATAAAGCACTAAACGTTTTTATCGCGTTAAACGCCTTTTCTCGACAAGAAAAGCACAATTTCATCAAAAACAAACAAAACAAGAAAAATGAATCTATTCAACAAGTCTGCAACACGTCCTGAAGAGTTACATGATTTCACCCAATGTCAATGTGTAATTTCTCCAGTTCTGATCATTGTTTAGGTTGTTGGTAGCTTGGTCCAATGCCAAAACACAGTGAAATCGTTTTATGGCTTTAAACGCGTTTTCTCCTCGAGAGAAACATGATTTCACTAAAAACGTTATAGTTTAAACATGCCTGCTGTACATGTGTGCAAACACTCAGAGCCTTAAGATAGGGTTTTCACCAATGTGTTTTTTGGTGAGAAACCTTCTATTTCAAGGTTCTGTGCGTTTTCAGACAAGTACAATATGTATTTATAGTGTTTCTGATGAAATCCCTCCTTTTAATGCATTTTCTCACAGAAAATGAGTCTCTCGCCATGGGAACATGGCTTTTTTCAAAAAGCATATTCTCGTCAAGAAATCGTGTTTTAAACAATAAAAACGACTCCCGGTCTTATTTAGTTCACATTTTTACTTTTGGTAACCTAGCTCATATGTATAAAGCACTAAACGTTTTTATCACGTTAAACGCATTTTCTCGACAAGGAAAGCACAATTTCATCAAAAACAAACAAAACAAGAAAAATGAATCTATTCAACAAGTCTGCAGCACGTCCTGAAGAGTTACATGGTTTCATCCAATGTCAATGTGTAATTTCTCCAGTTCTGATCATTGTTTAGGTTGTTGGTAGCTTGGTCCAATGCCAAAACACAGTGAAATCTTTTTATGGCTTTAAACGCGTTTTCTCCTCAAGAGAAACATGATTTCACTAAAAACGTTATAGTTTAAACATGCCTACTGTACATGTGTGCAAACACTCAGAGCCTTAAGATAGGGTTTTCACCAATGTGTTTTTTGGTGAGAAACCTTCTATTTCAAGGTTCTGTGCGTTTTCAGACAAGTACAATATGTATTTATAGTGTTTCTGATGAAATCCCTCCTTTTAATGCATTTTCTCACAGAAAATGAGTCTCTCGCCATGGGAACATGGCTTTTTTGAAAAAGCATATTCTCGTCGAGAAATCGTGTTTTAAACAATAAAAACGACTCCCGGTCTTATTTAGTTCACATTTTTACTTTTGGTAACCTAGCTCATATGTATAAAGCACTAAACCTTTTTATCGCGTTAAACGCCTTTTCTCGACAAGAAAAGCACAATTTCATCAAAAACAAACAAAACAAGAAAAATGAATCTATTCAACAAGTCTGCAACACGTCCTGAAGAGTTACATGATTTCACCCAATGTCAATGTGTAATTTCTCCAGTTCTGATCATTGTTTAGGTTGTTGGTAGCTTGGTCCAATGCCAAAACACAGTGAAATCTTTTTATGGCTTTAAACGCGTTTTCTCCTCAAGAGAAACATGATTTCACTAAAAACGTTATAGTTTAAACATGCCTACTGTACATGTGTGCAAACACTCAGAGCCTTAAGATAGGGTTTTCACCAATGTGTTTTTTGGTGAGAAACCTTCTATTTCAAGGTTCTGTGCGTTTTCAGACAAGTACAATATGTATTTATAGTGTTTCTGATGAAATCCCTCCTTTTAATGCATTTTCTCACAGAAAACGAGTCTCTCGCCATGAGAACATGACTTTTTTGAAAAAGCATATTCTCGTCGAGAAATCGTGTTTTACACAATAAAAACGACTCTCGGTCTTATTTAGTTCACATTTTTACTTTTGGTAACCTAGCCCATATGTATAAAGCACTAAACCTTTTTATCGCGTTAAACGCATTTTCTCGACAAGGAAAGCACAATTTCATCGAAAACAAACACAACAAGAAAGATGAATCTATTCAACAAGTCTGCAACACATCCGGAAGAGTTACATGATTTCACCCAATGTCAATGTGTAATTTCTCCAGTTCTGATCATTGTTTAGGTTGTTGGTAGCTCGGTCCAATGCCAAAACACAGTGAAATCTTTTTATGGCTTTAAACGCGTTTTCTCCTCGAGAGAAACATGATTTCACTAAAAACGTTATAGTTTAAACATGCCTGCTGTACATGTGTGCAAACACTCAGAGCCTTAAGATAGGGTTTTCACCAATGTGTTTTTTGGTGAGAAACCTTCTATTTCAAGGTTCTGTGCGTTTTCAGACAAGTACAATATGTATTTATAGTGTTTCTGATGAAATCCCTCCTTTTAATGCATTTTCTCACAGAAAATGAGTCTCTCGCCATGGGAACATGGCTTTTTTGAAAAAGCATATTCTCGTCGAGAAATCGTGTTTTAAACAATAAAAACGACTCCCGGTCTTATTTAGTTCACATTTTTACTTTTGGTAACCTAGCTCATATGTATAAAGCACTAAACGTTTTTATCGCGTTAAACGCATTTTCTCGACAAGAAAAGCACAATTTCATCAAAAACAAACAAAACAAGAAAAATGAATCTATTCAACAAGTCTGCAACACGTCCTGAAGAGTTACATGATTTCACCCAATGTCAATGTGTAATTTCTCCAGTTCTGATCATTGTTTAGGTTGTTGGTAGCTTGGTCCAATGCCAAAACACAGTGAAATCTTTTTATGGCTTTAAACGCGTTTTCTCCTCGAGAGAAACATGATTTCACTAAAAACGTTATAGTTTAAACATGCCTGCTGTACATGTGTGCAAACACTCAGAGCCTTAAGATAGGGTTTTCACCAATGTGTTTTTTGGTGAGAAACCTTCTATTTCAAGGTTCTGTGCGTTTTCAGACAAGTACAATATGTATTTATAGTGTTTCTGATGAAATCCCTCCTTTTAATGCATTTTCTCACAGAAAACGAGTCTCTCGCCATGAGAACATGGCTTTTTTGAAAAAGCATATTCTCGTCGAGAAATCGTGTTTTACACAATAAAAACGACTCTCGGTCTTATTTAGTTCACATTTTTACTTTTGGTAACCTAGCCCATATGTATAAAGCACTAAACCTTTTTATCGCGTTAAACGCCTTTTCTCGACAAGGAAAGCACAATTTCATCAAAAACAAACACAACAAGAAAGATGAATCTATTCAACAAGTCTGCAACACGTCCTGAAGAGTTACATGATTTCACCCAATGTCAATGTGTAATTTCTCCAGTTCTGATCATTGTTTAGGTTGTTGGTAGCTCGGTCCAATGCCAAAACACAGTGAAATCTTTTTATGGCTTTAAACGCGTTTTCTCCTCGAGAGAAACATGATTTCACTAAAAACGTTATAGTTTAAACATGCCTGCTGTACATGTGTGCAAACACTCAGAGCCTTAAGATAGGGTTTTCACCAATGTGTTTTTTGGTGAGAAACCTTCTATTTCAAGGTTCTGTGCGTTTTCAGACAAGTACAATATGTATTTATAGTGTTTCTGATGAAATCCCTCCTTTTAATGCATTTTCTCACAGAAAACGAGTCTCTCGCCATGAGAACATGGCTTTTTTGAAAAAGCATATTCTCGTCGAGAAATCGTGTTTTAAACAATAAAAACGACTCCCGGTCTTATTTAGTTCACATTTTTACTTTTGGTAACCTAGCTCATATGTATAAAGCACTAAACGTTTTTATCGCGTTAAACGCCTTTTCTCGACAAGAAAAGCACAATTTCATCAAAAACAAACAAAACAAGAAAAATGAATCTATTCAACAAGTCTTCAACACGTCCTGAAGAGTTACATGATTTCACCCAATGTCAATGTGTAATTTCTCCAGTTCTGATCATTGTTTAGGTTGTTGGTAGCTTGGTCCAATGCCAAAACACAGTGAAATCGTTTTATGGCTTTAAACGCGTTTTCTCCTCGAGAGAAACATGATTTCACTAAAAAAGTTATAGTTTAAACATGCCTGCTGTACATGTGTGCAAACACTCAGAGCCTTAAGATAGGGTTTTCACCAATGTGTTTTTTGGTGAGAAACCTTCTATTTCAAGGTTCTGTGCGTTTTCAGACAAGTACAATATGTATTTATAGTGTTTCTGATGAAATCCCTCCTTTTAATGCATTTTCTCAGAAAACGAGTCTCTCGCCATGAGAACATGGCTTTTTTGAAAAAGCATATTCTCGTCGAGAAATCGTGTTTTACACAATAAAAACGACTCTCGGTCTTATTTAGTTCACATTTTTACTTTTGGTAACCTAGCCCATATGTATAAAGCACTAAACCTTTTTATCGCGTTAAACGCATTTTCTCGACAAGGAAAGCACAATTTCATCAAAAACAAACACAACAAGAAAGATGAATCTATTCAACAAGTCTGCAACACGTCCTGAAGAGTTACATGATTTCACCCAATGTCAATGTGTAATTTCTCCAGTTCTGATCATTGTTTAGGTTGTTGGTAGCTTGGTCCAATGCCAAAACACAGTGAAATCTTTTTATGGCTTTAAACGCGTTTTCTCCTCGAGAGAAACATGATTTCACTAAAAACGTTATAGTTTAAACATGCCTGCTGTACATGAGTGCAAACACTCAGAGCCTTAAGATAGGGTTTTCACCAATGTGTTTTTTGGTGAGAAACCTTCTATTTCAAGGTTCTGTGCGTTTTCAGACAAGTACAATATGTATTTATAGTGTTTCTGATGAAATCCCTCCTTTTAATGCATTTTCTCACAGAAAACGAGTCTCTCGCCATGAGAACATGGCTTTTTTGAAAAAGCATATTCTCGTCGAGAAATCGTGTTTTACACAATAAAAACGACTCTCGGTCTTATTTAGTTCACATTTTTACTTTTGGTAACCTAGCCCATATGTATAAAGCACTAAACCTTTTTATCGCGTTAAACGCCTTTTCTCGACAAGGAAAGCACAATTTCATCAACAACAAACACAACAAGAAAGATGAATCTATTCAACAAGTCTGCAACACGTCCTGAAGAGTTACATGATTTCACCCAATGTCAATGTGTAATTTCTCCAGTTCTGATCATTGTTTAGGTTGTTGGTAGCTCGGTCCAATGCCAAAACACAGTGAAATCTTTTTATGGCTTTAAACGCGTTTTCTCCTCGAGAGAAACATGATTTCACTAAAAACGTTATAGTTTAAACATGCCTGCTGTACATGTGTGCAAACACTCAGAGCCTTAAGATAGGGTTTTCACCAATGTGTTTTTTGGTGAGAAACCTTCTATTTCAAGGTTCTGTGCGTTTTCAGACAAGTACAATATGTATTTATAGTGTTTCTGATGAAATCCCTCCTTTTAATGCATTTTCTCACAGAAAATGAGTCTCTCGCCATGGGAACATGGCTTTTTTCAAAAAGCATATTCTCGTCAAGAAATCGTGTTTTAAACAATAAAAACGACTCCCGGTATTATTTAGTTCACATTTTTACTTTTGGTAACCTAGCTCATATGTATAAAGCACTAAACGTTTTTATCACGTTAAACGCATTTTCTCGACAAGGAAAGCACAATTTCATCAAAAACAAACAAAACAAGAAAAATGAATCTATTCAACAAGTCTGCAGCACGTCCTGAAGAGTTACATGGTTTCATCCAATGTCAATGTGTAATTTCTCCAGTTCTGATCATTGTTTAGGTTGTTGGTAGCTTGGTCCAATGCCAAAACACAGTGAAATCTTTTTATGGCTTTAAACGCGTTTTCTCCTCAAGAGAAACATGATTTCACTTAAAACGTTATAGTTTAAACATGCCTGCTGTACATGTGTGCAAACACTCAGAGCCTTAAGATAGGGTTTTCACCAATGTGTTTTTTGGTGAGAAACCTTCTATTTCAAGGTTCTGTGCGTTTTCAGACAAGTACAATATGTATTTATAGTGTTTCTGATGAAATCCCTCCTTTTAATGCATTTTCTCACAGAAAACGAGTCTCTCGCCATGAGAACATGGCTTTTTTGAAAAAGCATATTCTCGTCGAGAAATCGTGTTTTACACAATAAAAACGACTCTCGGTCTTATTTAGTTCACATTTTTACTTTTGGTAACCTAGCCCATATGTATAAAGCACTAAACCTTTTTATCGCGTTAAACGCATTTTCTCGACAAGGAAAGCACAATTTCATCAAAAACAAACAAAACAAGAAAAATTAATCTATTCAACAAGTCTGCAGCACGTCCTGAAGAGTTACATGGTTTCATCCAATGTCAATGTGTAATTTCTCCAGTTCTGATCATTGTTTAGGTTGTTGGTAGCTTGGTCCAATGCCAAAACACAGTGAAATCTTTTTATGGCTTTAAACGCGTTTTCTCCTCGAGAGAAACATGATTTCACTAAAAACGTTATAGTTTAAACATGCCTGCTGTACATGTGTGCAAACACTCAGAGCCTTAAGATAGGGTTTTCACCAATGTGTTTTTTGGTGAGAAACCTTCTATTTCAAGGTTCTGTGCGTTTTCAGACAAGTACAATATGTATTTATAGTGTTTCTGATGAAATCCCTCCTTTTAATGCATTTTCTCACACAAAACGAGTCTCTCGCCATGGGAACATGGCTTTTTTGAAAAAGCATATTCTCGTCGAGAAATCGTGTTTTAAACAATAAAAACGACTCCCGGTCTTATTTAGTTCACATTTTTACTTTTGGTAACCTAGCTCATATGTATAAAGCACTAAACGTTTTTATCGCGTTAAACGCCTTTTCTCGACAAGAAAAGCACAATTTCATCAAAAACAAACAAAACAAGAAAAATGAATCTATTCAACAAGTCTGCAACACGTCCTGAAGAGTTACATGATTTCACCCAATGTCAATGTGTAATTTCTCCAGTTCTGATCATTGTTTAGGTTGTTGGTAGCTTGGTCCAATGCCAAAACACAGTGAAATCGTTTTATGGCTTTAAACGCGTTTTCTCCTCGAGAGAAACATGATTTCACTAAAAACGTTATAGTTTAAACATGCCTGCTGTACATGTGTGCAAACACTCAGAGCCTTAAGATAGGGTTTTCACCAATGTGTTTTTTGGTGAGAAACCTTCTATTTCAAGGTTCTGTGCGTTTTCAGACAAGTACAATATGTATTTATAGTGTTTCTGATGAAATCCCTCCTTTTAATGCATTTTCTCACAGAAAATGAGTCTCTCGCCATGGGAACATGGCTTTTTTCAAAAAGCATATTCTCGTCAAGAAATCGTGTTTTAAACAATAAAAACGACTCCCGGTCTTATTTAGTTCACATTTTTACTTTTGGTAACCTAGCTCATATGTATAAAGCACTAAACGTTTTTATCACGTTAAACGCATTTTCTCGACAAGGAAAGCACAATTTCATCAAAAACAAACAAAACAAGAAAAATGAATCTATTCAACAAGTCTGCAGCACGTCCTGAAGAGTTACATGGTTTCATCCAATGTCAATGTGTAATTTCTCCAGTTCTGATCATTGTTTAGGTTGTTGGTAGCTTGGTCCAATGCCAAAACACAGTGAAATCTTTTTATGGCTTTAAACGCGTTTTCTCCTCAAGAGAAACATGATTTCACTAAAAACGTTATAGTTTAAACATGCCTACTGTACATGTGTGCAAACACTCAGAGCCTTAAGATAGGGTTTTCACCAATGTGTTTTTTGGTGAGAAACCTTCTATTTCAAGGTTCTGTGCGTTTTCAGACAAGTACAATATGTATTTATAGTGTTTCTGATGAAATCCCTCCTTTTAATGCATTTTCTCACAGAAAATGAGTCTCTCGCCATGGGAACATGGCTTTTTTGAAAAAGCATATTCTCGTCGAGAAATCGTGTTTTAAACAATAAAAACGACTCCCGGTCTTATTTAGTTCACATTTTTACTTTTGGTAACCTAGCTCATATGTATAAAGCACTAAACCTTTTTATCACGTTAAACGCCTTTTCTCGACAAGAAAAGCACAATTTCATCAAAAACAAACAAAACAAGAAAAATGAATCTATTCAACAAGTCTGCAACACGTCCTGAAGAGTTACATGATTTCACCCAATGTCAATGTGTAATTTCTCCAGTTCTGATCATTGTTTAGGTTGTTGGTAGCTTGGTCCAATGCCAAAACACAGTGAAATCTTTTTATGGCTTTAAACGCGTTTTCTCCTCAAGAGAAACATGATTTCACTAAAAACGTTATAGTTTAAACATGCCTACTGTACATGTGTGCAAACACTCAGAGCCTTAAGATAGGGTTTTCACCAATGTGTTTTTTGGTGAGAAACCTTCTATTTCAAGGTTCTGTGCGTTTTCAGACAAGTACAATATGTATTTATAGTGTTTCTGATGAAATCCCTCCTTTTAATGCATTTTCTCACAGAAAACGAGTCTCTCGCCATGAGAACATGGCTTTTTTGAAAAAGCATATTCTCGTCGAGAAATCGTGTTTTACACAATAAAAACGACTCTCGGTCTTATTTAGTTCACATTTTTACTTTTGGTAACCTAGCCCATATGTATAAAGCACTAAACCTTTTTATCGCGTTAAACGCCTTTTCTCGACAAGGAAAGCACAATTTCATCAAAAACAAACACAACAAGAAAGATGAATCTATTCAACAAGTCTGCAACACGTCCTGAAGAGTTACATGATTTCACCCAATGTCAATGTGTAATTTCTCCAGTTCTGATCATTGTTTAGGTTGTTGGTAGCTCGGTCCAATGCCAAAACACAGTGAAATCTTTTTATGGCTTTAAACGCGTTTTCTCCTCGAGAGAAACATGATTTCACTAAAAACGTTATAGTTTAAACATGCCTGCTGTACATGTGTGCAAACACTCAGAGCCTTAAGATAGGGTTTTCACCAATGTGTTTTTTGGTGAGAAACCTTCTATTTCAAGGTTCTGTGCGTTTTCAGACAAGTACAATATGTATTTATAGTGTTTCTGATGAAATCCCTCCTTTTAATGCATTTTCTCACAGAAAACGAGTCTCTCGCCATGAGAACATGGCTTTTTTGAAAAAGCATATTCTCGTCGAGAAATCGTGTTTTAAACAATAAAAACGACTCCCGGTCTTATTTAGTTCACATTTTTACTTTTGGTAACCTAGCTCATATGTATAAAGCACTAAACGTTTTTATCGCGTTAAACGCCTTTTCTCGACAAGAAAAGCACAATTTCATCAAAAACAAACAAAACAAGAAAAATGAATCTATTCAACAAGTCTGCAACACGTCCTGAAGAGTTACATGATTTCACCCAATGTCAATGTGTAATTTCTCCAGTTCTGATCATTGTTTAGGTTGTTGGTAGCTTGGTCCAATGCCAAAACACAGTGAAATCGTTTTATGGCTTTAAACGCGTTTTCTCCTCGAGAGAAACATGATTTCACTAAAAACGTTATAGTTTAAACATGCCTGCTGTACATGTGTGCAAACACTCAGAGCCTTAAGATAGGGTTTTCACCAATGTGTTTTTTGGTGAGAAACCTTCTATTTCAAGGTTCTGTGCGTTTTCAGACAAGTACAATATGTATTTATAGTGTTTCTGATGAAATCCCTCCTTTTAATGCATTTTCTCAGAAAACGAGTCTCTCGCCATGAGAACATGGCTTTTTTGAAAAAGCATATTCTCGTCGAGAAATCGTGTTTTACACAATAAAAACGACTCTCGGTCTTATTTAGTTCACATTTTTACTTTTGGTAACCTAGCCCATATGTATAAAGCACTAAACCTTTTTATCGCGTTAAACGCATTTTCTCGACAAGGAAAGCACAATTTCATCAAAAACAAACACAACAAGAAAGATGAATCTATTCAACAAGTCTGCAACACGTCCTGAAGAGTTACATGATTTCACCCAATGTCAATGTGTAATTTCTCCAGTTCTGATCATTGTTTAGGTTGTTGGTAGCTTGGTCCAATGCCAAAACACAGTGAAATCTTTTTATGGCTTTAAACGCGTTTTCTCCTCGAGAGAAACATGATTTCACTAAAAACGTTATAGTTTAAACATGCCTGCTGTACATGAGTGCAAACACTCAGAGCCTTAAGATAGGGTTTTCACCAATGTGTTTTTTGGTGAGAAACCTTCTATTTCAAGGTTCTGTGCGTTTTCAGACAAGTACAATATGTATTTATAGTGTTTCTGATGAAATCCCTCCTTTTAATGCATTTTCTCACAGAAAACGAGTCTCTCGCCATGAGAACATGGCTTTTTTGAAAAAGCATATTCTCGTCGAGAAATCGTGTTTTACACAATAAAAACGACTCTCGGTCTTATTTAGTTCACATTTTTACTTTTGGTAACCTAGCCCATATGTATAAAGCACTAAACCTTTTTATCGCGTTAAACGCCTTTTCTCGACAAGGAAAGCACAATTTCATCAACAACAAACACAACAAGAAAGATGAATCTATTCAACAAGTCTGCAACACGTCCTGAAGAGTTACATGATTTCACCCAATGTCTATGTGTAATTTCTCCAGTTCTGATCATTGTTTAGGTTGTTGGTAGCTCGGTCCAATGCCAAAACACAGTGAAATCTTTTTATGGCTTTAAACGCGTTTTCTCCTCGAGAGAAACATGATTTCACTAAAAACGTTATAGTTTAAACATGCCTGCTGTACATGTGTGCAAACACTCAGAGCCTTAAGATAGGGTTTTCACCAATGTGTTTTTTGGTGAGAAACCTTCTATTTCAAGGTTCTGTGCGTTTTCAGACAAGTACAATATGTATTTATAGTGTTTCTGATGAAATCCCTCCTTTTAATGCATTTTCTCACAGAAAACGAGTCTCTCGCCATGAGAACATGGCTTTTTTGAAAAAGCATATTCTCGTCGAGAAATCGTGTTTTACACAATAAAAACGACTCTCGGTCTTATTTAGTTCACATTTTTACTTTTGGTAACCTAGCCCATATGTATAAAGCACTAAACCTTTTTATCGCGTTAAACGCATTTTCTCGACAAGGAAAGCACAATTTCATCAAAAACAAACACAACAAGAAAGATGAATCTATTCAACAAGTCTGCAACACGTCCCGAAGAGTTACATGATTTCACCCAATGTCAATGTGTAATTTCTCCAGTTCTGATCATTGTTTAGGTTGTTGGTAGCTCGGTCCAATGCCAAAACACAGTGAAATCTTTTTATGGCTTTAAACGCGTTTTCTCCTCGAGAGAAACATGATTTCACTAAAAACGTTATAGTTTAAACATGCCTGCTGTACATGTGTGCAAACACTCAGAGCCTTAAGATAGGGTTTTCACCAATGTGTTTTTTGGTGAGAAACCTTGTATTTCAAGGTTCTGTGCGTTTTCAGACAAGTACAATATGTATTTATAGTGTTTCTGATGAAATCCCTCCTTTTAATGCATTTTCTCACAGAAAACGAGTCTCTCGCCATGAGAACATGGCTTTTTTGAAAAAGCATATTCTCGTCGAGAAATCGTGTTTTACACAATAAAAACGACTCTCGGTCTTATTTAGTTCACATTTTTACTTTTGGTAACCTAGCCCATATGTATAAAGCACTAAACCTTTTTATCGCGTTAAACGCCTTTTCTCGACAAGGAAAGCACAATTTCATCAAAAACAAACACAACAAGAAAGATGAATCTATTCAACAAGTCTGCAACACGTCCTGAAGAGTTACATGATTTCACCCAATGTCAATGTGTAATTTCTCCAGTTCTGATCATTGTTTAGGTTGTTGGTAGCTCGGTCCAATGCCAAAACACAGTGAAATCATTTTATGGCTTTAAACGCGTTTTCTCCTCGAGAGAAACATGATTTCACTAAAAACGTTATAGTTTAAACATGCCTGCTGTACATGTGTGCAAACACTCAGAGCCTTAAGATAGGGTTTTCACCAATGTGTTTTTTGGTGAGAAACCTTCTATTTCAAGGTTCTGTGCGTTTTCAGACAAGTACAATATGTATTTATAGTGTTTCTGATGAAATCCCTCCCTTTAATGCATTTTCTCACAGAAAATGAGTCTCTCGCCATGGGAACATGGCTTTTTTCAAAAAGCATATTCTCGTCAAGAAATCGTGTTTTAAACAATAAAAACGACTCCCGGTCTTATTTAGTTCACATTTTTACTTTTGGTAACCTAGCTCATATGTATAAAGCACTAAACGTTTTTATCGCGTTAAACGCATTTTCTCGACAAGGAAAGCACAATTTCATCAAAAACAAACAAAACAAGAAAAATGAATCTATTCAACAGGTCTGCAGCACGCCCTGAAGAGTTAAATGGTTTCATCCAATGTCAATGTGTAATTTCTCCAGTTCTGATCATTGTTTAGGTTGTTGGTAGCTCGGTCCAATGCCAAAACACAGTGAAATCTTTTTATGGCTTTAAACGCGTTTTCTCCTCAAGAGAAACCTGATATCACTAAAAACGTTATAGTTTAAACATGCCTGCTGTACATGTGTGCAAACACTCAGAGCCTTAAGATAGGGTTTTCACCAATGTGTTTTTTGGTGAGAAACCTTCTATTTCAAGGTTCTGTGCGTTTTCAGACAAGTACAATATGTATTTATAGTGTTTCTGATGAAATCCCTCCTTTTAATGCATTTTCTCACAGAAAATGAGTCTCTCGCCATGGGAACATGGCTTTTTTGAAAAAGCATATTCTCGTCGAGAAATCGTGTTTTAAACAATAAAAACGACTCCCGGTCTTATTTAGTTCACATTTTTACTTTTGGTAACCTAGCTCATATGTATAAAGCACTAAACCTTTTTATCGCGTTAAACGCCTTTTCTCGACAAGAAAAGCACAATTTCATCAAAAACAAACAAAACAAGAAAAATGAATCTATTCAACAAGTCTGCAACACGTCCTGAAGAGTTACATGATTTCACCCAATGTCAATGTGTAATTTCTCCAGTTCTGATCATTGTTTAGGTTGTTGGTAGCTTGGTCCAATGCCAAAACACAGTGAAATCTTTTTATGGCTTTAAACGCGTTTTCTCCTCGAGAGAAACATGATTTCACTAAAAACGTTATAGTTTAAACATGCCTGCTGTACATGTGTGCAAACACTCAGAGCCTTAAGATAGGGTTTTCACCAATGTGTTTTTTGGTGAGAAACCTTCTATTTCAAGGTTCTGTGCGTTTTCAGACAAGTACAATATGTATTTATAGTGTTTCTGATGAAATCCCTCCTTTTAATGCATTTTCTCACAGAAAACGAGTCTCTCGCCATGAGAACATGGCTTTTTTGAAAAAGCATATTCTCGTCGAGAAATCGTGTTTTACACAATAAAAACGACTCTCGGTCTTATTTAGTTCACATTTTTACTTTTGGTAACCTAGCCCATATGTATAAAGCACTAAACCTTTTTATCGCGTTAAACGCATTTTCTCGACAAGGAAAGCACAATTTCATCAAAAACAAACACAACAAGAAAAATGAATCTATTCAACAAGTCTGCAACACGTCCTGAAGAGTTACATGATTTCACCCAATGTCAATGTGTAATTTCTCCAGTTCTGATCATTGTTTAGGTTGTTGGTAGCTTGGTCCAATGCCAAAACACAGTGAAATCTTTTTATGGCTTTAAACGCGTTTTCTCCTCGAGAGAAACATGATTTCACTAAAAACGTTATAGTTTAAACATGCCTGCTGTACATGTGTGCAAACACTCAGAGCCTTAAGATAGGGTTTTCACCAATGTGTTTTTTGGTGAGAAACCTTCTATTTCAAGGTTCTGTGCGTTTTCAGACAAGTACAATATGTATTTATAGTGTTTCTGATGAAATCCCTCCTTTTAATGCATTTTCTCACAGAAAACGAGTCTCTCGCCATGAGAACATGGCTTTTTTGAAAAAGCATATTCTCGTCGAGAAATCGTGTTTTACACAATAAAAACGACTCTCGGTCTTATTTAGTTCACATTTTTACTTTTGGTAACCTAGCCCATATGTATAAAGCACTAAACCTTTTTATCGCGTTAAACGCATTTTCTCGACAAGGAAAGCACAATTTCATCAAAAACAAACACAACAAGAAAAATGAATCTATTCAACAAGTCTGCAACACGTCCTGAAGAGTTACATGATTTCACCCAATGTCAATGTGTAATTTCTCCAGTTCTGATCATTGTTTAGGTTGTTGGTAGCTTGGTCCAATGCCAAAACACAGTGAAATCTTTTTATGGCTTTAAACGCGTTTTCTCCTCGAGAGAAACATGATTTCACTAAAAACGTTATAGTTTAAACATGCCTGCTGTACATGTGTGCAAACACTCAGAGCCTTAAGATAGGGTTTTCACCAATGTGTTTTTTGGTGAGAAACCTTCTATTTCAAGGTTCTGTGCGTTTTCAGACAAGTACAATATGTATTTATAGTGTTTCTGATGAAATCCCTCCTTTTAATGCATTTTCTCAGAAAACGAGTCTCTCGCCATGAGAACATGGCTTTTTTGAAAAAGCATATTCTCGTCGAGAAATCGTGTTTTACACAATAAAAACGACTCTCGGTCTTATTTAGTTCACATTTTTACTTTTGGTAACCTAGCCCATATGTATAAAGCACTAAACCTTTTTATCGCGTTTAACGCATTTTCTCGACAAGGAAAGCACAATTTCATCAAAAACAAACACAACAAGAAAGATGAATCTATTCAACAAGTCTGCAACACGTCCTGAAGAGTTACATGATTTCACCCAATGTCAATGTGTAATTTCTCCAGTTCTGATCATTGTTTAGGTTGTTGGTAGCTTGGTCCAATGCCAAAACACAGTGAAATCTTTTTATGGCTTTAAACGCGTTTTCTCCTCGAGAGAAACATGATTTCACTAAAAACGTTATAGTTTAAACATGCCTGCTGTACATGTGTGCAAACACTCAGAGCCTTAAGATAGGGTTTTCACCAATGTGTTTTTTGGTGAGAAACCTTCTATTTCAAGGTTCTGTGCGTTTTCAGACAAGTACAATATGTATTTATAGTGTTTCTGATGAAATCCCTCCTTTTAATGCATTTTCTCACAGAAAACGAGTCTCTCGCCATGAGAACATGGCTTTTTTGAAAAAGCATATTCTCGTCGAGAAATCGTGTTTTACACAATAAAAACGACTCTCGGTCTTATTTAGTTCACATTTTTACTTTTGGTAACCTAGCCCATATGTATAAAGCACTAAACCTTTTTATCGCGTTAAACGCATTTTCTCGACAAGGAAAGCACAATTTCATCAAAAACAAACACAACAAGAAAGATGAATCTATTCAACAAGTCTGCAACACGTCCCGAAGAGTTACATGATTTCACCCAATGTCAATGTGTAATTTCTCCAGTTCTGATCATTGTTTAGGTTGTTGGTAGCTCGGTCCAATGCCAAAACACAGTGAAATCTTTTTATGGCTTTAAACGCGTTTTCTCCTCGAGAGAAACATGATTTCACTAAAAACGTTATAGTTTAAACATGCCTGCTGTACATGTGTGCAAACACTCAGAGCCTTAAGATAGGGTTTTCACCAATGTGTTTTTTGGTGAGAAACCTTGTATTTCAAGGTTCTGTGCGTTTTCAGACAAGTACAATATGTATTTATAGTGTTTCTGATGAAATCCCTCCTTTTAATGCATTTTCTCACAGAAAACGAGTCTCTCGCCATGAGAACATGGCTTTTTTGAAAAAGCATATTCTCGTCGAGAAATCGTGTTTTACACAATAAAAACGACTCTCGGTCTTATTTAGTTCACATTTTTACTTTTGGTAACCTAGCCCATATGTATAAAGCACTAAACCTTTTTATCGCGTTAAACGCCTTTTCTCGACAAGGAAAGCACAATTTCATCAAAAACAAACACAACAAGAAAGATGAATCTATTCAACAAGTCTGCAACACGTCCTGAAGAGTTACATGATTTCACCCAATGTCAATGTGTAATTTCTCCAGTTCTGATCATTGTTTAGGTTGTTGGTAGCTCGGTCCAATGCCAAAACACAGTGAAATCTTTTTATGGCTTTAAACGCGTTTTCTCCTCGAGAGAAACATGATTTCACTAAAAACGTTATAGTTTAAACATGCCTGCTGTACATGTGTGCAAACACTCAGAGCCTTAAGATAGGGTTTTCACCAATGTGTTTTTTGGTGAGAAACCTTCTATTTCAAGGTTCTGTGCGTTTTCAGACAAGTACAATATGTATTTATAGTGTTTCTGATGAAATCCCTCCTTTTAATGCATTTTCTCACAGAAAATGAGTCTCTCGCCATGGGAACATGGCTTTTTTCAAAAAGCATATTCTCGTCAAGAAATCGTGTTTTAAACAATAAAAACGACTCCCGGTCTTATTTAGTTCACATTTTTACTTTTGGTAACCTAGCTCATATGTATAAAGCACTAAACGTTTTTATCACGTTAAACGCATTTTCTCGACAAGGAAAGCACAATTTCATCAAAAACAAACAAAACAAGAAAAATGAATCTATTCAACAAGTCTGCAGCACGTCCTGAAGAGTTACATGGTTTCATCCAATGTCAATGTGTAATTTCTCCAGTTCTGATCATTGTTTAGGTTGTTGGTAGCTTGGTCCAATGCCAAAACACAGTGAAATCTTTTTATGGCTTTAAACGCGTTTTCTCCTCAAGAGAAACATGATTTCACTTAAAACGTTATAGTTTAAACATGCCTGCTGTACATGTGTGCAAACACTCAGAGCCTTAAGATAGGGTTTTCACCAATGTGTTTTTTGGTGAGAAACCTTCTATTTCAAGGTTCTGTGCGTTTTCAGACAAGTACAATATGTATTTATAGTGTTTCTGATGAAATCCCTCCTTTTAATGCATTTTCTCACAGAAAACGAGTCTCTCGCCATGAGAACATGGCTTTTTTGAAAAAGCATATTCTCGTCGAGAAATCGTGTTTTACACAATAAAAACGACTCTCGGTCTTATTTAGTTCACATTTTTACTTTTGGTAACCTAGCCCATATGTATAAAGCACTAAACCTTTTTATCGCGTTAAACGCATTTTCTCGACAAGGAAAGCACAATTTCATCAAAAACAAACACAACAAGAAAAATGAATCTATTCAACAAGTCTGCAACACGTCCTGAAGAGTTACATGATTTCACCCAATGTCAATGTGTAATTTCTCCAGTTCTGATCATTGTTTAGGTTGTTGGTAGCTTGGTCCAATGCCAAAACACAGTGAAATCTTTTTATGGCTTTAAACGCGTTTTCTCCTCGAGAGAAACATGATTTCACTAAAAACGTTATAGTTTAAACATGCCTGCTGTACATGTGTGCAAACACTCAGAGCCTTAAGATAGGGTTTTCACCAATGTGTTTTTTGGTGAGAAACCTTCTATTTCAAGGTTCTGTGCGTTTTCAGACAAGTACAATATGTATTTATAGTGTTTCTGATGAAATCCCTCCTTTTAATGCATTTTCTCACAGAAAACGAGTCTCTCGCCATGAGAACATAGCTTTTTTGAAAAAGCATATTCTCGTCGAGAAATCGTGTTTTACACAATAAAAACGACTCTCGGTCTTATTTAGTTCACATTTTTACTTTTGGTAACCTAGCCCATATGTATAAAGCACTAAACCTTTTTATCGCGTTAAACGCATTTTCTCGACAAGGAAAGCACAATTTCATCAAAAACAAACACAACAAGAAAAATGAATCTATTCAACAAGTCTGCAACACGTCCTGAAGAGTTACATGATTTCACCCAATGTCAATGTGTAATTTCTCCAGTTCTGATCATTGTTTAGGTTGTTGGTAGCTTGGTCCAATGCCAAAACACAGTGAAATCTTTTTATGGCTTTAAACGCGTTTTCTCCTCGAGAGAAACATGATTTCACTAAAAACGTTATAGTTTAAACATGCCTGCTGTACATGTGTGCAAACACTCAGAGCCTTAAGATAGGGTTTTCACCAATGTGTTTTTTGGTGAGAAACCTTCTATTTCAAGGTTCTGTGCGTTTTCAGACAAGTACAATATGTATTTATAGTGTTTCTGATGAAATCCCTCCTTTTAATGCATTTTCTCAGAAAACGAGTCTCTCGCCATGAGAACATGGCTTTTTTGAAAAAGCATATTCTCGTCGAGAAATCGTGTTTTACACAATAAAAACGACTCTCGGTCTTATTTAGTTCACATTTTTACTTTTGGTAACCTAGCCCATATGTATAAAGCACTAAACCTTTTTATCGCGTTAAACGCATTTTCTCGACAAGGAAAGCACAATTTCATCAAAAACAAACACAACAAGAAAGATGAATCTATTCAACAAGTCTGCAACACGTCCTGAAGAGTTACATGATTTCACCCAATGTCAATGTGTAATTTCTCCAGTTCTGATCATTGTTTAGGTTGTTGGTAGCTTGGTCCAATGCCAAAACACAGTGAAATCTTTTTATGGCTTTAAACGCGTTTTCTCCTCGAGAGAAACATGATTTCACTAAAAACGTTATAGTTTAAACATGCCTGCTGTACATGTGTGCAAACACTCAGAGCCTTAAGATAGGGTTTTCACCAATGTGTTTTTTGGTGAGAAACCTTCTATTTCAAGGTTCTGTGCGTTTTCAGACAAGTACAATATGTATTTATAGTGTTTCTGATGAAATCCCTCCTTTTAATGCATTTTCTCACAGAAAATGAGTCTCTCGCCATGGGAACATGGCTTTTTTCAAAAAGCATATTCTCGTCAAGAAATCGTGTTTTAAACAATAAAAACGACTCCCGGTCTTATTTAGTTCACATTTTTACTTTTGGTAACCTAGCTCATATGTATAAAGCACTAAACGTTTTTATCACGTTAAACGCATTTTCTCGACAAGGAAAGCACAATTTCATCAAAAACAAACAAAACAAGAAAAATGAATCTATTCAACAAGTCTGCAGCACGTCCTGAAGAGTTACATGGTTTCATCCAATGTCAATGTGTAATTTCTCCAGTTCTGATCATTGTTTAGGTTGTTGGTAGCTTGGTCCAATGCCAAAACACAGTGAAATCTTTTTATGGCTTTAAACGCGTTTTCTCCTCAAGAGAAACATGATTTCACTTAAAACGTTATAGTTTAAACATGCCTGCTGTACATGTGTGCAAACACTCAGAGCCTTAAGATAGGGTTTTCACCAATGTGTTTTTTGGTGAGAAACCTTCTATTTCAAGGTTCTGTGCGTTTTCAGACAAGTACAATATGTATTTATAGTGTTTCTGATGAAATCCCTCCTTTTAATGCATTTTCTCACAGAAAACGAGTCTCTCGCCATGAGAACATGGCTTTTTTGAAAAAGCATATTCTCGTCGAGAAATCGTGTTTTACACAATAAAAACGACTCTCGGTCTTATTTAGTTCACATTTTTACTTTTGGTAACCTAGCCCTTATGTATAAAGCACTAAACCTTTTTATCGCGTTAAACGCATTTTCTCGACAAGGAAAGCACAATTTCATCAAAAACAAACAAAACAAGAAAGATGAATCTATTCAACAAGTCTGCAACACGTCCTGAAGAGTTACATGATTTCACCCAATGTCAATGTGTAATTTCTCCAGTTCTGATCATTGTTTAGGTTGTTGGTAGCTCGGTCCAATGCCAAAACACAGTGAAATCTTTTTATGGCTTTAAACGCGTTTTCTCCTCGAGAGAAACATGATTTCACTAAAAACGTTATAGTTTAAACATGCCTGCTGTACATGTGTGCAAACACTCAGAGCCTTAAGATAGGGTTTTCACCAATGTGTTTTTTGGTGAGAAACCTTCTATTTCAAGGTTCTGTGCGTTTTCAGACAAGTACAATATGTATTTATAGTGTTTCTGATGAAATCCCTCCTTTTAATGCATTTTCTCACAGAAAACGAGTCTCTCGCCATGAGAACATGGCTTTTTTGAAAAAGCATATTCTCGTCGAGAAATCGTGTTTTACACAATAAAAACGACTCTCGGTCTTATTTAGTTCACATTTTTACTTTTGGTAACCTAGCCCATATGTATAAAGCACTAAACCTTTTTATCGCGTTAAACGCATTTTCTCGACAAGGAAAGCACAATTTCATCAAAAACAAACACAACAAGAAAAATGAATCTATTCAACAAGTCTGCAACACGTCCTGAAGAGTTACATGATTTCACCCAATGTCAATGTGTAATTTCTCCAGTTCTGATCATTGTTTAGGTTGTTGGTAGCTTGGTCCAATGCCAAAACACAGTGAAATCTTTTTATGGCTTTAAACGCGTTTTCTCCTCGAGAGAAACATGATTTCACTAAAAACGTTATAGTTTAAACATGCCTGCTGTACATGTGTGCAAACACTCAGAGCCTTAAGATAGGGTTTTCACCAATGTGTTTTTTGGTGAGAAACCTTCTATTTCAAGGTTCTGTGCGTTTTCAGACAAGTACAATATGTATTTATAGTGTTTCTGATGAAATCCCTCCTTTTAATGCATTTTCTCACAGAAAACGAGTCTCTCGCCATGAGAACATAGCTTTTTTGAAAAAGCATATTCTCGTCGAGAAATCGTGTTTTACACAATAAAAACGACTCTCGGTCTTATTTAGTTCACATTTTTACTTTTGGTAACCTAGCCCATATGTATAAAGCACTAAACCTTTTTATCGCGTTAAACGCATTTTCTCGACAAGGAAAGCACAATTTCATCAAAAACAAACACAACAAGAAAAATGAATCTATTCAACAAGTCTGCAACACGTCCTGAAGAGTTACATGATTTCACCCAATGTCAATGTGTAATTTCTCCAGTTCTGATCATTGTTTAGGTTGTTGGTAGCTTGGTCCAATGCCAAAACACAGTGAAATCTTTTTATGGCTTTAAACGCGTTTTCTCCTCGAGAGAAACATGATTTCACTAAAAACGTTATAGTTTAAACATGCCTGCTGTACATGTGTGCAAACACTCAGAGCCTTAAGATAGGGTTTTCACCAATGTGTTTTTTGGTGAGAAACCTTCTATTTCAAGGTTCTGTGCGTTTTCAGACAAGTACAATATGTATTTATAGTGTTTCTGATGAAATCCCTCCTTTTAATGCATTTTCTCACAGAAAACGAGTCTCTCGCCATGAGAACATGGCTTTTTTGAAAAAGCATATTCTCGTCGAGAAATCGTGTTTTACACAATAAAAACGACTCTCGGTCTTATTTAGTTCACATTTTTACTTTTGGTAACCTAGCCCATATGTATAAAGCACTAAACCTTTTTATCGCGTTAAACGCATTTTCTCGACAAGGAAAGCACAATTTCATCAAAAACAAACACAACAAGAAAGATGAATCTATTCAACAAGTCTGCAACACGTCCTGAAGAGTTACATGATTTCACCCAATGTCAATGTGTAATTTCTCCAGTTCTGATCATTGTTTAGGTTGTTGGTAGCTTGGTCCAATGCCAAAACACAGTGAAATCTTTTTATGGCTTTAAACGCGTTTTCTCCTCGAGAGAAACATGATTTCACTAAAAACGTTATAGTTTAAACATGCCTGCTGTACATGTGTGCAAACACTCAGAGCCTTAAGATAGGGTTTTCACCAATGTGTTTTTTGGTGAGAAACCTTCTATTTCAAGGTTCTGTGCGTTTTCAGACAAGTACAATATGTATTTATAGTGTTTCTGATGAAATCCCTCCTTTTAATGCATTTTCTCACAGAAAACGAGTCTCTCGCCATGAGAACATGGCTTTTTTGAAAAAGCATATTCTCGTCGAGAAATCGTGTTTTACACAATAAAAACGACTCTCGGTCTTATTTAGTTCACATTTTTACTTTTGGTAACCTAGCCCATATGTATAAAGCACTAAACCTTTTTATCGCGTTAAACGCCTTTTCTCGACAAGGAAAGCACAATTTCATCAAAAACAAACACAACAAGAAAGATGAATCTATTCAACAAGTCTGCAACACGTCCTGAAGAGTTACATGATTTCACCCAATGTCAATGTGTAATTTCTCCAGTTCTGATCATTGTTTAGGTTGTTGGTAGCTCGGTCCAATGCCAAAACACAGTGAAATCTTTTTATGGCTTTAAACGCGTTTTCTCCTCGAGAGAAACATGATTTCACTAAAAACGTTATAGTTTAAACATGCCTGCTGTACATGTGTGCAAACACTCAGAGCCTTAAGATAGGGTTTTCACCAATGTGTTTTTTGGTGAGAAACCTTCTATTTCAAGGTTCTGTGCGTTTTCAGACAAGTACAATATGTATTTATAGTGTTTCTGATGAAATCCCTCCTTTTAATGCATTTTCTCACAGAAAACGAGTCTCTCGCCATGAGAACATGGCTTTTTTGAAAAAGCATATTCTCGTCGAGAAATCGTGTTTTACACAATAAAAACGACTCTCGGTCTTATTTAGTTCACATTTTTACTTTTGGTAACCTAGCCCATATGTATAAAGCACTAAACCTTTTTATCGCGTTAAACGCATTTTCTCGACAAGGAAAGCACAATTTCATCAAAAACAAACACAACAAGAAAGATGAATCTATTCAACAAGTCTGCAACACGTCCCGAAGAGTTACATGATTTCACCCAATGTCAATGTGTAATTTCTCCAGTTCTGATCATTGTTTAGGTTGTTGGTAGCTCGGTCCAATGCCAAAACACAGTGAAATCTTTTTATGGCTTTAAACGCGTTTTCTCCTCGAGAGAAACATGATTTCACTAAAAACGTTATAGTTTAAACATGCCTGCTGTACATGTGTGCAAACACTCAGAGCCTTAAGATAGGGTTTTCACCAATGTGTTTTTTGGTGAGAAACCTTGTATTTCAAGGTTCTGTGCGTTTTCAGACAAGTACAATATGTATTTATAGTGTTTCTGATGAAATCCCTCCTTTTAATGCATTTTCTCACAGAAAACGAGTCTCTCGCCATGAGAACATGGCTTTTTTGAAAAAGCATATTCTCGTCGAGAAATCGTGTTTTACACAATAAAAACGACTCTCGGTCTTATTTAGTTCACATTTTTACTTTTGGTAACCTAGCCCATATGTATAAAGCACTAAACCTTTTTATCGCGTTAAACGCCTTTTCTCGACAAGGAAAGCACAATTTCATCAAAAACAAACACAACAAGAAAGATGAATCTATTCAACAAGTCTGCAACACGTCCTGAAGAGTTACATGATTTCACCCAATGTCAATGTGTAATTTCTCCAGTTCTGATCATTGTTTAGGTTGTTGGTAGCTTGGTCCAATGCCAAAACACAGTGAAATCTTTTTATGGCTTTAAACGCGTTTTCTCCTCGAGAGAAACATGATTTCACTAAAAACGTTATAGTTTAAACATGCCTGCTGTACATGTGTGCAAACACTCAGAGCCTTAAGATAGGGTTTTCACCAATGTGTTTTTTGGTGAGAAACCTTCTATTTCAAGGTTCTGTGCGTTTTCAGACAAGTACAATATGTATTTATAGTGTTTCTGATGAAATCCCTCCTTTTAATGCATTTTCTCACAGAAAACGAGTCTCTCGCCATGAGAACATGGCTTTTTTGAAAAAGCATATTCTCGTCGAGAAATCGTGTTTTACACAATAAAAACGACTCTCGGTCTTATTTAGTTCACATTTTTACTTTTGGTAACCTAGCCCATATGTATAAAGCACTAAACCTTTTTATCGCGTTAAACGCATTTTCTCGACAAGGAAAGCACAATTTCATCAAAAACAAACACAACAAGAAAGATGAATCTATTCAACAAGTCTGCAACACGTCCCGAAGAGTTACATGATTTCACCCAATGTCAATGTGTAATTTCTCCAGTTCTGATCATTGTTTAGGTTGTTGGTAGCTCGGTCCAATGCCAAAACACAGTGAAATCTTTTTATGGCTTTAAACGCGTTTTCTCCTCGAGAGAAACATGATTTCACTAAAAACGTTATAGTTTAAACATGCCTGCTGTACATGTGTGCAAACACTCAGAGCCTTAAGATAGGGTTTTCACCAATGTGTTTTTTGGTGAGAAACCTTGTATTTCAAGGTTCTGTGCGTTTTCAGACAAGTACAATATGTATTTATAGTGTTTCTGATGAAATCCCTCCTTTTAATGCATTTTCTCACAGAAAACGAGTCTCTCGCCATGAGAACATGGCTTTTTTGAAAAAGCATATTCTCGTCGAGAAATCGTGTTTTACACAATAAAAACGACTCTCGGTCTTATTTAGTTCACATTTTTACTTTTGGTAACCTAGCCCATATGTATAAAGCACTAAACCTTTTTATCGCGTTAAACGCCTTTTCTCGACAAGGAAAGCACAATTTCATCAAAAACAAACACAACAAGAAAGATGAATCTATTCAACAAGTCTGCAACACGTCCTGAAGAGTTACATGATTTCACCCAATGTCAATGTGTAATTTCTCCAGTTCTGATCATTGTTTAGGTTGTTGGTAGCTCGGTCCAATGCCAAAACACAGTGAAATCATTTTATGGCTTTAAACGCGTTTTCTCCTCGAGAGAAACATGATTTCACTAAAAACGTTATAGTTTAAACATGCCTGCTGTACATGTGTGCAAACACTCAGAGCCTTAAGATAGGGTTTTCACCAATGTGTTTTTTGGTGAGAAACCTTCTATTTCAAGGTTCTGTGCGTTTTCAGACAAGTACAATATGTATTTATAGTGTTTCTGATGAAATCCCTCCTTTTAATGCATTTTCTCACAGAAAATGAGTCTCTCGCCATGGGAACATGGCTTTTTTCAAAAAGCATATTCTCGTCAAGAAATCGTGTTTTAAACAATAAAAACGACTCCCGGTCTTATTTAGTTCACATTTTTACTTTTGGTAACCTAGCTCATATGTATAAAGCACTAAACGTTTTTATCGCGTTAAACGCATTTTCTCGACAAGGAAAGCACAATTTCATCAAAAACAAACAAAACAAGAAAAATGAATCTATTCAACAGGTCTGCAGCACGCCCTGAAGAGTTAAATGGTTTCATCCAATGTCAATGTGTAATTTCTCCAGTTCTGATCATTGTTTAGGTTGTTGGTAGCTCGGTCCAATGCCAAAACACAGTGAAATCTTTTTATGGCTTTAAACGCGTTTTCTCCTCAAGAGAAACCTGATATCACTAAAAACGTTATAGTTTAAACATGCCTGCTGTACATGTGTGCAAACACTCAGAGCCTTAAGATAGGGTTTTCACCAATGTGTTTTTTGGTGAGAAACCTTCTATTTCAAGGTTCTGTGCGTTTTCAGACAAGTACAATATGTATTTATAGTGTTTCTGATGAAATCCCTCCTTTTAATGCATTTTCTCACAGAAAATGAGTCTCTCGCCATGGGAACATGGCTTTTTTGAAAAAGCATATTCTCGTCGAGAAATCGTGTTTTAAACAATAAAAACGACTCCCGGTCTTATTTAGTTCACATTTTTACTTTTGGTAACCTAGCTCATATGTATAAAGCACTAAACCTTTTTATCGCGTTAAACGCCTTTTCTCGACAAGAAAAGCACAATTTCATCAAAAACAAACAAAACAAGAAAAATGAATCTATTCAACAAGTCTGCAACACGTCCTGAAGAGTTACATGATTTCACCCAATGTCAATGTGTAATTTCTCCAGTTCTGATCATTGTTTAGGTTGTTGGTAGCTTGGTCCAATGCCAAAACACAGTGAAATCTTTTTATGGCTTTAAACGCGTTTTCTCCTCGAGAGAAACATGATTTCACTAAAAACGTTATAGTTTAAACATGCCTGCTGTACATGTGTGCAAACACTCAGAGCCTTAAGATAGGGTTTTCACCAATGTGTTTTTTGGTGAGAAACCTTCTATTTCAAGGTTCTGTGCGTTTTCAGACAAGTACAATATGTATTTATAGTGTTTCTGATGAAATCCCTCCTTTTAATGCATTTTCTCACAGAAAACGAGTCTCTCGCCATGAGAACATGGCTTTTTTGAAAAAGCATATTCTCGTCGAGAAATCGTGTTTTACACAATAAAAACGACTCTCGGTCTTATTTAGTTCACATTTTTACTTTTGGTAACCTAGCCCATATGTATAAAGCACTAAACCTTTTTATCGCGTTAAACGCATTTTCTCGACAAGGAAAGCACAATTTCATCAAAAACAAACACAACAAGAAAAATGAATCTATTCAACAAGTCTGCAACACGTCCTGAAGAGTTACATGATTTCACCCAATGTCAATGTGTAATTTCTCCAGTTCTGATCATTGTTTAGGTTGTTGGTAGCTTGGTCCAATGCCAAAACACAGTGAAATCTTTTTATGGCTTTAAACGCGTTTTCTCCTCGAGAGAAACATGATTTCACTAAAAACGTTATAGTTTAAACATGCCTGCTGTACATGTGTGCAAACACTCAGAGCCTTAAGATAGGGTTTTCACCAATGTGTTTTTTGGTGAGAAACCTTCTATTTCAAGGTTCTGTGCGTTTTCAGACAAGTACAATATGTATTTATAGTGTTTCTGATGAAATCCCTCCTTTTAATGCATTTTCTCACAGAAAACGAGTCTCTCGCCATGAGAACATGGCTTTTTTGAAAAAGCATATTCTCGTCGAGAAATCGTGTTTTACACAATAAAAACGACTCTCGGTCTTATTTAGTTCACATTTTTACTTTTGGTAACCTAGCCCATATGTATAAAGCACTAAACCTTTTTATCGCGTTAAACGCATTTTCTCGACAAGGAAAGCACAATTTCATCAAAAACAAACACAACAAGAAAAATGAATCTATTCAACAAGTCTGCAACACGTCCTGAAGAGTTACATGATTTCACCCAATGTCAATGTGTAATTTCTCCAGTTCTGATCATTGTTTAGGTTGTTGGTAGCTTGGTCCAATGCCAAAACACAGTGAAATCTTTTTATGGCTTTAAACGCGTTTTCTCCTCGAGAGAAACATGATTTCACTAAAAACGTTATAGTTTAAACATGCCTGCTGTACATGTGTGCAAACACTCAGAGCCTTAAGATAGGGTTTTCACCAATGTGTTTTTTGGTGAGAAACCTTCTATTTCAAGGTTCTGTGCGTTTTCAGACAAGTACAATATGTATTTATAGTGTTTCTGATGAAATCCCTCCTTTTAATGCATTTTCTCAGAAAACGAGTCTCTCGCCATGAGAACATGGCTTTTTTGAAAAAGCATATTCTCGTCGAGAAATCGTGTTTTACACAATAAAAACGACTCTCGGTCTTATTTAGTTCACATTTTTACTTTTGGTAACCTAGCCCATATGTATAAAGCACTAAACGTTTTTATCGCGTTAAACGCATTTTCTCGACAAGGAAAGCACAATTTCATCAAAAACAAACACAACAAGAAAGATGAATCTATTCAACAAGTCTGCAACACGTCCTGAAGAGTTACATGATTTCACCCAATGTCAATGTGTAATTTCTCCAGTTCTGATCATTGTTTAGGTTGTTGGTAGCTTGGTCCAATGCCAAAACACAGTGAAATCTTTTTATGGCTTTAAACGCGTTTTCTCCTCGAGAGAAACATGATTTCACTAAAAACGTTATAGTTTAAACATGCCTGCTGTACATGTGTGCAAACACTCAGAGCCTTAAGATAGGGTTTTCACCAATGTGTTTTTTGGTGAGAAACCTTCTATTTCAAGGTTCTGTGCGTTTTCAGACAAGTACAATATGTATTTATAGTGTTTCTGATGAAATCCCTCCTTTTAATGCATTTTCTCACAGAAAACGAGTCTCTCGCCATGAGAACATGGCTTTTTTGAAAAAGCATATTCTCGTCGAGAAATCGTGTTTTACACAATAAAAACGACTCTCGGTCTTATTTAGTTCACATTTTTACTTTTGGTAACCTAGCCCATATGTATAAAGCACTAAACCTTTTTATCGCGTTAAACGCCTTTTCTCGACAAGGAAAGCACAATTTCATCAAAAACAAACACAACAAGAAAGATGAATCTATTCAACAAGTCTGCAACACGTCCTGAAGAGTTACATGATTTCACCCAATGTCAATGTGTAATTTCTCCAGTTCTGATCATTGTTTAGGTTGTTGGTAGCTCGGTCCAATGCCAAAACACAGTGAAATCTTTTTATGGCTTTAAACGCGTTTTCTCCTCGAGAGAAACATGATTTCACTAAAAACGTTATAGTTTAAACATGCCTGCTGTACATGTGTGCAAACACTCAGAGCCTTAAGATAGGGTTTTCACCAATGTGTTTTTTGGTGAGAAACCTTCTATTTCAAGGTTCTGTGCGTTTTCAGACAAGTACAATATGTATTTATAGTGTTTCTGATGAAATCCCTCCTTTTAATGCATTTTCTCACAGAAAATGAGTCTCTCGCCATGGGAACATGGCTTTTTTGAAAAAGCATATTCTCGTCAAGAAATCGTGTTTTAAACAATAAAAACGACTCCCGGTCTTATTTAGTTCACATTTTTACTTTTGGTAACCTAGCTCATATGTATAAAGCACTAAACGTTTTTATCACGTTAAACGCATTTTCTCGACAAGGAAAGCACAATTTCATCAAAAACAAACAAAACAAGAAAAATGAATCTATTCAACAAGTCTGCAGCACGTCCTGAAGAGTTACATGGTTTCATCCAATGTCAATGTGTAATTTCTCCAGTTCTGATCATTGTTTAGGTTGTTGGTAGCTTGGTCCAATGCCAAAACACAGTGAAATCTTTTTATGGCTTTAAACGCGTTTTCTCCTCAAGAGAAACATGATTTCACTTAAAACGTTATAGTTTAAACATGCCTGCTGTACATGTGTGCAAACACTCAGAGCCTTAAGATAGGGTTTTCACCAATGTGTTTTTTGGTGAGAAACCTTCTATTTCAAGGTTCTGTGCGTTTTCAGACAAGTACAATATGTATTTATAGTGTTTCTGATGAAATCCCTCCTTTTAATGCATTTTCTCACAGAAAACGAGTCTCTCGCCATGAGAACATGGCTTTTTTGAAAAAGCATATTCTCGTCGAGAAATCGTGTTTTACACAATAAAAACGACTCTCGGTCTTATTTAGTTCACATTTTTACTTTTGGTAACCTAGCCCTTATGTATAAAGCACTAAACCTTTTTATCGCGTTAAACGCATTTTCTCGACAAGGAAAGCACAATTTCATCAAAAACAAACAAAACAAGAAAGATGAATCTATTCAACAAATCTGCAACACGTCCTGAAGAGTTACATGATTTCACCCAATGTCAATGTGTAATTTCTCCAGTTCTGATCATTGTTTAGGTTGTTGGTAGCTCGGTCCAATGCCAAAACACAGTGAAATCTTTTTATGGCTTTAAACGCGTTTTCTCCTCGAGAGAAACATGATTTCACTAAAAACGTTATAGTTTAAACATGCCTACTGTACATGTGTGCAAACACTCAGAGCCTTAAGATAGGGTTTTCACCAATGTGTTTTTTGGTGAGAAACCTTCTATTTCAAGGTTCTGTGCGTTTTCAGACAAGTACAATATGTATTTATAGTGTTTCTGATGAAATCCCTCCTTTTAATGCATTTTCTCACAGAAAATGAGTCTCTCGCCATGGGAACATGGCTTTTTTGAAAAAGCATATTCTCGTCGAGAAATCGTGTTTTAAACAATAAAAACGACTCCCGGTCTTATTTAGTTCACATTTTTACTTTTGGTAACCTAGCTCATATGTATAAAGCACTAAACCTTTTTATCGCGTTAAACGCCTTTTCTCGACAAGAAAAGCACAATTTCATCAAAAACAAACAAAACAAGAAAAATGAATCTATTCAACAAGTCTGCAACACGTCCTGAAGAGTTACATGATTTCACCCAATGTCAATGTGTAATTTCTCCAGTTCTGATCATTGTTTAGGTTGTTGGTAGCTTGGTCCAATGCCAAAACACAGTGAAATCTTTTTATGGCTTTAAACGCGTTTTCTCCTCGAGAGAAACATGATTTCACTAAAAACGTTATAGTTTAAACATGCCTGCTGTACATGTGTGCAAACACTCAGAGCCTTAAGATAGGGTTTTCACCAATGTGTTTTTTGGTGAGAAACCTTCTATTTCAAGGTTCTGTGCGTTTTCAGACAAGTACAATATGTATTTATAGTGTTTCTGATGAAATCCCTCCTTTTAATGCATTTTCTCACAGAAAACGAGTCTCTCGCCATGAGAACATGGCTTTTTTGAAAAAGCATATTCTCGTCGAGAAATCGTGTTTTACACAATAAAAACGACTCTCGGTCTTATTTAGTTCACATTTTTACTTTTGGTAACCTAGCCCATATGTATAAAGCACTAAACCTTTTTATCGCGTTAAACGCATTTTCTCGACAAGGAAAGCACAATTTCATCAAAAACAAACACAACAAGAAAGATGAATCTATTCAACAAGTCTGCAACACGTCCTGAAGAGTTACATGATTTCACCCAATGTCAATGTGTAATTTCTCCAGTTCTGATCATTGTTTAGGTTGTTGGTAGCTTGGTCCAATGCCAAAACACAGTGAAATATTTTTATGGCTTTAAACGCGTTTTCTCCTCGAGAGAAACATGATTTCACTAAAAACGTTATAGTTTAAACATGCCTGCTGTACATGTGTGCAAACACTCAGAGCCTTAAGATAGGGTTTTCACCAATGTGTTTTTTGGTGAGAAACCTTCTATTTCAAGGTTCTGTGCGTTTTCAGACAAGTACAATATGTATTTATAGTGTTTCTGATGAAATCCCTCCTTTTAATGCATTTTCTCACAGAAAACGAGTCTCTCGCCATGAGAACATGGCTTTTTTGAAAAAGCATATTCTCGTCGAGAAATCGTGTTTTACACAATAAAAACGACTCTCGGTCTTATTTAGTTCACATTTTTACTTTTGGTAACCTAGCCCATATGTATAAAGCACTAAACCTTTTTATCGCGTTAAACGCCTTTTCTCGACAAGGAAAGCACAATTTCATCAAAAACAAACACAACAAGAAAGATGAATCTATTCAACAAGTCTGCAACACGTCCTGAAGAGTTACATGATTTCACCCAATATCAATGTGTAATTTCTCCAGTTCTGATCATTGTTTAGGTTGTTGGTAGCTCGGTCCAATGCCAAAACACAGTGAAATCTTTTTATGGCTTTAAACGCGTTTTCTCCTCGAGAGAAACATGATTTCACTAAAAACGTTATAGTTTAAACATGCCTGCTGTACATGTGTGCAAACACTCAGAGCCTTAAGATAGGGTTTTCACCAATGTGTTTTTTGGTGAGAAACCTTCTATTTCAAGGTTCTGTGCGTTTTCAGACAAGTACAATATGTATTTATAGTGTTTCTGATGAAATCCCTCCTTTTAATGCATTTTCTCACAGAAAATGAGTCTCTCGCCATGGGAACATGGCTTTTTTCAAAAAGCATATTCTCGTCAAGAAATCGTGTTTTAAACAATAAAAACGACTCCCGGTCTTATTTAGTTCACATTTTTACTTTTGGTAACCTAGCTCATATGTATAAAGCACTAAACGTTTTTATCACGTTAAACGCCTTTTCTCGACAAGGAAAGCACAATTTCATCAAAAACAAACAAAACAAGAAAAATGAATCTATTCAACAAGTCTGCAGCACGTCCTGAAGAGTTACATGGTTTCATCCAATGTCAATGTGTAATTTCTCCAGTTCTGATCATTGTTTAGGTTGTTGGTAGCTTGGTCCAATGCCAAAACACAGTGAAATCTTTTTATGGCTTTAAACGCGTTTTCTCCTCAAGAGAAACATGATTTCACTTAAAACGTTATAGTTTAAACATGCCTGCTGTACATGTGTGCAAACACTCAGAGCCTTAAGATAGGGTTTTCACCAATGTGTTTTTTGGTGAGAAACCTTCTATTTCAAGGTTCTGTGCGTTTTCAGACAAGTACAATATGTATTTATAGTGTTTCTGATGAAATCCCTCCTTTTAATGCATTTTCTCACACAAAACGAGTCTCTCGCCATGAGAACATGGCTTTTTTGAAAAAGCATATTCTCGTCGAGAAATCGTGTTTTACACAATAAAAACGACTCTCGGTCTTATTTAGTTCACATTTTTACTTTTGGTAACCTAGCCCTTATGTATAAAGCACTAAACCTTTTTATCGCGTTAAACGCATTTTCTCGACAAGGAAAGCACAATTTCATCAAAAACAAACAAAACAAGAAAGATGAATCTATTCAACAAGTCTGCAACACGTCCTGAAGAGTTACATGATTTCACCCAATGTCAATGTGTAATTTCTCCAGTTCTGATCATTGTTTAGGTTGTTGGTAGCTCGGTCCAATGCCAAAACACAGTGAAATCTTTTTATGGCTTTAAACGCGTTTTCTCCTCGAGAGAAACATGATTTCACTAAAAACGTTATAGTTTAAACATGCCTACTGTACATGTGTGCAAACACTCAGAGCCTTAAGATAGGGTTTTCACCAATGTGTTTTTTGGTGAGAAACCTTCTATTTCAAGGTTCTGTGCGTTTTCAGACAAGTACAATATGTATTTATAGTGTTTCTGATGAAATCCCTCCTTTTAATGCATTTTCTCACAGAAAATGAGTCTCGCCATGGGAACATGGCTTTTTTGAAAAAGCATATTCTCGTCGAGAAATCGTGTTTTAAACAATAAAAACGACTCCCGGTCTTATTTAGTTCACATTTTTACTTTTGGTAACCTAGCTCATATGTATAAAGCACTAAACCTTTTTATCGCGTTAAACGCCTTTTCTCGACAAGAAAAGCACAATTTCATCAAAAACAAACAAAACAAGAAAAATGAATCTATTCAACAAGTCTGCAACACGTCCTGAAGAGTTACATGATTTCACCCAATGTCAATGTGTAATTTCTCCAGTTCTGATCATTGTTTAGGTTGTTGGTAGCTTGGTCCAATGCCAAAACACAGTGAAATCTTTTTATGGCTTTAAACGCGTTTTCTCCTCGAGAGAAACATGATTTCACTAAAAACGTTATAGTTTAAACATGCCTGCTGTACATGTGTGCAAACACTCAGAGCCTTAAGATAGGGTTTTCACCAATGTGTTTTTTGGTGAGAAACCTTCTATTTCAAGGTTCTGTTTCGTTTTCAGACAAGTACAATATGTATTTATAGTGTTTCTGATGAAATCCCTCCTTTTAATGCATTTTCTCACAGAAAACGAGTCTCTCGCCATGAGAACATGGCTTTTTTGAAAAAGCATATTCTCGTCGAGAAATCGTGTTTTACACAATAAAAACGACTCTCGGTCTTATTTAGTTCACATTTTTACTTTTGGTAACCTAGCCCATATGTATAAAGCACTAAACCTTTTTATCGCGTTAAACGCATTTTCTCGACAAGGAAAGCACAATTTCATCAAAAACAAACACAACAAGAAAGATGAATCTATTCAACAAGTCTGCAACACGTCCTGAAGAGTTACATGATTTCACCCAATGTCAATGTGTAATTTCTCCAGTTCTGATCATTGTTTAGGTTGTTGGTAGCTTGGTCCAATGCCAAAACACAGTGAAATATTTTTATGGCTTTAAACGCGTTTTCTCCTCGAGAGAAACATGATTTCACTAAAAACGTTATAGTTTAAACATGCCTGCTGTACATGTGTGCAAACACTCAGAGCCTTAAGATAGGGTTTTCACCAATGTGTTTTTTGGTGAGAAACCTTCTATTTCAAGGTTCTGTGCGTTTTCAGACAAGTACAATATGTATTTATAGTGTTTCTGATGAAATCCCTCCTTTTAATGCATTTTCTCACAGAAAACGAGTCTCTCGCCATGAGAACATGGCTTTTTTGAAAAAGCATATTCTCGTCGAGAAATCGTGTTTTACACAATAAAAACGACTCTCGGTCTTATTTAGTTCACATTTTTACTTTTGGTAACCTAGCCCATATGTATAAAGCACTAAACCTTTTTATCGCTTTAAACGCCTTTTCTCGACAAGGAAAGCACAATTTCATCAAAAACAAACACAACAAGAAAGATGAATCTATTCAACAAGTCTGCAACACGTCCTGAAGAGTTACATGATTTCACCCAATATCAATGTGTAATTTCTCCAGTTCTGATCATTGTTTAGGTTGTTGGTAGCTCGGTCCAATGCCAAAACACAGTGAAATCTTTTTATGGCTTTAAACGCGTTTTCTCCTCGAGAGAAACATGATTTCACTAAAAACGTTATAGTTTAAACATGCCTGCTGTACATGTGTGCAAACACTCAGAGCCTTAAGATAGGGTTTTCACCAATGTGTTTTTTGGTGAGAAACCTTCTATTTCAAGGTTCTGTGCGTTTTCAGACAAGTACAATATGTATTTATAGTGTTTCTGATGAAATCCCTCCTTTTAATGCATTTTCTCACAGAAAATGAGTCTCTCGCCATGGGAACATGGCTTTTTTCAAAAAGCATATTCTCGTCAAGAAATCGTGTTTTAAACAATAAAAACGACTCCCGGTCTTATTTAGTTCACATTTTTACTTTTGGTAACCTAGCTCATATGTATAAAGCACTAAACGTTTTTATCACGTTAAACGCATTTTCTCGACAAGGAAAGCACAATTTCATCAAAAACAAACAAAACAAGAAAAATGAATCTATTCAACAAGTCTGCAGCACGTCCTGAAGAGTTACATGGTTTCATCCAATGTCAATGTGTAATTTCTCCAGTTCTGATCATTGTTTAGGTTGTTGGTAGCTTGGTCCAATGCCAAAACACAGTGAAATCTTTTTATGGCTTTAAACGCGTTTTCTCCTCAAGAGAAACATGATTTCACTTAAAACGTTATAGTTTAAACATGCCTGCTGTACATGTGTGCAAACACTCAGAGCCTTAAGATAGGGTTTTCACCAATGTGTTTTTTGGTGAGAAACCTTCTATTTCAAGGTTCTGTGCGTTTTCAGACAAGTACAATATGTATTTATAGTGTTTCTGATGAAATCCCTCCTTTTAATGCATTTTCTCACACAAAACGAGTCTCTCGCCATGAGAACATGGCTTTTTTGAAAAAGCATATTCTCGTCGAGAAATCGTGTTTTACACAATAAAAACGACTCTCGGTCTTATTTAGTTCACATTTTTACTTTTGGTAACCTAGCCCATATGTATAAAGCACTAAACCTTTTTATCGCGTTAAACGCCTTTTCTCGACAAGGAAAGCACAATTTCATCAAAAACAAACACAACAAGAAAGATGAATCTATTCAACAAGTCTGCAACACGTCCTGAAGAGTTACATGATTTCACCCAATGTCAATGTGTAATTTCTCCAGTTCTGATCATTGTTTAGGTTGTTGGTAGCTCGGTCCAATGCCAAAACACAGCGAGATCTTTTTATGGCTTTAAACGCGTTTTCTCCTCGAGAGAAACATGATTTCACTAAAAACGTTATAGTTTAAACATGCCTGCTGTACATGTGTGCAAACACTCAGAGCCTTAAGATAGGGTTTTCACCAATGTGTTTTTTGGTGAGAAACCTTCTATTTCAAGGTTCTGTGCGTTTTCAGACAAGTACAATATGTATTTATAGTGTTTCTGATGAAATCCCTCCTTTTAATGCATTTTCTCACAGAAAATGAGTCTCTCGCCATGGGAACATGGCTTTTTTGAAAAAGCATATTCTTGTCAAGAAATCGTGTTTTAAACAATAAAAACGACTCCCGGTCTTATTTAGTTCACATTTTTACTTTTGGTAACCTAGCTCATATGTATAAAGCACTAAACGTTTTTATCGCGTTAAACGCATTTTCTCGACAAGGAAAGCACAATTTCATCAAAAACAAACAAAACAAGAAAAATGAATCTATTCAACAAGTCTGCAGCACGTCCTGAAGAGTTACATGGTTTCATCCAATGTCAATGTGTAATTTCTCCAGTTCTGATCATTGTTTAGGTTGTTGGTAGCTTGGTCCAATGCCAAAACACAGTGAAATATTTTTATGGCTTTAAACGCGTTTTCTCCTCAAGAGAAACATGATTTCACTAAAAACGTTATAGTTTAAACATGCCTGCTGTACATGTGTGCAAACACTCAGAGCCTTAAGATAGGGTTTTCACCAATGTGTTTTTTGGTGAGAAACCTTCTATTTCAAGGTTTTGTGCGTTTTCAGACAAGTACAATATGTATTTATAGTGTTTCTGATGAAATCCCTCCTTTTAATGCATTTTCTCACAGAAAATGAGTCTCTCGCCATGGGAACATGGCTTTTTTGAAAAAGCATATTCTCGTCGAGAAATCGTGTTTTAAACAATAAAAACGACTCCCGGTCTTATTTAGTTCACATTTTTACTTTTGGTAACCTAGCTCATATGTATAAAGCACTAAACCTTTTTATCGCGTTAAACGCCTTTTCTCGACAAGAAAAGGACAATTTCATCAACAACAACCAAAACAAGAAAAATGAATCTATTCAACAAGTCTGCAACACGTCCTGAAGAGTTAAATGATTTCACCCAATGTCAATGTGTAATTTCTCCAGTTCTGATCATTGTTTAGGTTGTTGGTAGCTTGGTCCAATGCCAAAACACAGTGAAATCTTTTTATGGCTTTAAACGCGTTTTCTCCTCGAGAGAAACATGATTTCACTAAAAACGTTATAGTTTAAACATGCCTGCTGTACATGTGTGCAAACACTCAGAGCCTTAAGATAGGGTTTTCACCAATGTGTTTTTTGGTGAGAAACCTTCTATTTCAAGGTTCTGTGCGTTTTCAGACAAGTACAATATGTATTTATAGTGTTTCTGATGAAATCCCTCCTTTTAATGCATTTTCTCACAGAAAACGAGTCTCTCGCCATGAGAACATGGCTTTTTTGAAAAAGCATATTCTCGTCGAGAAATCGTGTTTTACACAATAAAAACGACTCTCGGTCTTATTTAGTTCACATTTTTACTTTTGGTAACCTAGCCCATATGTATAAAGCACTAAACCTTTTTATCGCTTTAAACGCCTTTTCTCGACAAGGAAAGCACAATTTCATCAAAAACAAACACAACAAGAAAGATGAATCTATTCAACAAGTCTGCAACACGTCCTGAAGAGTTACATGATTTCACCCAATATCAATGTGTAATTTCTCCAGTTCTGATCATTGTTTAGGTTGTTGGTAGCTCGGTCCAATGCCAAAACACAGTGAAATCTTTTTATGGCTTTAAACGCGTTTTCTCCTCGAGAGAAACATGATTTCACTAAAAACGTTATAGTTTAAACATGCCTGCTGTACATGTGTGCAAACACTCAGAGCCTTAAGATAGGGTTTTCACCAATGTGTTTTTTGGTGAGAAACCTTCTATTTCAAGGTTCTGTGCGTTTTCAGACAAGTACAATATGTATTTATAGTGTTTCTGATGAAATCCCTCCTTTTAATGCATTTTCTCACAGAAAATGAGTCTCTCGCCATGGGAACATGGCTTTTTTCAAAAAGCATATTCTCGTCAAGAAATCGTGTTTTAAACAATAAAAACGACTCCCGGTCTTATTTAGTTCACATTTTTACTTTTGGTAACCTAGCTCATATGTATAAAGCACTAAACGTTTTTATCACGTTAAACGCATTTTCTCGACAAGGAAAGCACAATTTCATCAAAAACAAACAAAACAAGAAAAATGAATCTATTCAACAAGTCTGCAGCACGTCCTGAAGAGTTACATGGTTTCATCCAATGTCAATGTGTAATTTCTCCAGTTCTGATCATTGTTTAGGTTGTTGGTAGCTTGGTCCAATGCCAAAACACAGTGAAATCTTTTTATGGCTTTAAACGCGTTTTCTCCTCAAGAGAAACATGATTTCACTTAAAACGTTATAGTTTAAACATGCCTGCTGTACATGTGTGCAAACACTCAGAGCCTTAAGATAGGGTTTTCACCAATGTGTTTTTTGGTGAGAAACCTTCTATTTCAAGGTTCTGTGCGTTTTCAGACAAGTACAATATGTATTTATAGTGTTTCTGATGAAATCCCTCCTTTTAATGCATTTTCTCACAGAAAATGAGTCTCTCGCCATGGGAACATGGCTTTTTTGAAAAAGCATATTCTCGTCGAGAAATCGTGTTTTAAACAATAAAAACGACTCCCGGTCTTATTTAGTTCACATTTTTACTTTTGGTAACCTAGCTCATATGTATAAAGCACTACACCTTTTTATCGCGTTAATCGCCTTTTCTCGACAAGGAAAGCACAATTTCATCAAAAACAAACACAACAAGAAAAATGAATCTATTCAACAAGTCTGCAACACGTCCTGAAGAGTTACATGATTTCACCCAATGTCAATGTGTAATTTCTCCAGTTCTGATCATTGTTTAGGTTGTTGGTAGCTTGGTCCAATGCCAAAACACAGTGAAATCGTTTTATGGCTTTAAACGCGTTTTCTCCTCGAGAGAAACATGATATCACTAAAAACGTTATAGTTTAAACATGCCTGCTGTACATGTGTGCAAACACTCAGAGCCTTAAGATAGGGTTTTCACCAATGTGTTTTTTGGTGAGAAACCTTCTATTTCAAGGTTCTGTGCGTTTTCAGACAAGTACAATATGTATTTATAGTGTTTCTGATGAAATCCCTCCTTTTAATGCATTTTCTCACAGAAAATGAGTCTCTCGCCATGGGAACATGGCTTTTTTGAAAAAGCATATTCTCGTCGAGAAATCGTGTTTTAAACAATAAAAAAGACTCCCGGTCTTATTTAGTTCACATTTTTACTTTTGGTAACCTAGCTCATATGTGTAAAGCACTAAACCTTTTTATCGCGTTAAACGCATTTTCTCGACAAGGAAAGCACAATTTCATTAAAAACAAACAAAACAAGAAAAATGAATCTATTCAACAAGTCTGCAACACGTCCTGAAGAGTTACATGATTTCACCCAATGTCAATGTGTAATTTCTCCAGTTCTGATCATTTTTTAGGTTGTTGGTAGCTTGGTCCAATGCCAAAACACAGTGAAATCTTTTTATGGCTTTAAACGCGTTTTCTCCTCGAGAGAAACATGATTTCACTAAAAACGTTATAGTTTAAACATGCCTGCTGTACATGTGTGCAAACACTCAGAGCCTTAAGATAGGGTTTTCACCAATGTGTTTTTTGGTGAGAAACCTTCTATTTCAAGGTTCTGTGCGTTTTCAGACAAGTACAATATGTATTTATAGTGTTTCTGATGAAATCCCTCCTTTTAATGCATTTTCTCACAGAAAATGAGTCTCTCGCCATGGGAACATGGCTTTTTTGAAAAAGCATATTCTCGTCGAGAAATCGTGTTTTAAACAATAAAAAAGACTCCCGGTCTTATTTAGTTCACATTTTTACTTTTGGTAACCTAGCTCATATGTGTAAAGCACTAAACCTTTTTATCGCGTTAAACGCATTTTCTCGACAAGGAAAGCACAATTTCATTAAAAACAAACAAAACAAGAAAAATGAATCTATTCAACAAGTCTGCAACACGTCCTGAAGAGTTACATGATTTCACCCAATGTCAATGTGTAATTTCTCCAGTTCTGATCATTTTTTAGGTTGTTGGTAGCTTGGTCCAATGCCAAAACACAGTGAAATCTTTTTATGGCTTTAAACGCGTTTTCTCCTCGAGAGAAACATGATTTCACTAAAAACGTTATAGTTTAAACATGCCTGCTGTACATGTGTGCAAACACTCAGAGCCTTAAGATAGGGTTTTCACCAATGTGTTTTTTGGTGAGAAACCTTCTATTTCAAGGTTCTGTGCGTTTTCAGACAAGTACAATATGTATTTATAGTGTTTCTGATGAAATCCCTCCTTTTAATGCATTTTCTCACAGAAAATGAGTCTCTCGCCATGGGAACATGGCTTTTTTGAAAAAGCATATTCTCGTCGAGAAATCGTGTTTTAAACAATAAAAACGACTCCTGGTCTTATTTAGTTCACATTTTTACTTTTGGTAACCTAGCTCATATGTATAAAGCACTAAACCTTTTTATCGCGTTAAACGCATTTTCTCGACAAGGAAAGCACAATTTCATCAAAAACAAACAAAACAAGAAAAATGAATCTATTCAACAACTCTGCAACACGTCCTGTGAAGAGTTACATGATTTCACCCAATGTCAATGTGTAATTTCTCCAGTTCTGATCATTGTTTAGGTTGTTGGTAGCTTGGTCCAATGCCAAAACACAGTGAAATCTTTTTATGGCTTTAAACGCGTTTTCTCCTCGAGAGAAACATGATTTCACTAAAAACGTTATAGTTTAAACATGCCTGCTGTACATGTGTGCAAACACTCAGAGCCTTAAGATAGGGTTTTCACCAATGTGTTTTTTGGTGAGAAACCTTCTATTTCAAGGTTCTGTGCGTTTTCAGACAAGTACAATATGTATTTATAGTGTTTCTGATGAAATCCCTCCTTTTAATGCATTTTCTCACAGAAAATGAGTCTCTCGCCATGGGAACATGGCTTTTTTGAAAAAGCATATTCTCGTCGAGAAATCGTGTTTTAAACAATAAAAACGACTCCCGATCTTATTTAGTTCACATTTTTACTTTTGGTAACCTAGCTCATATGTATAAAGCACTAAACGTTTTTATCGCGTTAAACGCATTTTCTCGACAAGGAAAGCACAATTTCATCAAAAACAAACAAAACAAGAAAAATGAATCTATTCAACAAGTCTGCAGCACGTCCTGAAGAGTTACATGGTTTCATCCAATGTCAATGTGTAATTTCTCCAGTTCTGATCATTGTTTAGGTTGTTGGTAGCTTGGTCCAATGCCAAAACACAGTGAAATCTTTTTATGGCTTTAAACGCGTTTTCTCCTCAAGAGAAACATGATTTCACTTAAAACGTTATAGTTTAAACATGCCTGCTGTACATGTGTGCAAACACTCAGAGCCTTAAGATAGGGTTTTCACCAATGTGTTTTTTGGTGAGAAACCTTCTATTTCAAGGTTCTGTGCGTTTTCAGACAAGTACAATATGTATTTATAGTGTTTCTGATGAAATCCCTCCTTTTAATGCATTTTCTCACACAAAACGAGTCTCTCGCCATGAGAACATGGCTTTTTTGAAAAAGCATATTCTCGTCGAGAAATCGTGTTTTACACAATAAAAACGACTCTCGGTCTTATTTAGTTCACATTTTTACTTTTGGTAACCTAGCCCATATGTATAAAGCACTAAACCTTTTTATCGCGTTAAACGCCTTTTCTCGACAAGGAAAGCACAATTTCATCAAAAACAAACACAACAAGAAAGATGAATCTATTCAACAAGTCTGCAACACGTCCTGAAGAGTTACATGATTTCACCCAATGTCAATGTGTAATTTCTCCAGTTCTGATCATTGTTTAGGTTGTTGGTAGCTCGGTCCAATGCCAAAACACAGTGAAATCTTTTTATGGCTTTAAACGCGTTTTCTCCTCGAGAGAAACATGATTTCACTAAAAACGTTATAGTTTAAACATGCCTGCTGTACATGTGTGCAAACACTCAGAGCCTTAAGATAGGGTTTTCACCAATGTGTTTTTTGGTGAGAAACCTTCTATTTCAAGGTTCTGTGCGTTTTCAGACAAGTACAATATGTATTTATAGTGTTTCTGATGAAATCCCTCCTTTTAATGCATTTTCTCACAGAAAATGAGTCTCTCGCCATGGGAACATGGCTTTTTTGAAAAAGCATATTCTCGTCGAGAAATCGTGTTTTAAACAATAAAAACGACTCCCGGTCTTATTTAGTTCACATTTTTACTTTTGGTAACCTAGCTCATATGTATAAAGCACTAAACCTTTTTATCGCGTTAATCGCCTTTTCTCGACAAGGAAAGCACAATTTCATCAAAAACAAACACAACAAGAAAAATGAATCTATTCAACAAGTCTGCAACACGTCCTGAAGAGTTACATGATTTCACCCAATGTCAATGTGTAATTTCTCCAGTTCTGATCATTGTTTAGGTTGTTGGTAGCTTGGTCCAATGCCAAAACACAGTGAAATCGTTTTATGGCTTTAAACGCGTTTTCTCCTCGAGAGAAACATGATATCACTAAAAACGTTATAGTTTAAACATGCCTGCTGTACATGTGTGCAAACACTCAGAGCCTTAAGATAGGGTTTTCACCAATGTGTTTTTTGGTGAGAAACCTTCTATTTCAAGGTTCTGTGCGTTTTCAGACAAGTACAATATGTATTTATAGTGTTTCTGATGAAATCCCTCCTTTTAATGCATTTTCTCACAGAAAATGAGTCTCTCGCCATGGGAACATGGCTTTTTTGAAAAAGCATATTCTCGTCGAGAAATCGTGTTTTAAACAATAAAAAAGACTCCCGGTCTTATTTAGTTCACATTTTTACTTTTGGTAACCTAGCTCATATGTGTAAAGCACTAAACCTTTTTATCGCGTTAAACGCATTTTCTCGACAAGGAAAGCACAATTTCATTAAAAACAAACAAAACAAGAAAAATGAATCTATTCAACAACTCTGCAACACGTCCTGTGAAGAGTTACATGATTTCACCCAATGTCAATGTGTAATTTCTCCAGTTCTGATCATTGTTTAGGTTGTTGGTAGCTTGGTCCAATGCCAAAACACAGTGAAATCTTTTTATGGCTTTAAACGCGTTTTCTCCTCGAGAGAAACATGATTTCACTAAAAACGTTATAGTTTAAACATGCCTGCTGTACATGTGTGCAAACACTCAGAGCCTTAAGATAGGGTTTTCACCAATGTGTTTTTTGGTGAGAAACCTTCTATTTCAAGGTTCTGTGCGTTTTCAGACAAGTACAATATGTATTTATAGTGTTTCTGATGAAATCCCTCCTTTTAATGCATTTTCTCACAGAAAATGAGTCTCTCGCCATGGGAACATGGCTTTTTTGAAAAAGCATATTCTCGTCGAGAAATCGTGTTTTAAACAATAAAAAAGACTCCCGGTCTTATTTAGTTCACATTTTTACTTTTGGTAACCTAGCTCATATGTGTAAAGCACTAAACCTTTTTATCGCGTTAAACGCATTTTCTCGACAAGGAAAGCACAATTTCATTAAAAACAAACAAAACAAGAAAAATGAATCTATTCAACAAGTCTGCAACACGTCCTGAAGAGTTACATGATTTCACCCAATGTCAATGTGTAATTTCTCCAGTTCTGATCATTTTTTAGGTTGTTGGTAGCTTGGTCCAATGCCAAAACACAGTGAAATCTTTTTATGGCTTTAAACGCGTTTTCTCCTCGAGAGAAACATGATTTCACTAAAAACGTTATAGTTTAAACATGCCTGCTGTACATGTGTGCAAACACTCAGAGCCTTAAGATAGGGTTTTCACCAATGTGTTTTTTGGTGAGAAACCTTCTATTTCAAGGTTCTGTGCGTTTTCAGACAAGTACAATATGTATTTATAGTGTTTCTGATGAAATCCCTCCTTTTAATGCATTTTCTCACAGAAAATGAGTCTCTCGCCATGGGAACATGGCTTTTTTGAAAAAGCATATTCTCGTCGAGAAATCGTGTTTTAAACAATAAAAACGACTCCTGGTCTTATTTAGTTCACATTTTTACTTTTGGTAACCTAGCTCATATGTATAAAGCACTAAACCTTTTTATCGCGTTAAACGCATTTTCTCGACAAGGAAAGCACAATTTCATCAAAAACAAACAAAACAAGAAAAATGAATCTATTCAACAACTCTGCAACACGTCCTGTGAAGAGTTACATGATTTCACCCAATGTCAATGTGTAATTTCTCCAGTTCTGATCATTGTTTAGGTTGTTGGTAGCTTGGTCCAATGCCAAAACACAGTGAAATCTTTTTATGGCTTTAAACGCGTTTTCTCCTCGAGAGAAACATGATTTCACTAAAAACGTTATAGTTTAAACATGCCTGCTGTACATGTGTGCAAACACTCAGAGCCTTAAGATAGGGTTTTCACCAATGTGTTTTTTGGTGAGAAACCTTCTATTTCAAGGTTCTGTGCGTTTTCAGACAAGTACAATATGTATTTATAGTGTTTCTGATGAAATCCCTCCTTTTAATGCATTTTCTCACAGAAAATGAGTCTCTCGCCATGGGAACATGGCTTTTTTGAAAAAGCATATTCTCGTCGAGAAATCGTGTTTTAAACAATAAAAACGACTCCCGATCTTATTTAGTTCACATTTTTACTTTTGGTAACCTAGCTCATATGTATAAAGCACTAAACGTTTTTATCGCGTTAAACGCATTTTCTCGACAAGGAAAGCACAATTTCATCAAAAACAAACAAAACAAGAAAAATGAATCTATTCAACAAGTCTGCAGCACGTCCTGAAGAGTTACATGGTTTCATCCAATGTCAATGTGTAATTTCTCCAGTTCTGATCATTGTTTAGGTTGTTGGTAGCTTGGTCCAATGCCAAAACACAGTGAAATCTTTTTATGGCTTTAAACGCGTTTTCTCCTCAAGAGAAACATGATTTCACTTAAAACGTTATAGTTTAAACATGCCTGCTGTACATGTGTGCAAACACTCAGAGCCTTAAGATAGGGTTTTCACCAATGTGTTTTTTGGTGAGAAACCTTCTATTTCAAGGTTCTGTGCGTTTTCAGACAAGTACAATATGTATTTATAGTGTTTCTGATGAAATCCCTCCTTTTAATGCATTTTCTCACACAAAACGAGTCTCTCGCCATGAGAACATGGCTTTTTTGAAAAAGCATATTCTCGTCGAGAAATCGTGTTTTACACAATAAAAACGACTCTCGGTCTTATTTAGTTCACATTTTTACTTTTGGTAACCTAGCCCATATGTATAAAGCACTAAACCTTTTTATCGCGTTAAACGCCTTTTCTCGACAAGGAAAGCACAATTTCATCAAAAACAAACACAACAAGAAAGATGAATCTATTCAACAAGTCTGCAACACGTCCTGAAGAGTTACATGGTTTCACCCAATGTCAATGTGTAATTTCTCCAGTTCTGATCATTGTTTAGGTTGTTGGTAGCTCGGTCCAATGCCAAAACACAGTGAAATCTTTTTATGGCTTTAAACGCGTTTTCTCCTCGAGAGAAACATGATTTCACTAAAAACGTTATAGTTTAAACATGCCTGCTGTACATGTGTGCAAACACTCAGAGCCTTAAGATAGGGTTTTCACCAATGTGTTTTTTGGTGAGAAACCTTCTATTTCAAGGTTCTGTGCGTTTTCAGACAAGTACAATATGTATTTATAGTGTTTCTGATGAAATCCCTCCTTTTAATGCATTTTCTCACAGAAAATGAGTCTCTCGCCATGGGAACATGGCTTTTTTGAAAAAGCATATTCTCGTCGAGAAATCGTGTTTTAAACAATAAAAACGACTCCCGATCTTATTTAGTTCACATTTTTACTTTTGGTAACCTAGCTCATATGTATAAAGCACTAAACGTTTTTATCGCGTTAAACGCATTTTCTCGACAAGGAAAGCACAATTTCATCAAAAACAAACAAAACAAGAAAAATGAATCTATTCAACAAGTCTGCAGCACGTCCTGAAGAGTTACATGGTTTCATCCAATGTCAATGTGTAATTTCTCCAGTTCTGATCATTGTTTAGGTTGTTGGTAGCTTGGTCCAATGCCAAAACACAGTGAAATCTTTTTATGGCTTTAAACGCGTTTTCTCCTCAAGAGAAACATGATTTCACTTAAAACGTTATAGTTTAAACATGCCTGCTGTACATGTGTGCAAACACTCAGAGCCTTAAGATAGGGTTTTCACCAATGTGTTTTTTGGTGAGAAACCTTCTATTTCAAGGTTCTGTGCGTTTTCAGACAAGTACAATATGTATTTATAGTGTTTCTGATGAAATCCCTCCTTTTAATGCATTTTCTCACACAAAACGAGTCTCTCGCCATGAGAACATGGCTTTTTTGAAAAAGCATATTCTCGTCGAGAAATCGTGTTTTACACAATAAAAACGACTCTCGGTCTTATTTAGTTCACATTTTTACTTTTGGTAACCTAGCCCATATGTATAAAGCACTAAACCTTTTTATCGCGTTAAACGCCTTTTCTCGACAAGGAAAGCACAATTTCATCAAAAACAAACACAACAAGAAAAATGAATCTATTCAACAAGTCTGCAACACGTCCTGAAGAGTTACATGATTTCACCCAATGTCAATGTGTAATTTCTCCAGTTCTGATCATTGTTTAGGTTGTTGGTAGCTTGGTCCAATGCCAAAACACAGTGAAATCGTTTTATGGCTTTAAACGCGTTTTCTCCTCGAGAGAAACATGATATCACTAAAAACGTTATAGTTTAAACATGCCTGCTGTACATGTGTGCAAACACTCAGAGCCTTAAGATAGGGTTTTCACCAATGTGTTTTTTGGTGAGAAACCTTCTATTTCAAGGTTCTGTGCGTTTTCAGACAAGTACAATATGTATTTATAGTGTTTCTGATGAAATCCCTCCTTTTAATGCATTTTCTCACAGAAAATGAGTCTCTCGCCATGGGAACATGGCTTTTTTGAAAAAGCATATTCTCGTCGAGAAATCGTGTTTTAAACAATAAAAAAGACTCCCGGTCTTATTTAGTTCACATTTTTACTTTTGGTAACCTAGCTCATATGTGTAAAGCACTAAACCTTTTTATCGCGTTAAACGCATTTTCTCGACAAGGAAAGCACAATTTCATTAAAAACAAACAAAACAAGAAAGATGAATCTATTCAACAAGTCTGCAACACGTCCTGAAGAGTTACATGATTTCACCCAATGTCAATGTGTAATTTCTCCAGTTCTGATCATTTTTTAGGTTGTTGGTAGCTTGGTCCAATGCCAAAACACAGTGAAATCTTTTTATGGCTTTAAACGCGTTTTCTCCTCGAGAGAAACATGATTTCACTAAAAACGTTATAGTTTAAACATGCCTGCTGTACATGTGTGCAAACACTCAGAGCCTTAAGATAGGGTTTTCACCAATGTGTTTTTTGGTGAGAAACCTTCTATTTCAAGGTTCTGTGCGTTTTCAGACAAGTACAATATGTATTTATAGTGTTTCTGATGAAATCCCTCCTTTTAATGCATTTTCTCACAGAAAATGAGTCTCTCGCCATGGGAACATGGCTTTTTTGAAAAAGCATATTCTCGTCGAGAAATCGTGTTTTAAACAATAAAAACGACTCCTGGTCTTATTTAGTTCACATTTTTACTTTTGGTAACCTAGCTCATATGTATAAAGCACTAAACCTTTTTATCGCGTTAAACGCATTTTCTCGACAAGGAAAGCACAATTTCATCAAAAACAAACAAAACAAGAAAAATGAATCTATTCAACAACTCTGCAACACGTCCTGTGAAGAGTTACATGATTTCACCCAATGTCAATGTGTAATTTCTCCAGTTCTGATCATTGTTTAGGTTGTTGGTAGCTTGGTCCAATGCCAAAACACAGTGAAATCTTTTTATGGCTTTAAACGCGTTTTCTCCTCGAGAGAAACATGATTTCACTAAAAACGTTATAGTTTAAACATGCCTGCTGTACATGTGTGCAAACACTCAGAGCCTTAAGATAGGGTTTTCACCAATGTGTTTTTTGGTGAGAAACCTTCTATTTCAAGGTTCTGTGCGTTTTCAGACAAGTACAATATGTATTTATAGTGTTTCTGATGAAATCCCTCCTTTTAATGCATTTTCTCACAGAAAATGAGTCTCTCGCCATGGGAACATGGCTTTTTTGAAAAAGCATATTCTCGTCGAGAAATCGTGTTTTAAACAATAAAAACGACTCCCGATCTTATTTAGTTCACATTTTTACTTTTGGTAACCTAGCTCATATGTATAAAGCACTAAACGTTTTTATCGCGTTAAACGCATTTTCTCGACAAGGAAAGCACAATTTCATCAAAAACAAACAAAACAAGAAAAATGAATCTATTCAACAAGTCTGCAGCACGTCCTGAAGAGTTACATGGTTTCAACCAATGTCAATGTGTAATTTCTCCAGTTCTGATCATTGTTTAGGTTGTTGGTAGCTTGGTCCAATGCCAAAACACAGTGAAATCTTTTTATGGCTTTAAACGCGTTTTCTCCTCAAGAGAAACATGATTTCACTAAAAACGTTATAGTTTAAACATGCCTGCTGTACATGTGTGCAAACACTCAGAGCCTTAAGATAGGGTTTTCACCAATGTGTTTTTTGGTGAGAAACCTTCTATTTCAAGGTTCTGTGCGTTTTCAGACAAGTACAATATGTATTTATAGTGTTTCTGATGAAATCCCTCCTTTTAATGCATTTTCTCACAGAAAATGAGTCTCTCGCCATGGGAACATGGCTTTTTTGAAAAAGCATATTCTTGTCAAGAAATCGTGTTTTAAACAATAAAAACGACTCCCGGTCTTATTTAGTTCACATTTTTACTTTTGGTAACCTAGCTCATATGTATAAAGCACTAAACGTTTTTATCGCGTTAAACGCATTTTCTCGACAAGGAAAGCACAATTTCATCAAAAACAAACAAAACAAGAAAAATGAATCTATTCAACAAGTCTGCAGCACATCCTGAAGAGTTACATGGTTTCATCCAATGTCAATGTGTAATTTCTCCAGTTCTGATCATTGTTTAGGTTGTTGGTAGCTTGGTCCAATGCCAAAACACAGTGAAATATTTTTAAGGCTTTAAACGCGTTTTCTCCTCAAGAGAAACATGATTTCACTAAAAACGTTATAGTTTAAACATGCCTGCTGTACATGTGTGCAAACACTCAGAGCCTTAAGATAGGGTTTTCACCAATGTGTTTTTTGGTGAGAAACCTTCTATTTCAAGGTTTTGTGCGTTTTCAGACAAGTACAATATGTATTTATAGTGTTTCTGATGAAATCCCTCCTTTTAATGCATTTTCTCACAGAAAATGAGTCTCTCGCCATGGGAACATGGCTTTTTTGAAAAAGCATATTCTCGTCGAGAAATCGTGTTTTAAACAATAAAAACGACTCCCGGTCTTATTTAGTTCACATTTTTACTTTTGGTAACCTAGCTCATATGTATAAAGCACTAAACCTTTTTATCGCGTTAAACGCCTTTTCTCGACAAGAAAAGGACAATTTCATCAACAACAACCAAAACAAGAAAAATGAATCTATTCAACAAGTCTGCAACACGTCCTGAAGAGTTAAATGATTTCACCCAATGTCAATGTGTAATTTCTCCAGTTCTGATCATTGTTTAGGTTGTTGGTAGCTTGGTCCAATGCCAAAACACAGTGAAATCTTTCTATGGCTTTAAACGCGTTTTCTCCTCGAGAGAAACATGATTTCACTAAAAACGTTATAGTTTAAATATGCCTGCTGTACATGTGTGCAAACACTCAGAGCCTTAAGATAGGGTTTTCACCAATGTGTTTTTTGGTGAGAAACCTTCTATTTCAAGGTTCTGTGCGTTTTCAGACAAGTACAATATGTATTTATAGTGTTTCTGATAAAATCCCTCCTTTTAATGCATTTTCTCACAGAAAACGAGTCTCTCGCCATGAGAACATGGCTTTTTTGAAAAAGCATATTCTCGTCGAGAAATCGTGTTTTACACAATAAAAACGACTCTCGGTCTTATTTAGTTCACATTTTTACTTTTGGTAACCTAGCCCATATGTATAAAGCACTAAACCTTTTTATCGCGTTAAACGCCTTTTCTCGACAAGAAAAGCACAATTTCATCAACAACAAACAAAACAAGAAAAATGAATCTATTCAACAAGTCTGCAACACGTCCTGAAGAGTTACATGATTTCACCCAATGTCAATGTGTAATTTCTCCAGTTCTGATCATTGTTTAGGTTGTTGGTAGCTTGGTCCAATGCCAAAACACAGTGAAAACTTTTTATGGCTTTAAACGCGTTTTCTCGAGAGAAACATGATTTCACTAAAAACGTTATAGTTTAAACATGCCTGCTGTACATGTGTGCAAACACTCAGAGCCTTAAGATAGGGTTTTCACCAATGTGTTTTTTGGTGAGAAACCTTCTATTTCAAGGTTCTGTGCGTTTTCAGACAAATACAATATGTATTTATAGTGTTTCTGATGAAATCCCTCCTTTTAATGCATTTTCTCACAGAAAACGAGTCTCTCGCCATGAGAACATGGCTTTTTTGAAAAAGCATATTCTCGTCGAGAAATCGTGTTTTACACAATAAAAACGACTCTCGGTCTTATTTAGTTCACATTTTTACTTTTGGTAACCTAGCCCATATGTATAAAGCACTAAACCTTTTATCGCGTTAAACGCATTTTCTCGACAAGGAAAGCACAATTTCATCAAAAACAAACAAAACAAGAAAAATGAATCTATTCAACAAGTCTGCAGCACGTCCTGAAGAGTTACATGGTTTCATCCAATGTCAATGTGTAATTTCTCCAGTTCTGATCATTGTTTAGGTTGTTGGTAGCTTGGTCCAATGCCAAAACACAGTGAAATATTTTTATGGCTTTAAACGCGTTTTCTCCTCAAGAGAAACATGATTTCACTAAAAACGTTATAGTTTAAACATGCCTGCTGTACATGTGTGCAAACACTCAGAGCCTTAAGATAGGGTTTTCACCAATGTGTTTTTTGGTGAGAAACCTTCTATTTCAAGGTTCTGTGCGTTTTCAGACAAGTACAATATGTATTTATAGTGTTTCTGATGAAATCCCTCCTTTTAATGCATTTTCTCACAGAAAATGAGTCTCTCGCCATGGGAACATGGCTTTTTTGAAAAAGCATATTCTCGTCGAGAAATCGTGTTTTAAACAATAAAAACGACTCCCGGTCTTATTTAGTTCACATTTTTACTTTTGGTAACCTAGCTCATATGTATAAAGCACTAAACCTTTTTATCGCGTTAAACGCCTTTTCTCGACAAGAAAAGCACAATTTCATAAAAAACAAACAAAACAAGAAAAATGAATCTATTCAACAAGTCTGCAACACGTCCTGAAGAGTTACATGATTTCACCCAATGTCAATGTGTAATTTCTCCAGTTCTGATCATTGTTTAGGTTGTTGGTAGCTTGGTCCAATGCCAAAACACAGTGAAATCTTTTTATGGCTTTAAACGCGTTTTCTCGAGAGAAACATGATTTCACTAAAAACGTTATAGTTTAAACATGCCTGCTGTACATGTGTGCAAACACTCAGAGCCTTAAGATAGGGTTTTCACCAATGTGTTTTTTGGTGAGAAACCTTCTATTTCAAGGTTCTGTGCGTTTTCAGACAAGTACAATATGTATTTATAGTGTTTCTGATGAAATCCCTCCTTTTAATGCATTTTCTCACAGAAAACGAGTCTCTCGCCATGAGAACATGGCTTTTTTGAAAAAGCATATTCTCGTCGAGAAATCGTGTTTTACACAATAAAAACGACTCTCGGTCTTATTTAGTTCACATTTTTACTTTTGGTAACCTAGCCCATATGTATAAAGCACTAAACCTTTTTATCGCGTTAAACGCATTTTCTCGACAAGGAAAGCACAATTTCATCAAAAACAAACAAAACAAGAAAAATGAATCTATTCAACAAGTCTGCAGCACGTCCTGAAGAGTTACATGGTTTCATCCAATGTCAATGTGTAATTTCTCCAGTTCTGATCATTGTTTAGGTTGTTGGTAGCTTGGTCCAATGCCAAAACACAGTGAAATCTTTTTATGGCTTTAAACGCGTTTTCTCCTCAAGAGAAACATGATTTCACTAAAAACGTTATAGTTTAAACATGCCTGCTGTACATGTGTGCAAACACTCAGAGCCTTAAGATAGGGTTTTCACCAATGTGTTTTTTGGTGAGAAACCTTCTATTTCAAGGTTCTGTGCGTTTTCAGACAAGTACAATATGTATTTATAGTGTTTCTGATGAAATCCCTCCTTTTAATGCATTTTCTCACAGAAAATGAGTCTCTCGCCATGGGAACATGGCTTTTTTGAAAAAGCATATTCTTGTCAAGAAATCGTGTTTTAAACAATAAAAACGACTCCCGGTCTTATTTAGTTCACATTTTTACTTTTGGTAACCTAGCTCATATGTATAAAGCACTAAACGTTTTTATCGCGTTAAACGCCTTTTCTCGACAAGGAAAGCACAATTTCATCAAAAACAAACAAAACAAGAAAAATGAATCTATTCAACAAGTCTGCAGCACGTCCTGAAGAGTTACATGGTTTCATCCAATGTCAATGTGTAATTTCTCCAGTTCTGATCATTGTTTAGGTTGTTGGTAGCTTGGTCCAATGCCAAAACACAGTGAAATATTTTTAAGGCTTTAAACGCGTTTTCTCCTCAAGAGAAACATGATTTCACTAAAAACGTTATAGTTTAAACATGCCTGCTGTACATGTGTGCAAACACTCAGAGCCTTAAGATAGGGTTTTCACCAATGTGTTTTTTGGTGAGAAACCTTCTATTTCAAGGTTTTGTGCGTTTTCAGACAAGTACAATATGTATTTATAGTGTTTCTGATGAAATCCCTCCTTTTAATGCATTTTCTCACAGAAAATGAGTCTCTCGCCATGGGAACATGGCTTTTTTGAAAAAGCATATTCTCGTCGAGAAATCGTGTTTTAAACAATAAAAACGACTCCCGGTCTTATTTAGTTCACATTTTTACTTTTGGTAACCTAGCTCATATGTATAAAGCACTAAACCTTTTTATCGCGTTAAACGCCTTTTCTCGACAAGAAAAGGACAATTTCATCAACAACAACCAAAACAAGAAAAATGAATCTATTCAACAAGTCTGCAACACGTCCTGAAGAGTTAAATGATTTCACCCAATGTCAATGTGTAATTTCTCCAGTTCTGATCATTGTTTAGGTTGTTGGTAGCTTGGTCCAATGCCAAAACACAGTGAAATCTTTTTATGGCTTTAAACGCGTTTTCTCCTCGAGAGAAACATGATTTCACTAAAAACGTTATAGTTTAAACATGCCTGCTGTACATGTGTGCAAACACTCAGAGCCTTAAGATAGGGTTTTCACCAATGTGTTTTTTGGTGAGAAACCTTCTATTTCAAGGTTCTGTGCGTTTTCAGACAAGTACAATATGTATTTATAGTGTTTCTGATAAAATCCCTCCTTTTAATGCATTTTCTCACAGAAAACGAGTCTCTCGCCATGAGAACATGGCTTTTTTGAAAAAGCATATTCTCGTCGAGAAATCGTGTTTTACACAATAAAAACGACTCTCGGTCTTATTTAGTTCACATTTTTACTTTTGGTAACCTAGCCCATATGTATAAAGCACTAAACCTTTTTATCGCGTTAAACGCATTTTCTCGACAAGGAAAGCACAATTTCATCAAAAACAAACAAAACAAGAAAAATGAATCTATTCAACAAGTCTGCAGCACGTCCTGAAGAGTTACATGGTTTCATCCAATGTCAATGTGTAATTTCTCCAGTTCTGATCATTGTTTAGGTTGTTGGTAGCTTGGTCCAATGCCAAAACACAGTGAAATATTTTTATGGCTTTAAACGCGTTTTCTCCTCAAGAGAAACATGATTTCACTAAAAACGTTATAGTTTAAACATGCCTGCTGTACATGTGTGCAAACACTCAGAGCCTTAAGATAGGGTTTTCACCAATGTGTTTTTTGGTGAGAAACCTTCTATTTCAAGGTTCTGTGCGTTTTCAGACAAGTACAATATGTATTTATAGTGTTTCTGATGAAATCCCTCCTTTTAATGCATTTTCTCACAGAAAATGAGTCTCTCGCCATGGGAACATGGCTTTTTTGAAAAAGCATATTCTCGTCGAGAAATCGTGTTTTAAACAATAAAAACGACTCCCGGTCTTATTTAGTTCACATTTTTACTTTTGGTAACCTAGCTCATATGTATAAAGCACTAAACCTTTTTATCGCGTTAAACGCCTTTTCTCGACAAGAAAAGCACAATTTCATCAAAAACAAACAAAACAAGAAAAATGAATCTATTCAACAAGTCTGCAACACGTCCTGAAGAGTTACATGATTTCACCCAATGTCAATGTGTAATTTCTCCAGTTCTGATCATTGTTTAGGTTGTTGGTAGCTTGGTCCAATGCCAAAACACAGTGAAATCTTTTTATGGCTTTAAACGCGTTTTCTCGAGAGAAACATGATTTCACTAAAAACGTTATAGTTTAAACATGCCTGCTGTACATGTGTGCAAACACTCAGAGCCTTAAGATAGGGTTTTCACCAATGTGTTTTTTGGTGAGAAACCTTCTATTTCAAGGTTCTGTGCGTTTTCAGACAAGTACAATATGTATTTATAGTGTTTCTGATGAAATCCCTCCTTTTAATGCATTTTCTCACAGAAAACGAGTCTCTCGCCATGAGAACATGGCTTTTTTGAAAAAGCATATTCTCGTCGAGAAATCGTGTTTTACACAATAAAAACGACTCTCGGTCTTATTTAGTTCACATTTTTACTTTTGGTAACCTAGCCCATATGTATAAAGCACTAAACCTTTTTATCGCGTTAAACGCCTTTTCTCGACAAGGAAAGCACAATTTCATCAAAAACAAACAAAACAAGAAAAATGAATCTATTCAACAAGTCTGCAACACGTCCTGAAGAGTTACATGATTTCACCCAATGTCAATGTGTAATTTCTCCAGTTCTGATCATTGTTTAGGTTGTTGGTAGCTTGGTCCAATGCCAAAACACAGTGAAATCTTTTTATGGCTTTAAACGCGTTTTCTCGAGAGAAACATGATTTCACTAAAAACGTTATAGTTTAAACATGCCTGCTGTACATGTGTGCAAACACTCAGAGCCTTAAGATAGGGTTTTCACCAATGTGTTTTTTGGTGAGAAACCTTCTATTTCAAGGTTCTGTGCGTTTTCAGACAAGTACAATATGTATTTATAGTGTTTCTGATGAAATCCCTCCTTTTAATGCATTTTCTCACAGAAAACGAGTCTCTCGCCATGAGAACATGGCTTTTTTGAAAAAGCATATTCTCGTCGAGAAATCGTGTTTTACACAATAAAAACGACTCTCGGTCTTATTTAGTTCACATTTTTACTTTTGGTAACCTAGCCCATATGTATAAAGCACTAAACCTTTTTATCGCGTTAAACGCATTTTCTCGACAAGGAAAGCACAATTTCATCAAAAACAAACAAAACAAGAAAAATGAATCTATTCAACAAGTCTGCAGCACGTCCTGAAGAGTTACATGGTTTCATCCAATGTCAATGTGTAATTTCTCCAGTTCTGATCATTGTTTAGGTTGTTGGTAGCTTGGTCCAATGCCAAAACACAGTGAAATCTTTTTATGGCTTTAAACGCGTTTTCTCCTCAAGAGAAACATGATTTCACTAAAAACGTTATAGTTTAAACATGCCTGCTGTACATGTGTGCAAACACTCAGAGCCTTAAGATAGGGTTTTCACCAATGTGTTTTTTGGTGAGAAACCTTCTATTTCAAGGTTCTGTGCGTTTTCAGACAAGTACAATATGTATTTATAGTGTTTCTGATGAAATCCCTCCTTTTAATGCATTTTCTCACAGAAAATGAGTCTCTCGCCATGGGAACATGGCTTTTTTGAAAAAGCATATTCTTGTCAAGAAATCGTGTTTTAAACAATAAAAACGACTCCCGGTCTTATTTAGTTCACATTTTTACTTTTGGTAACCTAGCTCATATGTATAAAGCACTAAACGTTTTTATCGCGTTAAACGCATTTTCTCGACAAGGAAAGCACAATTTCATCAAAAACAAACAAAACAAGAAAAATGAATCTATTCAACAAGTCTGCAGCACGTCCTGAAGAGTTACATGGTTTCATCCAATGTCAATGTGTAATTTCTCCAGTTCTGATCATTGTTTAGGTTGTTGGTAGCTTGGTCCAATGGCAAAACACAGTGAAATATTTTTAAGGCTTTAAACGCGTTTTCTCCTCAAGAGAAACATGATTTCACTAAAAACGTTATAGTTTAAACATGCCTGCTGTACATGTGTGCAAACACTCAGAGCCTTAAGATAGGGTTTTCACCAATGTGTTTTTTGGTGAGAAACCTTCTATTTCAAGGTTTTGTGCGTTTTCAGACAAGTACAATATGTATTTATAGTGTTTCTGATGAAATCCCTCCTTTTAATGCATTTTCTCACAGAAAATGAGTCTCTCGCCATGGGAACATGGCTTTTTTGAAAAAGCATATTCTCGTCGAGAAATCGTGTTTTAAACAATAAAAACGACTCCCGGTCTTATTTAGTTCACATTTTTACTTTTGGTAACCTAGCTCATATGTATAAAGCACTAAACCTTTTTATCGCGTTAAACGCCTTTTCTCGACAAGAAAAGGACAATTTCATCAACAACAACCAAAACAAGAAAAATGAATCTATTCAACAAGTCTGCAACACGTCCTGAAGAGTTAAATGATTTCACCCAATGTCAATGTGTAATTTCTCCAGTTCTGATCATTGTTTAGGTTGTTGGTAGCTTGGTCCAATGCCAAAACACAGTGAAATCTTTTTATGGCTTTAAACGCGTTTTCTCCTCGAGAGAAACATGATTTCACTAAAAACGTTATAGTTTAAACATGCCTGCTGTACATGTGTGCAAACACTCAGAGCCTTAAGATAGGGTTTTCACCAATGTGTTTTTTGGTGAGAAACCTTCTATTTCAAGGTTCTGTGCGTTTTCAGACAAGTACAATATGTATTTATAGTGTTTCTGATAAAATCCCTCCTTTTAATGCATTTTCTCACAGAAAACGAGTCTCTCGCCATGAGAACATGGCTTTTTTGAAAAAGCATATTCTCGTCGAGAAATCGTGTTTTACACAATAAAAAGGACTCTCGGTCTTATTTAGTTCACATTTTTACTTTTGGTAACCTAGCCCATATGTATAAAGCACTAAACCTTTTTATCGCGTTAAACGCCTTTTCTCGACAAGAAAAGCACAATTTCATCAACAACAAACAAAACAAGAAAAATGAATCTATTCAACAAGTCTGCAACACGTCCTGAAGAGTTACATGATTTCACCCAATGTCAATGTGTAATTTCTCCAGTTCTGATCATTGTTTAGGTTGTTGGTAGCTTGGTCCAATGCCAAAACACAGTGAAATCTTTTTATGGCTTTAAACGCGTTTTCTCCTCAAGAGAAACATGATTTCACTAAAAACGTTATAGTTTAAACATGCCTGCTGTACATGTGTGCAAACACTCAGAGCCTTAAGTTAGGGTTTTCACCAATGTGTTTTTTGGTGAGAAACCTTCTATTTCAAGGTTCTGTGCGTTTTCAGACAAGTACAATATGTATTTATAGTGTTTCTGATGAAATCCCTCCTTTTAATGCATTTTCTCACAGAAAATGAGTCTCTCGCCATGGGAACATGGCTTTTTTGAAAAAGCATATTCTTGTCAAGAAATCGTGTTTTAAACAATAAAAACGACTCCCGGTCTTATTTAGTTCACATTTTTACTTTTGGTAACCTAGCTCATATGTATAAAGCACTAAACGTTTTTATCGCGTTAAACGCATTTTCTCGACAAGGAAAGCACAATTTCATCAAAAACAAACAAAACAAGAAAAATGAATCTATTCAACAAGTCTGCAGCACGTCCTGAAGAGTTACATGGTTTCATCCAATGTCAATGTGTAATTTCTCCAGTTCTGATCATTGTTTAGGTTGTTGGTAGCTTGGTCCAATGGCAAAACACAGTGAAATATTTTTAAGGCTTTAAACGCGTTTTCTCCTCAAGAGAAACATGATTTCACTAAAAACGTTATAGTTTAAACATGCCTGCTGTACATGTGTGCAAACACTCAGAGCCTTAAGATAGGGTTTTCACCAATGTGTTTTTTGGTGAGAAACCTTCTATTTCAAGGTTTTGTGCGTTTTCAGACAAGTACAATATGTATTTATAGTGTTTCTGATGAAATCCCTCCTTTTAATGCATTTTCTCACAGAAAATGAGTCTCTCGCCATGGGAACATGGCTTTTTTGAAAAAGCATATTCTCGTCGAGAAATCGTGTTTTAAACAATAAAAACGACTCCCGGTCTTATTTAGTTCACATTTTTACTTTTGGTAACCTAGCTCATATGTATAAAGCACTAAACCTTTTTACCGCGTTAAACGCCTTTTCTCGACAAGAAAAGGACAATTTCATCAACAACAACCAAAACAAGAAAAATGAATCTATTCAACAAGTCTGCAACACGTCCTGAAGAGTTAAATGATTTCACCCAATGTCAATGTGTAATTTCTCCAGTTCTGATCATTGTTTAGGTTGTTGGTAGCTTGGTCCAATGCCAAAACACAGTGAAATCTTTTTATGGCTTTAAACGCGTTTTCTCCTCGAGAGAAACATGATTTCACTAAAAACGTTATAGTTTAAACATGCCTGCTGTACATGTGTGCAAACACTCAGAGCCTTAAGATAGGGTTTTCACCAATGTGTTTTTTGGTGAGAAACCTTCTATTTCAAGGTTCTGTGCGTTTTCAGACAAGTACAATATGTATTTATAGTGTTTCTGATAAAATCCCTCCTTTTAATGCATTTTCTCACAGAAAACGAGTCTCTCGCCATGAGAACATGGCTTTTTTGAAAAAGCATATTCTCGTCGAGAAATCGTGTTTTACACAATAAAAACGACTCTCGGTCTTATTTAGTTCACATTTTTACTTTTGGTAACCTAGCCCATATGTATAAAGCACTAAACCTTTTTATCGCGTTAAACGCCTTTTCTCGACAAGAAAAGCACAATTTCATCAACAACAAACAAAACAAGAAAAATGAATCTATTCAACAAGTCTGCAACACGTCCTGAAGAGTTACATGATTTCACCCAATGTCAATGTGTAATTTCTCCAGTTCTGATCATTGTTTAGGTTGTTGGTAGCTTGGTCCAATGCCAAAACACAGTGAAATCTTTTTATGGCTTTAAACGCGTTTTCTCCTCAAGAGAAACATGATTTCACTAAAAACGTTATAGTTTAAACATGCCTGCTGTACATGTGTGCAAACACTCAGAGCCTTAAGTTAGGGTTTTCACCAATGTGTTTTTTGGTGAGAAACCTTCTATTTCAAGGTTCTGTGCGTTTTCAGACAAGTACAATATGTATTTATAGTGTTTCTGATGAAATCCCTCCTTTTAATGCATTTTCTCACAGAAAATGAGTCTCTCGCCATGGGAACATGGCTTTTTTGAAAAAGCATATTCTTGTCAAGAAATCGTGTTTTAAACAATAAAAACGACTCCCGGTCTTATTTAGTTCACATTTTTACTTTTGGTAACCTAGCTCATATGTATAAAGCACTAAACGTTTTTATCGCGTTAAACGCATTTTCTCGACAAGGAAAGCACAATTTCATCAAAAACAAACAAAACAAGAAAAATGAATCTATTCAACAAGTCTGCAGCACGTCCTGAAGAGTTACATGGTTTCATCCAATGTCAATGTGTAATTTCTCCAGTTCTGATCATTGTTTAGGTTGTTGGTAGCTTGGTCCAATGCCAAAACACAGTGAAATATTTTTAAGGCTTTAAACGCGTTTTCTCCTCAAGAGAAACATGATTTCACTAAAAACGTTATAGTTTAAACATGCCTGCTGTACATGTGTGCAAACACTCAGAGCCTTAAGATAGGGTTTTCACCAATGTGTTTTTTGGTGAGAAACCTTCTATTTCAAGGTTTTGTGCGTTTTCAGACAAGTACAATATGTATTTATAGTGTTTCTGATGAAATCCCTCCTTTTAATGCATTTTCTCACAGAAAATGAGTCTCTCGCCATGGGAACATGGCTTTTTTGAAAAAGCATATTCTCGTCGAGAAATCGTGTTTTAAACAATAAAAACGACTCCCGGTCTTATTTAGTTCACATTTTTACTTTTGGTAACCTAGCTCATATGTATAAAGCACTAAACCTTTTTATCGCGTTAAACGCCTTTTCTCGACAAGAAAAGGACAATTTCATCAACAACAACCAAAACAAGAAAAATGAATCTATTCAACAAGTCTGCAACACGTCCTGAAGAGTTAAATGATTTCACCCAATGTCAATGTGTAATTTCTCCAGTTCTGATCATTGTTTAGGTTGTTGGTAGCTTGGTCCAATGCCAAAACACAGTGAAATCTTTTTATGGCTTTAAACGCGTTTTCTCCTCGAGAGAAACATGATTTCACTAAAAACGTTATAGTTTAAACATGCCTGCTGTACATGTGTGCAAACACTCAGAGCCTTAAGATAGGGTTTTCACCAATGTGTTTTTTGGTGAGAAACCTTCTATTTCAAGGTTCTGTGCGTTTTCAGACAAGTACAATATGTATTTATAGTGTTTCTGATAAAATCCCTCCTTTTAATGCATTTTCTCACAGAAAACGAGTCTCTCGCCATGAGAACATGGCTTTTTTGAAAAAGCATATTCTCGTCGAGAAATCGTGTTTTACACAATAAAAAGGACTCTCGGTCTTATTTAGTTCACATTTTTACTTTTGGTAACCTAGCCCATATGTATAAAGCACTAAACCTTTTTATCGCGTTAAACGCCTTTTCTCGACAAGAAAAGCACAATTTCATCAACAACAAACAAAACAAGAAAAATGAATCTATTCAACAAGTCTGCAACACGTCCTGAAGAGTTACATGATTTCACCCAATGTCAATGTGTAATTTCTCCAGTTCTGATCATTGTTTAGGTTGTTGGTAGCTTGGTCCAATGCCAAAACACAGTGAAATCTTTTTATGGCTTTAAACGCGTTTTCTCCTCAAGAGAAACATGATTTCACTAAAAACGTTATAGTTTAAACATGCCTGCTGTACATGTGTGCAAACACTCAGAGCCTTAAGTTAGGGTTTTCACCAATGTGTTTTTTGGTGAGAAACCTTCTATTTCAAGGTTCTGTGCGTTTTCAGACAAGTACAATATGTATTTATAGTGTTTCTGATGAAATCCCTCCTTTTAATGCATTTTCTCACAGAAAATGAGTCTCTCGCCATGGGAACATGGCTTTTTTGAAAAAGCATATTCTTGTCAAGAAATCGTGTTTTAAACAATAAAAACGACTCCCGGTCTTATTTAGTTCACATTTTTACTTTTGGTAACCTAGCTCATATGTATAAAGCACTAAACGTTTTTATCGCGTTAAACGCCTTTTCTCGACAAGGAAAGCACAATTTCATCAAAAACAAACAAAACAAGAAAAATGAATCTATTCAACAAGTCTGCAGCACGTCCTGAAGAGTTACATGGTTTCATCCAATGTCAATGTGTAATTTCTCCAGTTCTGATCATTGTTTAGGTTGTTGGTAGCTTGGTCCAATGCCAAAACACAGTGAAATATTTTTAAGGCTTTAAACGCGTTTTCTCCTCAAGAGAAACATGATTTCACTAAAAACGTTATAGTTTAAACATGCCTGCTGTACATGTGTGCAAACACTCAGAGCCTTAAGATAGGGTTTTCACCAATGTGTTTTTTGGTGAGAAACCTTCTATTTCAAGGTTTTGTGCGTTTTCAGACAAGTACAATATGTATTTATAGTGTTTCTGATGAAATCCCTCCTTTTAATGCATTTTCTCACAGAAAATGAGTCTCTCGCCATGGGAACATGGCTTTTTTGAAAAAGCATATTCTCGTCGAGAAATCGTGTTTTAAACAATAAAAACGACTCCCGGTCTTATTTAGTTCACATTTTTACTTTTGGTAACCTAGCTCATATGTATAAAGCACTAAACCTTTTTATCGCGTTAAACGCCTTTTCTCGACAAGAAAAGGACAATTTCATCAACAACAACCAAAACAAGAAAAATGAATCTATTCAACAAGTCTGCAACACGTCCTGAAGAGTTAAATGATTTCACCCAATGTCAATGTGTAATTTCTCCAGTTCTGATCATTGTTTAGGTTGTTGGTAGCTTGGTCCAATGCCAAAACACAGTGAAATCTTTTTATGGCTTTAAACGCGTTTTCTCCTCGAGAGAAACATGATTTCACTAAAAACGTTATAGTTTAAACATGCCTGCTGTACATGTGTGCAAACACTCAGAGCCTTAAGATAGGGTTTTCACCAATGTGTTTTTTGGTGAGAAACCTTCTATTTCAAGGTTCTGTGCGTTTTCAGACAAGTACAATATGTATTTATAGTGTTTCTGATAAAATCCCTCCTTTTAATGCATTTTCTCACAGAAAACGAGTCTCTCGCCATGAGAACATGGCTTTTTTGAAAAAGCATATTCTCGTCGAGAAATCGTGTTTTACACAATAAAAACGACTCTCGGTCTTATTTAGTTCACATTTTTACTTTTGGTAACCTAGCCCATATGTATAAAGCACTAAACCTTTTTATCGCGTTAAACGCCTTTTCTCGACAAGAAAAGCACAATTTCATCAACAACAAACAAAACAAGAAAAATGAATCTATTCAACAAGTCTGCAACACGTCCTGAAGAGTTACATGATTTCACCCAATGTCAATGTGTAATTTCTCCAGTTCTGATCATTGTTTAGGTTGTTGGTAGCTTGGTCCAATGCCAAAACACAGTGAAATCTTTTTATGGCTTTAAAACGCGTTTTCTCGAGAGAAACATGATTTCACTAAAAACGTTATAGTTTAAACATGCCTGCTGTACATGTGTGCAAACACTCAGAGCCTTAAGATAGGGTTTTCACCAATGTGTTTTTTGGTGAGAAACCTTCTATTTCAAGGTTCTGTGCGTTTTCAGACAAGTACAATATGTATTTATAGTGTTTCTGATGAAATCCCTCCTTTTAATGCATTTTCTCACAGAAAACGAGTCTCTCGCCATGAGAACATGGCTTTTTTGAAAAAGCATATTCTCGTCGAGAAATCGTGTTTTACACAATAAAAACGACTCTCGGTCTTATTTAGTTCACATTTTTACTTTTGGTAACCTAGCCCATATGTATAAAGCACTAAACCTTTTTATCGCGTTAAACGCATTTTCTCGACAAGGAAAGCACAATTTCATCAAAAACAAACAAAACAAGAAAAATGAATCTATTCAACAAGTCTGCAGCACGTCCTGAAGAGTTACATGGTTTCATCCAATGTCAATGTGTAATTTCTCCAGTTCTGATCATTGTTTAGGTTGTTGGTAGCTTGGTCCAATGCCAAAACACAGTGAAATATTTTTATGGCTTTAAACGCGTTTTCTCCTCAAGAGAAACATGATTTCACTAAAAACGTTATAGTTTAAACATGCCTGCTGTACATGTGTGCAAACACTCAGAGCCTTAAGATAGGGTTTTCACCAATGTGTTTTTTGGTGAGAAACCTTCTATTTCAAGGTTCTGTGCGTTTTCAGACAAGTACAATATGTATTTATAGTGTTTCTGATGAAATCCCTCCTTTTAATGCATTTTCTCACAGAAAATGAGTCTCTCGCCATGGGAACATGGCTTTTTTGAAAAAGCATATTCTCGTCGAGAAATCGTGTTTTAAACAATAAAAACGACTCCCGGTCTTATTTAGTTCACATTTTTACTTTTGGTAACCTAGCTCATATGTATAAAGCACTAAACCTTTTTATCGCGTTAAACGCCTTTTCTCGACAAGAAAAGCACAATTTCATCAAAAACAAACAAAACAAGAAAAATGAATCTATTCAACAAGTCTGCAACACGTCCTGAAGAGTTACATGATTTCACCCAATGTCAATGTGTAATTTCTCCAGTTCTGATCATTGTTTAGGTTGTTGGTAGCTTGGTCCAATGCCAAAACACAGTGAAATCTTTTTATGGCTTTAAACGCGTTTTCTCCTCGAGAGAAACATGATTTCACTAAAAACGTTATAGTTTAAACATGCCTGCTGTACATGTGTGCAAACACTCAGAGCCTTATGATAGGGTTTTCACCAATGTGTTTTTTGGTGAGAAACCTTCTATTTCAAGGTTTTGTGCGTTTTCAGACAAGTACAATATGTGTTTATAGTGTTTCTGATGAAATCCCTCCTTTTAATGCATTTTCTCACAGAAAACGAGTCTCTCGCCATGAGAACATGGCTTTTTTGAAAAAGCATATTCTCGTCGAGAAATCGTGTTTTAAACAATAAAAACGACTCTCGGTCTTATTTAGTTCACATTTTTACTTTTGGTAACCTAGCCCATATGTATAAAGCACTAAACCTTTTTATCGCGTTAAACGCATTTTCTCGACAAGGAAAGCACAATTTCATCAAAAACAAACACAACAAGAAAGATGAATCTATTCAACAAGTCTGCAACACGTCTTGAAGAGTTACATGATTTCACCCAATGTCGATGTGTAATTTCTCCAGTTCTGATCATTGTTTAGGTTGTTGGTAGCTCGGTCCAATGCCAAAACACAGTGAAATCTTTTTATGGCTTTAAACGCGTTTTCTCCTCGAGAGAAACATGATTTCACTAAAAACGTTATAGTTTAAACATGCCTGCTGTACATGTGTGCAAACACTCAGAGCCTTAAGATAGGGTTTTCACCAATGTGTTTTTTGGTGAGAAACCTTCTATTTCAAGGTTCTGTGCGTTTTCAGACAAGTACAATATGTATTTATAGTGTTTCTGATGAAATCCCTCCTTTTAATGCATTTTCTCACAGAAAACGAGTCTCTCGCCATGAGAACATGGCTTTTTTGAAAAAGCATATTCTCGTCGAGAAATCGTGTTTTAAACAATAAAAACGACTCCCGGTCTTATTTAGTTCACATTTTTACTTTTGGTAACCTAGCTCATATGTATAAAGCACTAAACGTTTTTATCGCGTTAAACGCATTTTCTCGACAAGGAAAGCACAATTTCATCAAAAACAAACAAAACAAGAAAAATGAATCTATTCAAAAAGCCTGCAACACGTCCTGAAGAGTTACATGGTTTCATCCAATGTCAATGTGTAATTTCTCCAGTTCTGATCATTGTTTAGGTTGTTGGTAGCTCGGTCCAATGCCAAAACACAGTGAAATCTTTTTATGGCTTTAAAAGCGTTTTCTCCTCGAGAGAAACATGATTTCACTAAAAACGTTATAGTTTAAACATGCCTGCTGTACATGTGTGCAAACACTCAGAGCCTTAAGATAGGGTTTTCACCAATGTGTTTTTTGGTGAGAAACCTTCTATTTCAAGGTTCTGTGCGTTTTCAGACAAGTACAATATGTATTTATAGTGTTTCTGATGAAATCCCTCCTTTTAATGCATTTTCTCACAGAAAACGAGTCTCTCGCCATGAGAACATGGCTTTTTTGAAAAAGCATATTCTCGTCGAGAAATCGTGTTTTACACAATAAAAACGACTCTCGGTCTTATTTAGTTCACATTTTTACTTTTGGTAACCTAGCCCATATGTATAAAGCACTAAACCTTTTTATCGCGTTAAACGCATTTTCTCGACAAGGAAAGCACAATTTCATCAAAAACAAACACAACAAGAAAAATGAATCTATTCAACAAGTCTGCAGCACGTCCTGAAGAGTTACATGGTTTCATCCAATGTCAATGTGTAATTTCTCCAGTTCTGATCATTGTTTAGGTTGTTGGTAGCTTGGTCCAATGCCAAAACACAGTGAAATATTTTTATGGCTTTAAACGCGTTTTCTCCTCAAGAGAAACATGATTTCACTAAAAACGTTATAGTTTAAACATGCCTGCTGTACATGTGTGCAAACACTCAGAGCCTTAAGATAGGGTTTTCACCAATGTGTTTTTTGGTGAGAAACCTTCTATTTCAAGGTTCTGTGCGTTTTCAGACAAGTACAATATGTATTTATAGTGTTTCTGATGAAATCCCTCCTTTTAATGCATTTTCTCACAGAAAACGAGTCTCTCGCCATGAGAACATGGCTTTTTTGAAAAAGCATATTCTCGTCGAGAAATCGTGTTTTACACAATAAAAACGACTCTCGGTCTTATTTAGTTCACATTTTTACTTTTGGTAACCTAGCCCATATGTATAAAGCACTAAACCTTTTTATCGCGTTAAACGCATTTTCTCGACAAGGAAAGCACAATTTCATCAAAAACAAACAAAACAAGAAAAATGAATCTATTCAACAAGTCTGCAGCACGTCCTGAAGAGTTACATGGTTTCATCCAATGTCAATGTGTAATTTCTCCAGTTCTGATCATTGTTTAGGTTTTTGGTAGCTTGGTCCAATGCCAAAACACAGTGAAATATTTTTATGGCTTTAAACGCGTTTTCTCCTCAAGAGAAACATGATTTCACTAAAAACGTTATAGTTTAAACATGCCTGCTGTACATGTGTGCAAACACTCAGAGCCTTAAGATAGGGTTTTCACCAATGTGTTTTTTGGTGAGAAACCTTCTATTTCAAGGTTCTGTGCGTTTTCAGACAAGTACAATATGTATTTATAGTGTTTCTGATGAAATCCCTCCTTTTAATGCATTTTCTCACAGAAAATGAGTCTCTCGCCATGGGAACATGGCTTTTTTGAAAAAGCATATTCTCGTCGAGAAATCGTGTTTTAAACAATAAAAACGACTCCCGGTCTTATTTAGTTCACATTTTTACTTTTGGTAACCTAGCTCATATGTATAAAGCGCTAAACCTTTTTATCGCGTTAAACGCCTTTTCTCGACAAGAAAAGCACAATTTCATCAAAAACAAACAAAACAAGAAAAATGAATCTATTCAACAAGTCTGCAACACGTCCTGAAGAGTTACATGATTTCACCCAATGTCAATGTGTAATTTCTCCAGTTCTGATCATTGTTTAGGTTGTTGGTAGCTTGGTCCAATGCCAAAACACAGTGAAATCTTTTTATGGCTTTAAACGCGTTTTCTCCTCGAGAGAAACATGATTTCACTAAAAACGTTATAGTTTAAACATGTCTGCTGTACATGTGTGCAAACACTCAGAGCCTTAAGATAGGGTTTTCACCAATGTGTTTTTTGGTGAGAAACCTTCTATTTCAAGGTTCTGTGCGTTTTCAGACAAGTACAATATGTATTTATAGTGTTTCTGATGAAATCCCTACTTTTAATGCATTTTCTCACAGAAAACGAGTCTCTCGCCATGAGAACATGGCTTTTTTGAAAAAGCATATTCTCGTCGAGAAATCGTGTTTTACACAATAAAAACGACTCTCGGTCTTATTTAGTTCACATTTTTACTTTTGGTAACCTAGCCCATATGTATAAAGCACTAAACCTTTTTATCGCGATAAACGCATTTTCTCGACAAGGAAAGCACAATTTCATCAAAAACAAACACAACAAGAAAGATGAATCTATTCAACAAGTCTGCAACACGTCCTGAAGAGTTACATGATTTCACCCAATGTCAATGTGTAATTTCTCCAGTTCTGATCATTGTTTAGGTTGTTGGTAGCTCGGTCCAATGCCAAAACACAGTGAAATCTTTTTATGGCTTTAAACGCGTTTTCTCCTCGAGAGAAACATGATTTCACTAAAAACGTTATAGTTTAAACATGCCTGCTGTAAATGTGTGCAAACACTCAGAGCCTTAAGATAGGGTTTTCACCAATGTGTTTTTTGGTGAGAAACCTTCTATTTCAAGGTTCTGTGCGTTTTCAGACAAGTACAATATGTATTTATAGTGTTTCTGATGAAATCCCTCCTTTTAATGCATTTTCTCACAGAAAATGAGTCTCTCGCCATGGGAACATGGCTTTTTTGAAAAAGCATATTCTCGTCAATAAATCGTGTTTTAAACAATAAAAACGACTCCCGGTCTTATTTAGTTCACATTTTTACTTTTGGTAACCTAGCTCATATGTATAAAGCACTAAACGTTTTTATCGCGTTAAACGCATTTTCTCGACAAGGAAAGCACAATTTCATCAAAAACAAACAAAACAAGAAAAATGAATCTATTCAACAAGTCTGCAGCACGTCCTGAAGAGTTACATGGTTTCATCCAATGTCAATGTGTAATTTCTCCAGTTCTGATCATTGTTTAGGTTGTTGGTAGCTTGGTCCAATGCCAAAACACAGTGAAATCTTTTTATGGCTTTAAACGCGTTTTCTCCTCAAGAGAAACATGATTTCACTAAAAACGTTATAGTTTAAACATGCCTGCTGTACATGTGTGCAAACACTCAGAGCCTTAAGATAGGGTTTTCACCAATGTGTTTTTTGGTGAGAAACCTTCTATTTCAAGGTTCTGTGCGTTTTCAGACAAGTACAATATGTATTTATAGTGTTTCTGATGAAATCCCTCCTTTTAATGCATTTTCTCACAGAAAACGAGTCTCTCGCCATGAGAACATGGCTTTTTTGAAAAAGCATATTCTCGTCGAGAAATCGTGTTTTACACAATAAAAACGACTCTCGGTCTTATTTAGTTCACATTTTTACTTTTGGTAACCTAGCCAATATGTATAAAGCACTAAACCTTTTTATCGCGTTAAACGCATTTTCTCGACAAGGAAAGCACAATTTCATCAAAAACAAACACAACAAGAAAGATGAATCTATTCAACAAGTCTGCAACACGGCCTGAAGAGTTACATGATTTCACCCAATGTCAATGTGTAATTTCTCCAGTTCTGATCATTGTTTAGGTTGTTGGTAGCTCGGTCCAATGCCAAAACACAGTGAAATCTTTTTATGGCTTTAAACGCGTTTTCTCCTCGAGAGAAACATGATTTCACTAAAAACGTTATAGTTTAAACATGCCTGCTGTACATGTGTGCAAACACTCAGAGCCTTAAGATAGGGTTTTCACCAATGTGTTTTTTGGTGAGAAACCTTCTATTTCAAGGTTCTGTGCGTTTTCAGACAAGTACAATATGTATTTATAGTGTTTCTGATGAAATCCCTCCTTTTAATGCATTTTCTCACAGAAAATGAGTCTCTCGCCATGGGAACATGGCTTTTTTGAAAAAGCATATTCTCGTCAATAAATCGTGTTTTAAACAATAAAAACGACTCCCGGTCTTATTTAGTTCACATTTTTACTTTTGGTAACCTAGCTCATATGTATAAAGCACTAAACGTTTTTATCGCGTTAAACGCATTTTCTCGACAAGGAAAGCACAATTTCATCAAAAACAAACAAAACAAGAAAAATGAATCTATTCAACAAGTCTGCAGCACGTCCTGAAGAGTTACATGGTTTCATCCAATGTCAATGTGTAATTTCTCCAGTTCTGATCATTGTTTAGGTTGTTGGTAGCTTGGTCCAATGCCAAAACACAGTGAAATCTTTTTATGGCTTTAAACGCGTTTTCTCCTCAAGAGAAACATGATTTCACTAAAAACGTTATAGTTTAAACATGCCTGCTGTACATGTGTGCAAACACTCAGAGCCTTAAGATAGGGTTTTCACCAATGTGTTTTTTGGTGAGAAACCTTCTATTTCAAGGTTCTGTGCGTTTTCAGACAAGTACAATATGTATTTATAGTGTTTCTGATGAAATCCCTCCTTTTAATGCATTTTCTCACAGAAAACGAGTCTCTCGCCATGAGAACATGGCTTTTTTGAAAAAGCATATTCTCGTCGAGAAATCGTGTTTTACACAATAAAAACGACTCTCGGTCTTATTTAGTTCACATTTTTACTTTTGGTAACCTAGCCAATATGTATAAAGCACTAAACCTTTTTATCGCGTTAAACGCATTTTCTCGACAAGGAAAGCACAATTTCATCAAAAACAAACACAACAAGAAAGATGAATCTATTCAACAAGTCTGCAACACGGCCTGAAGAGTTACATGATTTCACCCAATGTCAATGTGTAATTTCTCCAGTTCTGATCATTGTTTAGGTTGTTGGTAGCTCGGTCCAATGCCAAAACACAGTGAAATCTTTTTATGGCTTTAAACGCGTTTTCTCCTCGAGAGAAACATGATTTCACTAAAAACGTTATAGTTTAAACATGCCTGCTGTACATGTGTGCAAACACTCAGAGCCTTAAGATAGGGTTTTCACCAATGTGTTTTTTGGTGAGAAACCTTCTATTTCAAGGTTCTGTGCGTTTTCAGACAAGTACAATATGTATTTATAGTGTTTCTGATGAAATCCCTCCTTTTAATGCATTTTCTCACAGAAAACGAGTCTCTCGCCATGAGAACATGGCTTTTTTGAAAAAGCATATTCTCGTCGAGAAATCGTGTTTTACACAATAAAAACGACTCTCGGTCTTATTTAGTTCACATTTTTACTTTTGGTAACCTAGCCAATATGTATAAAGCACTAAACCTTTTTATCGCGTTAAACGCATTTTCTCGACAAGGAAAGCACAATTTCATCAAAAACAAACACAACAAGAAAGATGAATCTATTCAACAAGTCTGCAACACGTCCTGAAGAGTTACATGATTTCACCCAATGTCAATGTGTAATTTCTCCAGTTCTGATCATTGTTTAGGTTGTTGGTAGCTCGGTCCAATGCCAAAACACAGTGAAATCTTTTTATGGCTTTAAAAGCGTTTTCTCCTCGAGAGAAACATGATTTCACTAAAAACGTTATAGTTTAAACATGCCTGCTGTACATGTGTGCAAACACTCAGAGCCTTAAGATAGGGTTTTCACCAATGTGTTTTTTGGTGAGAAACCTTCTATTTCAAGGTTCTGTGCGTTTTCAGACAAGTACAATATGTATTTATAGTGTTTCTGATGAAATCCCTCCTTTTAATGCATTTTCTCACAGAAAATGAGTCTCTCGCCATGGGAACATGGCTTTTTTGAAAAAGCATATTCTCGTCGAGAAATCGTGTTTTAAACAATAAAAACGACTCCCGGTCTTATTTAGTTCACATTTTTACTTTTGGTAACCTAGCTCATATGTATAAAGCACTAAACCTTTTTATCGCGTTAAACGCCTTTTCTCGACAAGAAAAGCACAATTTCATCAAAAACAAACAAAACAAGAAAAATGAATCTATTCAACAAGTCTGCAGCACGTCCTGAAGAGTTACATGGTTTCATCCAATGTAAATGTGTAATTTCTCCAGTTCTGATCATTGTTTAGGTTGTTGGTAGCTTGGTCCAATGTCAAAACACAGTGAAATCTTTTTATTGCTTTAAACGCGTTTTCTCAAGAGAAACATGATTTCACTAAAAACGTTATAGTTTAAACATGCCTGCTGTACATGTGTTGCAAACACTCAGAGCCTTAAGATAGGGTTTTCACCAATGTGTTTTTTGGTGAGAAACCTTCTATTTCAAGGTTCTGTGCGTTTTCAGACAAGTACAATATGTATTTATAGTGTTTCTGATGAAATCCCTCCTTTTAATGCATTTTCTCACAGAAAACGAGTCTCTCGCCATGAGAACATGGCTTTTTTGAAAAAGCATATTCTCGTCGAGAAATCGTGTTTTACACAATAAAAACGACTCTCGGTCTTATTTAGTTCACATTTTTACTTTTGGTAGCCTAGCTCATATGTATAAAGCACTAAACGTTTTTATCGCTTTAAACGCATTTTCTCGACAAGGAAAGCACAATTTCATCAAAAACAAACAAAACAAGAAAAATGAATCTATTCAACAAGTCTGCAACACGTCCTTAAGAGTTACATGGTTTCACCCAATGTCAATGTGTAATTTCTCCAGTTCTGATCATTGTTTAGGTTGTTGGTAGCTTGGTCCAATGCCAAAACACAGTGAAATCTTTTTATGGCTTTAAACGCGTTTTCTCCTCGAGAGAAACATGATTTCACTAAAAACGTTATAGTTTAAACATGCCTGCTGTACATGTGTGCAAACACTCAGAGCCTTAAGATAGGGTTTTCACCAATGTGTTTTTTGGTGAGAAACCTTCTATTTCAAGGTTCTGTGCGTTTTCAGACAAGTACAATATGTATTTATAGTGTTTCTGATGAAATCCCTCCTTTTAATGCATTTTCTCACAGAAAATGAGTCTCTCGCCATGGGAACATGGCTTTTTTGAAAAAGTATATTCTCGTCGAGAAATCGTGTTTTAAACAATAAAAACGACTCCCGGTCTTATTTAGTTCACATTTTTACTTTTGGTAACCTAGCTCATATGTATAAAGCACTAAACGTTTTTATCGCGTTAAACGCATTTTCTCGACAAGGAAAGCACAATTTCATCAAAAACAAACAAAACAAGAAAAATGAATCTATTCAACAAGTCTGCAACACGTCCTTAAGAGTTACATGGTTTCACCCAATGTCAATGTGTAATTTCTCCAGTTCTGATCATTGTTTAGGTTGTTGGTAGCTTGGTCCAATGCCAAAACACAGTGAAATCTTTTTATGGCTTTAAACGCGTTTTCTCCTCGAGAGAAACATGATTTCACTAAAAACGTTATAGTTTAAACATGCCTGCTGTACATGTGTGCAAACACTCAGAGCCTTAAGATAGGGTTTTCACCAATGTGTTTTTTGGTGAGAAACCTTCTATTTCAAGGTTCTGTGCGTTTTCAGACAAGTACAATATGTATTTATAGTGTTTCTGATGAAATCCCTCCTTTTAATGCATTTTCTCACAGAAAACGAGTCTCTCGCCATGAGAACATGGCTTTTTTGAAAAAGCATATTCTCGTCGAGAAATCGTGTTTTACACAATAAAAACGACTCCCGGTCTTATTTAGTTCACATTTTTACTTTTGGTAACCTAGCTCATATGTATAAAGCACTAAACATTTTTATCGCTTTAAACGCATTTTCTCGACAAGGAAAGCACAATTTCATCAAAAACAAACACAACAAGAAAGATGAATCTATTCAACAAGTCTGCAACACGTCCTGAAGAGTTACATGATTTCACCCAATGTCAATGTGTAATTTCTCCAGTTCTGATCATTGTTTAGGTTGTTGGTAGCTTGGTCCAATGCCAAAACACAGTGAAATCTTTTTATGGCTTTAAACGCGTTTTCTCCTCGAGAGAAACATGATTTCACTAAAAACGTTATAGTTTAAACATGCCTGCTGTACATGTGTGCCAACACTCAGAGCCTTAAGATAGGGTTTTCACCATATGTTTTTTGGTGAGAAACCTTCTATTTCAAGGTTCTGTGCGTTTTCAGACAAGTACAATATGTATTTATAGTGTTTCTGATGAAATCCCTCCTTTTAATGCATTTTCTCACAGAAAACGAGTCTCTCGCCATGAGAACATGGCTTTTTTGAAAAAGCATATTCTCGTCGAGAAATCGTGTTTTAAACAATAAAAACGACTCTCGGTCTTATTTAGTTCACATTTTTACTTTTGGTAGCCTAGCTCATATGTATAAAGCACTAAACGTTTTTATCGCTTTAAACGCATTTTCTCGACAAGGAAAGCACAATTTCATCAAAAACAAACAAAACAAGAAAAATGAATCTATTCAACAAGTCTGCAACACGTCCTTAAGAGTTACATGGTTTCACCCAATGTCAATGTGTAATTTCTCCAGTTCTGATCATTGTTTAGGTTGTTGGTAGCTTGGTCCAATGCCAAAACACAGTGAAATCTTTTTATGGCTTTAAACGCGTTTTCTCCTCGAGAGAAACATGATTTCACTAAAAACGTTATAGTTTAAACATGCCTGCTGTACATGTGTGCAAACACTCAGAGCCTTAAGATAGGGTTTTCACCAATGTGTTTTTTGGTGAGAAACCTTCTATTTCAAGGTTCTGTGCGTTTTCAGACAAGTACAATATGTATTTATAGTGTTTCTGATGAAATCCCTCCTTTTAATGCATTTTCTCACAGAAAATGAGTCTCTCGCCATGGGAACATGGCTTTTTTGAAAAAGCATATTCTCGTCAATAAATCGTGTTTTAAACAATAAAAACGACTCCCGGTCTTATTTAGTTCACATTTTTACTTTTGGTAACCTAGCTCATATGTATAAAGCACTAAACGTTTTTATCGCGTTAAACGCATTTTCTCGACAAGGAAAGCACAATTTCATCAAAAACAAACAAAACAAGAAAAATGAATCTATTCAACAAGTCTGCAGCACGTCCTGAAGAGTTACATGGTTTCATCCAATGTCAATGTGTAATTTCTCCAGTTCTGATCATTGTTTAGGTTGTTGGTAGCTTGGTCCAATGCCAAAACACAGTGAAATCTTTTTATGGCTTTAAACGCGTTTTCTCCTCAAGAGAAACATGATTTCACTAAAAACGTTATAGTTTAAACATGCCTGCTGTACATGTGTGCAAACACTCAGAGCCTTAAGATAGGGTTTTCACCAATGTGTTTTTTGGTGAGAAACCTTCTATTTCAAGGTTCTGTGCGTTTTCAGACAAGTACAATATGTATTTATAGTGTTTCTGATGAAATCCCTCCTTTTAATGCATTTTCTCACAGAAAACGAGTCTCTCGCCATGAGAACATGGCTTTTTTGAAAAAGCATATTCTCGTCGAGAAATCGTGTTTTACACAATAAAAACGACTCTCGGTCTTATTTAGTTCACATTTTTACTTTTGGTAACCTAGCCAATATGTATAAAGCACTAAACCTTTTTATCGCGTTAAACGCATTTTCTCGACAAGGAAAGCACAATTTCATCAAAAACAAACACAACAAAAAAGATGAATCTATTCAACAAGTCTGCAACACGGCCTGAAGAGTTACATGATTTCACCCAATGTCAATGTGTAATTTCTCCAGTTCTGATCATTGTTTAGGTTGTTGGTAGCTCGGTCCAATGCCAAAACACAGTGAAATCTTTTTATGGCTTTAAACGCGTTTTCTCCTCGAGAGAAACATGATTTCACTAAAAACGTTATAGTTTAAACATGCCTGCTGTACATGTGTGCAAACACTCAGAGCCTTAAGATAGGGTTTTCACCAATGTGTTTTTTGGTGAGAAACCTTCTATTTCAAGGTTCTGTGCGTTTTCAGACAAGTACAATATGTATTTATAGTGTTTCTGATGAAATCCCTCCTTTTAATGCATTTTCTCACAGAAAACGAGTCTCTCGCCATGAGAACATGGCTTTTTTGAAAAAGCATATTCTCGTCGAGAAATCGTGTTTTACACAATAAAAACGACTCTCGGTCTTATTTAGTTCACATTTTTACTTTTGGTAACCTAGCCAATATGTATAAAGCACTAAACCTTTTTATCGCGTTAAACGCATTTTCTCGACAAGGAAAGCACAATTTCATCAAAAACAAACACAACAAGAAAGATGAATCTATTCAACAAGTCTGCAACACGGCCTGAAGAGTTACATGATTTCACCCAATGTCAATGTGTAATTTCTCCAGTTCTGATCATTGTTTAGGTTGTTGGTAGCTCGGTCCAATGCCAAAACACAGTGAAATCTTTTTATGGCTTTAAAAGCGTTTTCTCCTCGAGAGAAACATGATTTCACTAAAAACGTTATAGTTTAAACATGCCTGCTGTACATGTGTGCAAACACTCAGAGCCTTAAGATAGGGTTTTCACCAATGTGTTTTTTGGTGAGAAACCTTCTATTTCAAGGTTCTGTGCGTTTTCAGACAAGTACAATATGTATTTATAGTGTTTCTGATGAAATCCCTCCTTTTAATGCATTTTCTCACAGAAAATGAGTCTCTCGCCATGGGAACATGGCTTTTTTGAAAAAGCATATTCTCGTCGAGAAATCGTGTTTTAAACAATAAAAACGACTCCCGGTCTTATTTAGTTCACATTTTTACTTTTGGTAACCTAGCTCATATGTATAAAGCACTAAACGTTTTTATCGCGTTAAACGCCTTTTCTCGACAAGAAAAGCACAATTTCATCAAAAACAAACAAAACAAGAAAAATGAATCTATTCAACAAGTCTGCAGCACGTCCTGAAGAGTTACATGGTTTCATCCAATGTAAATGTGTAATTTCTCCAGTTCTGATCATTGTTTAGGTTGTTGGTAGCTTGGTCCAATGTCAAAACACAGTGAAATCTTTTTATTGCTTTAAACGCGTTTTCTCAAGAGAAACATGATTTCACTAAAAACGTTATAGTTTAAACATGCCTGCTGTACATGTGTTGCAAACACTCAGAGCCTTAAGATAGGGTTTTCACCAATGTGTTTTTTGGTGAGAAACCTTCTATTTCAAGGTTCTGTGCGTTTTCAGACAAGTACAATATGTATTTATAGTGTTTCTGATGAAATCCCTCCTTTTAATGCATTTTCTCACAGAAAACGAGTCTCTCGCCATGAGAACATGGCTTTTTTGAAAAAGCATATTCTCGTCGAGAAATCGTGTTTTACACAATAAAAACGACTCTCGGTCTTATTTAGTTCACATTTTTACTTTTGGTAACCTAGCCCATATGTATAAAGCACTAAACCTTTTTATCGCGTTAAACGCATTTTGTCGACAAGGAAAGCACAATTTCATCAAAAACAAACACAACAAGAAAGATGAATCTATTCAACAAGTCTGCAACACGTCCTGAAGAGTTACATGGTTTCATCCAATGTCAATGTGTAATTTCTCCAGTTCTGATCATTGTTAGGTTGTTGGTAGCTTGGTCCAATGCCAAAACACAGTGAAATCTTTTTATGGCTTTAAACGCGTTTTCTCCTCGAGAGAAACATGATTTCACTAAAAACGTTATAGTTTAAACATGCCTGCTGTACATGTGTGCAAACACTCAGAGCCTTAAGATAGGGTTTTCACCAATGTGTTTTTTGGTGAGAAACCTTCTATTTCAAGGTTCTGTGCGTTTTCAGACAAGTACAATATGTATTTATAGTGTTTCTGATGAAATCCCTCCTTTTAATGCATTTTCTCACAGAAAACGAGTCTCTCGCCATGAGAACATGGCTTTTTTGAAAAAGCATATTCTCGTCGAGAAATCGTGTTTTAAACAATAAAAACGACTCTCGGTCTTATTTAGTTCACATTTTTACTTTTGGTAGCCTAGCTCATATGTATAAAGCACTAAACGTTTTTATCGCTTTAAACGCATTTTCTCGACAAGGAAAGCACAATTTCATCAAAAACAAACAAAACAAGAAAAATGAATCTATTCAACAAGTCTGCAACACGTCCTTAAGAGTTACATGGTTTCACCCAATGTCAATGTGTAATTTCTCCAGTTCTGATCATTGTTTAGGTTGTTGGTAGCTTGGTCCAATGCCAAAACACAGTGAAATCTTTTTATGGCTTTAAACGCGTTTTCTCCTCGAGAGAAACATGATTTCACTAAAAACGTTATAGTTTAAACATGCCTGCTGTACATGTGTGCAAACACTCAGAGCCTTAAGATAGGGTTTTCACCAATGTGTTTTTTGGTGAGAAACCTTCTATTTCAAGGTTCTGTGCGTTTTCAGACAAGTACAATATGTATTTATAGTGTTTCTGATGAAATCCCTCCTTTTAATGCATTTTCTCACAGAAAATGAGTCTCTCGCCATGGGAACATGGCTTTTTTGAAAAAGTATATTCTCGTCGAGAAATCGTGTTTTAAACAATAAAAACGACTCCCGGTCTTATTTAGTTCACATTTTTACTTTTGGTAACCTAGCTCATATGTATAAAGCACTAAACGTTTTTATCGCGTTAAACGCATTTTCTCGACAAGGAAAGCACAATTTCATCAAAAACAAACAAAACAAGAAAAATGAATCTATTCAACAAGTCTGCAACACGTCCTTAAGAGTTACATGGTTTCACCCAATGTCAATGTGTAATTTCTCCAGTTCTGATCATTGTTTAGGTTGTTGGTAGCTTGGTCCAATGCCAAAACACAGTGAAATCTTTTTATGGCTTTAAACGCGTTTTCTCCTCGAGAGAAACATGATTTCACTAAAAACGTTATAGTTTAAACATGCCTGCTGTACATGTGTGCAAACACTCAGAGCCTTAAGATAGGGTTTTCACCAATGTGTTTTTTGGTGAGAAACCTTCTATTTCAAGGTTCTGTGCGTTTTCAGACAAGTACAATATGTATTTATAGTGTTTCTGATGAAATCCCTCCTTTTAATGCATTTTCTCACAGAAAACGAGTCTCTCGCCATGAGAACATGGCTTTTTTGAAAAAGCATATTCTCGTCGAGAAATCGTGTTTTACACAATAAAAACGACTCCCGGTCTTATTTAGTTCACATTTTTACTTTTGGTAACCTAGCTCATATGTATAAAGCACTAAACATTTTTATCGCTTTAAACGCATTTTCTCGACAAGGAAAGCACAATTTCATCAAAAACAAACACAACAAGAAAGATGAATCTATTCAACAAGTCTGCAACACGTCCTGAAGAGTTACATGATTTCACCCAATGTCAATGTGTAATTTCTCCAGTTCTGATCATTGTTTAGGTTGTTGGTAGCTTGGTCCAATGCCAAAACACAGTGAAATCTTTTTATGGCTTTAAACGCGTTTTCTCCTCGAGAGAAACATGATTTCACTAAAAACGTTATAGTTTAAACATGCCTGCTGTACATGTGTGCAAACACTCAGAGCCTTAAGATAGGGTTTTCACCAATGTGTTTTTTGGTGAGAAACCTTCTATTTCAAGGTTCTGTGCGTTTTCAGACAAGTACAATATGTATTTATAGTGTTTCTGATGAAATCCCTCCTTTTAATGCATTTTCTCACAGAAAACGAGTCTCTCGCCATGAGAACATGGCTTTTTTGAAAAAGCATATTCTCGTCGAGAAATCGTGTTTTAAACAATAAAAACGACTCTCGGTCTTATTTAGTTCACATTTTTACTTTTGGTAGCCTAGCTCATATGTATAAAGCACTAAACGTTTTTATCGCTTTAAACGCATTTTCTCGACAAGGAAAGCACAATTTCATCAAAAACAAACAAAACAAGAAAAATGAATCTATTCAACAAGTCTGCAACACGTCCTTAAGAGTTACATGGTTTCACCCAATGTCAATGTGTAATTTCTCCAGTTCTGATCATTGTTTAGGTTGTTGGTAGCTTGGTCCAATGCCAAAACACAGTGAAATCTTTTTATGGCTTTAAACGCGTTTTCTCCTCGAGAGAAACATGATTTCACTAAAAACGTTATAGTTTAAACATGCCTGCTGTACATGTGTGCAAACACTCAGAGCCTTAAGATAGGGTTTTCACCAATGTGTTTTTTGGTGAGAAACCTTCTATTTCAAGGTTCTGTGCGTTTTCAGACAAGTACAATATGTATTTATAGTGTTTCTGATGAAATCCCTCCTTTTAATGCATTTTCTCACAGAAAATGAGTCTCTCGCCATGGGAACATGGCTTTTTTGAAAAAGTATATTCTCGTCGAGAAATCGTGTTTTAAACAATAAAAACGACTCCCGGTCTTATTTAGTTCACATTTTTACTTTTGGTAACCTAGCTCATATGTATAAAGCACTAAACGTTTTTATCGCGTTAAACGCATTTTCTCGACAAGGAAAGCACAATTTCATCAAAAACAAACAAAACAAGAAAAATGAATCTATTCAACAAGTCTGCAACACGTCCTTAAGAGTTACATGATTTCACCCAATGTCAATGTGTAATTTCTCCAGTTCTGATCATTGTTTAGGTTGTTGGTAGCTTGGTCCAATGCCAAAACACAGTGAAATCTTTTTATGGCTTTAAACGCGTTTTCTCCTCGAGAGAAACATGATTTCACTAAAAACGTTATAGTTTAAACATGTCTGCTGTACATGTGTGCAAACACTCAGAGCCTTAAGATAGGGTTTTCACCAATGTGTTTTTTGGTGAGAAACCTTCTATTTCAAGGTTCTGTGCGTTTTCAGACAAGTACAATATGTATTTATAGTGTTTCTGATGAAATCCCTACTTTTAATGCATTTTCTCACAGAAAACGAGTCTCTCGCCATGAGAACATGGCTTTTTTGAAAAAGCATATTCTCGTCGAGAAATCGTGTTTTACACAATAAAAACGACTCTCGGTCTTATTTAGTTCACATTTTTACTTTTGGTAACCTAGCCCATATGTATAAAGCACTAAACCTTTTTATCGCGATAAACGCATTTTCTCGACAAGGAAAGCACAATTTCATCAAAAACAAACACAACAAGAAAGATGAATCTATTCAACAAGTCTGCAACACGTCCTGAAGAGTTACATGATTTCACCCAATGTCAATGTGTAATTTCTCCAGTTCTGATCATTGTTTAGGTTGTTGGTAGCTCGGTCCAATGCCAAAACACAGTGAAATCTTTTTATGGCTTTAAACGCGTTTTCTCCTCGAGAGAAACATGATTTCACTAAAAACGTTATAGTTTAAACATGCCTGCTGTAAATGTGTGCAAACACTCAGAGCCTTAAGATAGGGTTTTCACCAATGTGTTTTTTGGTGAGAAACCTTCTATTTCAAGGTTCTGTGCGTTTTCAGACAAGTACAATATGTATTTATAGTGTTTCTGATGAAATCCCTCCTTTTAATGCATTTTCTCACAGAAAATGAGTCTCTCGCCATGGGAACATGGCTTTTTTGAAAAAGCATATTCTCGTCAATAAATCGTGTTTTAAACAATAAAAACGACTCCCGGTCTTATTTAGTTCACATTTTTACTTTTGGTAACCTAGCTCATATGTATAAAGCACTAAACGTTTTTATCGCGTTAAACGCATTTTCTCGACAAGGAAAGCACAATTTCATCAAAAACAAACAAAACAAGAAAAATGAATCTATTCAACAAGTCTGCAGCACGTCCTGAAGAGTTACATGGTTTCATCCAATGTCAATGTGTAATTTCTCCAGTTCTGATCATTGTTTAGGTTGTTGGTAGCTTGGTCCAATGCCAAAACACAGTGAAATCTTTTTATGGCTTTAAACGCGTTTTCTCCTCAAGAGAAACATGATTTCACTAAAAACGTTATAGTTTAAACATGCCTGCTGTACATGTGTGCAAACACTCAGAGCCTTAAGATAGGGTTTTCACCAATGTGTTTTTTGGTGAGAAACCTTCTATTTCAAGGTTCTGTGCGTTTTCAGACAAGTACAATATGTATTTATAGTGTTTCTGATGAAATCCCTCCTTTTAATGCATTTTCTCACAGAAAACGAGTCTCTCGCCATGAGAACATGGCTTTTTTGAAAAAGCATATTCTCGTCGAGAAATCGTGTTTTACACAATAAAAACGACTCTCGGTCTTATTTAGTTCACATTTTTACTTTTGGTAACCTAGCCCATATGTATAAAGCACTAAACCTTTTTATCGCGTTAAACGCATTTTGTCGACAAGGAAAGCACAATTTCATCAAAAACAAACACAACAAGAAAGATGAATCTATTCAACAAGTCTGCAACACGTCCTGAAGAGTTACATGGTTTCATCCAATGTCAATGTGTAATTTCTCCAGTTCTGATCATTGTTAGGTTGTTGGTAGCTTGGTCCAATGCCAAAACACAGTGAAATCTTTTTATGGCTTTAAACGCGTTTTCTCCTCGAGAGAAACATGATTTCACTAAAAACGTTATAGTTTAAACATGCCTGCTGTACATGTGTGCAAACACTCAGAGCCTTAAGATAGGGTTTTCACCAATGTGTTTTTTGGTGAGAAACCTTCTATTTCAAGGTTCTGTGCGTTTTCAGACAAGTACAATATGTATTTATAGTGTTTCTGATGAAATCCCTCCTTTTAATGCATTTTCTCACAGAAAACGAGTCTCTCGCCATGAGAACATGGCTTTTTTGAAAAAGCATATTCTCGTCGAGAAATCGTGTTTTAAACAATAAAAACGACTCTCGGTCTTATTTAGTTCACATTTTTACTTTTGGTAGCCTAGCTCATATGTATAAAGCACTAAACGTTTTTATCGCTTTAAACGCATTTTCTCGACAAGGAAAGCACAATTTCATCAAAAACAAACAAAACAAGAAAAATGAATCTATTCAACAAGTCTGCAACACGTCCTTAAGAGTTACATGGTTTCACCCAATGTCAATGTGTAATTTCTCCAGTTCTGATCATTGTTTAGGTTGTTGGTAGCTTGGTCCAATGCCAAAACACAGTGAAATCTTTTTATGGCTTTAAACGCGTTTTCTCCTCGAGAGAAACATGATTTCACTAAAAACGTTATAGTTTAAACATGCCTGCTGTACATGTGTGCAAACACTCAGAGCCTTAAGATAGGGTTTTCACCAATGTGTTTTTTGGTGAGAAACCTTCTATTTCAAGGTTCTGTGCGTTTTCAGACAAGTACAATATGTATTTATAGTGTTTCTGATGAAATCCCTCCTTTTAATGCATTTTCTCACAGAAAATGAGTCTCTCGCCATGGGAACATGGCTTTTTTGAAAAAGTATATTCTCGTCGAGAAATCGTGTTTTAAACAATAAAAACGACTCCCGGTCTTATTTAGTTCACATTTTTACTTTTGGTAACCTAGCTCATATGTATAAAGCACTAAACGTTTTTATCGCGTTAAACGCATTTTCTCGACAAGGAAAGCACAATTTCATCAAAAACAAACAAAACAAGAAAAATGAATCTATTCAACAAGTCTGCAACACGTCCTTAAGAGTTACATGGTTTCACCCAATGTCAATGTGTAATTTCTCCAGTTCTGATCATTGTTTAGGTTGTTGGTAGCTTGGTCCAATGCCAAAACACAGTGAAATCTTTTTATGGCTTTAAACGCGTTTTCTCCTCGAGAGAAACATGATTTCACTAAAAACGTTATAGTTTAAACATGCCTGCTGTACATGTGTGCAAACACTCAGAGCCTTAAGATAGGGTTTTCACCAATGTGTTTTTTGGTGAGAAACCTTCTATTTCAAGGTTCTGTGCGTTTTCAGACAAGTACAATATGTATTTATAGTGTTTCTGATGAAATCCCTCCTTTTAATGCATTTTCTCACAGAAAACGAGTCTCTCGCCATGAGAACATGGCTTTTTTGAAAAAGCATATTCTCGTCGAGAAATCGTGTTTTACACAATAAAAACGACTCCCGGTCTTATTTAGTTCACATTTTTACTTTTGGTAACCTAGCTCATATGTATAAAGCACTAAACATTTTTATCGCTTTAAACGCATTTTCTCGACAAGGAAAGCACAATTTCATCAAAAACAAACACAACAAGAAAGATGAATCTATTCAACAAGTCTGCAACACGTCCTGAAGAGTTACATGATTTCACCCAATGTCAATGTGTAATTTCTCCAGTTCTGATCATTGTTTAGGTTGTTGGTAGCTTGGTCCAATGCCAAAACACAGTGAAATCTTTTTATGGCTTTAAACGCGTTTTCTCCTCGAGAGAAACATGATTTCACTAAAAACGTTATAGTTTAAACATGCCTGCTGTACATGTGTGCAAACACTCAGAGCCTTAAGATAGGGTTTTCACCAATGTGTTTTTTGGTGAGAAACCTTCTATTTCAAGGTTCTGTGCGTTTTCAGACAAGTACAATATGTATTTATAGTGTTTCTGATGAAATCCCTCCTTTTAATGCATTTTCTCACAGAAAACGAGTCTCTCGCCATGAGAACATGGCTTTTTTGAAAAAGCATATTCTCGTCGAGAAATCGTGTTTTAAACAATAAAAACGACTCTCGGTCTTATTTAGTTCACATTTTTACTTTTGGTAGCCTAGCTCATATGTATAAAGCACTAAACGTTTTTATCGCTTTAAACGCATTTTCTCGACAAGGAAAGCACAATTTCATCAAAAACAAACAAAACAAGAAAAATGAATCTATTCAACAAGTCTGCAACACGTCCTTAAGAGTTACATGATTTCACCCAATGTCAATGTGTAATTTCTCCAGTTCTGATCATTGTTTAGGTTGTTGGTAGCTTGGTCCAATGCCAAAACACAGTGAAATCTTTTTATGGCTTTAAACGCGTTTTCTCCTCGAGAGAAACATGATTTCACTAAAAACGTTATAGTTTAAACATGTCTGCTGTACATGTGTGCAAACACTCAGAGCCTTAAGATAGGGTTTTCACCAATGTGTTTTTTGGTGAGAAACCTTCTATTTCAAGGTTCTGTGCGTTTTCAGACAAGTACAATATGTATTTATAGTGTTTCTGATGAAATCCCTACTTTTAATGCATTTTCTCACAGAAAACGAGTCTCTCGCCATGAGAACATGGCTTTTTTGAAAAAGCATATTCTCGTCGAGAAATCGTGTTTTACACAATAAAAACGACTCTCGGTCTTATTTAGTTCACATTTTTACTTTTGGTAACCTAGCCCATATGTATAAAGCACTAAACCTTTTTATCGCGATAAACGCATTTTCTCGACAAGGAAAGCACAATTTCATCAAAAACAAACACAACAAGAAAGATGAATCTATTCAACAAGTCTGCAACACGTCCTGAAGAGTTACATGATTTCACCCAATGTCAATGTGTAATTTCTCCAGTTCTGATCATTGTTTAGGTTGTTGGTAGCTCGGTCCAATGCCAAAACACAGTGAAATCTTTTTATGGCTTTAAACGCGTTTTCTCCTCGAGAGAAACATGATTTCACTAAAAACGTTATAGTTTAAACATGCCTGCTGTAAATGTGTGCAAACACTCAGAGCCTTAAGATAGGGTTTTCACCAATGTGTTTTTTGGTGAGAAACCTTCTATTTCAAGGTTCTGTGCGTTTTCAGACAAGTACAATATGTATTTATAGTGTTTCTGATGAAATCCCTCCTTTTAATGCATTTTCTCACAGAAAATGAGTCTCTCGCCATGGGAACATGGCTTTTTTGAAAAAGCATATTCTCGTCAATAAATCGTGTTTTAAACAATAAAAACGACTCCCGGTCTTATTTAGTTCACATTTTTACTTTTGGTAACCTAGCTCATATGTATAAAGCACTAAACGTTTTTATCGCGTTAAACGCATTTTCTCGACAAGGAAAGCACAATTTCATCAAAAACAAACAAAACAAGAAAAATGAATCTATTCAACAAGTCTGCAGCACGTCCTGAAGAGTTACATGGTTTCATCCAATGTCAATGTGTAATTTCTCCAGTTCTGATCATTGTTTAGGTTGTTGGTAGCTTGGTCCAATGCCAAAACACAGTGAAATCTTTTTATGGCTTTAAACGCGTTTTCTCCTCAAGAGAAACATGATTTCACTAAAAACGTTATAGTTTAAACATGCCTGCTGTACATGTGTGCAAACACTCAGAGCCTTAAGATAGGGTTTTCACCAATGTGTTTTTTGGTGAGAAACCTTCTATTTCAAGGTTCTGTGCGTTTTCAGACAAGTACAATATGTATTTATAGTGTTTCTGATGAAATCCCTCCTTTTAATGCATTTTCTCACAGAAAACGAGTCTCTCGCCATGAGAACATGGCTTTTTTGAAAAAGCATATTCTCGTCGAGAAATCATGTTTTACACAATAAAAACGACTCTCGGTCTTATTTAGTTCACATTTTTACTTTTGGTAACCTAGCCAATATGTATAAAGCACTAAACCTTTTTATCGCGTTAAACGCATTTTCTCGACAAGGAAAGCACAATTTCATCAAAAACAAACACAACAAGAAAGATGAATCTATTCAACAAGTCTGCAACACGGCCTGAAGAGTTACATGATTTCACCCAATGTCAATGTGTAATTTCTCCAGTTCTGATCATTGTTTAGGTTGTTGGTAGCTCGGTCCAATGCCAAAACACAGTGAAATCTTTTTATGGCTTTAAACGCGTTTTCTCCTCGAGAGAAACATGATTTCACTAAAAACGTTATAGTTTAAACATGCCTGCTGTACATGTGTGCAAACACTCAGAGCCTTAAGATAGGGTTTTCACCAATGTGTTTTTTGGTGAGAAACCTTCTATTTCAAGGTTCTGTGCGTTTTCAGACAAGTACAATATGTATTTATAGTGTTTCTGATGAAATCCCTCCTTTTAATGCATTTTCTCACAGAAAATGAGTCTCTCGCCATGGGAACATGGCTTTTTTGAAAAAGCATATTCTCGTCAATAAATCGTGTTTTAAACAATAAAAACGACTCCCGGTCTTATTTAGTTCACATTTTTACTTTTGGTAACCTAGCTCATATGTATAAAGCACTAAACGTTTTTATCGCGTTAAACGCATTTTCTCGACAAGGAAAGCACAATTTCATCAAAAACAAACAAAACAAGAAAAATGAATCTATTCAACAAGTCTGCAGCACGTCCTGAAGAGTTACATGGTTTCATCCAATGTCAATGTGTAATTTCTCCAGTTCTGATCATTGTTTAGGTTGTTGGTAGCTTGGTCCAATGCCAAAACACAGTGAAATCTTTTTATGGCTTTAAACGCGTTTTCTCCTCAAGAGAAACATGATTTCACTAAAAACGTTATAGTTTAAACATGCCTGCTGTACATGTGTGCAAACACTCAGAGCCTTAAGATAGGGTTTTCACCAATGTGTTTTTTGGTGAGAAACCTTCTATTTCAAGGTTCTGTGCGTTTTCAGACAAGTACAATATGTATTTATAGTGTTTCTGATGAAATCCCTCCTTTTAATGCATTTTCTCACAGAAAACGAGTCTCTCGCCATGAGAACATGGCTTTTTTGAAAAAGCATATTCTCGTCGAGAAATCGTGTTTTACACAATAAAAACGACTCTCGGTCTTATTTAGTTCACATTTTTACTTTTGGTAACCTAGCCAATATGTATAAAGCACTAAACCTTTTTATCGCGTTAAACGCATTTTCTCGACAAGGAAAGCACAATTTCATCAAAAACAAACACAACAAGAAAGATGAATCTATTCAACAAGTCTGCAACACGGCCTGAAGAGTTACATGATTTCACCCAATGTCAATGTGTAATTTCTCCAGTTCTGATCATTGTTTAGGTTGTTGGTAGCTCGGTCCAATGCCAAAACACAGTGAAATCTTTTTATGGCTTTAAACGCGTTTTCTCCTCGAGAGAAACATGATTTCACTAAAAACGTTATAGTTTAAACATGCCTGCTGTACATGTGTGCAAACACTCAGAGCCTTAAGATAGGGTTTTCACCAATGTGTTTTTTGGTGAGAAACCTTCTATTTCAAGGTTCTGTGCGTTTTCAGACAAGTACAATATGTATTTATAGTGTTTCTGATGAAATCCCTCCTTTTAATGCATTTTCTCACAGAAAACGAGTCTCTCGCCATGAGAACATGGCTTTTTTGAAAAAGCATATTCTCGTCGAGAAATCGTGTTTTACACAATAAAAACGACTCTCGGTCTTATTTAGTTCACATTTTTACTTTTGGTAACCTAGCCAATATGTATAAAGCACTAAACCTTTTTATCGCGTTAAACGCATTTTCTCGACAAGGAAAGCACAATTTCATCAAAAACAAACACAACAAGAAAGATGAATCTATTCAACAAGTCTGCAACACGGCCTGAAGAGTTACATGATTTCACCCAATGTCAATGTGTAATTTCTCCAGTTCTGATCATTGTTTAGGTTGTTGGTAGCTCGGTCCAATGCCAAAACACAGTGAAATCTTTTTATGGCTTTAAAAGCGTTTTCTCCTCGAGAGAAACATGATTTCACTAAAAACGTTATAGTTTAAACATGCCTGCTGTACATGTGTGCAAACACTCAGAGCCTTAAGATAGGGTTTTCACCAATGTGTTTTTTGGTGAGAAACCTTCTATTTCAAGGTTCTGTGCGTTTTCAGACAAGTACAATATGTATTTATAGTGTTTCTGATGAAATCCCTCCTTTTAATGCATTTTCTCACAGAAAATGAGTCTCTCGCCATGGGAACATGGCTTTTTTGAAAAAGCATATTCTCGTCGAGAAATCGTGTTTTAAACAATAAAAACGACTCCCGGTCTTATTTAGTTCACATTTTTACTTTTGGTAACCTAGCTCATATGTATAAAGCACTAAACCTTTTTATCGCGTTAAACGCCTTTTCTCGACAAGAAAAGCACAATTTCATCAAAAACAAACAAAACAAGAAAAATGAATCTATTCAACAAGTCTGCAGCACGTCCTGAAGAGTTACATGGTTTGATCCAATGTAAATGTGTAATTTCTCCAGTTCTGATCATTGTTTAGGTTGTTGGTAGCTTGGTCCAATGTCAAAACACAGTGAAATCTTTTTATGGCTTTAAACGCGTTTTCTCCTCAAGAGAAACATGATTTCACTAAAAACGTTATAGTTTAAACATGCCTGCTGTACATGTGTTGCAAACACTCAGAGCCTTAAGATAGGGTTTTCACCAATGTGTTTTTTGGTGAGAAACCTTCTATTTCAAGGTTCTGTGCGTTTTCAGACAAGTACAATATGTATTTATAGTGTTTCTGATGAAATCCCTCCTTTTAATGCATTTTCTCACAGAAAACGAGTCTCTCGCCATGAGAACATGGCTTTTTTGAAAAAGCATATTCTCGTCGAGAAATCGTGTTTTACACAATAAAAACGACTCTCGGTCTTATTTAGTTCACATTTTTACTTTTGGTAACCTAGCCCATATGTATAAAGCACTAAACCTTTTTATCGCGTTAAACGCATTTTGTCGACAAGGAAAGCACAATTTCATCAAAAACAAACACAACAAGAAAGATGAATCTATTCAACAAGTCTGCAACACGTCCTGAAGAGTTACATGGTTTCATCCAATGTCAATGTGTAATTTCTCCAGTTCTGATCATTGTTAGGTTGTTGGTAGCTTGGTCCAATGCCAAAACACAGTGAAATCTTTTTATGGCTTTAAACGCGTTTTCTCCTCGAGAGAAACATGATTTCACTAAAAACGTTATAGTTTAAACATGCCTGCTGTACATGTGTGCAAACACTCAGAGCCTTAAGATAGGGTTTTCACCAATGTGTTTTTTGGTGAGAAACCTTCTATTTCAAGGTTCTGTGCGTTTTCAGACAAGTACAATATGTATTTATAGTGTTTCTGATGAAATCCCTCCTTTTAATGCATTTTCTCACAGAAAACGAGTCTCTCGCCATGAGAACATGGCTTTTTTGAAAAAGCATATTCTCGTCGAGAAATCGTGTTTTAAACAATAAAAACGACTCTCGGTCTTATTTAGTTCACATTTTTACTTTTGGTAGCCTAGCTCATATGTATAAAGCACTAAACGTTTTTATCGCTTTAAACGCATTTTCTCGACAAGGAAAGCACAATTTCATCAAAAACAAACAAAACAAGAAAAATGAATCTATTCAACAAGTCTGCAACACGTCCTTAAGAGTTACATGGTTTCACCCAATGTCAATGTGTAATTTCTCCAGTTCTGATCATTGTTTAGGTTGTTGGTAGCTTGGTCCAATGCCAAAACACAGTGAAATCTTTTTATGGCTTTAAACGCGTTTTCTCCTCGAGAGAAACATGATTTCACTAAAAACGTTATAGTTTAAACATGCCTGCTGTACATGTGTGCAAACACTCAGAGCCTTAAGATAGGGTTTTCACCAATGTGTTTTTTGGTGAGAAACCTTCTATTTCAAGGTTCTGTGCGTTTTCAGACAAGTACAATATGTATTTATAGTGTTTCTGATGAAATCCCTCCTTTTAATGCATTTTCTCACAGAAAATGAGTCTCTCGCCATGGGAACATGGCTTTTTTGAAAAAGTATATTCTCGTCGAGAAATCGTGTTTTAAACAATAAAAACGACTCCCGGTCTTATTTAGTTCACATTTTTACTTTTGGTAACCTAGCTCATATGTATAAAGCACTAAACGTTTTTATCGCGTTAAACGCATTTTCTCGACAAGGAAAGCACAATTTCATCAAAAACAAACAAAACAAGAAAAATGAATCTATTCAACAAGTCTGCAACACGTCCTTAAGAGTTACATGGTTTCACCCAATGTCAATGTGTAATTTCTCCAGTTCTGATCATTGTTTAGGTTGTTGGTAGCTTGGTCCAATGCCAAAACACAGTGAAATCTTTTTATGGCTTTAAACGCGTTTTCTCCTCGAGAGAAACATGATTTCACTAAAAACGTTATAGTTTAAACATGCCTGCTGTACATGTGTGCAAACACTCAGAGCCTTAAGATAGGGTTTTCACCAATGTGTTTTTTGGTGAGAAACCTTCTATTTCAAGGTTCTGTGCGTTTTCAGACAAGTACAATATGTATTTATAGTGTTTCTGATGAAATCCCTCCTTTTAATGCATTTTCTCACAGAAAACGAGTCTCTCGCCATGAGAACATGGCTTTTTTGAAAAAGCATATTCTCGTCGAGAAATCGTGTTTTACACAATAAAAACGACTCCCGGTCTTATTTAGTTCACATTTTTACTTTTGGTAACCTAGCTCATATGTATAAAGCACTAAACATTTTTATCGCTTTAAACGCATTTTCTCGACAAGGAAAGCACAATTTCATCAAAAACAAACACAACAAGAAAGATGAATCTATTCAACAAGTCTGCAACACGTCCTGAAGAGTTACATGATTTCACCCAATGTCAATGTGTAATTTCTCCAGTTCTGATCATTGTTTAGGTTGTTGGTAGCTTGGTCCAATGCCAAAACACAGTGAAATCTTTTTATGGCTTTAAACGCGTTTTCTCCTCGAGAGAAACATGATTTCACTAAAAACGTTATAGTTTAAACATGCCTGCTGTACATGTGTGCAAACACTCAGAGCCTTAAGATAGGGTTTTCACCAATGTGTTTTTTGGTGAGAAACCTTCTATTTCAAGGTTCTGTGCGTTTTCAGACAAGTACAATATGTATTTATAGTGTTTCTGATGAAATCCCTCCTTTTAATGCATTTTCTCACAGAAAACGAGTCTCTCGCCATGAGAACATGGCTTTTTTGAAAAAGCATATTCTCGTCGAGAAATCGTGTTTTAAACAATAAAAACGACTCTCGGTCTTATTTAGTTCACATTTTTACTTTTGGTAGCCTAGCTCATATGTATAAAGCACTAAACGTTTTTATCGCTTTAAACGCATTTTCTCGACAAGGAAAGCACAATTTCATCAAAAACAAACAAAACAAGAAAAATGAATCTATTCAACAAGTCTGCAACACGTCCTTAAGAGTTACATGGTTTCACCCAATGTCAATGTGTAATTTCTCCAGTTCTGATCATTGTTTAGGTTGTTGGTAGCTTGGTCCAATGCCAAAACACAGTGAAATCTTTTTATGGCTTTAAACGCGTTTTCTCCTCGAGAGAAACATGATTTCACTAAAAACGTTATAGTTTAAACATGCCTGCTGTACATGTGTGCAAACACTCAGAGCCTTAAGATAGGGTTTTCACCAATGTGTTTTTTGGTGAGAAACCTTCTATTTCAAGGTTCTGTGCGTTTTCAGACAAGTACAATATGTATTTATAGTGTTTCTGATGAAATCCCTCCTTTTAATGCATTTTCTCACAGAAAATGAGTCTCTCGCCATGGGAACATGGCTTTTTTGAAAAAGTATATTCTCGTCGAGAAATCGTGTTTTAAACAATAAAAACGACTCCCGGTCTTATTTAGTTCACATTTTTACTTTTGGTAACCTAGCTCATATGTATAAAGCACTAAACGTTTTTATCGCGTTAAACGCATTTTCTCGACAAGGAAAGCACAATTTCATCAAAAACAAACAAAACAAGAAAAATGAATCTATTCAACAAGTCTGCAACACGTCCTTAAGAGTTACATGGTTTCACCCAATGTCAATGTGTAATTTCTCCAGTTCTGATCATTGTTTAGGTTGTTGGTAGCTTGGTCCAATGCCAAAACACAGTGAAATCTTTTTATGGCTTTAAACGCGTTTTCTCCTCGAGAGAAACATGATTTCACTAAAAACGTTATAGTTTAAACATGCCTGCTGTACATGTGTGCAAACACTCAGAGCCTTAAGATAGGGTTTTCACCAATGTGTTTTTTGGTGAGAAACCTTCTATTTCAAGGTTCTGTGCGTTTTCAGACAAGTACAATATGTATTTATAGTGTTTCTGATGAAATCCCTCCTTTTAATGCATTTTCTCACAGAAAATGAGTCTCTCGCCATGGGAACATGGCTTTTTTGAAAAAGCATATTCTCGTCAAGAAATCGTGTTTTAAACAATAAAAACGACTCCCGGTCTTATTTAGTTCACATTTTTACTTTTGGTAACCTAGCTCATATGTATAAAGCACTAAACCTTTTTATCGCGTTAAACGCCTTTTCTCGACAAGAAAAGCACAATTTCATCAAAAACAAACAAAACAAGAAAAATGAATCTATTCAACAAGTCTGCAGCACGTCCTGAAGAGTTACATGGTTTCATCCAATGTAAATGTGTAATTTCTCCAGTTCTGATCATTGTTTAGGTTGTTGGTAGCTTGGTCCAATGTCAAAACACAGTGAAATCTTTTTATGGCTTTAAACGCGTTTTCTCCTCAAGAGAAACATGATTTCACTAAAAACGTTATAGTTTAAACATGCCTGCTGTACATGTGTTGCAAACACTCAGAGCCTTAAGATAGGGTTTTCACCAATGTGTTTTTTGGTGAGAAACCTTCTATTTCAAGGTTCTGTGCGTTTTCAGACAAGTACAATATGTATTTATAGTGTTTCTGATGAAATCCCTCCTTTTAATGCATTTTCTCACAGAAAACGAGTCTCTCGCCATGAGAACATGGCTTTTTTGAAAAAGCATATTCTCGTCGAGAAATCGTGTTTTACACAATAAAAACGACTCTCGGTCTTATTTAGTTCACATTTTTACTTTTGGTAACCTAGCCCATATGTATAAAGCACTAAACCTTTTTATCGCGTTAAACGCATTTTGTCGACAAGGAAAGCACAATTTCATCAAAAACAAACACAACAAGAAAGATGAATCTATTCAACAAGTCTGCAACACGTCCTGAAGAGTTACATGGTTTCATCCAATGTCAATGTGTAATTTCTCCAGTTCTGATCATTGTTAGGTTGTTGGTAGCTTGGTCCAATGCCAAAACACAGTGAAATCTTTTTATGGCTTTAAACGCGTTTTCTCCTCGAGAGAAACATGATTTCACTAAAAACGTTATAGTTTAAACATGCCTGCTGTACATGTGTGCAAACACTCAGAGCCTTAAGATAGGGTTTTCACCAATGTGTTTTTTGGTGAGAAACCTTCTATTTCAAGGTTCTGTGCGTTTTCAGACAAGTACAATATGTATTTATAGTGTTTCTGATGAAATCCCTCCTTTTAATGCATTTTCTCACAGAAAACGAGTCTCTCGCCATGAGAACATGGCTTTTTTGAAAAAGCATATTCTCGTCGAGAAATCGTGTTTTAAACAATAAAAACGACTCTCGGTCTTATTTAGTTCACATTTTTACTTTTGGTAGCCTAGCTCATATGTATAAAGCACTAAACGTTTTTATCGCTTTAAACGCATTTTCTCGACAAGGAAAGCACAATTTCATCAAAAACAAACAAAACAAGAAAAATGAATCTATTCAACAAGTCTGCAACACGTCCTTAAGAGTTACATGGTTTCACCCAATGTCAATGTGTAATTTCTCCAGTTCTGATCATTGTTTAGGTTGTTGGTAGCTTGGTCCAATGCCAAAACACAGTGAAATCTTTTTATGGCTTTAAACGCGTTTTCTCCTCGAGAGAAACATGATTTCACTAAAAACGTTATAGTTTAAACATGCCTGCTGTACATGTGTGCAAACACTCAGAGCCTTAAGATAGGGTTTTCACCAATGTGTTTTTTGGTGAGAAACCTTCTATTTCAAGGTTCTGTGCGTTTTCAGACAAGTACAATATGTATTTATAGTGTTTCTGATGAAATCCCTCCTTTTAATGCATTTTCTCACAGAAAATGAGTCTCTCGCCATGGGAACATGGCTTTTTTGAAAAAGTATATTCTCGTCGAGAAATCGTGTTTTAAACAATAAAAACGACTCCCGGTCTTATTTAGTTCACATTTTTACTTTTGGTAACCTAGCTCATATGTATAAAGCACTAAACGTTTTTATCGCGTTAAACGCATTTTCTCGACAAGGAAAGCACAATTTCATCAAAAACAAACAAAACAAGAAAAATGAATCTATTCAACAAGTCTGCAACACGTCCTTAAGAGTTACATGGTTTCACCCAATGTCAATGTGTAATTTCTCCAGTTCTGATCATTGTTTAGGTTGTTGGTAGCTTGGTCCAATGCCAAAACACAGTGAAATCTTTTTATGGCTTTAAACGCGTTTTCTCCTCGAGAGAAACATGATTTCACTAAAAACGTTATAGTTTAAACATGCCTGCTGTACATGTGTGCAAACACTCAGAGCCTTAAGATAGGGTTTTCACCAATGTGTTTTTTGGTGAGAAACCTTCTATTTCAAGGTTCTGTGCGTTTTCAGACAAGTACAATATGTATTTATAGTGTTTCTGATGAAATCCCTCCTTTTAATGCATTTTCTCACAGAAAACGAGTCTCTCGCCATGAGAACATGGCTTTTTTGAAAAAGCATATTCTCGTCGAGAAATCGTGTTTTACACAATAAAAACGACTCCCGGTCTTATTTAGTTCACATTTTTACTTTTGGTAACCTAGCTCATATGTATAAAGCACTAAACATTTTTATCGCTTTAAACGCATTTTCTCGACAAGGAAAGCACAATTTCATCAAAAACAAACACAACAAGAAAGATGAATCTATTCAACAAGTCTGCAACACGTCCTGAAGAGTTACATGATTTCACCCAATGTCAATGTGTAATTTCTCCAGTTCTGATCATTGTTTAGGTTGTTGGTAGCTTGGTCCAATGCCAAAACACAGTGAAATCTTTTTATGGCTTTAAACGCGTTTTCTCCTCGAGAGAAACATGATTTCACTAAAAACGTTATAGTTTAAACATGCCTGCTGTACATGTGTGCAAACACTCAGAGCCTTAAGATAGGGTTTTCACCAATGTGTTTTTTGGTGAGAAACCTTCTATTTCAAGGTTCTGTGCGTTTTCAGACAAGTACAATATGTATTTATAGTGTTTCTGATGAAATCCCTCCTTTTAATGCATTTTCTCACAGAAAACGAGTCTCTCGCCATGAGAACATGGCTTTTTTGAAAAAGCATATTCTCGTCGAGAAATCGTGTTTTAAACAATAAAAACGACTCTCGGTCTTATTTAGTTCACATTTTTACTTTTGGTAGCCTAGCTCATATGTATAAAGCACTAAACGTTTTTATCGCTTTAAACGCATTTTCTCGACAAGGAAAGCACAATTTCATCAAAAACAAACAAAACAAGAAAAATGAATCTATTCAACAAGTCTGCAACACGTCCTTAAGAGTTACATGGTTTCACCCAATGTCAATGTGTAATTTCTCCAGTTCTGATCATTGTTTAGGTTGTTGGTAGCTTGGTCCAATGCCAAAACACATTGAAATCTTTTTATGGCTTTAAACGCGTTTTCTCCTCGAGAGAAACATGATTTCACTAAAAACGTTATAGTTTAAACATGCCTGCTGTACATGTGTGCAAACACTCAGAGCCTTAAGATAGGGTTTTCACCAATGTGTTTTTTGGTGAGAAACCTTCTATTTCAAGGTTCTGTGCGTTTTCAGACAAGTACAATATGTATTTATAGTGTTTCTGATGAAATCCCTCCTTTTAATGCATTTTCTCACAGAAAATGAGTCTCTCGCCATGGGAACATGGCTTTTTTGAAAAAGTATATTCTCGTCGAGAAATCGTGTTTTAAACAATAAAAACGACTCCCGGTCTTATTTAGTTCACATTTTTACTTTTGGTAACCTAGCTCATATGTATAAAGCACTAAACGTTTTTATCGCGTTAAACGCATTTTCTCGACAAGGAAAGCACAATTTCATCAAAAACAAACACAACAAGAAAGATGAATCTATTCAACAAGTCTGCAACACGTCCTGAAGAGTTACATGATTTCACCCAATGTCAATGTGTAATTTCTCCAGTTCTGATCATTGTTTAGGTTGTTGGTAGCTTGGTCCAATGCCAAAACACAGTGAAATCTTTTTATGGCTTTAAACGCGTTTTCTCCTACAGAGAAACATGATTTCACTAAAAACGTTATAGTTTAAACATGCCTGCTGTACATGTGTGCAAACACTCAGAGCCTTAAGATAGGGTTTTCACCAATGTGTATTTTGGTGAGAAACCTTCTATTTCAAGGTTCTGTGCGTTTTCAGACAAGTACAATATGTATTTATAGTGTTTCTGATGAAATCCCTCCTTTTAATGCATTTTCTCACAGAAAACGAGTCTCTCGCCATGAGAACATGGCTTTTTTGAAAAAGCATATTCTCGTCGAGAAATCGTGTTTTAAACAATAAAAACGACTCTCGGTCTTATTTAGTTCACATTTTTACTTTTGGTAGCCTAGCTCATATGTATAAAGCACTAAACGTTTTTATCGCTTTAAACGCATTTTCTCGACAAGGAAAGCACAATTTCATCAAAAACAAACAAAACAAGAAAAATGAATCTATTCAACAAGTCTGCAACACGTCCTGAAGAGTTACATGGTTTCACCCAATGTCAATGTGTAATTTCTCCAGTTCTGATCATTGTTTAGGTTGTTGGTAGCTTGGTCCAATGCCAAAACACAGTGAAATCTTTTTATGGCTTTAAACGCGTTTTCTCCTCGAGAGAAACATGATTTCACTAAAAACGTTATAGTTTAAACATGCCTGCTGTACATGTGTGCAAACACTCAGAGCCTTAAGATAGGGTTTTCACCAATGTGTTTTTTGGTGAGAAACCTTCTATTTCAAGGTTCTGTGCGTTTTCAGACAAGTACAATATGTATTTATAGTGTTTCTGATGAAATCCCTCCTTTTAATGCATTTTCTCACAGAAAATGAGTCTCTCGCCATGGGAACATGGCTTTTTTGAAAAAGCATATTCTCGTCGAGAAATCGTGTTTTAAACAATAAAAACGACTCCCGGTCTTATTTAGTTCACATTTTTACTTTTGGTAACCTAGCTCATATGTATAAAGCACTAAACGTTTTTATCGCGTTAAACGCATTTTCTCGACAAGGAAAGCACAATTTCATCAAAAACAAACAAAACAAGAAAAATGAATCTATTCAAAAAGCCTGCAACACGTCCTGAAGAGTTACATGGTTTCATCCAATGTCAATGTGTAATTTCTCCAGTTCTGATCATTGTTTAGGTTGTTGGTAGCTCGGTCCAATGCCAAAACACAGTGAAATCTTTTTATGGCTTTAAACGCGTTTTCTCCTCGAGAGAAACATGATTTCACTAAAAACGTTATAGTTTAAACATGCCTGCTGTACATGTGTGCAAACACTCAGAGCCTTAAGATAGGGTTTTCACCAATGTGTTTTTTGGTGAGAAACCTTCTATTTCAAGGTTCTGTGCGTTTCAGACAAGTACAATATGTATTTATAGTGTTTCTGATGAAATCCCTCCTTTTAATGCATTTTCTCACAGAAAACGAGTCTCTCGCCATGAGAACATGGCTTTTTTGAAAAAGCATATTCTCGTCGAGAAATCGTGTTTTACACAATAAAAACGACTCTCGGTCTTATTTAGTTCACATTTTTACTTTTGGTAACCTAGCCCATATGTATAAAGCACTAAACCTTTTTATCGCGTTAAACGCATTTTCTCGACAAGGAAAGCACAATTTCATCAAAAACAAACACAACAAGAAAGATGAATCTATTCAACAAGTCTGCAACACGTCCTGAAGGAGTTACATGATTTCACCCAATGTCAATGTGTAATTTCTCCAGTTCTGATCACTGTTTAGGTTGTTGGTAGCTTGGTCCAATGCCAAAACACAGTGAAATCTTTTTATGGCTTTAAACGCGTTTTCTCCTCGAGAGAAACATGATTTCACTAAAAACGTTATAGTTTAAACATGCCTGCTGTACATGTGTGCAAACACTCCGAGCCTTAAGATAGGGTTTTCACCAATGTGTTTTTTGGTGAGAAACCTTCTATTTCAAGGTTCTGTGCGTTTTCAGACAAGTACAATATGTATTTATAGTGTTTCTTATGAAATCCCTCCTTTTAATGCATTTTCTCACAGAAAATGAGTCTCTCGCCATGGGAACATGGCTTTTTTGAAAAAGCATATTCTCGTCGAGAAATCGTGTTTTAAACAATAAAAACGACTCCCGGTCTTATTTAGTTCACATTTTTACTTTTGGTAACCTAGCTCATATGTATAAAGCACTAAACGTTTTTATCGCGTTAAACGCATTTTCTCGACAAGGAAAGCACAATTTCATCAAAAACAAACAAAACAAGAAAAATGAATCTATTCAAAAAGCCTGCAACACGTCCTGAAGAGTTACATGGTTTCATCCAATGTCAATGTGTAATTTCTCCAGTTCTGATCATTGTTTAGGTTGTTGGTAGCTCGGTCCAATGCCAAAACACAGTGAAATCTTTTTATGGCTTTAAACGCGTTTTCTCCTCGAGAGAAACATGATTTCACTAAAAACGTTATAGTTTAAACATGCCTGCTGTACATGTGTGCAAACACTCAGAGCCTTAAGATAGGGTTTTCACCATTGTGTTTTTTGGTGAGAAACCTTCTATTTCAAGGTTCTGTGCGTTTCAGACAAGTACAATATGTATTTATAGTGTTTCTGATGAAATCCCTCCTTTTAATGCATTTTCTCACAGAAAACGAGTCTCTCGCCATGAGAACATGGCTTTTTTGAAAAAGCATATTCTCGTCGAGAAATCGTGTTTTAAACAATAAAAACGACTCTCGGTCTTATTTAGTTCACATTTTTACTTTTGGTAACCTAGCCCATATGTATAAAGCACTAAACCTTTTTATCACGTTAAACGCATTTTCTCGACAAGGAAAGCACAATTTCATCAAAAACAAACACAACAAGAAAGATGAATCTATTCAACAAGTCTGCAACACGTCTTGAAGAGTTACATGATTTCACCCAATGTCGATGTGTAATTTCTCCAGTTCTGATCATTGTTTAGGTTGTTGGTAGCTCGGTCCAATTCCAAAACACAGTGAAATCTTTTTATGGCTTTAAACGCGTTTTCTCCTCGAGAGAAACATGATTTCACTAAAAACGTTATAGTTTAAACATGCCTGCTGTACATGTGTGCAAACACTCAGAGCCTTAAGATAGGGTTTTCACCATTGTGTTTTTTGGTGAGAAACCTTCTATTTCAAGGTTCTGTGCGTTTCAGACAAGTACAATATGTATTTATAGTGTTTCTGATGAAATCCCTCCTTTTAATGCATTTTCTCACAGAAAACGAGTCTCTCGCCATGAGAACATGGCTTTTTTGAAAAAGCATATTCTCGTCGAGAAATCGTGTTTTACACAATAAAAACGACTATCGGTCTTATTTAGTTCACATTTTTACTTTTGGTAACCTAGCCCATATGTATAAAGCACTAAACCTTTTTATCGCGTTAAACGCATTTTCTCGACAAGGAAAGCACAATTTCATCAAAAACAAACACAACAAGAAAGATGAATCTATTCAACAAGTCTGCAACACGTCCTGAAGGAGTTACATGATTTCACCCAATGTCAATGTGTAATTTCTCCAGTTCTGATCATTGTTTAGGTTGTTGGTAGCTTGGTCCAATGCCAAAACACAGTGAAATCTTTTTATGGCTTTAAACGCGTTTTCTCCTCGAGAGAAACATGATTTCACTAAAAACGTTATAGTTTAAACATGCCTGCTGTACATGTGTGCAAACACTCAGAGCCTTAAGATAGGGTTTTCACCAATGTGTTTTTTGGTGAGAAACCTTCTATTTCAAGGTTCTGTGCGTTTTCAGACAAGTACAATATGTATTTATAGTGTTTCTGATGAAATCCCTCCTTTTAATGCATTTTCTCACAGAAAACGAGTCTCTCGCCATGAGAACATGGCTTTTTTGAAAAAGCATATTCTCGTCGAGAAATCGTGTTTTACACAATAAAAACGACTCTCGGTCTTATTTAGTTCACATTTTTACTTTTGGTAACCTAGCCCATATGTATAAAGCACTAAACCTTTTTATCGCGTTAAACGCATTTTCTCGACAAGGAAAGCACAATTTCATCAAAAACAAACACAACAAGAAAGATGAATCTATTCAACAAGTCTGCAACACGTCCTGAAGAGTTACATGATTTCACCCAATGTCGATGTGTAATTTCTCCAGTTCTGATCATTGTTTAGGTTGTTGGTAGCTCGGTCCAATGCCAAAACACAGTGAAATCTTTTTATGGCTTTAAACGCGTTTTCTCCTCGAGAGAAACATGATTTCACTAAAAACGTTATAGTTTAAACATGCCTGCTGTACATGTGTGCAAACACTCAGAGCCTTAAGATAGGGTTTTCGCCAATGTGTTTTTTGGTGAGAAACCTTCTATTTCAAGGTTCTGTGCGTTTTCAGACAAGTACAATATGTATTTATAGTGTTTCTGATGAAATCCCTCCTTTTAATGCATTTTCTCACAGAAAATGAGTCTCTCGCCATGGGAACATGGCTTTTTTGAAAAAGCATATTCTGGTCGAGACATCGTGTTTTAACCAATAAAAACGACTCCCGGTCTTATTTAGTTCACATTTTTACTTTTGGTAACCTAGCTCATATGTATAAAGCACTAAACGTTTTTATCGCGTTAAACGCATTTTCTCGACAAGGAAAGCACAATTTCATCAAAAACAAACAAAACAAGAAAGATGAATCTATTCAACAAGTCTGCAACACGTCCTGAAGAGTTACATGATTTCACCCAATGTCAATGTGTAATTTCTCCAGTTCTGATCAAGGTTTAGGTTGTTGGTAGCTTGGTCCAATGCCAAAACACAGTGAAATCTTTTTATGGCTTTAAACGCGTTTTCTCCTCAAGAGAAACATGATTTCACTAAAAACGTTATAGTTTAAACATGCCTGCTGTACATGTGTGCAAACACTCAGAACCTTAAGATAGGGTTTTCACCAATGTGTTTTTTGGGGAAAAACCTTCTATTTCAAGGTTCTGTGCGTTTTCAGACAAGTACAATATGTATTTATAGTGTTTCTGATGAAATCCCTCCTTTTAATGCATTTTCTCACAGAAAATGAGTCTCTCGCCATGGGAACATGGCTTTTTTGAAAAAGCATATTCTCGTCAAGAAATCGTGTTTTAAACAATAAAAACGACTCCCGGTCTTATTTAGTTCACATTTTTACTTTTGGTAACCTAGCTCATATGTATAAAGCACTAAACGTTTTTATCGCGTTAAACGCATTTTCTCGACAAGGAAAGCACAATTTCATCCAAAACAAACAAAACAAGAAAAATGAATCTATTCAACAAGTCTGCAGCACGTCCTGAAGAGTTACATGGTTTCATCCAATGTCAATGTGTAATTTCTCCAGTTCTGATCATTGTTTAGGTTGTTGGTAGCTTGGTCCAATGCCAAAACACAGTGAAATCTTTTTATGGCTTTAAACGCGTTTTCTCCTCGAGAGAAACATGATTTCACTAAAAACGTTATAGTTTAAACATGCCTGCTGTACATGTGTGCAAACACTCAGAGCCTTAAGATAGGGTTTTCACCAATGTGTTTTTTGGTGAGAAACCTTCTATTTCAAGGTTCTGTGCGTTTTCAGACAAGTACAATATGTATTTATAGTGTTTCTGATGAAATCCCTCCTTTTAATGCATTTTCTCACAGAAAACGAGTCTCTCGCCATGAGAACATGGCTTTTTTGAAAAAGCATATTCTCGTCGAGAAATCGTGTTTTAAACAATAAAAACGACTCTCGGTCTTATTTAGTTCACATTTTTACTTTTGGTAACCTAGCCCATATGTATAAAGCACTAAACCTTTTTATCGCGTTAAACGCATTTTCTCGACAAGGAAAGCACAATTTCATCAAAAACAAACACAACAAGAAAGATGAATCTATTCAACAAGTCTGCAACACGTCTTGAAGAGTTACATGATTTCACCCAATGTCGATGTGTAATTTCTCCAGTTCTGATCATTGTTTAGGTTGTTGGTAGCTCGGTCCAATGCCAAAACACAGTGAAATCTTTTTATGGCTTTAAACGCGTTTTCTCCTCGAGAGAAACATGATTTCACTAAAAACGTTATAGTTTAAACATGCCTGCTGTACATGTGTGCAAACACTCAGAGCCTTAAGATAGGGTTTTCACCAATGTGTTTTTTGGTAAGAAACCTTCTATTTCAAGGTTCTGTGCGTTTTCAGACAAGTACAATATGTATTTATAGTGTTTCTGATGAAATCCCTCCTTTTAATGCATTTTCTCACAGAAAACGAGTCTCTCGCCATGAGAACATGGCTTTTTTGAAAAAGCATATTCTCGTCGAGAAATCGTGTTTTACACAATAAAAACGACTCTCGGTCTTATTTAGTTCACATTTTTACTTTTGGTAACCTAGCCCATATGTATAAAGCACTAAACCTTTTTATCGCGTTAAACGCATTTTCTCGACAAGGAAAGCACAATTTCATCAAAAACAAACACAACAAGAAAGATGAATCTATTCAACAAGTCTGCAACACGTCCTGAAGAGTTACATGATTTCACCCAATGTCGATGTGTAATTTCTCCAGTTCTGATCATTGTTTAGGTTGTTGGTAGCTCGGTCCAATGCCAAAACACAGTGAAATCTTTTTATGGCTTTAAACGCGTTTTCTCCTCGAGAGAAACATGATTTCACTAAAAACGTTATAGTTTAAACATGCCTGCTGTACATGTGTGCAAACACTCAGAGCCTTAAGATAGGGTTTTCGCCAATGTGTTTTTTGGTGAGAAACCTTCTATTTCAAGGTTCTGTGCGTTTTCAGACAAGTACAATATGTATTTATAGTGTTTCTGATGAAATCCCTCCTTTTAATGCATTTTCTCACAGAAAATGAGTCTCTCGCCATGGGAACATGGCTTTTTTGAAAAAGCATATTCTGGTCGAGACATCGTGTTTTAACCAATAAAAACGACTCCCGGTCTTATTTAGTTCACATTTTTACTTTTGGTAACCTAGCTCATATGTATAAAGCACTAAACGTTTTTATCGCGTTAAACGCATTTTCTCGACAAGGAAAGCACAATTTCATCAAAAACAAACACAACAAGAAAGATGAATCTATTCAACAAGTCTGCAACACGTCCTGAAGAGTTACATGATTTCACCCAATGTCAATGTGTAATTTCTCCAGTTCTGATCATTGTTTAGGTTGTTGGTAGCTTGGTCCAATGCCAAAACACAGTGAAATCTTTTTATGGCTTTAAACGCGTTTTCTCCTCAAGAGAAACATGATTTCACTAAAAACGTTATAGTTTAAACATGCCTGCTGTACATGTGTGCAAACACTCAGAACCTTAAGATAGGGTTTTCACCAATGTGTTTTTTGGGGAAAAACCTTCTATTTCAAGGTTCTGTGCGTTTTCAGACAAGTACAATATGTATTTATAGTGTTTCTGATGAAATCCCTCCTTTTAATGCATTTTCTCACAGAAAATGAGTCTCTCGCCATGGGAACATGGCTTTATTGAAAAAGCATATTCTCGTCGAGACATCCTGTTTTAACCAATAAAAACGACTCCCGGTCTTATTTAGTTCACATTTTTACTTTTGGTAACCTAGCTCATATGTACAAAGCACTAAACGTTTTTATCGCGTTAAACGCATTTTCTCGACAAGGAAAGCACAATTTCATCAAAAACAAACACAACAAGAAAGATGAATCTATTCAACAAGTCTGCAACACGTCCTGAAGAGTTACATGATTTCACCCAATGTCGATGTGTAATTTCTCCAGTTCTGATCATTGTTTAGGTTGTTGGTAGCTCGGTCCAATGCCAAAACACAGTGAAATCTTTTTATGGCTTTAAACGCGTTTTCTCCTCGAGAGAAACATGATTTCACTAAAAACGTTATAGTTTAAACATTCCTGCTGTACATGTGTGCAAACACTCAGAGCCTTAAGATAGGGTTTTCGCCAATGTGTTTTTTGGTGAGAAACCTTCTATTTCAAGGTTCTGTGCGTTTTCAGACAAGTACAATATGTATTTATAGTGTTTCTGATGAAATCCCTCCTTTTAATGCATTTTCTCACAGAAAATGAGTCTCTCGCCATGGGAACATGGCTTTTTTGAAAAAGCATATTCTCGTCGAGAAATCGTGTTTTAAACAATAAAAACGACTCCCGGTCTTATTTAGTTCACATTTTTACTTTTGGTAACCTAGCTCATATGTATAAAGCACTAAACCTTTTTATCGCGTTAAACGCCTTTTCTCGACAAGAAAAGCACAATTTCATCAACAACAAACAAAACAAGAAAAATGAATCTATTCAACAAGTCTGCAACACGTCCTGAAGAGTTACATGATTTAACCCAATGTCAATGTGTAATTTCTCCAGTTCTGATCATTGTTTAGGTTGTTGGTAGCTTGGTCCAATGCCAAAACACAGTGAAATATTTTTATGGCTTTAAACGCGTTTTCTCCTCGAGAGAAACATGATTTCACTAAAAACGTTATAGTTTAAACATGCCTGCTGTACATGTGTGCAAACACTCAGAGCCTTAAGATAGGGTTTTCACCAATGTGTTTTTTGGTGAGAAACCTTCTATTTCAAGGTTCTGTGCGTTTTCAGACGAGTACAATATGTATTTATAGTGTTTCTGATGAAATCCCTCCTTTTAATGCATTTTCTCACAGAAAACGAGTCTCTCGCCATGAGAACATGGCTTTTTTGAAAAAGCATATTCTCGTCGGGAAATCGTGTTTTACACAATAAAAACGACTCTCGGTCTTATTTAGTTCACATTTTTACTTTTGGTAACCTAGCCCATATGTATAAAGCACTAAACCTTTTTATCGCGTTAAACGCCTTTTCTCGACAAGGAAAGCACAATTTCATCCAAAACAAACAAAACAAGAAAAATGAATCTATTCAACAAGTCTGCAACACGTCCTGAAGAGTTACATGATTTCACCCAATGTCAATGTGTAATTTCTACAGTTCTGATCATTGTTTAGGTTGTTGGTAGCTTGGTCCAATGCCAAAACACAGTGAAATCTTTTTATGGCTTTAAACGCGTTTTCTCCTCGAGAGAAACATGATTTCACTAAAAACGTTATAGTTTAAACATGCCTGCTGTACATGTGTGCAAACACTCAGAGCCTTAAGATAGGGTTTTCACCAATGTGTTTTTTGGTGAGAAACCTTCTATTTCAAGGTTCTGTGCGTTTTCAGACAAGTACAATATGTATTTATAGTGTTTCTGATGAAATCCCTCCTTTTAATGCATTTTCTCACAGAAAACGAGTCTCTCGCCATGAGAACATGGCTTTTTTGAAAAAGCATATTCTCGTCGAGAAATCGTGTTTTACACAATAAAAACGACTCTCGGTCTTATTTAGTTCACATTTTTACTTTTGGTAACCTAGCCCATATGTATAAAGCACTAAACCTTTTTATCGCGTTAAACGCATTTTCTCGACAAGGAAAGCACAATTTCATCAAAAACAAACACAACAAGAAAGATGAATCTATTCAACAAGTCTGCAACACGTCCTGAAGAGTTACATGATTTCACCCAATGTCGATGTGTAATTTCTCCAGTTCTGATCATTGTTTAGGTTGTTGGTAGCTCGGTCCAATGCCAAAACACAGTGAAATCTTTTTATGGCTTTAAACGCGTTTTCTCCTCGAGAGAAACATGATTTCACTAAAAACGTTATAGTTTAAACATGCCTGCTGTACATGTGTGCAAACACTCAGAGCCTTAAGATAGGGTTTTCGCCAATGTGTTTTTTGGTGAGAAACCTTCTATTTCAAGGTTCTGTGCGTTTTCAGACAAGTACAATATGTATTTATAGTGTTTCTGATGAAATCCCTCCTTTTAATGCATTTTCTCACAGAAAATGAGTCTCTCGCCATGGGAACATGGCTTTTTTGAAAAAGCATATTCTGGTCGAGACATCGTGTTTTAACCAATAAAAACGACTCCCGGTCTTATTTAGTTCACATTTTTACTTTTGGTAACCTAGCTCATATGTATAAAGCACTAAACGTTTTTATCGCGTTAAACGCATTTTCTCGACAAGGAAAGCACAATTTCATCAAAAACAAACAAAACAAGAAAGATGAATCTATTCAACAAGTCTGCAACACGTCCTGAAGAGTTACATGATTTCACCCAATGTCAATGTGTAATTTCTCCAGTTCTGATCAAGGTTTAGGTTGTTGGTAGCTTGGTCCAATGCCAAAACACAGTGAAATCTTTTTATGGCTTTAAACGCGTTTTCTCCTCAAGAGAAACATGATTTCACTAAAAACGTTATAGTTTAAACATGCCTGCTGTACATGTGTGCAAACACTCAGAACCTTAAGATAGGGTTTTCACCAATGTGTTTTTTGGGGAAAAACCTTCTATTTCAAGGTTCTGTGCGTTTTCAGACAAGTACAATATGTATTTATAGTGTTTCTGATGAAATCCCTCCTTTTAATGCATTTTCTCACAGAAAATGAGTCTCTCGCCATGGGAACATGGCTTTTTTGAAAAAGCATATTCTCGTCAAGAAATCGTGTTTTAAACAATAAAAACGACTCCCGGTCTTATTTAGTTCACATTTTTACTTTTGGTAACCTAGCTCATATGTATAAAGCACTAAACGTTTTTATCGCGTTAAACGCATTTTCTCGACAAGGAAAGCACAATTTCATCCAAATCAAACAAAACAAGAAAAATGAATCTATTCAACAAGTCTGCAGCACGTCCTGAAGAGTTACATGGTTTCATCCAATGTCAATGTGTAATTTCTCCAGTTCTGATCATTGTTTAGGTTGTTGGTAGCTTGGTCCAATGCCAAAACACAGTGAAATCTTTTTATGGCTTTAAACGCGTTTTCTCCTCAAGAGAAACATGATTTCACTAAAAACGTTATAGTTTAAACATGCCTGCTGTACATGTGTGCAAACACTCAGAGCCTTAAGATAGGGTTTTCACCAATGTGTTTTTTGGTGAGAAACATTCTATTTCAAGGTTCTGTGCGTTTTCAGACAAGTACAATATGTATTTATAGTGTTTCTGATGAAATCCCTCCTTTTAATGCATTTTCTCACAGAAAATGAGTCTCTCGCCATGGGAACATGGCTTTTTTGAAAAAGCATATTCTCGTCAAGAAATCGTGTTTTAAACAATAAAAACGACTCCCGGTCTTATTTAGTTCACATTTTTACTTTTGGTAACCTAGCTCATATGTATAAAGCACTAAACGTTTTTATCGCGTTAAACGCATTTTGTCGACAAGGAAAGCACAATTTCATCAAAAACAAACAAAACAAGAAAGATGAATCTATTCAACAAGTCTGCAACACGTCCTGAAGAGTTACATGATTTCACCCAATGTCAATGTGTAATTTCTACAGTTCTGATCATTGTTTAGGTTGTTGGTAGCTTGGTCCAATGCCAAAACACAGTGAAATCTTTTTATGGCTTTAAACGCGTTTTCTCCTCGAGAGAAACATGATTTCACTAAAAACGTTATAGTTTAAACATGCCTGCTGTACATGTGTCCAAACACTCAGAGCCTTAAGATAGGGTTTTCACCAATGTGTTTTTTGGTGAGAAACCTTCTATTTCAAGGTTCTGTGCGTTTTTAGACAAGTACAATATGTATTTATAGTGTTTCTGATGAAATCCCTCCTTTTAATGCATTTTCTCACGGAAAACGAGTCTCTCGCCATGAGAACATGGCTTTTTTGAAAAAGCATATTCTCGTCGAGAAATCGTGTTTTAAACAATAAAAACGACTCTCGGTCTTATTTAGTTCACATTTTTACTTTTGGTAGCCTAGCTCATATGTATAAAGCACTAAACGTTTTTATCGCTTTAAACGCATTTTCTCGACAAGGAAAGCACAATTTCATCAAAAACAAACAAAACAAGAAAAATGAATCTATTCAACAAGTCTGCAACACGTCCTTAAGTTACATGGTTTCACCCAATGTCAATGTGTAATTTCTCCAGTTCTGATCATTGTTTAGGTTGTTGGTAGCTTGGTCCAATGCCAAAACACAGTGAAATCTTTTTATGGCTTTAAACGCGTTTTCTCCTCGAGAGAAACATGATTTCACTAAAAACGTTATAGTTTAAACATGCCTGCTGTACATGTGTGCAAACACTCAGAGCCTTAAGATAGGGTTTTCACCAATGTGTTTTTTGGTGAGAAACCTTCTATTTCAAGGTTCTGTGCGTTTTCAGACAAGTACAATATGTATTTATAGTGTTTCTGATGAAATCCCTCCTTTTAATGCATTTTCTCACAGAAAATGAGTCTCTCGCCATGGGAACATGGCTTTTTTGAAAAAGCATATTCTCGTCGAGAAATCGTGTTTTAAACAATAAAAACGACTCCCGGTCTTATTTAGTTCACATTTTTACTTTTGGTAACCTAGCTCATATGTATAAAGCACTAAACGTTTTTATCGCGTTAAACGCATTTTCTCGACAAGGAAAGCACAATTTCATCAAAAACAAACAAAACAAGAAAAATGAATCTATTCAACAAGCCTGCAACACGTCCTGAAGAGTTACATGGTTTCATCCAATGTCAATGTGTAATTTCTCCAGTTCTGATCATTGTTTAGGTTGTTGGTAGCTTGGTCCAATGCCAAAACACAGTGAAATCTTTTTATGGCTTTAAACGCGTTTTCTCCTCGAGAGAAACATGATTTCACTAAAAACGTTATAGTTTAAACATGCCTGCTGTACATGTGTGCAAACACTCAGAGCCTTAAGATAGGGTTTTCACCAATGTGTTTTTTGGTGAGAAACCTTCTATTTCAAGGTTCTGTGCGTTTCAGACAAGTACAATATGTATTTATAGTGTTTCTGATGAAATCCCTCCTTTTAATGCATTTTCTCACAGAAAACGAGTCTCTCGCCATGAGAACATGGCTTTTTTGAAAAAGCATATTCTCGTCGAGAAATCGTGTTTTACACAATAAAAACGACTCTCGGTCTTATTTAGTTCACATTTTTACTTTTGGTAACCTAGCCCATATGTATAAATCACTAAACCTTTTTATCGCGTTAAACGCATTTTCTCGACAAGGAAAGCACAATTTCATCAAAAACAAACACAACAAGAAAGATGAATCTATTCAACAATTCTGCAACACGTCCTGAAGGAGTTACATGATTTCACCCAATGTCAATGTGTAATTTCTCCAGTTCTGATCACTGTTTAGGTTGTTGGTAGCTTGGTCCAATGCCAAAACACAGTGAAATCTTTTTATGGCTTTAAACGCGTTTTCTCCTCGAGAGAAACATGATTTCACTAAAAACGTTATAGTTTAAACATGCCTGCTGTACATGTGTGCAAACACTCAGAGCCTTAAGATAGGGTTTTCACCAATGTGTTTTTTGGTGAGAAACCTTCTATTTCAAGGTTCTGTGCGTTTTCAGACAAGTACAATATGTATTTATAGTGTTTCTGATGAAATCCCTCCTTTTAATGCATTTTCTCACAGAAAATGAGTCTCTCGCCATGGGAACATGGCTTTTTTGAAAAAGCATATTCTCGTCGAGAAATCGTGTTTTAAACAATAAAAACGACTCCCGGTCTTATTTAGTTCACATTTTTACTTTTGGTAACCTAGCTCATATGTATAAAGCACTAAACGTTTTTATCGCGTTAAACGCATTTTCTCGACAAGGAAAGCACAATTTCATCAAAAACAAACAAAACAAGAAAAATGAATCTATTCAAAAAGCCTGCAACACGTCCTGAAGAGTTACATGGTTTCATCCAATGTCAATGTGTAATTTCTCCAGTTCTGATCATTGTTTAGGTTGTTGGTAGCTTGGTCCAATGCCAAAACACAGTGAAATCTTTTTATGGCTTTAAACGCGTTTTCTCCTCGAGAGAAACATGATTTCACTAAAAACGTTATAGTTTAAACATGCCTGCTGTACATGTGTGCAAACACTCAGAGCCTTAAGATAGGGTTTTCACCAATGTGTTTTTTGGTGAGAAACCTATTTCAAGGTTCTGTGCGTTTTCAGACAAGTACAATATGTATTTATAGTGTTTCTGATGAAATCCCTCCTCTTAATGCATTTTCTCACAGAAAACGAGTCTCTCGCCATGACAACATGGTTTTTTGAAAAAGCAAATTCTCGTCGAGAAATCGTGCTTAAACAATAAAAAAGACTCTCGGTCTTATTTAGTTCACATTTTTACTTTTGGTAGCCTAGCTCATATGTATAAAGCACTAAACGTTTTTATCGCTTTAAACGCATTTTCTCGACAAGGAAAGCACAATTTCATCAAAAACAAACAAAACAAGAAAAATGAATCTATTCAACAACTCTGCAACACGTCCTTAAGAGTTACATGGTTTCACCCAATGTCAATGTGTAATTTCTCCAGTTCTGATCATTGTTTAGGTTGTTGGTAGCTTGGTCCAATGCCAAAACACAGTGAAATCTTTTTATGGCTTTAAACGCGTTTTCTCCTCGAGAGAAACATGATTTCACTAAAAACGTTATAGTTTAAACATGCCTGCTGTTCATGTGTTCAAACACTCAGAGCCTTAAGATAGGGTTTTCACCAATGTGTTTTTTGGTGAGAAACCTTCTATTTCAAGGTTCTGTGCGTTTTCAGACAAGTACAATATGTATTTATAGTGTTTCTGATGAAATCCCTCCTTTTAATGCATTTTCTCACAGAAAATGAGTCTCTCGCCATGGGAACATGGCTTTTTTGAAAAAGCATATTCTCGTCAAGAAATCGTGTTTTAAACAATAAAAACGACTCCCGGTCTTATTTAGTTCACATTTTTACTTTTGGTAACCTAGCTCATATGTATAAAGCACTAAACGTTTTTATCGCGTTAAACGCATTTTCTCGACAAGGAAAGCACAATTTCATCAAAAACAAACAAAACAAGAAAAATGAATCTATTCAACAAGTCTGCAGCACGTCCTGAAGAGTTACATGGTTTCATCCAATGTCAATGTGTAATTTCTCCAGTCCTGATCATTGTTTAGGTTGTTGGTAGCTTGGTCCAATGCCAAAACACAGTGAAATCTTTTTATGGCTTTAAACGCGTTTTCTCCTCGAGAGAAACATGATTTCACTAAAAACGTTATAGTTTAAACATGCCTGCTGTACATGTGTGCAAACACTCAGAGCCTTAAGATAGGGTTTTCACCAATGTGTTTTTTGGTGAGAAACCTTCTATTTCAAGGTTCTGTGCGTTTTCAGACAAGTACAATATGTATTTATAGTGTTTCTGATGAAATCCCTCCTTTTAATGCATTTTCTCACAGAAAATGAGTCTCTCGCCATGGGAACATGGCTTTTTTGAAAAAGCATATTCTCGTCAAGAAATCGTGTTTTCAACAATAAAAACGACTCCCGGTCTTATTTAGTTCACATTTTTACTTTTGGTAACCTAGCTCATATGTATAAAGCACTAAACGTTTTTATCGCGTTAAACGCATTTTCTCGACAAGGAAAGCACAATTTCATCAAAAACAAACAAAACAAGAAAAATGAATCTATTCAACAAGCCTGCAACACGTCCTGAGGAGTTACATGGTTTCATCCAATGTCAATGTGTAATTTCTCCAGTTCTGATCATTGTTTAGGTTGTTGGTAGCTTGGTCCAATGCCAAAACACAGTGAAATCTTTTTATGGCTTTAAACGCGTTTTCTCCTCGAGAGAAACATGATTTCACTAAAAACGTTATAGTTTAAACATGCCTGCTGTACATGTGTGCAAACACTCAGAGCCTTAAGATAGGGTTTTCACCAATGTGTTTTTTGGTGAGAAACCTATTTCAAGGTTCTGTGCGTTTTCAGACAAGTACAATATGTATTTATAGTGTTTCTGATGAAATCCATCCTTTTAATGCATTTTCTCACAGAAAATGAGTCTCTCGCCATGGGAACATGGCTTTTTTGAAAAAGCATATTCTCGTCAAGAAATCGTGTTTTAAACAATAAAAACGACTCCCGGTCTTATTTGGTTCACATTTTTACTTTTGGTAACCTAGCTCATATGTATAAAAAGCACTAAACGTTTTTTATCGCGTTAAACGCATTTTCTCGATAAGGAAAGCACAATTTCATCAAAAACAAACAAAACAAGAAAAATGAATCTATTCAACAAGTCTGCAGCACGTCCTGAAGAGTTACATGGTTTCATCCAATGTCAATGTGTAATTTCTCCAGTTCTGATCATTGTTTAGGTTGTTGGTAGCTTGGTCCAATGCCAAAACACAGTGAAATCTTTTTATGGCTTTAAACGCGTTTTCTCCTCAAGTGAAACATGATTTCACTAAAAACGTTATAGTTTAAACATGCCTGCTGTACATGTGTGCAAACACTCAGAGCCTTAAGATAGAGTTTTCACCAATGTGTTTTTTGGTGAGAAACCTTCTATTTCAAGGTTCTGTGCGTTTTCAGACAAGTACAATATGTATTTATAGTGTTTCTGATGAAATCCCTCCTTTTAATGCATTTTCTCACAGAAAATGAGTCTCTCGCCATGGGAACATGGCTTTTTTGAAAAAGCATATTCTCGTCAAGAAATCGTGTTTTCAACAATAAAAACGACTCCCGGTCTTATTTAGTTCACATTTTTACTTTTGGTAACCTAGCTCATATGTATAAAGCACTAAACGTTTTTATCGCGTTAAACGCATTTTCTCGACAAGGAAAGCACAATTTCATCAAAAACAAACAAAACAAGAAAAATGAATCTATTCAACAAGCCTGCAACACGTCCTGAGGAGTTACATGGTTTCATCCAATGTCAATGTGTAATTTCTCCAGTTCTGATCATTGTTTAGGTTGTTGGTAGCTTGGTCCAATGCCAAAACACAGTGAAATCTTTTTATGGCTTTAAACGCGTTTTCTCCTCGAGAGAAACATGATTTCACTAAAAACGTTATAGTTTAAACATGCCTGCTGTACATGTGTGCAAACACTCAGAGCCTTAAGATAGAGTTTTCACCAATGTGTTTTTTGGTGAGAAACCTTCTATTTCAAGGTTCTGTGCGTTTTCAGACAAGTACAATATGTATTTATAGTGTTTCTGATGAAATCCCTCCTTTTAATGCATTTTCTCACAGAAAATGAGTCTCTCGCCATGGGAACATGGCTTTTTTGAAAAAGCATATTCTCGTCAAGAAATCGTGTTTTAAACAATAAAAACGACTCCCGGTCTTATTTAGTTCACATTTTTACTTTTGGTAACCTAGCTCATATGTATAAAGCACTAAACGTTTTTATCGCGTTAAACGCATTTTCTCGACAAGGAAAGCAGAATTTCATCAAAAACAAACAAAACAAGAAAAATGAATCTATTCAACAAGCCTGCAACACGTCCTGAGGAGTTACATGGTTTCATCCAATGTCAATGTGTAATTTCTCCAGTTCTGATCATTGTTTAGGTTGTTGGTAGCTTGGTCCAATGCCAAAACACAGTGAAATCTTTTTATGGCTTTAAACGCGTTTTCTCCTCGAGAGAAACATGATCTCACTAAAAACGTTATAGTTTAAACATGCCTGCTGTACATGTGTGCAAACACTCAGAGCCTTAAAGATAGGGTTTTCACCAATGTGTTTTTTGGTGAGAAACCTATTTCAAGGTTCTGTGCGTTTTCAGACAAGTACAATATGTATTTATAGTGTTTCTGATGAAATCCCTCCTCTTAATGCATTTTCTCACAGAAAACGAGTCTCTCGCCATGACAACATGGTTTTTTGAAAAAGCAAATTCTCGTCGAGAAATCGTGCTTAAACAATAAAAAAGACTCTCGGTCTTATTTAGTTCACATTTTTACTTTTGGTAGCCTAGCTCATATGTATAAAGCACTAAACGTTTTTATCGCTTTAAACGCATTTTCTCGACAAGGAAAGCACAATTTCATCAAAAACAAACAAAACAAGAAAAATGAATCTATTCAACAACTCTGCAACACGTCCTTAAGAGTTACATGGTTTCATCCAATGTCAATGTGTAATTTCTCCAGTTCTGATCATTGTTTAGGTTGTTGGTAGCTTGGTCCAATGCCAAAACACAGTGAAATCTTTTTATGGCTTTAAACGCGTTTTCTCCTCGAGAGAAACATGATTTCACTAAAAACGTTATAGTTTAAACATGCCTGCTGTTCATGTGTTCAAACACTCAGAGCCTTAAGATAGGGTTTTCACCAATGTGTTTTTTGGTGAGAAACCTTCTATTTCAAGGTTCTGTGCGTTTTCAGACAAGTACAATATGTATTTATAGTGTTTCTGATGAAATCCCTCCTTTTAATGCATTTTCTCACAGAAAATGAGTCTCTCGCCATGGGAACATGGCTTTTTTGAAAAAGCATATTCTCGTCAAGAAATCGTGTTTTAAACAATAAAAACGACTCCCGGTCTTATTTAGTTCACATTTTTACTTTTGGTAACCTAGCTCATATGTATAAAGCACTAAACGTTTTTATCGCGTTAAACGCATTTTCTCGACAAGGAAAGCACAATTTCATCAAAAACAAACAAAACAAGAAAAATGAATCTATTCAACAAGTCTGCAGCACGTCCTGAAGAGTTACATGGTTTCATCCAATGTCAATGTGTAATTTCTCCAGTCCTGATCATTGTTTAGGTTGTTGGTAGCTTGGTCCAATGCCAAAACACAGTGAAATCTTTTTATGGCTTTAAACGCGTTTTCTCCTCGAGAGAAACATGATTTCACTAAAAACGTTATAGTTTAAACATGCCTGCTGTTCATGTGTTCAAACACTCAGAGCCTTAAGATAGGGTTTTCACCAATGTGTTTTTTGGTGAGAAACCTTCTATTTCAAGGTTCTGTGCGTTTTCAGACAAGTACAATATGTATTTATAGTGTTTCTGATGAAATCCCTCCTTTTAATGCATTTTCTCACAGAAAATGAGTCTCTCGCCATGGGAACATGGCTTTTTTGAAAAAGCATATTCTCGTCAAGAAATCGTGTTTTAAACAATAAAAACGACTCCCGGTCTTATTTAGTTCACATTTTTACTTTTGGTAACCTAGCTCATATGTATAAAGCACTAAACGTTTTTATCGCGTTAAACGCATTTTCTCGACAAGGAAAGCACAATTTCATCAAAAACAAACAAAACAAGAAAAATGAATCTATTCAACAAGTCTGCAGCACGTCCTGAAGAGTTACATGGTTTCATCCAATGTCAATGTGTAATTTCTCCAGTCCTGATCATTGTTTAGGTTGTTGGTAGCTTGGTCCAATGCCAAAACACAGTGAAATCTTTTTATGGCTTTAAACGCGTTTTCTCCTCGAGAGAAACATGATTTCACTAAAAACGTTATAGTTTAAACATGCCTGCTGTACATGTGTGCAAACACTCAGAGCCTTAAGATAGGGTTTTCACCAATGTGTTTTTTGGTGAGAAACCTTCTATTTCAAGGTTCTGTGCGTTTTCAGACAAGTACAATATCTATTTATAGTGTTTCTGATGAAATCCCTCCTTTTAATGCATTTTCTCACAGAAAATGAGTCTCTCGCCATGGGAACATGGCTTTTTTGAAAAAGCATATTCTCGTCAAGAAATCGTGTTTTCAACAATAAAAACGACTCCCGGTCTTATTTAGTTCACATTTTTACTTTTGGTAACCTAGCTCATATGTATAAAGCACTAAACGTTTTTATCGCGTTAAACGCATTTTCTCGACAAGGAAAGCACAATTTCATCAAAAACAAACAAAACAAGAAAAATGAATCTATTCAACAAGCCTGCAACACGTCCTGAGGAGTTACATGGTTTCATCCAATGTCAATGTGTAATTTCTCCAGTTCTGATCATTGTTTAGGTTGTTGGTAGCTTGGTCCAATGCCAAAACACAGTGAAATCTTTTTATGGCTTTAAACGCGTTTTCTCCTCGAGAGAAACATGATTTCACTAAAAACGTTATAGTTTAAACATGCCTGCTGTACATGTGTGCAAACACTCAGAGCCTTAAGATAGGGTTTTCACCAATGTGTTTTTTGGTGAGAAACCTATTTCAAGGTTCTGTGCGTTTTCAGACAAGTACAATATGTATTTATAGTGTTTCTGATGAAATCCATCCTTTTAATGCATTTTCTCACAGAAAATGAGTCTCTCGCCATGGGAACATGGCTTTTTTGAAAAAGCATATTCTCGTCAAGAAATCGTGTTTTAAACAATAAAAACGACTCCCGGTCTTATTTGGTTCACATTTTTACTTTTGGTAACCTAGCTCATATGTATAAAAAGCACTAAACGTTTTTTATCGCGTTAAACGCATTTTCTCGATAAGGAAAGCACAATTTCATCAAAAACAAACAAAACAAGAAAAATGAATCTATTCAACAAGTCTGCAGCACGTCCTGAAGAGTTACATGGTTTCATCCAATGTCAATGTGTAATTTCTCCAGTTCTGATCATTGTTTAGGTTGTTGGTAGCTTGGTCCAATGCCAAAACACAGTGAAATCTTTTTATGGCTTTAAACGCGTTTTCTCCTCAAGTGAAACATGATTTCACTAAAAACGTTATAGTTTAAACATGCCTGCTGTACATGTGTGCAAACACTCAGAGCCTTAAGATAGAGTTTTCACCAATGTGTTTTTTGGTGAGAAACCTTCTATTTCAAGGTTCTGTGCGTTTTCAGACAAGTACAATATGTATTTATAGTGTTTCTGATGAAATCCCTCCTTTTAATGCATTTTCTCACAGAAAATGAGTCTCTCGCCATGGGAACATGGCTTTTTTGAAAAAGCATATTCTCGTCAAGAAATCGTGTTTTAAACAATAAAAACGACTCCCGGTCTTATTTAGTTCACATTTTTACTTTTGGTAACCTAGCTCATATGTATAAAGCACTAAACGTTTTTATCGCGTTAAACGCATTTTCTCGACAAGGAAAGCACAATTTCATCAAAAACAAACAAAACAAGAAAAATGAATCTATTCAACAAGCCTGCAACACGTCCTGAGGAGTTACATGGTTTCATCCAATGTCAATGTGTAATTTCTCCAGTTCTGATCATTGTTTAGGTTGTTGGTAGCTTGGTCCAATGCCAAAACACAGTGAAATCTTTTTATGGCTTTAAACGCGTTTTCTCCTCAAGAGAAACATGATTTCACTAAAAACGTTATAGTTTAAACATGCCTGCTGTACATGTGTGCAAACACTCAGAGCCTTAAGATAGAGTTTTCACCAATGTGTTTTTTGGTGAGAAACCTTCTATTTCAAGGTTCTGTGCGTTTTCAGACAAGTACAATATGTATTTATAGTGTTTCTGATGAAATCCCTCCTTTTAATGCATTTTCTCACAGAAAATGAGTCTCTCGCCATGGGAACATGGCTTTTTTGAAAAAGCATATTCTCGTCAAGAAATCGTGTTTTAAACAATAAAAACGACTCCCGGTCTTATTTAGTTCACATTTTTACTTTTGGTAACCTAGCTCATATGTATAAAGCACTAAACGTTTTTATCGCGTTAAACGCATTTTCTCGACAAGGAAAGCAGAATTTCATCAAAAACAAACAAAACAAGAAAAATGAATCTATTCAACAAGCCTGCAACACGTCCTGAGGAGTTACATGGTTTCATCCAATGTCAATGTGTAATTTCTCCAGTTCTGATCATTGTTTAGGTTGTTGGTAGCTTGGTCCAATGCCAAAACACAGTGAAATCTTTTTATGGCTTTAAACGCGTTTTCTCCTCGAGAGAAACATGATTTCACTAAAAACGTTATAGTTTAAACATGCCTGCTGTACATGTGTGCAAACACTCAGAGCCTTAAGATAGGGTTTTCACCAATGTGTTTTTTGGTGAGAAACCTTCTATTTCAAGGTTCTGTGCGTTTTCAGACAAGTACAATATGTATTTATAGTGTTTCTGATGAAATCCCTCCTCTTAATGCATTTTCTCACAGAAAACGAGTCTCTCGCCATGACAACATGGTTTTTTGAAAAAGCAAATTCTCGTCGAGAAATCGTGCTTAAACAATAAAAAAGACTCTCGGTCTTATTTAGTTCACATTTTTACTTTTGGTAGCCTAGCTCATATGTATAAAGCACTAAACGTTTTTATCGCTTTAAACGCATTTTCTCGACAAGGAAAGCACAATTTCATCAAAAACAAACAAAACAAGAAAAATGAATCTATTCAACAACTCTGCAACACGTCCTTAAGAGTTACATGGTTTCACCCAATGTCAATGTGTAATTTCTCCAGTTCTGATCATTGTTTAGGTTGTTGGTAGCTTGGTCCAATGCCAAAACACAGTGAAATCTTTTTATGGCTTTAAACGCGTTTTCTCCTCGAGAGAAACATGATTTCACTAAAAACGTTATAGTTTAAACATGCCTGCTGTTCATGTGTTCAAACACTCAGAGCCTTAAGATAGGGTTTTCACCAATGTGTTTTTTGGTGAGAAACCTTCTATTTCAAGGTTCTGTGCGTTTTCAGACAAGTACAATATGTATTTATAGTGTTTCTGATGAAATCCCTCCTTTTAATGCATTTTCTCACAGAAAATGAGTCTCTCGCCATGGGAACATGGCTTTTTTGAAAAAGCATATTCTCGTCAAGAAATCGTGTTTTAAACAATAAAAACGACTCCCGGTCTTATTTAGTTCACATTTTTACTTTTGGTAACCTAGCTCATATGTATAAAGCACTAAACGTTTTTATCGCGTTAAACGCATTTTCTCGACAAGGAAAGCACAATTTCATCAAAAACAAACAAAACAAGAAAAATGAATCTATTCAACAAGTCTGCAGCACGTCCTGAAGAGTTACATGGTTTCATCCAATGTCAATGTGTAATTTCTCCAGTCCTGATCATTGTTTAGGTTGTTGGTAGCTTGGTCCAATGCCAAAACACAGTGAAATCTTTTTATGGCTTTAAACGCGTTTTCTCCTCGAGAGAAACATGATTTCACTAAAAACGTTATAGTTTAAACATGCCTGCTGTACATGTGTGCAAACACTCAGAGCCTTAAGATAGGGTTTTCACCAATGTGTTTTTTGGTGAGAAACCTTCTATTTCAAGGTTCTGTGCGTTTTCAGACAAGTACAATATGTATTTATAGTGTTTCTGATGAAATCCCTCCTTTTAATGCATTTTCTCACAGAAAATGAGTCTCTCGCCATGGGAACATGGCTTTTTTGAAAAAGCATATTCTCGTCAAGAAATCGTGTTTTCAACAATAAAAACGACTCCCGGTCTTATTTAGTTCACATTTTTACTTTTGGTAACCTAGCTCATATGTATAAAGCACTAAACGTTTTTATCGCGTTAAACGCATTTTCTCGACAAGGAAAGCACAATTTCATCAAAAACAAACAAAACAAGAAAAATGAATCTATTCAACAAGCCTGCAACACGTCCTGAGGAGTTACATGGTTTCATCCAATGTCAATGTGTAATTTCTCCAGTTCTGATCATTGTTTAGGTTGTTGGTAGCTTGGTCCAATGCCAAAACACAGTGAAATCTTTTTATGGCTTTAAACGCGTTTTCTCCTCGAGAGAAACATGATTTCACTAAAAACGTTATAGTTTAAACATGCCTGCTGTACATGTGTGCAAACACTCAGAGCCTTAAGATAGGGTTTTCACCAATGTGTTTTTTGGTGAGAAACCTATTTCAAGGTTCTGTGCGTTTTCAGACAAGTACAATATGTATTTATAGTGTTTCTGATGAAATCCATCCTTTTAATGCATTTTCTCACAGAAAATGAGTCTCTCGCCATGGGAACATGGCTTTTTTGAAAAAGCATATTCTCGTCAAGAAATCGTGTTTTAAACAATAAAAACGACTCCCGGTCTTATTTGGTTCACATTTTTACTTTTGGTAACCTAGCTCATATGTATAAAAAGCACTAAACGTTTTTTATCGCGTTAAACGCATTTTCTCGATAAGGAAAGCACAATTTCATCAAAAACAAACAAAACAAGAAAAATGAATCTATTCAACAAGTCTGCAGCACGTCCTGAAGAGTTACATGGTTTCATCCAATGTCAATGTGTAATTTCTCCAGTTCTGATCATTGTTTAGGTTGTTGGTAGCTTGGTCCAATGCCAAAACACAGTGAAATCTTTTTATGGCTTTAAACGCGTTTTCTCCTCAAGTGAAACATGATTTCACTAAAAACGTTATAGTTTAAACATGCCTGCTGTACATGTGTGCAAACACTCAGAGCCTTAAGATAGAGTTTTCACCAATGTGTTTTTTGGTGAGAAACCTTCTATTTCAAGGTTCTGTGCGTTTTCAGACAAGTACAATATGTATTTATAGTGTTTCTGATGAAATCCCTCCTTTTAATGCATTTTCTCACAGAAAATGAGTCTCTCGCCATGGGAACATGGCTTTTTTGAAAAAGCATATTCTCGTCAAGAAATCGTGTTTTAAACAATAAAAACGACTCCCGGTCTTATTTAGTTCACATTTTTACTTTTGGTAACCTAGCTCATATGTATAAAGCACTAAACGTTTTTATCGCGTTAAACGCATTTTCTCGACAAGGAAAGCACAATTTCATCAAAAACAAACAAAACAAGAAAAATGAATATATTCAACAAGCCTGCAACACGTCCTGAGGAGTTACATGGTTTCATCCAATGTCAATGTGTAATTTCTCCAGTTCTGATCATTGTTTAGGTTGTTGGTAGCTTGGTCCAATGCCAAAACACAGTGAAATCTTTTTATGGCTTTAAACGCGTTTTCTCCTCGAGAGAAACATGATTTCACTAAAAACGTTATAGTTTAAACATGCCTGTTTGTACATGTGTGCAAACACTCAGAGCCTTAAGATAGGGGTTTCACCAATGTGTTTTTTGGTGAGAAACCTTCTATTTCAAGGTTCTGTGCGTTTTCAGACAAGTACAATATGTATTTATAGTGTTTTTGATGAAATCCCTCCTTTTAATGCATTTTCTCACAGAAAACGAGTCTCTCGCCATGAGAACATGGCTTTTTTGAAAAAGCATATTCTCGTCGAGAAATCGTGTTTTAAACAATAAAAACGACTCTCGGTCTTATTTAGTTCACATTTTTACTTTTGGTAGCCTAGCTCATATGTATAAAGCACTAAACCTGTTTATCGCTTTAAATGCATTTTCTCGACAAGGAAAGCACAATTTCATCAAAAACAAACAAAACAAGAAAAATGAATCTATTCAACAAGTCTGCAACACGTCCTTAAGAGTTACATGGTTTCACCCAATGTCAATGTGTAATTTCTCCAGTTCTGATCATTGTTTAGGTTGTTGGTAGCTTGGTCCAATGCCAAAACACAGTGAAATCTTTTTATGGCTTTAAACGCGTTTTCTCCTCGAGAGAAACATGATTTCACTAAAAACGTTATAGTTTAAACATGCCTGCTGTACATGTGTGCAAACACTCAGAGCCTTAAGATAGAGTTTTCACCAATGTGTTTTTTGGTGAGAAACCTTCTATTTCAAGGTTCTGTGCGTTTTCAGACAAGTACAATATGTATTTATAGTGTTTCTGATGAAATCCCTCCTTTTAATGCATTTTCTCACAGAAAATGAGTCTCTCGCCATGGGAACATGGCTTTTTTGAAAAAGCATATTCTCGTCAAGAAATCGTGTTTTAAACAATAAAAACGACTCCCGGTCTTATTTAGTTCACATTTTTACTTTTGGTAACCTAGCTCATATGTATAAAGCACTAAACGTTTTTATCGCGTTAAACGCATTTTCTCGACAAGGAAAGCACAATTTCATCAAAAACAAACAAAACAAGAAAAATGAATCTATTCAACAAGTCTGCAACACGTCCTGAAGAGTTACATGGTTTCATCCAATGTCAATGTGTAATTTCTCCAGTTCTGATCATTGTTTAGGTTGTTGGTAGCTTGGTCCAATGCCAAAACACAGTGAAATCTTTTTATGGCTTTAAACGCGTTTTCTCCTCGAGAGAAACATGATTTCACTAAAAACGTTATAGTTTAAACATGCCTGCTGTACATGTGTGCAAACACTCAGAGCCTTAAGATAGGGTTTTCACCAATGTGTTTTTTGGTGAGAAACCTTCTATTTCAAGGTTCTGTGCGTTTTCAGACAAGTACAATATGTATTTATAGTGTTTCTGATGAAATCCCTCCTTTTAATGCATTTTCTCACAGAAAACGAGTCTCTCGCCATGAGAACATGGCTTTTTTGAAAAAGCATATTCTCGTCGAGAAATCGTGTTTTAAACAATAAAAACGACTCTCGGTCTTATTTAGTTCACATTTTTACTTTTGGTAGCCTAGCTCATATGTATAAAGCACTAAACGTTTTTATCGCTTTAAACGCATTTTCTCGACAAGGAAAGCACAATTTCATCAAAAACAAACAAAACAAGAAAAATGAATCTATTCAACAAGTCCGCAACACGTCCTTAAGAGTTACATGGTTTCACCCAATGTCAATGTGTAATTTCTCCAGTTCTGATCATTGTTTAGGTTGTTGGTAGCTTGGTCCAATGCCAAAACACAGTGAAATCTTTTTATGGCTTTAAACGCGTTTTCTCCTCGAGAGAAACATGATTTCACTAAAAACGTTATAGTTTAAACATGCCTGCTGTACATGTGTGCAAACACTCAGAGCCTTAAGATAGAGTTTTCACCAATGTGTTTTTTGGTGAGAAACCTTCTATTTCAAGGTTCTGTGCGTTTTCAGACAAGTACAATATGTATTTATAGTGTTTCTGATGAAATCCCTCCTTTTAATGCATTTTCTCACAGAAAATGAGTCTCTCGCCATGGGAACATGGCTTTTTTGAAAAAGCATATTCTCGTCAAGAAATCGTGTTTTAAACAATAAAAACGACTCCCGGTCTTATTTAGTTCACATTTTTACTTTTGGTAACCTAGCTCATATGTATAAAGCACTAAACGTTTTTATCGCGTTAAACGCATTTTCTCGACAAGGAAAGCACAATTTCATCAAAAACAAACAAAACAAGAAAAATGAATCTATTCAACAAGTCTGCAACACGTCCTGAAGAGTTACATGGTTTCATCCAATGTCAATGTGTAATTTCTCCAGTTCTGATCATTGTTTAGGTTGTTGGTAGCTTGGTCCAATGCCAAAACACAGTGAAATCTTTTTATGGCTTTAAACGCGTTTTCTCCTCGAGAGAAACATGATTTCACTAAAAACGTTATAGTTTAAACATGCCTGCTGTACATGTGTGCAAACACTCAGAGCCTTAAGATAGGGTTTTCACCAATGTGTTTTTTGGTGAGAAACCTTCTATTTCAAGGTTCTGTGCGTTTTCAGACAAGTACAATATGTATTTATAGTGTTTCTGATGAAATCCCTCCTTTTAATGCATTTTCTCACAGAAAACGAGTCTCTCGCCATGAGAACATGGCTTTTTTGAAAAAGCATATTCTCGTCGAGAAATCGTGTTTTAAACAATAAAAACGACTCTCGGTCTTATTTAGTTCACATTTTTACTTTTGGTAGCCTAGCTCATATGTATAAAGCACTAAACGTTTTTATCGCTTTAAACGCATTTTCTCGACAAGGAAAGCACAATTTCATCAAAAACAAACAAAACAAGAAAAATGAATCTATTCAACAAGTCCGCAACACGTCCTTAAGAGTTACATGGTTTCACCCAATGTCAATGTGTAATTTCTCCAGTTCTGATCATTGTTTAGGTTGTTGGTAGCTTGGTCCAATGCCAAAACACAGTGAAATCTTTTTATGGCTTTAAACGCGTTTTCTCCTCGAGAGAAACATGATTTCACTAAAAACGTTATAGTTTAAACATGCCTGCTGTACATGTGTGCAAACACTCAGAGCCTTAAGATAGAGTTTTCACCAATGTGTTTTTTGGTGAGAAACCTTCTATTTCAAGGTTCTGTGCGTTTTCAGACAAGTACAATATGTATTTATAGTGTTTCTGATGAAATCCCTCCTTTTAATGCATTTTCTCACAGAAAATGAGTCTCTCGCCATGGGAACATGGCTTTTTTGAAAAAGCATATTCTCGTCAAGAAATCGTGTTTTAAACAATAAAAACGACTCTCGGTCTTATTTGGTTCACATTTTTACTTTTGGTAACCTAGCTCATATGTATAAAAAGCACTAAACGTTTTTTATCGCGTTAAACGCATTTTCTCGATAAGGAAAGCACAATTTCATCAAAAACAAACAAAACAAGAAAAATGAATCTATTCAACAAGTCTGCAGCACGTCCTGAAGAGTTACATGGTTTCATCCAATGTCAATGTGTAATTTCTCCAGTTCTGATCATTGTTTAGGTTGTTGGTAGCTTGGTCCAATGCCAAAACACAGTGAAATCTTTTTATGGCTTTAAACGCGTTTTCTCCTCAAGAGAAACATGATTTCACTTAAAACGTTATAGTTTAAACATGCCTGCTGTACATGTGTGCAAACACTCAGAGCCTTAAGATAGGGTTTTCACCAATGTGTTTTTTGGTGAGAAACCTTCTATTTCAAGGTTCTGTGCGTTTTCAGACAAGTACAATATGTATTTATAGTGTTTCTGATGAAATCCCTCCTTTTAATGCATTTTCTCACAGAAAATGAGTCTCTCGCCATGGGAACATGGCTTTTTTGAAAAAGCATATTCTCGTCAAGAAATCGTGTTTTAAACAATAAAAACGACTCCCGGTCTTATTTAGTTCACATTTTTACTTTTGGTAACCTAGCTCATATGTATAAAGCACTAAACGTTTTTATCGCGTTAAACGCATTTTCTCGACAAGGAAAGCACAATTTCATCAAAAACAAACAAAACAAGAAAAATGAATCTATTCAACAAGCCTGCAACACGTCCTGAGGAGTTACATGGTTTCATCCAATGTCAATGTGTAATTTCTCCAGTTCTGATCATTGTTTAGGTTGTTGGTAGCTTGGTCCAATGCCAAAACACAGTGAAATCTTTTTATGGCTTTAAACGCGTTCTCTCCTCGAGAGAAACATGATTTCACTAAAAACGTTATAGTTTAAACATGCCTGCTGTACATGTGTGCAAACACTCAGAGCCTTAAGATAGGGTTTTCACCAATGTGTTTTTTGGTGAGAAACCTATTTCAAGGTTCTGTGCGTTTTCAGACAAGTACAATATGTATTTATAGTGTTTCTGATGAAATCCATCCTTTTAATGCATTTTCTCACAGAAAATGAGTCTCTCGCCATGGGAACATGGCTTTTTTGAAAAAGCATATTCTCGTCAAGAAATCGTGTTTTAAACAATAAAAACGACTCCCGGTCTTATTTGGTTCACATTTTTACTTTTGGTAACCTAGCTCATATGTATAAAAAGCACTAAACGTTTTTTATCGCGTTAAACGCATTTTCTCGATAAGGAAAGCACAATTTCATCAAAAACAAACAAAACAAGAAAAATGAATCTATTCAACAAGTCTGCAGCACGTCCTGAAGAGTTACATGGTTTCATCCAATGTCAATGTGTAATTTCTCCAGTTCTGATCATTGTTTAGGTTGTTGGTAGCTTGGTCCAATGCCAAAACACAGTGAAATCTTTTTATGGCTTTAAACGCGTTTTCTCCTCAAGTGAAACATGATTTCACTAAAAACGTTATAGTTTAAACATGCCTGCTGTACATGTGTGCAAACACTCAGAGCCTTAAGATAGAGTTTTCACCAATGTGTTTTTTGGTGAGAAACCTTCTATTTCAAGGTTCTGTGCGTTTTCAGACAAGTACAATATGTATTTATAGTGTTTCTGATGAAATCCCTCCTTTTAATGCATTTTCTCACAGAAAATGAGTCTCTCGCCATGGGAACATGGCTTTTTTGAAAAAGCATATTCTCGTCAAGAAATCGTGTTTTAAACAATAAAAACGACTCCCGGTCTTATTTAGTTCACATTTTTACTTTTGGTAACCTAGCTCATATGTATAAAGCACTAAACGTTTTTATCGCGTTAAACGCATTTTCTCGACAAGGAAAGCACAATTTCATCAAAAACAAACAAAACAAGAAAAATGAATCTATTCAACAAGCCTGCAACACGTCCTGAGGAGTTACATGGTTTCATCCAATGTCAATGTGTAATTTCTCCAGTTCTGATCATTGTTTAGGTTGTTGGTAGCTTGGTCCAATGCCAAAACACAGTGAAATCTTTTTATGGCTTTAAACGCGTTTTCTCCTCGAGAGAAACATGATTTCACTAAAAACGTTATAGTTTAAACATGCCTGTTTGTACATGTGTGCAAACACTCAGAGCCTTAAGATAGGGGTTTCACCAATGTGTTTTTTGGTGAGAAACCTTCTATTTCAAGGTTCTGTGCGTTTTCAGACAAGTACAATATGTATTTATAGTGTTTTTGATGAAATCCCTCCTTTTAATGCATTTTCTCACAGAAAACGAGTCTCTCGCCATGAGAACATGGCTTTTTTGAAAAAGCATATTCTCGTCGAGAAATCGTGTTTTAAACAATAAAAACGACTCTCGGTCTTATTTAGTTCACATTTTTACTTTTGGTAGCCTAGCTCATATGTATAAAGCACTAAACCTGTTTATCGCTTTAAATGCATTTTCTCGACAAGGAAAGCACAATTTCATCAAAAACAAACAAAACAAGAAAAATGAATCTATTCAACAAGTCTGCAACACGTCCTTAAGAGTTACATGGTTTCACCCAATGTCAATGTGTAATTTCTCCAGTTCTGATCATTGTTTAGGTTGTTGGTAGCTTGGTCCAATGCCAAAACACAGTGAAATCTTTTTATGGCTTTAAACGCGTTTTCTCCTCGAGAGAAACATGATTTCACTAAAAACGTTATAGTTTAAACATGCCTGCTGTACATGTGTGCAAACACTCAGAGCCTTAAGATAGAGTTTTCACCAATGTGTTTTTTGGTGAGAAACCTTCTATTTCAAGGTTCTGTGCGTTTTCAGACAAGTACAATATGTATTTATAGTGTTTCTGATGAAATCCCTCCTTTTAATGCATTTTCTCACAGAAAATGAGTCTCTCGCCATGGGAACATGGCTTTTTTGAAAAAGCATATTCTCGTCAAGAAATCGTGTTTTAAACAATAAAAACGACTCCCGGTCTTATTTAGTTCACATTTTTACTTTTGGTAACCTAGCTCATATGTATAAAGCACTAAACGTTTTTATCGCGTTAAACGCATTTTCTCGACAAGGAAAGCACAATTTCATCAAAAACAAACAAAACAAGAAAAATGAATCTATTCAACAAGTCTGCAACACGTCCTGAAGAGTTACATGGTTTCATCCAATGTCAATGTGTAATTTCTCCAGTTCTGATCATTGTTTAGGTTGTTGGTAGCTTGGTCCAATGCCAAAACACAGTGAAATCTTTTTATGGCTTTAAACGCGTTTTCTCCTCGAGAGAAACATGATTTCACTAAAAACGTTATAGTTTAAACATGCCTGCTGTACATGTGTGCAAACACTCAGAGCCTTAAGATAGGGTTTTCACCAATGTGTTTTTTGGTGAGAAACCTTCTATTTCAAGGTTCTGTGCGTTTTCAGACAAGTACAATATGTATTTATAGTGTTTCTGATGAAATCCCTCCTTTTAATGCATTTTCTCACAGAAAACGAGTCTCTCGCCATGAGAACATGGCTTTTTTGAAAAAGCATATTCTCGTCGAGAAATCGTGTTTTAAACAATAAAAACGACTCTCGGTCTTATTTAGTTCACATTTTTACTTTTGGTAGCCTAGCTCATATGTATAAAGCACTAAACGTTTTTATCGCTTTAAACGCATTTTCTCGACAAGGAAAGCACAATTTCATCAAAAACAAACAAAACAAGAAAAATGAATCTATTCAACAAGTCCGCAACACGTCCTTAAGAGTTACATGGTTTCACCCAATGTCAATGTGTAATTTCTCCAGTTCTGATCATTGTTTAGGTTGTTGGTAGCTTGGTCCAATGCCAAAACACAGTGAAATCTTTTTATGGCTTTAAACGCGTTTTCTCCTCGAGAGAAACATGATTTCACTAAAAACGTTATAGTTTAAACATGCCTGCTGTACATGTGTGCAAACACTCAGAGCCTTAAGATAGAGTTTTCACCAATGTGTTTTTTGGTGAGAAACCTTCTATTTCAAGGTTCTGTGCGTTTTCAGACAAGTACAATATGTATTTATAGTGTTTCTGATGAAATCCCTCCTTTTAATGCATTTTCTCACAGAAAATGAGTCTCTCGCCATGGGAACATGGCTTTTTTGAAAAAGCATATTCTCGTCAAGAAATCGTGTTTTAAACAATAAAAACGACTCTCGGTCTTATTTGGTTCACATTTTTACTTTTGGTAACCTAGCTCATATGTATAAAAAGCACTAAACGTTTTTTATCGCGTTAAACGCATTTTCTCGATAAGGAAAGCACAATTTCATCAAAAACAAACAAAACAAGAAAAATGAATCTATTCAACAAGTCTGCAGCACGTCCTGAAGAGTTACATGGTTTCATCCAATGTCAATGTGTAATTTCTCCAGTTCTGATCATTGTTTAGGTTGTTGGTAGCTTGGTCCAATGCCAAAACACAGTGAAATCTTTTTATGGCTTTAAACGCGTTTTCTCCTCAAGTGAAACATGATTTCACTAAAAACGTTATAGTTTAAACATGCCTGCTGTACATGTGTGCAAACACTCAGAGCCTTAAGATAGAGTTTTCACCAATGTGTTTTTTGGTGAGAAACCTTCTATTTCAAGGTTCTGTGCGTTTTCAGACAAGTACAATATGTATTTATAGTGTTTCTGATGAAATCCCTCCTTTTAATGCATTTTCTCACAGAAAATGAGTCTCTCGCAATGGGAACATGGCTTTTTTGAAAAAGCATATTCTCGTCAAGAAATCGTGTTTTAAACAATAAAAACGACTCCCGGTCTTATTTAGTTCACATTTTTACTTTTGGTAACCTAGCTCATATGTATAAAGCACTAAACGTTTTTATCGCGTTAAACGCATTTTCTCGACAAGGAAAGCACAATTTCATCAAAAACAAACAAAACAAGAAAAATGAATCTATTCAAAAAGCCTGCAACACGTCCTGAAGAGTTACATGGTTTCATCCAATGTCAATGTGTAATTTCTCCAGTTCTGATCATTGTTTAGGTTGTTGGTAGCTTGGTCCAATGCCAAAACACAGTGAAATCTTTTTATGGCTTTAAACGCGTTTTCTCCTCGAGAGAAACATGATTTCACTAAAAACGTTATAGTTTAAACATGCCTGCTGTACATGTGTGCAAACACTCAGAGCCTTAAGATAGGGTTTTCACCAATGTGTTTTTTGGTGAGAAACCTTCTATTTCAAGGTTCTGTGCGTTTTCAGACAAGTACAATATGTATTTATAGTGTTTCTGATGAAATCCCTCCTTTTAATGCATTTTCTCACAGAAAACGAGTCTCTCGCCATGAGAACATGGCTTTTTTGAAAAAGCATATTCTCGTCGAGAAATCGTGTTTTAAACAATAAAAACGACTCTCGGTCTTATTTAGTTCACATTTTTACTTTTGGTAGCCTAGCTCATATGTATAAAGCACTAAACGTTTTTATCGCTTTAAACGCATTTTCTCGACAAGGAAAGCACAATTTCATCAAAAACAAACAAAACAAGAAAAATGAATCTATTCAACAAGTCCGCAACACGTCCTTAAGAGTTACATGGTTTCACCCAATGTCAATGTGTAATTTCTCCAGTTCTGATCATTGTTTAGGTTGTTGGTAGCTTGGTCCAATGCCAAAACACAGTGAAATCTTTTTATGGCTTTAAACGCGTTTTCTCCTCGAGAGAAACATGATTTCACTAAAAACGTTATAGTTTAAACATGCCTGCTGTACATGTGTGCAAACACTCAGAGCCTTAAGATAGAGTTTTCACCAATGTGTTTTTTGGTGAGAAACCTTCTATTTCAAGGTTCTGTGCGTTTTCAGACAAGTACAATATGTATTTATAGTGTTTCTGATGAAATCCCTCCTTTTAATGCATTTTCTCACAGAAAATGAGTCTCTCGCCATGGGAACATGGCTTTTTTGAAAAAGCATATTCTCGTCAAGAAATCGTGTTTTAAACAATAAAAACGACTCTCGGTCTTATTTGGTTCACATTTTTACTTTTGGTAACCTAGCTCATATGTATAAAAAGCACTAAACGTTTTTTATCGCGTTAAACGCATTTTCTCGATAAGGAAAGCACAATTTCATCAAAAACAAACAAAACAAGAAAAATGAATCTATTCAACAAGTCTGCAGCACGTCCTGAAGAGTTACATGGTTTCATCCAATGTCAATGTGTAATTTCTCCAGTTCTGATCATTGTTTAGGTTGTTGGTAGCTTGGTCCAATGCCAAAACACAGTGAAATCTTTTTATGGCTTTAAACGCGTTTTCTCCTCAAGTGAAACATGATTTCACTAAAAACGTTATAGTTTAAACATGCCTGCTGTACATGTGTGCAAACACTCAGAGCCTTAAGATAGAGTTTTCACCAATGTGTTTTTTGGTGAGAAACCTTCTATTTCAAGGTTCTGTGCGTTTTCAGACAAGTACAATATGTATTTATAGTGTTTCTGATGAAATCCCTCCTTTTAATGCATTTTCTCACAGAAAATGAGTCTCTCGCCATGGGAACATGGCTTTTTTGAAAAAGCATATTCTCGTCAAGAAATCGTGTTTTAAACAATAAAAACGACTCCCGGTCTTATTTAGTTCACATTTTTACTTTTGGTAACCTAGCTCATATGTATAAAGCACTAAACGTTTTTATCGCGTTAAACGCATTTTCTCGACAAGGAAAGCACAATTTCATCAAAAACAAACAAAACAAGAAAAATGAATATATTCAACAAGCCTGCAACACGTCCTGAAGAGTTACATGGTTTCATCCAATGTCAATGTGTAATTTCTCCAGTTCTGATCATTGTTTAGGTTGTTGGTAGCTTGGTCCAATGCCAAAACACAGTGAAATCTTTTTATGGCTTTAAACGCGTTTTCTCCTCGAGAGAAACATGATTTCACTAAAAACGTTATAGTTTAAACATGCCTGCTGTACATGTGTGCAAACACTCAGAGCCTTAAGATAGGGTTTTCACCAATGTGTTTTTTGGTGAGAAACCTTCTATTTCAAGGTTCTGTGCGTTTCAGACAAGTACAATATGTATTTATAGTGTTTCTGATGAAATCCCTCCTTTTAATGCATTTTCTCACAGAAAACGAGTCTCTCGCCATGAGAACATGGCTTTTTTGAAAAAGCATATTCTCGTCGAGAAATCGTGTTTTACACAATAAAAACGACTCTCGGTCTTATTTAGTTCACATTTTTACTTTTGGTAACCTAGCCCATATGTATAAAGCACTAAACCTTTTTATCGCGTTAAACGCATTTTCTCGACAAGGAAAGCACAATTTCATCAAAAACAAACACAACAAGAAAGATGAATCTATTCAACAAGTCTGCAACACGTCCTGAAGGAGTTACATGATTTCACCCAATGTCAATGTGTAATTTCTCCAGTTCTGATCACTGTTTAGGTTGTTGGTAGCTTGGTCCAATGCCAAAACACAGTGAAATCTTTTTATGGCTTTAAACGCGTTTTCTCCTCGAGAGAAACATGATTTCACTAAAAACGTTATAGTTTAAACATGCCTGCTGTACATGTGTGCAAACACTCAGAGCCTTAAGATAGGGTTTTCACCAATGTGTTTTTTGGTGAGAAACCTTCTATTTCAAGGTTCTGTGCGTTTTCAGACAAGTACAATATGTATTTATAGTGTTTCTGATGAAATCCCTCCTTTTAATGCATTTTCTCACAGAAAATGAGTCTCTCGCCATGGGAACATGGCTTTTTTGAAAAAGCATATTCTCGTCGAGAAATCGTGTTTTAAACAATAAAAACGACTCCCGGTCTTATTTAGTTCACATTTTTACTTTTGGTAACCTAGCTCATATGTATAAAGCACTAAACGTTTTTATCGCGTTAAACGCATTTTCTCGACAAGGAAAGCACAATTTCATCAAAAACAAACAAAACAAGAAAAATGAATCTATTCAAAAAGCCTGCAACACGTCCTGAAGAGTTACATGGTTTCATCCAATGTCAATGTGTAATTTCTCCAGTTCTGATCATTGTTTAGGTTGTTGGTAGCTTGGTCCAATGCCAAAACACAGTGAAATCTTTTTATGGCTTTAAACGCGTTTTCTCCTCGAGAGAAACATGATTTCACTAAAAACGTTATAGTTTAAACATGCCTGCTGTACATGTGTGCAAACACTCAGAGCCTTAAGATAGGGTTTTCACCAATGTGTTTTTTGGTGAGAAACCTTCTATTTCAAGGTTCTGTGCGTTTTCAGACAAGTACAATATGTATTTATAGTGTTTCTGATGAAATCCCTCCTTTTAATGCATTTTCTCACAGAAAATGAGTCTCTCGCCATGGGAACATGGCTTTTTTGAAAAAGCATATTCTCGTCAAGAAATCGTGTTTTAAACAATAAAAACGACTCCCGGTCTTATTTAGTTCACATTTTTACTTTTGGTAACCTAGCTCATATGTATAAAGCACTAAACGTTTTTATCGCGTTAAACGCATTTTCTCGACAAGGAAAGCACAATTTCATCAAAAACAAACAAAACAAGAAAAATGAATCTATTCAACAAGCCTGCAACACGTCCTGAGGAGTTACATGGTTTCATCCAATGTCAATGTGTAATTTCTCCAGTTCTGATCATTGTTTAGGTTGTTGGTAGCTTGGTCCAATGCCAAAACACAGTGAAATCTTTTTATGGCTTTAAACGCGTTTTCTCCTCGAGAGAAACATGATTTCACTAAAAACGTTATAGTTTAAACATGCCTGCTGTACATGTGTGCAAACACTCAGAGCCTTAAGATAGGGTTTTCACCAATGTGTTTTTTGGTGAGAAACCTTCTATTTCAAGGTTCTGTGCGTTTTCAGACAAGTACAATATGTATTTATAGTGTTTCTGATGAAATCCCTCCTCTTAATGCATTTTCTCACAGAAAACGAGTCTCTCGCCATGACAACATGGTTTTTTGAAAAAGCAAATTCTCGTCGAGAAATCGTGCTTAAACAATAAAAAAGACTCTCGGTCTTATTTAGTTCACATTTTTACTTTTGGTAGCCTAGCTCATATGTATAAAGCACTAAACGTTTTTATCGCTTTAAACGCATTTTCTCGACAAGGAAAGCACAATTTCATCAAAAACAAACAAAACAAGAAAAATGAATCTATTCAACAACTCTGCAACACGTCCTTAAGAGTTACATGGTTTCACCCAATGTCAATGTGTAATTTCTCCAGTTCTGATCATTGTTTAGGTTGTTGGTAGCTTGGTCCAATGCCAAAACACAGTGAAATCTTTTTATGGCTTTAAACGCGTTTTCTCCTCGAGAGAAACATGATTTCACTAAAAACGTTATAGTTTAAACATGCCTGCTGTTCATGTGTTCAAACACTCAGAGCCTTAAGATAGGGTTTTCACCAATGTGTTTTTTGGTGAGAAACCTTCTATTTCAAGGTTCTGTGCGTTTTCAGACAAGTACAATATGTATTTATAGTGTTTCTGATGAAATCCCTCCTTTTAATGCATTTTCTCACAGAAAATGAGTCTCTCGCCATGGGAACATGGCTTTTTTGAAAATGC